>NC_142043.1:16592527-17192527 GCF_982192425.1 Myodes glareolus | reverse complement strand
TCTGGAAATAAAAGTTCAGGAACTTGAACAGGAACCACAGAGGTATCTCACCAATGCAATACAAGAGATGGAAGACAGAATCTCAGACATTGAAAATATGATAGAAGAAATGGACACATCAGACAAAGAAAGTGTAAATATAAAGAACTGCTAGCACAAACCCTTCAGGAAATCTGGGACATTATAAAGAAACTAATGTAAGAATAGTAGGAAAAGAGAGAGGAGTAACAACTCAGATCAAAGGCACAGAAAATATTTTCAACAAAATCATAGAAGAAAATTTCTCTCTCTGAAAGAATAAGAGGCCTATCGAATTATTCAAGACATACCTAACACTAAGTATTCTTGGCCAGAAAAGGAACCCCTGTGGTAAATAATAATTAAAACACCAGTCATACAGAACCAAGAAAGACTTTCAAAACCTGCCAGACCCAAAACAAACAAAACAAAAACAAAAACAAACAAAAAAACAGCAACAACAACAACAACAACAAAAAAGCAACCTATAAAGGCATGTCTATTAGAATCACACCAAGATTCACGAAGTTAGACTTGGATAAAATGTGTTCATTGGTTTGTTACCTAGAGCAAAGTCTGTCTCTATCCATTTTACTCCAGCAGGTCATTCCACATCACTTCACAGTGTGTGTTGTTAGTTCCTTAAATAGGAAAGCTTTTCTGGATTGAATTTGGGACATATAAGGAAACTATTTCTCAATATTTACTTAAATGTCATTACTCCTTCCACTTTACCACAGTGTGCTTGAAATTCTTGCTTGGTTTTTAAACTGAATTGGAAGAGCATTGCTATATTTGAATATTTGTTTTCCAAATACTCCATTGTTGGTAAAGATATGCCAGAATAAACCCTGTGGTTCCACGTGGAGAATGATATCAACTGTACAACAAATAACCTGATACATTGTTTTCCGTAAAACATGCCGGTAAAACACATGAAGAGATACAAATGAAGTAAATTAAATTTTTCTGTGAAGTTAAACACGTATAGATTAAGTGTTTAAGTGTATAAAATTTTATATACTTCTTATAAGGGTCACACCCATTTGTGTGATTAAGTCACATAAAAACATTATTACAGAAGTGGTGAGTATGTGTCTCTGCCAGCAACTTATTCACTTACATTTGGCTTCATTTTGGTTAGTCTTCTGCTGCCACTTTAAGAACTAACCACGCCCACCCCAGCCACTTTAGGACCTCCCCCGCAGCCATCTTCTCTTCCTCTCTCTGGTGTGTGTGTGTGTGTGTGTGGGTGTGTGTATGTATGTATGTCTTTGTTTTTTCTATGTTTGTCTATGTTTTTTCTTTCTTTAAGTAATAAATGTCTAGCTTTATGTATAGCCTTATGTCCATTTACTTTGCCGTTCACTGTATCCAGCCGCCTGACTCTGCCGCTTGCCCGGGGACCCTGTACTGCTCTGGCGGGAGCTTCTGCCTGACTTGCAGGCCGCCTGGGCCATCATATCATCATATTTTTAAAAAGAACAATAATTTTACTCTCACCAAAACCTAGCTGGAGTTGTAGACCATTAGTGATTTCCTCTGGTCACTTTATTTCACACCATCACTTAACTAATACAGAAGAGCCATGTCCATAGGCAAAAACTATTTCTCCTGCTCTCAGCATTCCTTCAGGGCCTGCAGTTTGTTATGTAGGGCTGAGGTTATGTGGGCCTCATCCTTTCCCACCCACATTTCCTTGCCTGTTGGTGTTATTCAATGTTCAGGCCATCATAGTGAGACTTTGAAGACACAATTTCACAGTAAACTTCCTTATCCACTGTTTCTTCAAATCTTTCTTCCCTGTCTACCACAATGTTCTCTTAGCTTTAGGTGTTGGAGTGCTTTGTAGATGTGATCATGGGGACTGAGCTCCACAACGGCAATTTGATGTTAAGTAACAGGGAAGTCAAATTCAGATGCCTCTGGCAATCTTTCAGTTCTGCCAGAGCTTTCTCATTGGCACTTGATTATAGGATGGAAACTATCAAAATTTTCTGGAAGTTAAATCTTCCCTCCAATGGTCGAGAACTCTTATTGACATTGGGTAGTTCTGTGGTTTCCTGATACTCTTCAGAATAATTTTCACCTACAGATTATAAAATATCCAAATAAATTTTCTGACTATATAAAACTTACAGAATAAGTTAAATTCAATCTTCATTAGAATGAAAATGCTGTTAAGATAATATAGTTGTTTAGCTATCACCTTCTTAGGTTTAAAAATATTTTAAAGTTACTACTTACTTTCACTGGATATTGGTATGTCCTCAATTGATTTTTCAAGAGTGTGTTACCTAATAGACTATAAATGTAGTGAAATACTAAGATGTTTACCTTACTGAGCACCTTCTCTTGGTTCTAAGAACTGGATTTTATTTTCTGTTAGATGAAGACAATAAAGGACAAAGGTCAGAATGCTATATAAACATTCTGTCTGTTTTCTGATTTATTAAAATCTAGTGTGAATCAATCTCATTCAAGAAAGACTGAAAATATTAGTTACACAAATAATCTCAAATTTTATTCTTGGTTTTGTTGCTAAGATGTTTTACTTTATTTGTGATTTTCCATATAAATGACATCAAATTTTTGTTCAGTTTCCTTTTGTATTTAGATTTATTAATATATAAAGGTAAAATGTAATGGACCATTGCCAGTCAGCATATACTTTATAGTTAACTGTAAACAAACTTTTGTATTCTACGCCAGAGGTTCTTTGCATAAAGAAATAGATATTGTAGGGGATTATGCATAAAAACAAACACTATGTTGTTCCCCTACACTATTCCAAGTATTGGAGAAATAGAGGCTCTCAACAAGCAGAACAAAATCACACAGACTATATAGTGCTGTGTAGTATAACGTTTTAGAATCTAGAGACTGATTTCTGTCCCAACATGTATAAGATGGCTATTTGGCATTGACTGAAGGAAAACAGAACCAGAAGAGAAAACAAATTATATGCTTATTAAAGAGTGAAGATGTCCATAATAAGAATGAAGTGGACTGTCTTAGTGCCTTCCATTTCCACTCATCTCTCCCAGTACTCTCTCCTTCTCTTCCCCAACCTGTTCCCTCTTGTTCCTATCCCCACCTACCCCACGTTCACCTTTGAAGCCTACTCTATTTTCTCTTCCCAGGAAGATCCATATATTCTGCCTTGAACCTCCTTGTTACTAAGGCTTTCTGGGTCTGTTGATTGTAGCATAATTATCCATTACTTTACTGATTATATCCACTTATAAGTAAGTGTATACCTTGTTTGTCTTTCTGGGTCTGTGTTACCTCACTCAGACATCTGGTAAATTTAAATATAGAATCGGTTAGTTGTGATGGGGGAAGAACTTCCTTAGCAAGGCAGACCCCATTGTCTTATTGGTTAATGATAATGTTATCGGAGAGCAAGCGTGGGCACTGAGAATTCGCATCCACAGTACCCAATGATCAGATTCCCTGATCTCAGAATGTACTCTTTCTGTAGTAAGTACCTAACTTCTGATTTACTAAGCTCATTTGCCTAAGAAAATATTTCATGTGTATGGGTGTTTTGCCTGCATTTATGTCTATGTAGTGTGCACATAGTTGTTGTCCATGGAGGCTAGATAGAGTGTCAGATCTCCTGGGAGTGGAGTACAGGTGATTGTGAGCTGCCACGTGGGTGTTGAGAAATGAACCTTGAAGTCTACAATAGCAGTCAGTGCTCTTAACTCCTGAGCTAGCTTTCCATCTCCAAGCACATACATTTTATGCTACTGGGATCAGGAGACTGATGTTTAGAGATGCTAAAGAATACACAACCCGTTTCTTCTCTCCTGTGAAGTGTGAGTGTCAATGTTGCATTTATTGCCTAAATAACTTACTTTTGCTAGTCTGAGTTTTCATGCAATTTCAATTTCAAATAGGGATAAGTGGAATATTTAATATAGGAAAGATCAAATAAGTATAATGTGTGATTTAGTAGTAAATTTCTCTATGGCAAGTAACAAATACTGACTGTAACAAATATGTGCAAGCTGGTAATTTAGATGATGAACAGATATTTATTTTAAATATATTTAATATATATTTATGAAAAACAGTTGACTAAAAAGAGTACATGTAGTTTCTTAGTGAGAAAATATTTTCAGGTGCATTTTTATGAAATGATAAATAGCTTAAATTATAGAAGGTAATTTTTTTTACATTCCAGATGAGAACAGCAATAAAAACAGATATAGCTGGAGAATGACTATATATCTTCAATTACTGGCAAGGACAAATAGGAAAATTTTGTTCTTCTGTTTTATAATTTGATGGGAGCTTGGTGCAGCCAGCAAATCACAGGCTTTGTTGACATAAAAATTTGATTTAGCAACAATGGTTACTCTGTTCTATTTTGAGTAACAGTCATTTCAGTGGAAGAAGGATAAGTTCAGTGGAGGAAGCCATGAGCCTGAAGTTGTTTGTTGGCTCAATTTGATTGTGATTGTCAAAGAGTTTTATTTGGGCACTGAAGGCAATAAAGTCACCATTTAAATAGGTATCAGTTTCATTCATCAATTCCAACAGATTCTTATTTTGGGAGAGGTCACTGAATATCTTCTCCAGGGCTTATAGTCTCATTAGATACTTGGGTGATGAACCTTGTCTCACATTTATCTAAGAGGACCAAGGCTGGTCTAGGCTATTAAAAAAACTCCAGTGGACAGAATCCTTTTATTTTGTCACCATGTATACATGTTCTCTAGGTATCTTGATAAGTCATGTTCTTTTGTGTAAGCAAATTCCTTCCACACCTCTTGAATTGCTTAGAAAAGCAGACCAAAGTCTTGTTTTATATCTGTGCTTTAAGAAAAAAAAATGCTGAAATGCTGGCAAAATCCTCTCTTTGGGTGATTTGCTACAACATAGTCATTTTAATATACTAGATGTGTAGATTGTGTTACTATGAAGGATATGCAATGGGATGTGTTCTGAAAATCCTAATGTAGAAGTGGAAAATGTAAAATCTTTGAATATGAATTCAATACATTAGTAAGGCATCTTAACTGTGTTTCTTTTTTTTTTCAGTTGCAGTTTTAAGGTTACACGGCACTTGCATTTTAAACATATTTTCTGCTCTATAATAATAGATCTATTAATTTTAATTAAGTGCTGATAACATAGCAAAGACAGCAACGTTGTGAACATTAAGTTCGTACTTATCTGATTGATTCACATTACATTAGTGGAAAACATGAGACTGAAAATTTATAAAACAGTAGTAGCTCATCAAACAAGGTGCTTTGGCTCCCTCTTGTGAGCCCAACTACCTATCATTCTGCTGTGGGACTACAAAGTAAATGGAATGAATATTTGTATATCCAAGTCATAACATACACCACATAATATAGTGAGTGACATTGTCGTTTTCTGTTATCCTAGGCTGTCTTCCACAGCATGGGATGCCTTGGTTGTAATATTTCTCTTGGACTTGTGGCTATTAGAGTTAACCCTAGTCCTGAATACTCTCCCACCATTATCACTGCATACTTCCATGAGTATTTGTACTGTAAAGCTGCAGGGCCATGGGTTAAAACTGGCTTCATCCTTGAGTTGTAGTGTGGAGTCTAGCTATAAAATTGTGTCCGTAGGGACAGACATGTGAACAATCCAAGGAGGTCATGTCACCTCCACTCCAGTGGGGATGGCACTTACCCTATATGTGCAAAGAACTCAGAGGCAGACAATTCCTGACTCTGATAAGTTCTTGAACTTTGTTCTTCTGATATGGTATAAAAACCCATGTATTTTGACAACCTCATAAGATGATAATTTTTTTTTACTTTAGGAAAAAGCTACTAAAGTCTGCATTCCATGGGTAGTGATAGACAGGAATGCTTGTGAATTGATTGTCACCAAGGACAAGGTACAAACTGAAAGGCAATTTTACAAAATATGTAATAGCTTAGTGAAGAGTCTGACTTCAGCATCAGCCTTGGCTGTGGGCAACACAGACATCAAGCTGAAGGAAAGTAGGAGAAGACAGCCAAAACAGGCCTTTTGTTTTCCTTTTTCTTTCCATATAGATATTCATTTTTTATTGATTGTATTTAATTTTTTCTTTTAAAGTTTTCTTTCTACCTTTGGTTGAAAACAAATTTTCTTCCCTCACATATATACCCTCGTTAAGGTTTTCCTTCCCTCTACTTCTGCCTGTTCCCCAATACCTCCCCTCCCATCTGAATTCACTCCCGTTTTGTTCCTCCCAAGGAAAGAAACAGGGTTCTAAAAGATAATAAAGCAAAACAGAAGCTAACACAGCAAAAGTGAACAACAACAACAACAACAACAACAAAGCATGGAAGAAAAAGAGCCCACACCATCAACAAGGTGAACCACTTTCTCTCAGCCATGACAAGCGAACTAGACTGAATCTTCCAAAACCCTGTGCTTGCATAAACTGCTCCTCTTTTTGGGGTTGTTTCTGATCTGTGTCATTTGTAAAGGGAAGTCCGACTAGTATAATTTGCCTATCAAATTAAACCAACTTAAAGGGGTGAAAATAAAAACAACAGAAAAAAAGACCCAATGATAATAACAAAGCCATATGGTTTAGATTACTACTGAAAAAAAAAGTGGGTAGGGGGGAGTTCAGAGATGTTAAACAAGAAAAAAAGGATGTAGACATCTGACTGTACCATGATATGCTCCCAAATGGAAAAACTGATGTAGCTCTTGCCTTAAGAACCATAATAGGAAACATGGTTTAACAGAGAATGTGGAAATACAGTGTTCTAACAATGAGGCTACATTTTGGACTAATATGATGCTTACCCCTTTTGTGAAATAATCCCACTCATGAAAATATTGTGAGCAACATTTAAAGGAGAAATTCTGATTATATTCTGTAAGTATCCCACCCCCCATAATATAGTATGTGGCTGCCCAGCTTAGGAAATTAAAAACTTGTTAAGAATATAACATTTAAAATAGAAAATAAGCAAAACACGACTTTGATATTTCCTAGAGGATGTAAGAACGTGAAAGTTGAGACCTGCTTTACAAAGAGGTGATGGCAAACACACTGAGGACCAACTCATCTGCTTAAATCTGAAAGACAGTTGAGATAGCAGGGAAACCATGGCCTCGGAATTGAAGACAGCAAAAAGACAGTATCGCATTCTA
The DNA here is from genome assembly GCF_982192425.1 of Myodes glareolus. NCBI lineage: Eukaryota > Metazoa > Chordata > Mammalia > Rodentia > Cricetidae > Myodes > Myodes glareolus. The sequence continues at coordinate 17,185,360 of NC_142043.1, read as the reverse complement.
AGAGTGGGAGTCCACCACCAGAACCACCTTGGGAAGCAGTGCCAGCGCAGGGGGTCTGCAGCCTAGACAGAATGAATTCCTGTGCTAAACTCTGAGAAACATGGAAGCAGTATGAGGCCTTGACATTTCTCAATTCTTCCTCCGAGAGCTTTACCAGATGTGCAGCTAAAATCGGGGAAGTCCTCGTATTCTTTGCACCCAGATTTAGAAGGAGAAAAGAACCTAACCAGAAAGTATTTCGGTTTTTACATGTTCTGTTCCTTTTAAAATGAGTTTTTATAGATTTGTTTTCTTAATACTGAAATGCATTTTTATTTATTTCATAAACCAAATTTAAGAATTCAAGTGCTGTATCTTACTAAATATTGTCTGCTTTCCCAAATAATGTTCTATTCATGTCCTGAATTGGACGTTTAGCTTTCTCATTAGTGGAGATACCAGTGGATTTTACTTTTTTCCTTTTTTAAAAGAAAGTTATTGGGCTTACTAAGTACTTCTTTTTCTAATTTAGAGAAAAAAAATGTTAGTAGAGATATAAATGAGCTACATTTGCATAATGATATTAACTTGTGTCATTTAACACTTAGACAACCTTCAGCCCATCCTTCTCCTATGACAGACTGTGTGTTATTTCCCACAATCAAAGAGAAACAATCAAGTTGAACTAAAGTAAAGACAACATATCCAACTTATTCACCTCACTTTTTTAATAGGTGACATGAGACTGTTTCCTCCCTTTTAAGTACAGTGGAAGTCCTGATGAGATCTTGAAGAGAGTAGCAAATGCATGACAGAGTTACCAAGATGTGTTCCGGTTGTCCTGATGGCTCACTGCTTGCTCACTACTTGGGGCTTGATACCGAGTAGACACATAAAGTTAAGTTCAGATGTGAAGGCACTAAGTTGAATTCAGCGCTCCATACTGGAAACAGGAAGCAAGACCATTTTGGCCATTACATGTTGCTGAGGGCCTCTACCCCAGGAAGGGTTTTACCTTCCAGAAGTTCAAGACTTGCCCCACCGCCGGTGCTCACATGGCTGACCTTGTTTTCAGTGTCCCACTTGGCACAGCACGTAGCTGTATCTCCACCCCCTATAATGGTGACACAGCCCTTGGAGGTGGCCTGTACAACTTCATCCATGAGGGCTTTGGTTCCCTTAGCAAAGGCATCCCACTCAAACACCCCCATGGGTCCATTCCAAACGATAAGCTTTGCCTGGGCCACAATTTGAGCGTTGTTTTTGATGCTCTCGGGACCACAGTCCAAACCCATCCAGCCAGATGGTATGCCGGATTCTAGAGTGGCTTGTCCAACTTTTGCATGCTCATCAAACTTGTCCGCAGTTACAAAGTCAACAGGAAAGGTTATCTTTACACCCTTCTTTTCTGCTTTGTCCATGATCTCTTTGACGATCTTGGCTCCCTCTTCGTCAAACAAAGAAGCACCAATCTGCATGTTCTTGAGTTCCTTCAGGAAGGTGTAAGCCATCCCCCCTCCAATAATCATGAAATTGACTTTGTCTAACATGTTTTTGATGAGTTGGATCTTGTCTGTCACTTTGGCTCCACCAAGGATAGCCAGAAAGGGTCTCTCTGGGTGTTCTAATACCTTGGCAAAGTAATCTAGTTCCTTCTTCATGAGGAACCCAGATGCCTTCTGGGGCAAATTTACACCCACCATGGAACTGTGAGCCCGGTGTGCGGTGCCGAAAGCGTCATTGACATAGACATCGCCGAGTTTGGACAGTGATGTTCGGAAGGCTTCTACTTTTGCTGGGTCAGCGGTAATCTTTTTTCCAGAAGAATCCAGACCCTTGCCTTCTTCCTCCACGTGGAAGCGCAGGTTCTCCAGTAGGATGACAGATCCATTATCTGGGTTGTCACAGGCTTTCTCTACTTCAGAGCCCACACAGTCCTTCAGGAACAAAACATCCTTGCCCAGCATGGATTTGAGCTCAGCCGCAACAGGCTCTAAGGAATATTTATCTGGCATTGGGACACCGTCAGGTCGGCCAAGGTGGCTCATGAGAACCACAGACTTGGCTCCTTTTTCCAGACAATGCTTGATGCTTGGGATGGCAGCCTTGATTCTCTGATTGTTGGTGATTTGGTTGTTCTTCATGGGAACGTTGAAGTCTACTCTCATGATGACTCGTTTCCCCTTAACATCCAGTTTGTCCAGAGTCAACTTACTAGAAAGAGCCATCTTAATGGTCTTTTGAACAACCTCTTTACTGCTACTAGGAGGCTGGCTTGGTGGTGAGGAGTTATAACGCTCGAGGCTTGGCCCCGCCCCTTCTCTTTGAGTTCTAAGTCTCCTGCACAACAACCAGTGATAGTTTCTGAAAGGAAATTCAGCTTTGTGATTGGTTCACAATCCTGTCTATCTTGATTTGGAAAATTTTGCCGGGTACAGACTCAAACTGCCATCCTAGATTACTAAACAGTGAAACAGAGCGCTGGGTGCTAGAGATGGGAAATTTAAAAGCTTTCAGAGTAAGAAGTCCCAGAAGGCCAGATTTTTTTTTCCCTACTGGTTCTTGTTTCCACACTCTTTTATTCTTAAGAAAATTAAAAAAAAAAAAAAAAAAAAAAACATGTAAGCCTTCCACACATCTAATCTCCAATTATATTACTAAATAAAATCCTCAGTAATGCAAATGATGAAGATTTGAAAGCAAGGTACTTTTTTCTTTTAATCCAAGGTAGCATAAGATAGGTCTTTTGTTCTTGGTAAATATTTCTGCTGCAGTCATAGCTTGGTGTTAGGCATGGTGAAATATTCTTGTTTAATGTGGGAATCATACATTTTTCTTACCATAGACTTTTAAAATTATTTATTTTTAGACTCCTGTAAAGAATGTTTGCTGCCTTCTGCAGAAAGCATAGGGATCCTAGCAAAGAAAACATTGCATTTCTTGAAGAATTCAGATTTTGTCCCTTTTCTTCTCTCTCTCTCTCCTCGTATCTTCTTTCTTTCGCTTACTCCTTTTATGATTTAGAAATCAAGCAAAAATATGAGTTTCTTGAGTTGAAATTTTCTCCCGAAAATAAAAATGAATAAAAAAATTTCAAAAGCATATTTTTAAGACTGATTGAGTAGAAAAATTAGTATGCGGTCTCTCTAGGTTGCTCTTTTTGTTCAGGACTGTTTAAGTTGTCTGTGGTCTTTGGAATTTCCATATGAATCTTTGGAAGCTCATTTTTCTGTTTCTATGATGGCTGTTATGTAGATTTTGACTGGGATTCCTTTGAATCTGTAAATCGCCTTAAGTAGAATGATCACTTTCATGATATTAATTCTAAATGTCCATGAATGTGTGTGTGGGAGGTTATTTACATATTCTAGTGTCTTCCCCCATCTCTTTTAGAGATTTAAATTTTTCGTTGTCAAGGTCTTTCACTTTCCTAGTTTTCTTGTAGAATTTTCTGCTTGTCTTTGAGGTTATTGTGAATGAGGGTTTTCCCATATCTCTTCCTCTCTATGTTTGTTATGGCTATATGGAAAGTCTACTAATATTTCTGAGGTAACTTTGTATCCCGTTTTTCTAGAATGTTGATAATTTCTAAACTTTTTCTGCTGGAATTTACAGCATCTCGTGTGTAATATAATATTATCAGAATTAGTAATAACTTGAGCTCTCTTCCTACCTTTCCATTTCTTCCTTTTCTCTTATTGTCTTAGCGACGACTTCAATCACTGTGTTGCAAAAGTATGAGGATAGTGAGCAACCCTGTCTTATTCCTGATGTAACAGAACTGAGATTTTCCTCCATCTAGGATAACGTTGGTTGCTGGTGTGTCATGTATAGACTATTATGTTGAGATAGATTCCCTCCTCACCTGTCTAGGCCTTTGATCATGAAGGAATATTGTGTAGATGGACTTTTCTGTCATACCAGCCAGTTCCCAAATAAACACACAGAGGCATATTGTTCACTATAAATGCTTGGCCAGTAGCTTAGGCTCATTTTTGGCTAGCTCTTATAACTTATATTAACCCATTTCTATTTATCTATGTGCTGCCCTGAGCCTTATTTACCACATGTATGTACTTCCTGTCCCGCTCACTCTATGTCTCATGTGTCTCCTCACAACCCCTCACACTAGGTTTTCTTCTCCCAGCATTCTCTCTGTCTCAAAAATCCTGCTTAACCATAGGTCAATCAGCTTTTTATTAACAAAAAGAACAATTACAGTGTACAGAATTCCACAACATTTTCTTTTTCTTGTCTAATTAAAAAGGAAGGCTTTAAATTTAAATTAAATTTAAATAATTTAAACAGTTATCAAGTAAGAATTCTAGTTGTAATATCCAGTCCATTTGTACTTGACAAAATAGAGAAAATACTCCATCAGTAGTCCTCTCCTGAAGAGTCCAGAGTTTAATACCTTATTCAATTTTTATCATGTTTAAGGAGAGCTGTAATTGGAACTATATAGTTTTCTACCCCATCAAAGACCTAAGAAAGATATAATATAACATTAGTAAATAGGAAGTACAGAACAAGTGACTTCCAAAATTGAGAGATGACAGTAAAACAGCTGACTTCCTGGACAGTCACCCTGGGTTCTTCTGTAACATTGAGGCATCCAACTTTGGCCTATAGACCAGTATATTTGACAAATATTTTTGAGAAGCAGGGAATTTTCAAGGATTGTTCTGCCTTGTCTTAGCAAAACTTGACAGTTACCCATTTTTGCATTCTGCTTGTCCAGTTTAGACAGTATATTGTCAGCAACTGAGGCAAGGGCAATTTCTTTGCCCAAATGGCTAGGTTTTGCCACGAAGAAAGTAAATTCCATATGGTGGTACTTTGATACCCATCATCCTCTTTTGAAATAAATTGGTACTGTCAAGAACAGATGCGACTTATCGTCATGGAAAGACTTAGGTTATTAAATACCTTAAATGCCATATTTTATAGATCTTTTAAATGTTAGAAGACCATCTATCTAAATATAAATGTTTAACTTTAAAATCATATCTAATATGACTACATAGTCATGTTATAATTTATTTATTATGACTACTAAACTGTACTTTTAATTATAAATTACATTTTAAAATGAGCTTCATATGCACAGTACCCCAAACAAGAGTAGCCACATACATATACTATAGCAAAAAATAACTTGACATTTATATTAATAAACCAAAATCCATACCAATGTAAAATGTTTTGAGGTTAATAGTTGGGCTTTTTTGGATTGAGGTAGATTCAATAATCTACCATTTCACTATCATTTCTCTATTATACCAGCCTTTTTTTTCTTTAGAAAGAGATCTTTAAATTTAATATTTTTTGTGTAGCCATTTCTCTGACTATGATCAATAAAAATTTGTAACCTACCTCCCTAAACAATGACAAACATCCATAATCCATTGACTAACTAAAACACACTTCTTCCACATCTCTTTGGAATTGTGACATCAGTTGTCAGATTACTTTCTGTTGTTGTTTGGTGCTGGTATCTTTGAGGGAAATTTAAGAAAATCAGGATAATTGTTGAGTCTTGACTAGACTAGTTTGTGAGATTGGACCATCTCAGTCAACAGTCTTGAAGCTATTTTGGATGCAACATTCTGAGGACACCATATTAGAGGCATTCTATAATGCTGGATCAATAGGACCATCAATTTTTGTTGGTGTCTGGCCCCCATATTGTGAAAATACATGAACTTTTAAAGGTGGCATGCATGCCTGCATTGATGCAAATACAGACTCTGTGTTGTACACAAGTTAGTCAAAGATGACTTGCCATTTTATGTTTGAGCAAGTGAAATATATGTTATGAGTTTTATGAGTTCTGTAGTTTTTCAAAATTAATTTCTTTAAGTCTGTAACCAGAATTTTCAGGGGGTCTTCCCCAATCACACCTGGTCCATATCAACCTGGAATATAGCCACAGTCTCTCATTTGCTATGAAAGTAAAAGCCTAACTTCTCCCCCCACCAATAATACATTTTTGACTTCTATTTTGAAGTCAAGATATTTTAAAAATACATAGGTGGGTTTAATCTAGCAGCTTTTATCATCAAATGTCTCTTTTTTCAAATATTTTATTTTATTTTGCTTTATAAATAATACCATTCAAAATTTCCTTTTCCTCTCCTTCTCCCATTTTCTTCTGACTCCCCCATTCACACTCCCCCTCCCCCTCCAGTCCTAAGAGAGGGCAGGGTACCCAGCCCTGTGGGAAGCCCAAAGCCCTCCCCACTCCATCCAGGCCTATGAAGGTGTGCATCCAAACAGACTAGGATCCCAAGAAGCCAGGACATGCAGTAGAATCAAATCCCAGTGCCATTATCATTGGTTTCTCAGTCATCCCCCATTGTCAGACACATTCTGAGAATCCTGTTTGATCACGTGCTCGTTCAGTCTCATCAAATGTCTCTTAGCAACTATCACATTTTTATTAGTAGTCAAAACTTTTAAAGACAACACAATTACATATAGAATCCAGACTCTCTGTGTGTTTTCTATTTTTGTGTGATTTTTTCCTTTATGTCACCTTATTCCTTCTTTAAAGACTTTATTACTTTTAAATAGTTTTATGACTGTCTATGCCATTTCTCTTTTCTCTCCCAAGCCTGTATACATTTTTAAACACACTGTAACCTGTTCAGAATATTTTTTGTCTTGACCTATTTTTACCAGGTATCTGTAAACTTTTCTGTTTACATGACCAAAACTAAAATGTGTCATGCACCTTAGTTCATGGTGTGTTGTTGGGGCTCTCTCTGGAGGCATTCACCCTGGCTGCTCAAACCCACAAGTACCAGCTGAGAGACACATCCAGATGAGAGACATGAGGCTAGAAAGTTGCATTTGACCCAATTTTTGTGTGGTTAGAATCTTTGAGAATGCTTTTTTAGATCTTATATGGATGTAGGTGTCTCATATTCGGTGTTATATGTAGGCAGACTTTTCTGTCATACCAGCAAGTTCCCAAATAACAACACAGAAAATTATTATTAATTATAATTTCACAGCTGATAGATTAGGATCATTTTTAGCTAGCTCTTATAACTTAAATTAAGCCATTTTATTAATCTATGTGTTGCCCCAAACTCATTTGGTTTACCTCTTGTCTGTACTTTTTATCCTGCTTTCTTTAAGTCTCATAGAATCTGCTATGACTCCTCAGACTCCTCCTTTCTTCTCCCCAACATTCTCTTTGCCCCCAAAATCTTGCCTAGCTATCAGTCAGTTTTTTATTAGCAATGAGAACAACACTTCTTCACAGTGTACAAAAGGATTATTCTACAGCAATGTTGGATTTTTGTCATAGGAGTTTTCCACATCTCTTGAGAAGATCATATAATTTTTCTGTCTTTAAGTCATTTATATGATTTATTACATTTTTTGGTGTATGTTTGTTGAACCATCCCTGAATCTCCTAAATAGAGAAAACTTGATATAGGTAGATGACTTTTTTAAAAAATATATGCCCATATTCAGTTTACAAGTATTTTATTAAGGCAATTTCCCTCCATCATTAGGGATGTTAGTCAGAATTATCATAATCATCAATATACTTTTCATTATTCTCCTTTTCTTTCACCTCCTTTCTCCCCCTCTCTCCTCCTACTTCTCTTCCTCCTTTTCTTTCTCCTACTCCCCCTTCTCACCCTTCTTCATCTTGCTATGTTTCTTCGCCTGGTTTCTGTTTTAGGTAATACCAGTTTTGTAGATGAAGTTTTGTAGTGATTCTTCTTTTTCTAATTTTTTATTATTATTTTTTACATCCAATCACAGTTTCCACTTCCTCCTTTCTTCCCAGTTCTTCCCCTCCACCTCCCTTCTGAGCTCACATCCATACGTCCTCTATTTCTCTCTGAAAAGGGGCAGGCATCTCATGGATTTCAACCAAACATGGCACATCAAGTTGCAGTAATACTAGATACCACCCTTTGTATTAAGAATGGATGACATGATCCAATAGGAGTGAAAGACCTGGATAAATCCAGATCTCCCTAGCAGGAAAACAGAGCCAAAAATCTAGCAGGAAGAGAAGAATCAGAAATCTAGGATTAACCAATTTCAGGGTTTCAGAAACTAACTGAAGATAAAGGTAGATTGTAATCTTGAGAGTAATCTTGAGAAACAGAGAGATTCCCCCTAGTAATTATCACCCCCTAGTAATTATCATTGGTATAGGAACTAGCTGATTACGACCTTGAGAATTTTCTTGAGAGGCAAGGGGTTGCCCCCCTTGTAATCATCACTGGAATTTTCAGAGTTTTCTGTGACATCCTCCCTGCCCCCCTTTCGGATTACTGGGCTGTGTGGTTTCTTCCTATAGAAACTACTTCTCCCGGTCACTCGAGGTCGAACTCTTCCCCTGCGTGGGTTATGAGTCTCGGCCCCAGTGCACTGGTCCCCGTCTTGTCGTCTTGTCATTAAACCTGGTGTGATTGCAGCAAGGACGTTCTCTTGTGAGTTACTGGGGGGTTGCATCATCCCGAGGCTCGAGTGAGAGTCTCCCCTAATTGGGGGTCTTTCAGGACCAAATCAAATTTTTATTTGAAGAACTAGCTCTTGGATGTATTGATTTTTTTTATATTGTTTTGTTTTTGTTTAAATCATTTATGCTCTGATTTTTAATATTTCTTCCTGTCTTTTGGACTGGGATTTGGCTGGTTCTTTCTTTTCCACAATTTTTTTTTAATTTACTTATTTATTTATTTATAAGAATTTCCACTTCCTCCCCTCCTCCCAATACCCTCCCGCTCCCCCCCCCCAACTCCCTCTCCTCCTCCCTCTCCAGTCTGTAGGGCCCTGTCTTCCCTGTTCCTTGAGGCCTAAGCACAGGATGCAAGAATTGTTTACATTAACCAGCTTAGCTTCCCCTGCTCATTCTGGCAACCAGAGGGAATTAGTTCAAAGCCTTGTTTCTATCATTGCTGTGATAATTTCACCTGCTAAGAAGGTCCTCACAGGCGCCCTAAATCTCCTTCTGTCTGTCAGGGTTCCCAGTTCGATACCCCCTGCATGGAGGCTCAGGTCAACACTATGATCTCACTCCCCCAGGTGGGAGGGGGGCTCTCATCCTCTGATCTCACTCCCCCAGGTGGGAGGGGGGCTCTCATCCTCTTGCCTCCAAGTATATAAGCCTACGTGTGCTGAATAAAGATTGACATTTACCCTTTGGGTGAATGATCCAATCTGTGTGTGTGTGTGTGTGTGTGTCTGTTCAACTCCTAGGATAATGATCCAGAGTCGTGGCCAGTACAGGAGGCACGCCCTGTATTGGAGAGTGAGGTTTCACAGAAAAGTGCAAGCAGCACCAGTCCCAAGAGCAGTCAGGGTTTCCCGCCCTGTGGGAAGTCCAAGTTCCTCCACCCTCCCTCCAGGTCCAGGAAGGTGAGCATCCAAACAGACCAGGATCCCAAAAAGCCAGTACATGCAGACGAAACAAGACCCTGTGCCATTGTCAATGGCTTCTCAGTCAGCCCCCATGTCAGTCACATTCAGAGAATCCGGTTTGATCACATGCTCGTTCAGTGCCAGTCCAGCTGGCCTTGGTGAGCTCTCATTAGATCAGTCCCCTTGTATCAGTGGTTGAATGTACCCTTCGTGGTCCTAACTTTCTTTTTCATGTTCTCCCTCCTTCTGCTCTTCATTTGGACCTTGGGGGCTCAGTTCAGTGCTCCAATGTGGGTCTTCGTCTCTATCTCCATCCATCGTCGGATGAAAGTTCCCTCTGGTTCTGCCTTCATTGCTCACATTCTCCCTTCCTCTGCTTCTTACTTGGACCTAGGGAGTTAAGTCCAGTGTTCCAATATGCCTTTTCCACATTTTTTAAATTTGTATTATGAATTCATATATTTGTGCTCTATCCATTTTTAAAGGTATTTCAAGCTGTCAATTTCCCCCTTACAATTGCTTTTCAGGTGTCTAAGAAGTTTTTCTGTGTTGTACTTTCATTTGCATTTGTACTAGGATTTTTAAAATCTGTTTCTTACTTCTTTTTAAAAAATATATTCAGCATTTAATATTGTTATTTAATATCCATGAGCTTATGCAATTATTAGAATTTTGTTGTTGAATTTAGGCTTCTAGTGTATATGTTATATAAAATTAAGTTTTACATGAAACTGAAATACATGAAGTTATTTCAGTTTGTCTGAATCTGTTAAGATTCATTTTGTTTTTCAAGGTGTTGTCCATTATAGAGAAGCTCAGCAAAATATGCATATTTTGTGTTTGGTGAAATATTCTATGGAAATCTGCTAGGTCTACTTGATATTTGATGCCATTTAATTCTGTCTACTTTTTTTTGTTATGACTTTTCTATTGGAGAAAGTGGGGGATTGAAATCACCTCCTGCTACTGGACTAGTGTTAACCTGTGTCTTTATTTCCAGTAGTACATTTTAAAAAGACAATAGATAGGTAGATAGATAGATAGATAGATAGATAGATAGATAGATTACTGTTATTATTAACCAATTGTTATTGTTTATGCTTTCATAAAAGACTTATTTAAAATATAGACACAATGGGGGCTTTGATCGTTTGAAAATTGAAAGCATATTCAAAACACTGACTCAAATTACAAAAGAAAATGAGGGATTTAAGCATTCTTCAGAGTGACTCAAACATACATTGAGTGTGAAGTTTTCTAGATCTTAAGTACAGTGCAATCTATTCTAAAAAAATTTGAGGGGATTTATTTCATTTATTTTATTTTTTGAGAGAAAGCAAGTGGACAGCATGTGGAATGGACTTGGTAAGGGGTTGTGTGAGGAAAAAAAGAATAATTCCACTTCAGTGGTGTAGATCATAGTTCCAACAAGATCATGGAAAAATTTTTCCCAAGTTGAGAACAGACACATTCAAATAGACAGAAGAAGCACACAAAGTGAGAAGTCTGATAACTGCAAAATAAAAAACAAAGGTCAAATTCAAAAGAAAGCCTGTAACATTAATAGGTAATTTCTCAATGAAAACTATAAAAGTCAGAAGAGCCTGCCACAATATATTTCACATTCTAAAAGACAATGAATGCCAACCTAGACTATTGTTTCCAGAAAAACTATCTGAATAACTGACAATGAAAAGAACTATTCTCCTTCTTCTGTGTCTATAAGTCCAAGATTTGGTGTTTCCATGGTACACCACAGTTTTGCATGTTCCTTTCCTGTATGTGCCTGTTTAATTTTTTATATTATTTGCTTGAATAGCCCAATTTGTCTGTCTTTTCTTTAAGTACTGATATTCTATCATCTTCTCCATACATTCTGCTTATTCTTCCTCTGAGTTTTGGCTAGTTTTTCAATTCTATCTCTTTTTTCAGCTGGAATTCCCTTTAATGTTTCTTTCTTTTCCTGAACATAGTTTTCAAATTCTGAATTGTCTTCATAATTTTATTTTCAATAAATGTGGATATATGTATAAATATAGATAGATAGATATTAGACATAACTCCGGCACTATTTTCCTCATGCTATTTGAGATATTTGTTAATATTTTCTTTAAGCTCCTCAAATTCCTTGATAAAATTTTATATTTTAAAAGATTTTTTGGTATCTGAAGTTTATTCTCATTGTAAAACATTTCTGCAAAACTAGTGGATTTGGCGGGACAGCACGATACTGTTGGAACTGTATATATTATTATTTTGCAATGAGACCAGAGAATGTGGATTTCTTTCATTGAATTTATGTCTAATGTTAGGTTCTAGGGTATCTCAGAGTTGTCCCAGTGCACAGGATGTCTTAAGGTTGAGATTATGCAGGTCATCTAGGGTCCATGGGACTCATCAGTCTATGTGGGCATTGAGTATGTATGATCTGAGCTAAGTCTGAAGGTTGGACATGGTATGCTAGGGTAGGGTCAGAAGTATTTGTCAAGTGGGCTCCATTATTGATTATCGACTGAGGTGTGTACTTATTAGTCAACTCTTGGGAAGGCTAAGAACCTTCATGTAAATAAAAATTAAGTAAGCGGTATCATGAATATTGTAGTATTGTACTGAAATAAGTAAACCCCAAATCACCAATTCAAACAACTGAGAGGGATTAATATGCAAATATTAAGATTTATTTAATTTTTAAAAAGAAACCAGCATCAATGGAGTCATTTGAAAAAGAAAATTCATTAAGTTACATTTTAAAAGAGTACTTGAAATATCCAACAATTAAAATGCAAATTAAAGTTTAGAATTTGAAACACTAGTTCTCAGGAATGTGAAGAGGAGTAAATACTGAGAAGAAATCAAAGAGAGCTAATGCGCATTTGTTTTTGGAGACAGCTAGGTAGCTAGGAAAGGTGGCTGAAAGCTATAGTGGAAGTATATGCTGTTTCTTTACTTCATTGTGCTCTGGGAACCTGATTATTGTTCTCAAGACAGAGTTTTAGTGACCTTAGTCATACAGACAAACTACATATAATCTTGGGTTTGAGTCAACTCCTTATATTCGTCACAGAATTCAGAGGTCAATTCCCAAAGGTATTACTGACTTTGTTATTTTGAAATATTTGGTTATAAATTATTTCTGCTAACTGAGACGATATAGAAAAAATGAATCTTTACTGTTTGGAATCATTTAAGTGTACTTATACCTAGAATTTCCTGGTGGACTGTGGCAAAGCTAAGCTGAGGAAGTGGTCTTCCTGCACATGGCCCTGGTCTTGCGCACTAGAAAGTTAATGAATTTTGTCTTCACAGTTGCATGAAGCTTTGCAGAAGTTTTTAGGCAGTTCATGAGCACAGGTTAGCGATTGTTTCAAAGATGGACAGTTAGAATACGTATCTTCGTATCCACATCTGTTTGCTGAAATAAAGAATAGAGATATTCATTACTTTGTCTTTATTTTCTTCTACCAACAGTGACAAAGTAAAACAAGAGTGTGGAGAAAGGAATTGAGTAAATGGATGAATTTCCATTAAACTGGAGCTTTGTGAGATGTCTTTTAGTAGAGTTGATATATTTCTTCACTCAAAAAAAGGCTTAAGAAAACTAACTTGAGTGATTCTTCAAGGAGCTGAGTTATTGAGAGTTGAGAAAGATGGCTCAGCAATTAGGAATCTGTTCTTTTTGCAGAGAAACTGATTTTGATTTTTAGCATCTACATGGTGACTTATGGCCACCTGTAATTTCAGTTCCATGGATCCAAGTGTCCTCTTCTGTCCTTCATAGTTTGGGGCCCGAATGTAGTATACATAAATATATACACATATATACACACAAATATTTATAAACATGCAATAAAGAGAAATATTTTAAAAAGATACTCATTATTTAAAATGTCAGTAATTATGCAAGTACTTTTTAAACTTAAATACAGCTAATATTTAAACTCAGTATTCTCAGCAAAGCAAGTTTCATTAATATGTTCTAAAGCCACTGTGTCTAGTAACCTCTCTATGTGAAAATACTGAAACACTGAGCATTAAATCATTTCATAATGTTCTGCTGTCCATGATTACTCTAGGCATAGATTCTATCTTTCATACTAGAGAAGGCTATCTTATGAAGACAGAGACTCGAAAAAGCAGATGGTGGAGAATTTTGTTCTGAGTATTAGACGTTTGTATTTAAATGTCCACTAACGACGACAAATTGAAGAAAACTCGTTCTAAATTCACTGACATACAATCTTTGTCAAGCCTTTGATGTATATCTGTAGCTCATGAGCCTACATTTAGGTCACCCAGTCTCAGAAAAATGGGAAATTCATGACAACTAAATCATTCAAAATAAGAACGTGTTTATCTTCTGTACTTTTGGTATTGTTTGTTAAGACAGAGTCTAGAGTGTAGCCCAGGCTAAAATCAAGCCCATACTATTTGTACCTCTGCTAATTCGACCTCCAGAAAAACACCACTACAGACACATGGCTTGAACTCTTTCCCTCAGTGTGGTGGTTCTCTGCAGGTCCTACAGCCAGCAGGAAAACCAAACCAAACCAAATTAAAAAAAATGATGAATGGAAAAAATTAGAATGAAAGGCAGCCCAATTTTATTGTAACAGGTGTTAGGCTAGGTCTCCTAGAGTCTTGCCCAGATCATTTTACTTTAACCATATTTAAGCACAGCAAAATTTGGGGGGAAAATGTTTTCTGGTAACAATTAACTCACTGCACTCCCAAGTGCACAACAACTTAAGACATGTTTACACTGAGATTCTTTACAAAGTACATCTAGCTTCTTTCATAAGAATGGGTACTGTTGACTCAGAGATAGTGCCCAAGATTTAGGGTCTAGGGATGACTGAAGTAAACTTAATGCCTTGTGGGTGTCAGGATTGGCCTGGCCCTAGATAACATAGAAGTCAATTAGGGTGTTTTAAAATATAGGGGACATCACTTGAAAGGATGTGTTTTATGGTCTAAGATCAATGCTCAAGATTTACAGATCAGGGGTCTAGGGTAAAGAGAACGTAAATTCTGGATGATACAGCAGAGCCTCTCTCATCCAGGAGCAAAGAATCACCAGGATGTGAAATGGCATCATTCTTGACATTACAGAAAGAACAGTTATGCACCTCATCCCATTGAAGAGATGAGTATATCTCTACCTTTCCTGTCTTCTCCAGTGCTTATCTGTGTGAACAGGATTTTTGCCCTCTACACCTATCTATCTATCTATCTATCTATCTATCTATCTATCTATCTATCTATCTATCTATCTACAATCATGTATGTATGTATGTATGTATGTATTCATCAGTACTGAACAAACATTTAACAAAAATGTATTATTATTATACCTACTTCCTCTCTCTGTAACCTATTTTCTTAACGTTTGCACTGATAACACAAAAATGATTAGTTCTGAACCTATGCTTCCTTGTTGGATCTTTCATCATGCTTTTCCTAGAGGCTCTTTGGAGGATACACTTGGGAGATGGCTACAGAAAGATCAGGAGATTGAAGTCAAACCGGATTACACGGTAATTTCTAGCTTAAATTTGGTTGTGTAGTGAGACCCTGTTTCAAAACTAATAGCAGCTTAAACCACAAATACGTAAATTTTAAAAACCACTAAAGGGAAAATATGAATCTTTTCCTTTCTATTTCTGTTTAAAGTCTTTCGATCGGTTGTTTGGTACCTATAGGATAGACCCCATTAAAAGCACAGTCCACAGAGCTGTAAATATTTGACTCTTTCTTTTTTAATTTATAATCTTAATATCATTAGTACTTTGAACTTTATCCATACAAATACAAAATAAAGAATTCTGAAATTCTTTGGAGAATGCAGAAAAATCCCAGTGAATTGCCACTGGCATCTACCATAAGAATTTTGACATTATATTCCATTTTCATAAACACCTTATGTAGTCCAGGTTAACCAGGAATTTGATCTATATTCAAACCTGGGTTTGAACTCCTGATTTTTTTCTCCTTTCCCCTCCAGAATATTGGGATTACATTTATTCCTTGAATTTATATCCTTAATACTAAAACTGAGATACCGTGATATTCATTTTGCCCCCTTCCTGTGACAAAATGCTAAAGTTTTAATGAACTAATAATATGTATAGATATTATTTAGAATCTAAAAGTGCACAGAAAATTGCAAATATAAATCTAACTGGTGAGTAAGTAGAAGGACTCACAGGGCGACTTAGAGTCAGTGAGATAGGTCAAAATAAAGGTACTTGCCACTAAACTATTTGAGGTCAGTCTCTTACACCCATATCATTGAAGGAGAGAAGCAATTTACATAAGCTGTCCTTTGACTCAACACACAATCACACACACACATGCCATGGCATACATGCATGTTCCTATACATATACAAAGAGACATAAGTATATATTCACAAATAAATAAAAATGTAACCCAAAATTCAAATGATGCTCTGGAGAATCTTAGGAATTTTTTGTGTTAATTTTTCTTGGTGGGCAAAGAATTGTTGTATCTGTCATTTTTCTCTGGTCTGACCTGTATTCTATTACCTCAACTACTTTGATTTGTATTGCTTTGTCTTCTTAAAATGCTAAATTTAAGATCTTATTAACCTAGAGGATTAGAAAATTCACTTTATATTTTATTGAATTAATAAATATTTCTGTATATCACAGAGATATTTCTCTAGACTCCAATAGCAATAATACCAATACTGATACAAGTACACACTGGTTTTGGATGTTTCTTTAGACTACATGAAGTATCACGTTTTTCAATGGCAAAAGTACACACACCATAAACAAAGGAAAATTTGTCATTCAAATAAATGATGTTAAGTACATTTTTGCCTCTTGAACATAAAGCCATGCTATGAAATCTGAAAACAGATTGTCATTTTATGTTGTTATGTTTGTATATTAATAACACTTACTGCACAGTCCATTGTTACAGTGATTAGGACAACTGGCACATGGTTCTCCCAGTTTGTAAGGGACGTCTCGCCGGTTCGCAAAATTACCACTGAAATTGAAAAGCAAAATATAAAATATTTTTAATTTTTTTCTGTATACTCTAATGCTTGCATATATCACACACATACACACACACACATAAACATATATATATGGGTTGCTATTAAAAGCTTTAGCTACGCCATATAAAAATCTAACATTTTCTAAGAGTATTCAGACAGAGATGTGAAATAAGAGGATAATTAATGACTTCACTCTTCAACCAGGTTCTATTAACCTGAGCAATTGAAATACAGTAAATAAGAATCTAAAGGTTTAGAAACATTTTAATGTAGAACCATTCTCTTCATTTCCTCATGAACCTGGAAAATTCCTAAGGCAGTGGAGCACAGGGTGCTGCTTAGGTATAAAAGATGCTTTCTATAGAGACAGTTAGAAAAATGCTATGATTCCCTATTCCTACAGTATGGGAGAGGTCCCCATGGTGATGTGGTGAGGTTCAAGAATTGAAGCATAGAAAAGTTTGGGGTTTTCTGAAGGTAGCATGTAGGTGTGAGACTTTTGTGTTTGTAAAAACTGAGAATGTTAATTAGAAAAACACTTTATAAAAACCATCTTTAAAATGCAGTACTCTGATAGTGACCAGGCTGTGCCTCGTGAGGATCATCACTTCACTGATTGGCATATGAAAATAGAGAAGTCAGATTCTCCATTGTGTTAAGGCTGGCAGGGGTGTGCATGCGTTCTCCAAGGACTTGAAGCAGAACCTCTCTTCTATATATTGCTCTATGTGTTTGAACAATCTTAAAAATGAAAAGTCATAAAGTGTTGTACAAGTTCTGTCACGTGCTTCTCTTCATTATTCATCTGATACTTCTAGGTGCCAGACACCAGGTGCCTCTCATTTGACCAGGTAGCTGGGTAGAGTGCAATGGCTTCTTTCTTTGTATTTTCCATAATGCCAAAAGAAACATTCTTGAAAATTCTTTAATGACTTTCCTTTTCAACTGTCTGTCACCCACAGACAGAATAGAAATGAATTGCTTAAAAGGCTTGATTTGAAAACACCCTCAGATACATGTTAGATAAGTTTTTTTGTTTCGAGAAGATACAAATAGACGCAGAGAGATGTCTCGGCAGTTAAGAAAGCACATTCCTCTTTTAGAAGACTTTGGTTTGGTTCCCAACACCTACTTCAGGTGGCATACAACTGTCCTGGGGGAAGTGATGCCTCTGGTCTCCACAGGCATCTGCACCTATGGGCATATACCACACAAGGACATACAGATGTAATTTAAAAAAAAAATTTGGTTTCTCGAGACAGGGTTTCTCTGTAGCTTTGGAGCCTGTCCAAACTAGCTCTTGTAGACCAGGCTGGCCTCGAACTCACAGAGATCTGCCTGCTTCTGCTTCCCGAGTGCTGGGATTAAAAGCATGAGCCAACACCACCCAGCTAATTAAGAAAAAATAGGTTAACATACAGATTATGAACATATATTTGTTTTTTCATGGGAATTTTTTAAAGAGCTCAAACATTCATCACAGAAGAGAAGTGAATTTCTGTCTTTAAAATTAAGTTCTACTGAACATGATTTTCAGAATTTTGAGGAGAAAAAAAAATAAGATTTTAGCTTTCTTAACTGGTGGAAATATATTAAAGACTTCTGAAAGAGCCTTTGAAGTCTAAGATTTAATAAATTCTTACAGGTATAAGGTAGCAACACGGGGCTGGAAAGTAGGTTCAGTGATTAAGAAATTTTGCTGTTCCTTTGGAGGATCCAAGTTTGATCCCCAACAACCATATCAAGTACGTCATAATCACCTTTAACTTCAGGTCTATGGTATTCAATGCACTTTTCTGGTTTTTGTGGGGTACTGTGCATATGCATAAACAAAGAAACAAAAATTAAGATTGGAAAAATAACAACTAGGCTAGCCATTATTACGATTTTGCAAAAAGATAACACTCGCGGTAATTTTTTCCCTTGGCAGCTTACATAGCACATCTCATACTATGAGAGCTAGTCTGCAGGTAGAAAACTTCCAGGTGAATTCCAAGCTGAATGCTTCTAACTCCTGTGTCTGAAATTGATGATGTTTTTAGCAATAGACTCTTATTTTCAAATTCAGGGATGCAACCAAGGGTGACAGCTAAAGGCTATATAGAAAGATCCAGTTTTCTTCAGGGAGGAGACTCTTGATAGGGTATCCAGTTCCAGGATGTCTACCCTAAACACTTGCACATAAGAGGAACTGTAAATGGACTTGGTGATATTACGTGTGCGTGCATGTTTTGGTGTGTATGTGTGTGTGTGTGTGTGTGTGTGTGTGTGTGTGTACAAATGAAATCATGACTTTTAGAGGAGGTGTGGAGGAGAGGAGAGGAAGATTTGAAGAAGGATAGGGAAGTGTGGAAATGACCGAAATATAGTACTCCTATGTGAAATTCTCAAAAAAAAAAACAATAAATTATTTTTTTTTTTTTGGATTTTTCAGAAAAGGGTTCTCCGTGTTGCCCTGACTGGTCTTGGATTCACAGGGATCGGACTGCCTCTGGCCCCCAAGTGCTGAGACTAAAGGCGTGAAACATTACTGCTGCCCAGCAAATAAATTTTAAAAATTATGACAACTTATATAATCAGGGGTAGGATCAGCTTAATTAGAAGGCTCACATCACTAATCTGCATCATTCACCCATGCTCACCCCTAGTCTAATATTAAAAGTTTGCTTTGTAGCCTCCAAACACAGCACAAACGGAAAATATGAGCTTCATAATCCCTATATTATGTGTTTAGGAAGCAACAGTCTAGGAGGGAAGAGAAATCATTTTTAAAGGAATGGAAAAGCTCCTGAATGTGATTCATGAAGCTGATGAGTTGTACATTTCAAACATTCAGCTAAATAAGTTTCAACTCTAAAGAATATTTAAGTTTTATCTCCCTCTCATGTGTAAAATATATTTTTAATTTGTTTTGAAACTATGATCATTAAAAAATGTCAAATTGAAGTGGATACTTACGGAGGACAATACTGACAAATGTAGTAGTATCTCAATGAGTTGTTAGGGCACTCAGTAACTCCACATCCAAGTTGGTGAGAGGTATTCCAAACTAGCTATACATCCAGAGATGAAGACAAGGCACATGTCATAGAGGGAAATAACGTATAAAAACAAATAGAAAATATAAAATTTAAAGCACTGATGCTCTACTTTGTTTCTAGAATCCTAATGGGCATATTTAAATTATTGAATCAATCTACAGATGTTAAAACAGCCTTAAAGGGCTTATGTTGGTCAGCTAGTCTGGCAAAATTATAAGGAAGCACCCAGTGGAGTTTATGGAGGCTGACATTAGCTTCAGTTCCTTCTCAGAGAAGCTGTTCTTTAACATCTTTGACAGTTTGCAGATGATAAAGATACAGATGGCTGAGTTGAGGCCAGGAAGCTTCACGGCACAATGAAAGGAATCAAAGAATCTACAGATACCAGGAGGACCTTGGTAGGATGTGGAATTCCTCTGACACTGCTTCCAACCATTCAGATTTATGACCATAGATAGCAAGAGGTCAATTCCCGGTCAGACATCACATTGACCATGATGCCGTTGCTGACTCTTGAAGGTACGTGCACTGAAGTGTTTTCCAAAAACAAGGGTCCTGTGCCCATAGAATGTTGACCTTGAGAGATGAACCAGAACTTCCTCCCAGCTTCACAGGAGAGGTTTTCTAGTTTGGTGCTAAGCTGTGGCCATGAGTATCTTCCTTGTGGGTGGCTTGCAAGCCTTGCTAGTCCAAGCCTGATGGAAGCCTGCTATGCAGTAACAATAAATATTTCCTAGATGCGTATGGTGGGTGCTCTTATGTGAAGTTGCATTCTTGAATTTCCTGGCTCCCTTTTGAAACTGTATTTCAGCTCAAGTCTCTCAGCTGCAGGATCTGATTAGGCCACTAATTTAGAGTTACCCCTGCCTGTACTACATCTGGATATTTTCTCCATCCAGCCCAGCAGGATCACCATATCACCTTCTCTCCTAGGTTTGACAGACCTTTTTTGAGAGTGGACAGGATAGAGGCACAATCTCGTAATTCTTGCTTAAAGAGCTACTTTATGTGATAGGAAAGGGCCCAGGGCCTGAGCCTGTAGGTCCAGCAGGAAGACACCTGGCAGGGTTTCTGGTAACAAAACTCCAGGATATACATTTCCCCTTTTCCCTCGGGAGCCATACAGAGCTGATGTACATCCTTGCCAAAGTCTGTATAAGCGCCTTAAAATACGCCTTAAAACCTTTGCTTGGGGGCTGGAGTCAAGAAATGGGGTTAAAAAAATCAAGTATGTTCCCTTACAAAGGTTAGATAAGCCATTGAAAGATGGCAGCTCCAATAGCCAATGACTGTCAAGACCAGTGTATAAGGAACCACACAAGATCTTTCCCAAGGGTATGTGGCACTCTCCCTATACCCCCTGAAATTGGGAGACTGATAGGAAGAGAGGAAGTTCAAATTCAGTCAAAGCTACATAGTGAGACCCTCTCTCAAAGAGAAAATAAAAATTCTCTGCACTGAAATTCTGCCCTGAAATCAGTCAAGTCATTAATTTTTTCCCTTGCCTAGCACTTATAGAAAGTACCTTTGCTTACCTGAGTATAATGTCCAACTACTGCACCCGGTGTTTTTGGCCCTGAACCAAAGACAAAATCACTGGATTCATCATACCAGCTTTGGATGGCCTGAGACCATGTTGCTGGGTAATTTGCTATGAAGATATTTTCACCACATCTTAAGTCTATGGGAAAAAAAAAATTGGCCACTCAAGAAGGCAGCAATAGAGAAAAAAAGGGGAACACACACACACACATAAGAATGGAATCCCTGTTCTTTAAAGACATTGTGTGCAGCTCCTTTTGAATAACATAACAAGAATGATTCAGACCTAATGAACCTTCGGCTGAACAGAAGCAAGAGGTATCAACATGTTTGTGCTGAACACCATAAGCGCTAATTAGAAAAGTCATTTTCTCAGTAGCTTCTGTCTTTGATATCATTTATTCACACCCTAACTTCTCCATACATGTGTATGTATATGCACAAATGTGTGTGCACATACGTAAGTGAGCCTCTTGTAAAATAAATGTAAATTTTTAGTCATAGAGAAGACAAAGGCTAGATCCTTCCATTTTTCTCCTGTACTAGCTAGAGACTTTTATAAAAACAATTTACATATTTAGAATTATTGTTCTATGTGAGCATGTTTTGCAATCATTCTTTCAAAACTACAAATACAAAGCAAACAAAAATAGAGGGGACTATATTTTTACAGTTTATAGGTCATGTCTTAACTAGAAAATTAAAATTTCTGGGCCATATTTTCTTCAGGGAATGAGAGAAAATACCTTTAACCCTAAAAAATAGTTTAGTGTTTTTACCAAGCTCTGTAAATAAACATTTACTTTAAACTTTAACTGAATATTGTGGTTTTTAGATGAAATTTTAATCATTGTGTTATTGAATTAAGAATAAGAGTTAAAACCTTGAAAAGAGGTGATTAATTTACTAGGTTCAATTTGGAGAAAAAGGTGATCATTTTTAATGGTTCAAGAAATATTTTATATCATTACCCATTTATTTATTTTGTCATTATTTTATGCTTCCTTATGTGAAGATTATGTTTCATAGTTTATTCTTAATTTAACATAATAATATCTTTCAGGTACTCAGAGTATTCAGATAAGATACTGGGTTAAAATAGGAAAATTATGATTTCAGAGGCCAGAGAAAATGACTGAGCATGTAAGAGCATACCTTACTATTTCAGGAGACTTGAACCTAACTCCTAGCATCCACAATGGGTAATTTACAACCGCCTGTGAGAGCAGCACTGTGACCACCTGTGACCTGTAAGCTTCAGAGGATCTAACACCTTCTTCTGGTCTCTAGAAGTACCCTTACATACATGCACGTGTGCATAAATACACAGAGACACACTTGTACATCATTTTAAAAAGAATGAAATAGGAGATTCCAGTTTTAAATTTTTTTTTATAAGATCTTAATTAGTATTTATTTTCATCCAGACTTCTGTTTGAGTCTTCAAAACAGAGAAAGCAATGATCCAGACCTTGTTTCACTTGTGACCTGGTCGCAAGGCACAAAGCTGGCATAATGAAAGACAGTTTGTGTAAAATATAAAACATCCAACAAGCACAGAATGGAGCCTTTCAGAGATACTTAACTTTTTTAAAAGGCAGAAATACTTAAACATTTTGAAAGGCAGTGTCAGAATAGGCATTTACTTACAAAGGTTTTTTTTTTTTTAGCATGATATCATTAATTGGGTTTTCCTGTGTTTATTTTCTATTTATTTATAAGTGATTTTGAGTATACATACTTGTGATAGTCCTGGATTCATGAGGACTATGTTGATACGCGCACATGTTTGCCCATGCCTGTGCATGTTTTTGGGCCTCACTGTTCCATTGCTAAAGAGAAAAAGGAAAAAAAAAAGTCATGTGAAAACTCAGACCTCAAAGTCACATGATCTTTGCAGACAGGCTGATATGAGTGCTTTTATCATTGCAAAAAGGTAGGCACCTTCTGACTTTCATCTTAATCAATATATAATGTAGGATATATCTGAATTTTTATGTTAGCATATATATTACCAACTCTCATTACAACATTTATAAATAAGTTTATCTTTGCATATTTTCCACCCCGTCTTCCTCATCCTGCCCATCCTCTCATTCATGCCCTCCCACCCCTAACCTTCCTTTGGTGTCACACATGTTCCATTTAGTTCTCCTTTCTATGTCTTCTATACGACATTTCTACCCTCTCTTGATCTTCTTGGTAGTTTCATAATCTATGTCCAAAGTTACTTCTACTTTTATGTGACCCTTTCTGTACCAAATAAATACAAGTAGTCTGTCTTCCCAAGGTCATCAAAAATACTAAAATATTTAATGGTCTGATGACTTGCTGAAATCAAAACAAGATCTCTTAGAGACTTTGAGTATTTTTGTACTACAAGTAGCACCAGCCATGTGGAAGTGCTAGACTATTTTTACAGCTGTAAGAAGGTGCCTCATAAATCCTAGTTTCATTCTTTTCCCTCATTGAATGAACTGAAGAGACAGGTGGACTTTGATTCTTAATCCAGAACAGTAGATTATTTAGATAAAAGGTCATTGGACCTTAAAGGAGAGATGTTCTGTCTTGAGTTTAAGAGAGAGAAGAACATCTACCAAAATAACATAGTGAATTTTCACTGCAGACCAAAGTCAAAAGACTTGATTTTCAATTCTGTCACCATAATTGTTGTAGCTCCATAATATCAATGAGTTACT
The DNA here is from genome assembly GCF_982192425.1 of Myodes glareolus. Taxonomy (NCBI): domain Eukaryota; kingdom Metazoa; phylum Chordata; class Mammalia; order Rodentia; family Cricetidae; genus Myodes; species Myodes glareolus. The sequence goes on along the minus strand of NC_142043.1, from coordinate 17,161,673 downwards.
GTGATAAAAGAAACTTAGTAAATTCTACTCTGATAATAGCACAGGTAAAGACACAAACTAAGTCCAGTCTCTGCATGGATGCCCATGCACAGATAAACATGCTCATACACAAAACAATGAATACTTTTGTTTTTGTTAAAAAGAGATGCTAGAATATAGGCAGACCCTCCTGAAGCACACAGGAGAAGCCAAGTGCTATCTGCAGGCTCCAAACATAGCTATTCAGATGCAGTGCCCTGTTGTGAACCCTCACCATCTCCAGCAAGTCACTACCAGGTGGAGAAACATGTCGTCTCAGTTCATTGTGTTTGTTTACAATCTCTTCTTGGATTGACTTTTCAGTGGTTGACAAATCCTGAAGGCCGCGATTCTAAAGAGAAATAAAAATAAAGTCATGCTAGTGTCTGTTAAAGTTGCACAAAAAGGTAAATAAGTTGGATAAGATAAATGAAGGTCTTTGTTAAAGGACTCATGAAACTGTTAGCCGTTAAACCTTGATAATTAATGTTAAGAAAATCTATGACATTTTCATAAGAACTATTTTAAACAGAAATTTTGAGACTATAAATGAATCCATGACATGTCAAAGTAAAAACTTTTCTGAGGATAGCTACAAATGTCAATTTTGACTAAGAGAGAGCTGTAATGATAGCCACACACAGTAGAGAAACTTAACTAATTCAGACTTAATTATATTGTAGTAAGAAAGTGTTAAGGAAGAAGACTCATAATAGATTATAGATCTTAGTAAGCAATAGCCATCTGACCAGGAGTTTGGACACTTGGGAGATAATGTGTAGGCCCAGACCTAGTACATGTGTGCACTCAACATTTTATTACAATAAGAGATTTTTACATGTGACAGGTTCTTGTGCTCACGCTCAAGACAGGTTTATCTAATATCCATGCCAATTTGGAGACAATGAGTTCCTGAAAACAGTTGGCTTTTTCTGACTTTGTGCTTCAGTGAACAGAAATAAGCCAGCTAAGTTAACTCAGATGCTAATATTTAAATTTGCATGTTTGTGTCTGTGTGGGACAGAAGGATGTAATGATATTATGTGAATTGACAAAGATGTAAGAGCCATTTTCTGGTAGAAACATACTCCAAAATGTACTGTTTTATAGGGAAGAGCAAGATGTTACAGCATAATTATTGATGGACAGACCCTCACATGCATGTTATCTTCCTGCTGGGAGAAGTTGTTTCTCATTCCTACAGTACTTACTCCCACAAAACTCTGCAGACATTGCTCCATGGCACTGCAATGCCAGTGTCTGCTACATATCCATCTCTTCCTAATATTTTATGTTCTGCAGACACTAATGAGAGCCTCGTGCCAAGAGATCTCTCACAGCTACTGCTCTATAAGGCAGAAAGGATGTTCATGTTAAAGTTGTTGCTTGAAAATTCTCATGTTTTATTTTAATGTAAAGTAACAATATCCCCATGTTTATTTATTAAGGGATTGGTATCATTTTCTAGTACATATATTATAATGAAGTGTGCATGTTTGTGTTCAAGTTTATGTAGACTGCAATGCAAGTGGAGATCTGAAGAGAATATTAGATTCCCTGGAACTGAAGTCAAGGTGGGTGTAAGTAACCTCAGGAGGATGCTGGAAACCAAATGGTCCTCTGCAAGAGTAGTAAATCCTTTTATCCCCCAAGCCACCTCTCCAGCCGCTCCCCCCCAATATTCCATTTTAACCTGAAAACCTTCTTAAAGTGGTTTCATTTCTAAAGACCAAATATCTAGCTTCTGGAAAAGCCATTATTATTTTCTTCTTGTCATCCGACCTTCTATGGACGATAAAAATTTTACCAGACAATAAGTGTGTCTATATTTTTTTAACAGGCAGTGGTATAGATTAAAAATGAAAACATACTACAAACACTGAAATGTGAGAATAAAATGTTAGGGGGTTTATATTGGATAGGTGATAGGACCTAATAATTACAACACCAAAAAGCAAAGCCTAGAGGAACAAGAGTAAGTGACACCTGGAGAGGAACCAGTTCTTCATGGTAGCTCTCAAAGAAGCCTTCATTCATAAAAGAGGACTCTGAATATCTCTGATATTTGGATCTTGTCAGTTTATAAAGAAGTACCAGTAGACCAAAGAGAGAGGGAGAGAGAAGGGAAGGAGAATAGATGATTCAAAAGTGCCATAAAATGCAATTATTTTTAAGAAAGAAACTGAGAATGCCAACAGCTTGAAAGAACACCTAGATAACAAATAGTTTCAAGATTGCTAATTTGATTATTGTAACAAAAGACATATAGCTTCTATTCGAAAACAGGTTTAACCAGTTACTGGCACTCCCTATTCTTGAGGAATTCTAATAGTCTTCAGTGCAGAGGCTGAATAAGTCTATGAAGGCTGCAGCAATACCCAGTGCTTCTAATTTTAGTAGCTTTCTAACCAAAAGTAGAGTATCTTTGCTGGCACTACACACTCCATATGAAAGATGACTGAACCTCATCTCTGATTATCTAAGCACAAGAACATATTAAAAATAATTACTATTTGCCTCATGTACATACTTATTTTTGCATAGTAGATGTACTTAACATCTCTAGTGTGTTAAGTGTGTGTGTGTGTGTGTGTGCGCGCGCGCGCACGTGAGCGCGATTGCGCACATGCACGTACGCACGTGCATTTCAAGGATCAAACTCAGGGACTTGTACATTCTAGGCAAGTGTTAAGCATCACCACCATCTCAATTCTAACAAACATTTAAAATTGTAAATGTAGCTATAATTTTCTCAAACAGTATCTATGAAAGTTAGATACAGAAATGAAGAAGATGAAATCATGCTAATTTGAATATAATATCAGTTGTCTATGAGGACCACATTGATATGGATTAAAGAAAATAATAACAGTTCTTGGGACAGAAAATTAATAAATAAATCTACAGATATGAAAATTCCAATACAAATATAATCCAAATAGCATGTGTAATTTTAATTTTTTAAACACATTAAAAAGAAAAATGTATTTTAAATTAATATCAATATTTCTACTTATAAAGCTATAACAAAAATACAATTTAGGTGACATTGAATCAAAATGTATTATATTTGCATCCAGTCCTATCTTCGATATCTACTTTGTGTGATAAATGTATGCCTGTTACATTCATGTGTACCATGAACTTAACCTCTGCTTAACATTGACTTGTACTTAGGGCTACAAGGTCATTCAACATAGTTTTAAAAACAGTGTCAACCGCTCTAAACTATCAATGAGTACTTTGAGACTTACTCCACACTCTGGCCTTTTACAGTTTTGAAGAGTGATCTGACAGAATCCTAGCCTTCATAGTTGCCTATACTGTTCTAAGAGGATTTTAAACCTTACCGGTACCTCATAGTTATATTGAAGAAGGGATGGGGGCAGCATAGCCGCCAGGAACAACAGCCATGGGAAAAATGTCATGTCTGGAAAGCAAAGAAGAGAAAAAGACCCACATTATTATGTTTAGTACATGGGGTTCTGAGTAATACAGAATATATGGAGGAAGCAATGGGCTCCATATCCCAGATTTACCATTCATATAGCAAGGAGGACATACTATTTATATCATCAAAATGATAATAAAATCAGCTCAAGAGGCCTACTGCCCACCCCCAATACAATAAGGAACAATCCAAAGAGCTTACGTGAAGCAGGCACCTATGATCGCCCTGAGTAATTGGCTTCTCCTCCGTTTATCACGCTCTAATTCATGTAGGTCCTCTCATGAGATTCTAGGAATTTAGGAATTCTTCCTCTGCTTTTTCAAGAGTAGCAAAAGTTCCCATCTATCACCTTGACAGAGCACTACTACGACATGATTAACCCTTGTTGGATATTTTAAGATATGCCTACTCCATTATATGGTGTTTCTTTGTTATTTATTCATTTAAAGTTTTTATTTTGTTTTCTTTTTGAGAAAAGGTGTCACTATGGGCCCAGTATAGCTTCAACCTAACAAGTTTGCCCGAGAGTCTCAAGTTGAGACATACCTGTACATTACCAAACATAACTTCATCGTTTTTGTTAAGTCGATGGCCTTAGTGTCTTTTTTTTCAGGTTTTTTTATTATTATCATTAAAAATTTTCACCTCCTCCCCTCCTTCCATTTCTTTTCCCTTCCCTCCATCCCCCTCTTCCCCTCCCTCTCCAGTCCAAAGAGCAGTCAGGGTTTCCTGCCCTGTGGAAAGTCCAAGGTCCTCCCCCCATCCAGTTCTAGGAAGGTGAACATCCAAACAGACTAGGTTCTCCCAAAGCCAGTACATGCAGTAGAGTCAAAACCCAGTGCCATTGTCCTTGGCTTCTCAGTCAGCCCTCCTTGTCAGCCACGTTCAGAGAGTATGGTTTGATTACATGCTCCATCAATCCCTGTCCAGCTGGCCTTGGTGAGTTCCCATTAGATCAGTCCCTCCATAACAGTGGGTAGGCGCATCCCTCGTGGTCCTGACTTCATGAGCAAGGCCTTAATGTCTTAATACATTTTACATTTGCTATCAAAGTCTGATCAATAATGCCAAGTCTGAACCTTGAAAAACTTAAACTTTCATCATCATATTTTATTTATAATGGTAAATGTAAGATAAATTAATGCCATATTCAAAAATAGGGAAAAACAATTTAAATAATTTGGAATGAATTCTCTTATTAAACACACACACACACACACACACACACACACTTGAATGTGTGCCGGTGTGCAGGTGTTTGGATAAGCATGCATGTTCAGACATTGGGAGTCCTTAAATGCTCTCTATCTTCTAAGTTGAGATGGGATCTGTCAGGGGTCCCAGAGCTCACTAGTTCAGTTAGTCTGGCTACACAGCTTGCCTTGGGTATTCTCCGTCTCTGCCTTCTGCCTGCACTGAAACTTTTAGCATGTGGCCACACCATCTGGCTATTAAATGGATTCTGGTGATTTATCTCCGGAACCCATGCTTGCATAGCAAGTCCACACTCTACTGAGACAAATTACCAGCACCTACAGCTTGCTTTTAATGATTTCTCCTAATGAGTGAGAAAAGTTTCCCTTACTCTATAGTGAATAACGGTCTATGTAGACAAGATACAGTGCATAAATAGATAATTTTTCACGGAACTTTCCAAAGCACCCTTTACCCGAAACTAGGCACACAAACAACATAGACTACGTTTGATGTCACTTCTTACATGACTCTCTATGGGCTTCGTTTAAAACTCATAAAAACCTAGTCGGCAGATACTGTGACTCAATAGCCCACTTACACATGAGCAATCTCAGTATTAGAGGTTTAATACTGAGGTGTCATGAGAATTCAGGGAACACAGATGAAACATAAGCACTGTCTCTGTGGCTTCAAAACCCTAAGCTCCGAGAGACAGAGACTGAGGTGCTTTACAAGATTAGGTACACAAGGAAACACGTCAATCAACCCCCAGCAGAGGTATGTGGGGGTGAATGCGTTACGGGAAGAATCACATGATAACTAGTCATATTCTCCTGAGTATTGCCTGCCTTATTTTCTAAATTCCAATGAAATGTGTAATCTTCACTTAGCTTGCATTGCCATGTTTCTGTGATCTATGAAGCAGTCAAGGCAGAATATAAATTCTACAAAACTGCTAAACGTCATTATGGACCCGATCTGGAAAATGTCTTATAAGGACAACAGTGTTGTCAATTCTTGAAAAGTATTCTTTTTTGGCTTTTCATTTTCCAAGAAATAATACCCCTGCTTCCTTAAATCTTCTGGGCATTGGCACTGGAATTCAGAACTGAGCCTGATCTACAATACTTGAAATTTCTGGCACTCATTTCTGCAATTTACCAGTGCCGTTTATAAAATGAGCTGTCTAACCTCAAGGGATTACCACAGTGCACTCTATTATCTAATAGATCTCAGGATTGACACTTATCATAACCTTGACTGCTTTTGACACAACATCAGGAGTTTTGCCAGATTGGAAGGCACTGTCGGTTCAGATGTCAACTAGCTGAGTACATCATTTAAGAATGTGGGGAAAAGCATCAATAAATGCCCTGGGGATTACAATCTTCTCCAGTGTCATAGAATTCCATTTTTACTGACATTAAGTAATATCATAATATCTTAATATTCTCCAGAAACATCTCTTGTCTGCCCCAAACACAAATATCTATGAGGGAAACTGCTTTGTCATATAAGATATACACATATTTTATACATGTAAAAAACCCACAAGCTACTTTAGTCTATTTACCTATGATCAGAAAAATGAAATGTTTTATCTTTGCTTGTCTTGAATGTATTTATGATCCAGTTATATATTCTTCTGATGATCACCAATAACACATTTATTTCAAGTTCAGTGCTATAAGGTTGATTTTGTCAATGTAAATTTGTGAGGAAGGCTACCTTCTCATCTTCTATCTAATAATATTTGCATCAGTGCACAGAAAATTCACTGCACTCATAAACCGTAGTTCTAGTAAAGATACTTTAAACGCAACTACTTTGAAAAGCCATAGGAATTACTTATGATTATAGAATAAAAAAATTCATTGCCAAATCTTTGTTAAAAATCTATTCCAGGATTACAAATAAGGTACTTAATCATGTATGCTTAGCTTTACAAGATTAAATAAAAACAATTGTTCTTAATAAAATTATCAGTAGGGTTCTGCAACAATCCAAATGCAAATTACTAACTATGAAACTTTGCTGCTCATGAGTTATAAAGGCATTGACATCAAGAGATTCAAGTTAAAATAAAGGAGTGTTGCTTACTGCTGGTGTCCGAGCAGAATGAGGTGTTTGTCCTGCTGGAAGAAAAACTGATGACAGACAAGAGTGGGACTGTCTATATGTACTCTACCTATTTCCTGCTTTGGCACATTGTGGTTGGACAAGCACACCTTGGTTAACAAGGTATGACACAGGATCTGTCATGCTAGATTTTATAGTTGGTCATCTAACTGAAATTTTGACATCATACGGTGACTCTACATATGGCTATTAGAAACAAATTAATAGAGATTTTACTAGCTCTTTGGTGCTCATCTGGTGCTATAATGTATCTATATATTTGCCAATAGATGCTTTGAAAGCTCTTAACCAACTCATTTTCGTCTTTTCAGAGCTATGTTTCATTTAAGGGGGCTGCAGAGGTGACTGAGTGGTTAAGAGTAACTTATACTCTTACAGAGAATAATGTTTCTCTTTCTTCCACCCATGTCTGTTGTCTCACTACTGCTTGTAACTCCAGCTAAGAAGACTAGACAGCTTCTGGTCTCCCTGAACAACTTATTCACATCCGTATACCTCTACACGGGAACAAATATATACATATATATGCATAATTTTAAAAAATCTTTCCATTAAGAATGAGCATGATCTTATATATCTCATGATCCCTAGAGAATTTAAGATTCCTTCACAGAAATCAAAAGCATCTATAACTAACTGTTGGATAGTATTGCTTTGGAAAACAATTGTGTCTTTTTCCTTTGCAAATTCAATGTGATAGTGCCTTTCAGAGTATATTGGCAAAGGACCCCAGAGCTCTCTGATATTTTTAAGGTCCTTAGTATTAGCTTTAATTTCTGGTTTAATGAAGTTGAACACAATATTGAGCAATATACCAGTTTGGTGTCATTAAAGTGTGTAGATCCATACAATGTTTTATTGTTTTTAAGAATTGTTCTCACATAATAAAAATGAAGCAGGACAGACTAATGACAGAAAGTTTGTTAAGCAATGATGTTAAGAATCTTTTTTGATAAATAAGTGGGAATAAATTAACCACAAGTAGTACATACATAGCACTGAGACACAGCTCTGAGGTTCTTTGTCAACACACTTTTCCCTCATTTCTTACTATTTTGTTACCCTTTATTCACTGATATATATTATAGCAAATGTTAATTCTTCATGACTCATGCTTCCTAACTGTATACCCCAGAGAATCTACAGTTTACTTTTGGGTTGGAAAGTTAAATTGATAAACTGATTCTTTGATTATACTATTTTTAATTTCATTATTATGCTAATAAAACTTGTAACTCAGTACATGTGATTTGCTGAGAAAGCATAATTCAACAAAAAGCTGTTTGGAAGGGAATGAATCTAGACAGGGGATGTTCAAAATCTAGAAAGCAATATACATTTAGGTGAAATATAGTTTATTTTAACCAAAATGATTAATGTTCTAAACAATCCCTTCAAAGCATACATGCTAGGTTCACAGATCTATGGGATAATGTATGATAACTGAATTCATGTGCACAATATGAAATGGTGAAATCAGGGTAGTTAACTATGACTTTCTGCCTTCATGTTTTCATTGTGTAGTTACTTTGCATCTCCTGGTTGTTTTTAATATGTATATCAAGTCATCACGGTGACCCCTTTGTATGCATAAGACCGCAGATACTATTATTTTTCTGTGTTTTGAGACATGTTCTCTTCTACCTCTCTCTCTTCTGCTATACACCATTGCCTTTGAGAGTTGTTGCGCTAAATTTAAATTTCTTTTTCCCTTAATTAAAATTTTACACATTTAATAATACATTTAAACAGAGATTCTGTGACATTGCAATGAAAACTTGATATACTAAGACATGGTTACAACAAAAGACATCTGTTACTAAAATAGAATGATAGATAGATAGATAGATAGATAGATAGATAGATAGATAGATAGATTGATGATAGGTGGATGGATGGATGGATAGATAGATAGATGGATGACCAGGAATTATTTTCCAGTTTTGTCACTCAGCATCTAGAAAATGTACCGCAGGGCAATCAAACATGTATAAACTGGGAGTGATAGCATTTTTCTTCATATAAAAATTATATTACTTATAGTTACATATAAAATCATATATGAAACTCACCAATTATCATATCCAAAGTTGAGCACAAAAATGTTTTTATAAATAGATATTGAATTATTGAATAACTAAATGAAGAAAGCATGAAAACATTCAGTGGATTTTCTGCCACAGCTTTACCACACGCCTCATTTTGTTCAAGTATCAGTGAATCAGTTTCATTTCATGTATTGATTAAATATGGAATCTAAATGATGAAGAAGTAATTTTTATATTTACAACTTTTGAAATACTGCAAATAAGGTTCATTAAACAGACCCAGCAGTAAGTCCTTTCTTTTGGTTGTTGATAACTGCTTCAAGATACAAGATAGGCTTAAGTGTTCATATACTAAATCCACTTTCTTTTTTTCCCTAGTATGTTTTCAAAACATCAGTGTGAATGATATTTCTTTTTCTGTATTTTTCAGTTCATAGATGATTGCTCTTAACTATTTCATGAAAAAAAGACTCATAGTTTTACCCATTTTGTAACTTGCTGTTAATCTTTGATCTTAACTTTTAAAGCTTTATGTTCTCTTTTGTGCTAGTTTTAGAACGGTGAGGAAGAAAGTTAGGGACCCTGAAGAAAACAAATGCTACTTTCGGATAGATAAACTCAAAACAGCTGTCTATTTAATAAAACAATATAAGCATAGCTAATATATTCATTTAGAAATACATAGCTGAACGATTAAATTATATCATATTGATTTTTTTCTTGTCTGCATATTTTAAACTACAACAAATCATCGTAAATGCCACTTAGTAGATACATCTTCTCTAGGATGATGAGACTTCCCGGGAAGGAGGCACGTGTTGACCCATGGCCCTCTTGATCAGGGCCAGAAATAAACACTGTTGACCAACATATACAACATCTGAGTACAAAGCCTTCTTAGAAACCTTCTTTGTGCTGTGAAACCTCTTTGGTATAGACAAATAGAATATACCATACTATGACATTTGCAGTGTTGTAAAATACATACCATAAAGGTAATGTTGAATAGTTAAGACATTTATCATATATGTAACTCACCAATTATCATATCCAAAGTTGAGTACAAAAATGCTTTTATAAGTGGATATTGAATTATTGAATAATTACATCAAGTAAAAATGAAATAAGAGGAGGGAAAAGTAGGCTAATTTAGAAGGGCAAGGAGGTAGGAGGGACAAAGAACAGTAAGACTTCTGAAAAAGTTCAAAAGAACTGTGTTATTTCATATATTTCTAAAATTACACATAGTACATATAAGTATATATACATGTACATATACATACTTCCATACACACACACACACACACAACTTAGTTATGTCAGTGAGGCTGATAATATTCTCTATAAGAACCATAGACTATCTAACAAAATCTCCAGTACCTGATTAGAAAGTTCAGTTGAATTTTTGATCAGTGGAGTCCAAGTAACTCTCAGAACAATACAGGCTATTTTGCTGTTGCCCTCCATTGCTGCCTAGATGTTAAAGGTAAGTCCCTCTTTCTGAAGACACCACATACTTCTGATACAAGACTCTGTCTGAGCTGGCTCTGATCTGAAAGCTTCCTTCCAGAAGTTGCTATGCAAGATGCCAACAGAGAATAGCAATCAGTAGTCCTCATCAGCTGCAATGCCTATGGACCATAATAATGACAAGCGTGGTAAGATATCCGTAAAGATGCGATTACAGCACTCTTATGCTGGCTGTAACCAACAACTGTCTAGTTGAACTTAAAGATCCCTCACAGAGGGGTAAATGATGCTTGGCACTATAAGCCTAGCCAACTACCCAGGGCTAGTTAGGTCATGTATCTTAGAGAGTTTACCACCACTTAACTAGACTAATCTAATTCCTACTTTGAAACAGCACCATCTGCTCGAATTGTTCAGAACTGGTGTGGCATGAATAGGGCTTATCACCACCCAATATACTAAGAATTAATATGTGTAACTGTATCAGAGTTATGGGGGACATTTAAATAAGAACAATGCTTTTCTTGTGGGAACAGTATCTATTTGTCTCAACCCTGGATCATTAACTGCCAGTGCAGTAACAAAGCAAACTTTTGGTCTCAGTTTCTGTGTGATCTCTCATTCACATTTATAGACTTTCCATAGTAATATGCCAGCAGACTTCAGGATATTGACTGTCCTGCTTCTCCAACAATGGTCCAAAATAAATCCCTTTCCTTTATAGTTCTCCAGCTCTCCAGGTTATTGTTGCCTTAACAACACCGATGGATTAAGACAAAAATACATAATAGAAGCACATAAAGTCACTGATGTGGTTTACTGAGCTATAAATAACCTCATCCCAACGTGTTTGCTGTCCTAACTTCATGGGAAGGAGAACAAAAGTGGAGGAGGCAGAAGTAAAAAGGGGGAAATAGCTCATCTATCTATCTATCTATCTATCTATCTATCTATCTATCTATCTATATCTATATCTATCTATCTTTCTTTCGTTCTACACACACAGACATGCACATATCACTTACAAATCTCCCATGTTGGACCTTGGGGGAGGGTTGAAGTGGGGAAGGGAGAGACAGGGAGAGGAGTGGAAAAAATGCACAGATCAATTAAAATCAATTTAAAGAAAGAAAGAACTCTCCCATGTTGTCAGCCTAAGAATTTCACTCGTTTGGGACATGATCTGTATGTAATGGTTTCTACTAAAGCTCGCCAGATAACTAAAACCAAGGATTGCAGTCAATATTCTAACATATAGGATCAGTGGCAAAGTAAACCTGATATTCAAAAATGGTTTGTTAATTATGCTTAACACACAGCACTAACATAAAATTATGAACGATGTGAAGAGCATGCCTCCAAAGTGTTGAAAAGATGAAAAACGTGTAAAAGCTCATCTATGCCTGGATAATAGGTTAACTGCTCTTTTCTTTAAGAAAAATAATTAAAGGATATTATCTGTATAAATAGAACTTTTACACATATGAAAAACTGAAGATCAGGTGGGATCAATAAGTGATCAGATTTGGAGCCTTAATAGTTAATTAATAAAACTTCTATTTTTTATTTTAGCTTCCCTGGGGAAGGTATGTATTTCTATTAGAAATACTACTGTTATCCGTCTTATTTATATATTTTATTTTATTTTCATTTTACACACCAACCCGTTTCCCCTCCCTACCCTTTCCCCTCACCACCCCATTGACTCCTCAGAGGTGTTAAGTCCTCCTTTGGGGAGTCAACAATGTCTGGCATACCAAGTTGAGGTAGGACTAAGTCCCTCTTCCATATCAACCTTCTTAGTAAGTATACTTATAAAGAAAGCTATATTTCTTCATGGCAAGGTAGTTTTTGTTACATATTTCTTGTTGTTTGTCTCTTTGGTTAGTTGAATTTTTTGTTTGCTTGTTTGTTTGTTTTCAGAACATGATTCTTTCTATAGCTAAGAAATATATATATCTTCTTTAGTGACTGTTTTGGAGTTTCACATCATGAACCCCAATTCCTCTCACTTCCTGGTTCCCCCATACCTTCACCTGATCCCTGCCACTTACCCCCACATAAGGAAACAAATCAATATAAGCAAGGAAACAAAAGCAAGAACAAAAACAAACCCCCAAAACACAAAACGAAAAGCACAACATAAAAATCTCTTTCCTGCTTCTTCAACTCCTTTTCATTCATTCTGATGGCAATGGAGGCTTCAATGTGCCATATGGTAAACCTTTTTGTCCCATCAGTTCTACTGGCAAATGTTCATTACAATGAGTCACTGGTCTGGTTCAAGGCCTCTGGTTTCTGGTATACCATCATCACTGAATCCTCACCAGATCCCCTCTGGTATATCCTGTGACTGGCTCAAGTCTTAGAGATCTTGCAGGTATTATTTCACAGAACCAGTCCCTTCACCAGCTCCAGCAGGTCCTAGATTGGGTAGATGCTAAAGTGAGTCAAACCACCAAGATCTCACTGTAGAACTGGATAGTAGCCAAATTGATCAGTCTGGGCCCTGGGGCCACCTGCCTAGGGCAAGTAGGTAGAGTCAGCTCCCCTACATGAATGCCCTCAGGGTTGGTACACCCTGGCCTGTGGTGTTAGGTACAGGCCATCTCTATAGCTTTCAGGGGCCAGCTTTCTTGCTGTAGTGGTCAGCGAGAGACAGAACTGGCTTGACCAGGACCAGTGAAGGACAGGCCAGCTCAGCATGGCCTTCTGATTTCATCTCACATGGTTCCTAGGGCCTCCTGAGGTGACACAGGGCACAGGCATCAACACAGATCCCAGCTGGAGCTAGACCACAGACCCAGCCATGGCCCTAGGCAGCAGCTTGGTCCCAGTCAAAGTCCTTACTCTGAGAAAAGGTACTGGCCACTCAGGTGGGAAAGGCTATAGTTCTAACCTTGGGACTCTGTGACCTTTAGTGGCAATTCAGGACCAGGACTTCAGCACACTCCCCACTCTCAGTAGAATCATGGACCTGGACATGGTCCTCTATAGTGAATGGGTCTGGGAGTTGTTTTTTAAATGATAAATCAATCAAATGAAAGAAACATCCTGCTGCTTACAAAACTAATCAATTTAACTTTATATTAAATTAATAATATTGTATGTTCAGCCTTATTCTCATTAGTCAATAATTTTATTTCATAAACATGCATATTTCCTTATTTAGGAAATTATTTATAGACATTTAAAGTTGCTTTGGTATAATTTACTTAGAGTAACCTATTCTTTTGTAACCATAAAAATAGATCTATGTTAATTCTCTGTGTTTTAGAATTAAGTTTTAAAATTTGAATACTGAATTAACGCTGAAAATTGTGAATGCTTGGGAATTAGGACTATCTCAACGGTGTCATGGAGGTAAAGACCTTGCTTCTCACACATGCATAAAACAAACTTAAGCATAGTATGGCAGCATTGACATTTTTGTGAGAACATGCACTGATTTTGTTGCCCATGTAGGAGTCATTGAAATTTGTTGTATCGCCAATGGTTAGAAGCAAGAAGATTAATTCTACTCAATGTATTACCCATAAATATGTAAGATAATTCCATTTGCATATGTAAGCAATTAGAAAAGATTAACTCTTCATTGTTGTGGAAAAGTATGAGGAAGGAAGACATATATGTTTTATGACTTGATCAGGAAGTATATGTGTTGGTAATCCTGCAAGGATGTAAAAGATCATCAGCATAATATATAAATGATAATGGATTTTCCCTTGGCTAAATAAACAGTATGGTACTTATAAATACAAAAGAAATTATCTAAAGATCAGAAATTAATGAATAATTTCCAAATATTTTAAATCAATGTTCTCATATGATTGATGGCGGTATTCTCAACACACATGATCATAATGGAAGAGCAAACTTTAGCACTGTATGTATTAATTAATTCTCAATAAAGCCTGTCTTAAATTATTACAATCTTCAACTCTTATCTTACAAGAACTCTTCTGTCATTAACAATGAAAATGCTTTGAAGCCTTGAGCCTTGGTTACATGATAAGAGCTCTTCATTTTAGTGATATATAAACAAACTGAAAGACCATAAAAAAACACATCATAATTTTATTGGATGCTGGAAAAGACTTTGACAAAACCCATTATCTCTTCATGGTAAAAGTCTTAGAAAGATCAGGGATACAAGGAACATACCTATACTTAATAAAGGCAATATACAAAAAGCCAATCACATTCATCAAAATAAATGGAGAGAAACTTAAAACAATTCCACTAAAATCGGGGACAAGAGAAGGCTATCCACTCTTTTCATGTCTAATCAATATAGTAATTGAAGTTTTAGCTAGAGTACTAAGACAACTAAAGTAAATCAACGGGATACAAATTGACAAGAAAGACCTCAAAGTATTATTATTTGCAGATGATATGATAGTATACATAAGCGACAACAAAAATTCTACTAAAGAACTCTTACAACCTATAAACACCTTCAGAGAAGTAGCTGGATACAAACTAAACTAAACTAAACAAACAAACAAAAAAAGTAGCCCTCTTGTATACAAACAATAAATTAGATGTAGGCGAAATTAGGGAAATAACACCCTTCATACAATAGCCACAATGATATAAAGTATCTTGGTGTAACTCTAATTAAGCAAGTGAAAGATTTTAAGGCAAGAACTCCAAGATTTTGAAGAAAGAAAATGAAGAAGATATAAGGAGATGGAAAGATCTCCCTTGCTCATGGATTCATAGGATTAACATAGTAAAAATGGCCATTTTACTAAAAGCAATCTACAGATTTAATGTAATTCTGATCAAAATTACAACACAACTCTTTAGAGAACTTGAAAGAAAAACACTCAACTTCATATGGAAAAACAAAAGAAAAAACCAGGATAGCTAAAACAACCCTACACAAGAACAGAACTTTGGGGGGTATCGCCTCTCTTTATTTCAAGCTCTGTTACAGAGTAATAGCAATAAAAAGAAATTATACAGTATTAGCATCAAAACAGACAGGTTGATAATGGAACTGGAGACTCAGACATAAATTCACATGCCTATGGACATCTGATTTTTGTTTTTTTGTTTTGTTTTTTAAGACAGGATTTCTCTGTGTAACAGCCCAAGTTGTCCTGGAACTAGCTCTGTAGACCAGACTGGCCTCAAACTCACAGAGATCTGTCTGCCTCTGCCTGGCGAGTGCTGGGTTTAAAGGCGTGCACCACCACCACCCGGCAGACACCTAATTTTTAATAGAGAAGTCAGAAGTATACAATGGAAAGAAGAAATCATCTAAACAAATGATTATGATATAGCTAGATATCACCATGTAGAAGAATGCAAATAGATCCATATCTATCACTCTATACAACATTCAAGTCCAAGTGGAGTAAAGACCCCAACATAAAACCTGATACAGTCTTATGTGTAATAGCCAGAAACTGGAAACAACCTACATCTCCCTCCGCCGAAGACTGAATAAAGAAAATGTCGTACATTTACACAATAGAGAATTAGCCAGCTGTTAAAAACAATGACTTTTTGAAATATGCAGATGAATGGATGGAACGAGATAAAATCACCCTGAGTGAGATAACCCAGACCCAAAAAAACAACATGGCTTGTATTCACTAGGAGACAGAGGATTAAGGACGGCTCAAGAAATCTCATAGAATCAACTAACCCAAGCTCATAGGAGTTCATAGAGACTGAACTGATAATCACAGAGACTGTATGGGAGTGTCTTAGAATCTCCGCATTTCTGTTATGGTTTGTGTAGCTTGATCTTTTTTTGGAACTCCAAACAGTGGAAGCAGAGGCTGTCTCCTACTCTTTTGCCTACTTTGAGGAACCTGTCTCTCCTACTGGGATGCCTCATCCAGCCTCAGTATGAGGGGTTGTGCCTAGTCTTACTGCTACTTGACATGTAATGTTTGAATGACAGCCCTGGGTAGGGCTACCTTTTTTTGAAGGGAAAAGAGGGAGGGGTGAATCTGGGGAAAGGGTAGGTGTGAGGGGAGGGATTGGGTGAAGAGGAAAGAAAGGAAACTGTGGTCAGAATGTAATACATGAGAGAAGAATAAAAAACAAAATAACCTTGTTAGAGATCAACCAATATAGTGTGGATGGTAGAGATGTACTGAGAAGGGAGACTTTGATACTTAAAACAATTTTAATATTAATTAAATTCTTAACATTTTTAATTTGACAAGGTATTGTAAGGCCAAGAAAAGTGTTTGAAAGCAGTGTTTTTTAAAATAATACATCAAAAAAGATAATTCTGATAAGAGGGTTTCTGCCAGTTCTTATTGCGTCTTATTATGCTTGCTGTGTTTGAGTCATATCCCTGAGAGTCCTTTTATTTTCTGAGGGGAGCTTGAGGAGCACTGAATCTAAGGGAGAAGGGAAGTAGTGATCGGGTGGTGAGGCTACTGGGAGTAGTGGAAGGAAGAAAGGCTGGTGTCAGAATGTATTATATGTGCGAATAATAAACAAAAAGAAAAAAGGAACTTCTTAAAATAATAATGTTAAAATAGCTAAAGAAGGTTGCATATGAAGAAACTTTTCCACTAGGAACAAATCTCATAGTCACGTTTTCATTAAAACGTGGGATATCTAAAGCATATTTTACCATGTATTACTTTATCATAGTATTTTTCTCTTATTGTTAATACTAAAATATAAAAATCATGATTGAAGTCTTTGCTCATTCTCTCTATTATGCATGAAAAGTTTCACTGTTTATCGTCACTTCAACCTTTTTTCAAATTCTATGAATTGCAAGTGATATAGGCTAGAATCCTGGGTTGGGATCCAATGTCAGGCTGCAGCAAGAAAGTTGGTTATGGGCATAATGTTGTTTTTACGTGCTAAGGCTATCTTAAGAGTAGTAAAAAATTCTTTTCCATATTTTCTATGAGGAATGCCTTGTCCTCTGTCTTGCCTCTGATGTCTATCACTTTTATTTATTATTATATGGCTTAGTAGTAGAATCAATATTTTGCACCTCTTGTTCAATAGCAGTTGCAAACTTTTGCTGTCCTTAACTCTTGACATGACCTTCTACTACTCTGCAGTACTCTGGGCCCTGTTTACAAGACTTTCATGGGTTTTTCCTCTGCTAGCCACAGTTACATCTATATTTGATTTAGTCTTCTTAGACAGAGCTAAATCAAAAATATTCTTATCACTAGTGTTTATGTTATGATAGGTATAGAATATTTGGGATATATTAACTGAGAACAAATCTTCTTATGTTATTATTTTTTACTTAAAAATTTTAAATTAAGTAGTTTTTCTCTTCTACCAAACCTTCTAATTTTTATAAGGAGGAACCACTCTCTCATCCCATTTTCCTTTCCCCTAAATTCTCATTCCTTCTTTCTCATTCAAACTAACTGATATCTGTTTTACTCAAGAGAGACTTGTCCATCTCCCATTGGAAGATTTGAATATTTAACCGAGGTTTGCATTTTATTTTACAGGTATCTCTAACTCATTACTTTTTGAAAGACCATTTTATTATTATCAACGTTCAAATGAATTTATGTGTACCATGAACCTGAAGAAGCTCCCAGAGGCCAGAAGAAGGTATCAGATCTCCTGGACTGAAATTACAGGTGAATGTGAGCAATCATATGGGTGTTGGAACTAAACTTAGGTCCTTTGTAAGTACAGTAAACCCTTGAAACTCGTGAGCCATAACTCTGGCTCCAAATTTAGTAATTTTTAAACATGACTTCTTGTCATAAATCTATCTCTCTTCTAAACTATGGTCATATTCTTTATTTCTGGGCACACATATTTTCCAGTGTTTTCCTAGTCTTGGTGTTTGTACTGGCTGGTTTTGTATGTCAACTTGATACAAGCTAGAGTCATCAGAGAGGAAGAACCCTCAGTTGAGGAAATGCCTCTATGAGATCCATCTATAAGGCATTTTGTCAAGCAGTGATTATAATGGGAGGGCACAGCCCACGGAAGGTGGTGTCATCCCGGAGCTTGTGGTTCTGGGTCCTAGAAGACACCAGATGAGCAAACCATGAGAAGCAAGCCAGAAAACAACACCCCTTCATAGACTCTGCATCAACTCCTGCCTCCAGGATCCTACCCTGTTTGATTTCCTGTCCTGACTTCCTTCAGTAATGAACAGCAATGTTGAAGTGTAAGCAGAATAAAAACTTTCCTGCCCAACTTGCTGTTTTATAATGATGTTTTGTAGCAGCAACAGAACTCCTAACTGAGACAGTGTTCTATTTAAAATGTATCAGTTAGCTTAATCAAGAATATTTATTTGGAAAGGTATATCAATGAAAGATAATGCTTGGTTAAGAATGTTTACTTGAGCAAGTATACTTGTTGTATGATTGAGCATCCTATTGTAACCTATTCACTGTGGTAGCTTGTCTTGCCCAGACTTAAAGCAAGAGGAATGAGCTTGATCCTGCCTCAACTCAATATGGCGTGCTTTGTTGACTCCCATGCCTTAACCCTTCTGGATGCAGATAGAGGAGGAGTGAATGGGAAGGAACAGGAGGAGAGGAAGGATGGAAAACTATGGTTGGTATGTAAAATTAATTAACAAATTAATCAATTAAAAAGAGCAACAAAAATGTTTAGATAGAGTTAATGAATGCAATATGTTTTGTGTTGAAAACAATGGTTTATAAGACAGAATAGATAAGTGTGATTCTCATTCTCAAGAGTTTAAGGATAATTCAAACACAGAACAGTAGTAACCTCACTGGCCGTTAGGCAATAATAATATTTGGTTAGTAAGAAGGTGAAAAAGAAGGAAGAGAATTATTTTTATACTGTTTATTATTTTATCCCTGTATGAGGAACTTGGAGCAATGTTCCAGGAACCACTAAATCCCTGTCTTTCCATGCTTAGCAGAAAACTTGAGTTTGTCACAGTTGGCAGTTTGCTTTTCGCTGGGCTTGTTTCCAAGTCACGCAAAATTGCAGTATTATAAAAGATATAAATCCCTGCTGAGTTCTCACTAATCTTGTGCTAGTATCTTCCTGTTCTCCTGAAGGTCAACCAATGACTGCTTGGCATTCAGTTTTATTACCTTCTACAGCTTCTTCCTACAATTGTTATCTTTCATTAAATAAAGATTCATGCAGTGAAAAAACATTTGACAGATTTACCTGACTCTCGTACCTGGTTGACATGTGACTGTGTTTCCTTTATAACTCACAAATATCTAAAGGTCACCTATGACTCACTTGAAGCCAATCCTTGTAGCTGCGAAACTGTTGCTTAAT
The DNA here is from genome assembly GCF_982192425.1 of Myodes glareolus. NCBI lineage: Eukaryota > Metazoa > Chordata > Mammalia > Rodentia > Cricetidae > Myodes > Myodes glareolus. The sequence continues at coordinate 17,142,107 of NC_142043.1, read as the reverse complement.
CATCATCCAAGAAGAAATCTCCTGGGTCTTTAACCCAAAGCTTATAGATTAACTATTGTTGTTTACTTTCAAATTTTAACATTAAAAATTATCTCTGAAATGCTTGAAGTCATGGTGAGAAAAAATGTATCACTCACCTGCATCTCAATTTATCTTTGAATTTTGTTACTTATTCCAATGTTCATAAAAGATGAAAGTAACCCATGGATTGCAATTGTAGTTACAACTGTAATCTCAAATGCATTGTAGTCCTAAGAAAATGCTGATCTCCCTGTATTAAATGAAAGATTGTGATTACAAGTTTTGACATGTTAATTTTTAATGTGAAGTCAAATAATGATATACACTCAAGTGATGTGTTTTGCTAGTGTCTCTTATGATGAAAGGGAACTTCTTTTGATTATAGGACCTTCTGTGGTGTAATGCCACTTCCCTACCTAAACTCAAAATCTTGTCTTCAGCTAGGTGCTTAATACTCCTGGCCATTTTGTCCCATGGTTCTATGGTTTAAAGAATGATTCTCAGCCTAAGGAATCTCTTGAAAAGTAATACTCCTATATAGAATGCTATTAAAGTCAGCTCTAACTCAGTTTTCAAGTCTTACACTAATCCTTTTCATTTTATTCCTCAACCTGGCTTTCAGATTTTGTTTTAGGGTTTTTTTGGGGGTTTTTTTTGTAGCATATCTACTCCTCAGAGTAGATTAGTTATTAGTTCCTTCCACTAATAGCACCTTATATTGCCCAGGCAAATCACAGTCCTTGTTCCTAAAGAAGCTGCTTCAATCACACCACTTCACAAATGGTTGAAAACCATCTTGGCACAAGTTGCTCATTTTATGGTATCCAGGAAAAGAGGAACATGCAAATACTGCACTGGCTTCTTCCTCCTCTATCTTTTATTTTCGACTATTGAATGATGCTGTCTGCATTTAGTTTAACCCTTTGTGTATCTCTAGACACATTCTAATAGCAATTCACAGTTCTACAATTTATTAGTTTCCTAGTGTAAGGCCCTAACTCAAAAAGCCTGTTTGCAACTGCTTTAAGCATATTCCCTAGGTGGATGACAATCAGCAGTGGAAAAGTACAAAACTTGCAAAACAGCCCTGACTGCCACTTGCACCCTGACCACAGTATCCTGCACCACCAGCCTGCCAGGAAACACCTAGTGCCCATGATAGGGCTTGGGGACTTTCCAGGACAGGGTTTGGGCTTCTTATGGTATTTCTGGGAAATAGAAGGAACAAATAGCTATGGCCTAAAACTGACCTAAAATGTTAATGTTGTATTCAATCATTCTGTCCCTTACACCCATTATTTTAACGTTGTGTTTTTTGTCTATAAAAGTTGCTGGAATTGCTGTTCCAGGTGTGCTCAGCCTTCTCGGAGACTAGAGCCACCCGGTTGCGCAATCGTTAATAAACCCTCTTTCTTCTTGCATCTGCTGGACTGATTAATTGAGTCGCGGGGCTTCTCCCTCTTGGGCCTGCACCCAGTGGGTGAGGGTCTTTCACTAGATGTCCATAAACTCAATCAAATTGAAAGTTAAGAGCAACCCTCACAGTTCTTTGTAAGAAAGAATATTAGTGCAAATGGCGAATGAGTCTGACGTTAAACATTTTGTATGTGAGAAAGTGGAGTAATGCTCCAGCACTGGGAATATAGGTATAAATGAAAAGACAATGCTAGAAAGAGACGCCATTCATACCATTCACATTTTCTTAGTACCTCATGACTTGTAAACTAAATTTACATATGTCATATACTTGAGTTTTTCACATTTCTAAGAGAAACTTGTTACTATATTCAGTGTCGGGGCTTACAATATTTATCAATCTCATATAGGAAAAATTAGAACTAAATTATATTATTTCAAAATTGGATGATTTATTCTCCCTCTGATATCTTGAAAAAAATTTAAAACTTATATTACTCTGTGTAGCAGTGGACAAATTCAATGGGGAAGCCTCTTGGAGGAGGGAGTGAAAAGGCACGGAATCAATGGCATAGACTCTAGGAGCCAGGTGAGAAGCAAAGCTGCCCTGCATATTAAGCGTATGGGCAAGCATTTTATACTGACTCCAGGGACAGAGAAGCAGCCTCAATCTGGAATGCTGTGCTGTCTTCCTCTCTTGGTCGCCCAGGTCGTGATCCAGGCCTCACAGTAGACTTCTAGTCGGTTCATAGGGAAGTTACTAATGCGCATGCTCGACCGGCTTTGAAAGGGTTACTCCCAGGAAGTCACAGCCAGTTTTAGTTAGCTGTTGGCCTCCTTCACATACTGCATATGTGAAGTATGGCTTATAGATACAGTTGTCCTTTTAATGCAAAAAAAATCCAAATTAAATTTTATTTTACGTGTATAGAACTATAGAAAATCCTTTACACGTTCCTACTTTGCATCACAGCATTTCAACAGAATAGTTTTAGCCATAAAAACGATCTTACTGATTTACATATATGTTCCTCAAGGTAAAGAAAAATAACTTCATATATGATTGTTAGAAAGTTTCAAAACCAGGCATAATCTCATGGTTTCATTGCTAGCATGGTGCATAGTTCATTAATTATCCTGTTTTTTTCATGATGAATGTTGTTTCGGTTAATTGGAATAAAGAAAGAAAGTTAACTGTTCAGAAATATCAAGCATACGTTTTACTACAAAGTAAGTTGTGCGATAAGTATTCTACATATATAAGGGTTCTGATTAGCATTTATTGCCCACAAATTTGCTTTCATAACTTTTATTTGTAATCTAGACAAAGTTTATTCCTGTCTTCATGCTTGGACAAGATTAATTTAAAAAACAGTGTGATTAAAATAAAAAGCTCAACTATTAAATGGGCAGAAAAGACACCTTAAAATATTTCTCAAATTCTACAGTAGCTTTTAAATGTATTTTAATATATATATAGTATATTTATATTATATTTAATAATATTTAATATATAATTTTTATATTATATTTAGTAATATAATATATATTTGTTTTGAAGTTAGATTTAAAGTAAATCTTAAAACTGTTAGAAGATTTTAGACTATGAAACTGTTGTTTCACAGACTTACAGAAAAATAAACCCACAAAATTACTATTATTTGTCATGAATACTCCAGTAATTAAATAGGTCCAAATTTGGGCACAGTTATTTGAAATGTACAATGCAATATATTTGAATAATGTTTGTTTGTTTAAAGCACCCATAGCTAATAAATACTATCTGTTTGTGATTCAGTCCATCCCATTCCTGTGAATTTGATAATATATTTCTATGGTATGGAGGCAAAATCCTACCTGCTGTGGACAGTCAATAAAGAAAGAATGTATGTTTGTTTGTTGAACAAAACAAAAGAACACCAAGTACAGATGATTTCAGAGAAAAGAGAAACCTGGAATCTAAATGGAGGGAACAGCAATGAAAGGCAGCAATAATAACTTCAAAGGTTTCATAGAATTAACAAGATTGTAATTCGTATGTATTACAATCATTACACATGTGAGCACATACATAAAAGTGCAGACATTTGGTGGTGACTAAGCAATTGTGCAATAATTCCACAGCCTGAGTCACAACACTAATAAGTTAATTTATATCTTAACTGCTCATTTATGCCTGAATTCATCTTAATTAGCCATACCGGTAATTTTCACGTGGTGTAATGAGACTATGGTTGCAGTATTTCATTCTTTTGCTGCGTTACATTTGAAAGATGGCAGCTGGCTGCTTCACCGACTTTAGAGGTATTGTATTTTGGATCATATTATATAAATGCATGCTTAGAAACTTAAGCAAGCAGCAGCTTCCAATGGGGATACATTGATAATATATATCATTTTAGGTGTATTTATTTGTAAGACTTTTGAACATTGAGACTATCAGAAATATTTTGGTTTTTAGTAAGAATTTATATTTAGTAAAGATTTATTGCTTTTACTTTAACATGTACTGTTCTTTTGCCTGCATGTATACATGTTTACCATGTGTGTGCCTGGTGCCTGCCGAAGTCAGAGGTGGATGCCTCATCTCCTGGAACTGGAGTTACGGATGTTTGGGTGCCACAATGCGGCTCTGCAAACCCAGTCTGTATCCCCTGCAAGAACAGCTGATGGAAATTAACATTGTAAGTGTCTTCATGATCACAGGCATGAAAGTGTTCAGCAGAGCAGTGATATCATTACTTGATACATCCATCTGTTCTGCAGACAGCACTCCATAAACCAAAGCAGAGAGAGTATCCATGCATCCATGTCAGCCCAGACCACTAAGTCTTTGTCATTGTCATTATTATTCTGCAGAAATCTAAAGAATAAAATAGGAATTTAATGGATTATAAGTATATGTGCTTTGGGCAAAAGTATGTCTTCCAGGTGTGACATGGCCATTGAATTCATAAACTTATGGTAGTTGTGGTTAAAGTAAAAGACTTCCCCAGGACTGGAAGCCCATAACATGCACCTTGATGGGGAAAAGGCTCATGAGGCCTTCCCCCTCTGTGGGGCACTATTATTACTCAAAGAGTACTGGAAGAAGGAATGTCAGTTTCTTCAGAGGTTTAGCCACTAAAACGTAGGCCATGCTTGGAATCACCTCCTACTCATGATCTTGTAAGCAATCATAATTCGACTGAGTCTCTCTCTCTCTCTCTCTCTCTCTCTCTCTCTCTCTCTCTCTCTCTCTCTCACACACACACACACACACACACACACACACAAGAAAGAGGACTTCTGGGAAAGAAGGAGAACAATTGGGATGAGAAAAAGAAACAGGTGTTGAAACAACTTAAAACCGCTGTAATATATACAGATACTTTATGTGTACTTTATTCTTTTTGAGATTTTTCTCTTATGTAGCATTATTTTTTATTTTGCACCTTTGTTTGGTGGTGCTGACCTCCAGCACGTTTCCTCTGAGGTTTCAACTAGACTTAGGTAAGAACTGGTAAATAAAAAAACAAAAAACACTGTGACTGCACAATGACTTCAACTACATCTAGAAATAACAAAAGATAAAGGTCTTACTGTGAGATGCATTTTCACTTCAGTTGAATCACATGCCCAAGCCTCAAAGAAGTATTAAATATCATCTTATGTTCGATGCAAACTCGGTCCTTCTTGCCTTCTTATGGTAATCAACAAACTAGAAATTCTTTGCATTTGTACTTACTTGATAAATTTTTTACACCCTTATGATTTATTTGAATGAGAATTTGCTAGCTTTTCTTTCTGTACATTGCTGAAAGGTAGATCTTACTATTGAATTTTCTTATATACGAGTTGAATCTGGGGTATACATTTCCCACATAAAGTACATAAAGTACCTGTATCTAGTATGTACCTAATACTTGTATAGTACCCAGTATGACATATTTAGTTAACTCCCAATACACATATCCATTGGAAAGAAAGGAATAGGACTCCTGACACAGAAAAGATAGTGATTACATGCCCCACGGAGATGTTACACTGGAACTTCTTCATCATTCTCTGACCAATTCTGTAGTCTCTACTAAGACTTAAAATTAAGGGAAACAACATCTGGTGCCAATTCTGGTACTGGTCAATCCTTCTAGAATAAAAGTGTATTCTTCTAATCACAATTTTGAGGAAACTCTCCCTTTATCATTGTGAAAAGGAATTCGGGGATAATGGATTTTTTATTTCTTCTAGAACTATGAAATCCTGAGGAATACTGTCTGTGGAGTATTTGTGTAAGGGATTTGACTGTTTAAAACTAACAGAAAGTGCCTGGTGTCATTCGATGCTTTGCACCCAGAAATAACCATACATCTACCCGAATGGGAATCAACCATTACCATCCACCCTACCTGCTATTGAGGCTGTCTCAGAGCACAAGGCAGTTTACAGTTTCAGCCATGATGGTTTTCTAGACATCTGGATCCAAAGTAAACATCAGGGAATTGAAGAGCCCTGTTTTTCTCAGATATCATTTCTAATCACAGTTCAATTGAATAGAAGAGCGGAATGGTATGTTAAGAGGCAAATGACATCTCTTGGTTTTCTTTGTAAAAGTTTGGGTCTGTGACAGGGAGCCATCTTAAAAATAAGTCATACTAGCTTGTGACTGTAGGAGAGAGATAAAGCTTTATTTCTTGTTTCCCTGAAATTCACACACACACACACACACACACACACACACACACACACACACACACACACAAATCTTGTTATGTAATCCAAGTCACCATTTCCCTGGAACCCAGGATAGTTAAATATGGATGAAGCAAACATAAAAAACTTTATGCAGTGGGATTTGGGCCAGAAATGATGAATGAGGCTCTCTCTTTAGGAAACCACTGAAGAGGAACTACGTGAAGGGACTGGCCCTGGGAAACCACAGGCAGTATTGGAGGGAAGAGCACAGAGTCAGCTCAACCTCTTGGACTCAGTTTAGTTTGTTGCCCCAACCTTCACACAGGCTTGACAGGAGTTTGCATCAACCCAGCCCTGAAAACACACTGAGCTCACCTATCTGAATTAAACACTGCCTCAGGAAATTTAGTTCTGTGCTACCTTGTTCTCCTGAGCCAGCAAACAAATATCCGGCTAGCTCCTCCCTCAGACATGCACATTGATTGATCTGACTGGCAAGCAACATTACAGTAGGAAGTGAGACATCTGTTCCCAGGTTTTGTTCTCCTTAGGACAGACACAGACATGAGAGAATGTTGGGAGAGCTGGGGAATGCCTCTGCTCACCCTAATGATCATAGCAATGAAGGCAGTGCTTTCCAAATCATTCAAAACCAAATGGAAAAAGCCATCCGTATTTTATTAAAAACTATTTTGAAATTTGATGATTGGTGGATTGTTTTGTGGTGTGTATTTTCCTTTTAATATAATTTTGTTATAATTCTTTATTTTTTTTGTTGTTTCTTCCTCTTCTAATAGGTAAATTCTCTCTCTCTCTCTCTCTCTCTCTCTCTCTCTCTCTCTCTCTCTCTCTCCCATAATAATTACCTTAATTTTCTCAATTTTTTCTTTTTTACCTTTTCAACACTGTAAACTTTCTTGTCTATTTCTGATTTTAGCCTCGTAGATTTTCATTTTTTCTGGTCTTTAACTCCTTTTAATTGTTTCTGCTTTGCATCACCTGTGTTCTCACCACTCCTGTTGTAGCTGCTGCTGCAGGTGTGGCTGCCATAGTCACTCTGTAGGTTCCTTTGTTTCCCTGTCTGGCTCACTGCTGTTTGTTTTGCTGCCCTTTGTTTCTTCCTTTTGAAATGATGATGTGGATCACAACAAGTCACCTTGGTGTGAAGATGCTCTAATACCAAACTACTCCCAGACCAGTTAGAGTCATCATACTTTAGTCTATATACAACTCAGCCCACCTGAATTTCAGTGAATACTGTAAATAAAAGAGTAAGAGAAAAAAACCTCAATTCCTGAAACTCATCTACAATATATCTGTCAAGTATGCTAGAAATAATTCTCTCTTGTGATTATAACACAGAAAGTAGGACCAACTGGCCCCAACAAAGTTTAAATTTTATTAAAATATACTCTCCTCCTTCAAAGAGAATATAATTCGAAATTATGTTAAAATAATTTTAAAACCATCTATTGGAGACATATTCAACAGTTCATAATGACTGGATACTTCAAGGCATGTTACTAAAAGAAGTCTATTACCTACAGTGAGTTTCCCATAAAAGTAGAAGAATACGCTACAACAATATTTGCATATATAAAAAATACAAACATATAAATTATGACAAAAAGATAACCTGACTTCCTTAAAAGTTGACAAATATCCAGAGATGTTGAAGTAAAAAGCCAGAAAAAAGAAATATAAAAATAATTTTCAAGAAGATGATGACTTTTTATTTTAAAATTTTCATACAGTATATTTTGATCATATGATGATGAACTTTAAGAAAATAAAAAAACAACTATATAAATTAAGAAAGAAAATCTTTATATTTGTAAGAAGTTTAATAAACAGAGATTTTGAAAGAAATGTAAATTTAAAGTTCTGCATTTCAAAAAAATGTTCATTGAAAAGCCTCATCAATAAATTAGATCAAGCCAAAGGTAAATTTTGGTGTTTAAAGATATGGTTGATTAATTCTAGCGTTCAAACAGCAGGAAAGGAAAATCAAAGTAATTACAAATAGAAAATACAAGTATTCTTGAAAGGGTTCAGAGACAAGGGTTACATAAAATTGGTGTAGTTGATGCTCTGCAAGTATAATATATTCAATGTATAAACTAAATATACTTATGTAAAAATAAATATAAAAATAAAGTAGAGACTTATTCAGTGGAAAAATATAAAATTTCCCTCTTCTTTCAAAAGCTTTAGACATTCAAGTAAAAGAGACATTTGGTACCCCAAGCAAATATAATCAATAAATTACCTACCTAAGCTACAATACAGTTAAGATCCTATGAGGACTGAAGAAACAAAGACTATTGAAAGGTTCAAGACATGTACCTTACCTTACAATGCAAATCAATAAAAGTAATAACAGATATCTCAATAGAAACTCAGTCAGAAAGTCATTGAATGAAAAAGCTACTAATCAAAATTACCACAACCAGTAAACCTAGCTTTCTTAATTAAAAGAAAAATAAAGAATTATCAAGTTCAAAATCAACTCGATGAAGTCAGGATAACTACACAACATTTAGATACAAATAAATGAATTCTTAGCAGAAAAAAAAAGAATTTAACAAACCCTGGGGTATACAAGCAAATGAGAATTGGGAAAGACCTTGATTAGAGAACATCAAAATGCATCCAGGAATGGTGGGATAGAAACAGGATCCCACCTGTTTGGCAGATAGAAACAGGAAGATGAAAAATTCAAGGACTTCCTTAGATCAAAAGTGATCTGGAAGCTGTGCTGATCAACAGGAGTCCCTGCTTTAAAAGAAGCACCATTCACAGGAACATATAGAAAAAGTGAAGCATTGTCTTCTAAGCAACTGGAAAGCAGGAGCAAGCAGAAGCAGCTTTACTCATACCCTGCAAAGCAAAGTCAGGTGGCATTACATACCAAAAGAAACGACAACACATTAAGAAGAAAATGAGAGCAGATAGATATGCAATAGCTGTTGGTGCAACGAATTCCACAGAACAAACAGCACTAGATGTGACCACCACACAAGTACAATTAATCATATAAATTTTTTGCCATTGACACCAAAAATATGACACGGACATTTCAGAGTTAAACTACATTATGAAACAAATGGCCTTATAAAGTAAGTATAGAGAAAATATAATAACCAACAATAGTAGAATACATCTATCAGAAATTCAGAGATTTTTCTAAAGTGGAACATATTTTAGACAGTAAGTCAAGCACCAAACAAATGAAGTTAGAAATTAAGAAGAGAAATTATAGAAAACATATGAACATATAAAGATAAAACAATGCCTTTTGAAATGATCAATGTGCACTGAAGGCACCAAAGGCACATTAAATATAGTGTGCACAAGCAATGTAATTATTGCAAGTAAAGAGAGATGACATTATGAATGTAATTAATTACAAGAGAGACAACATTTAGCAAGTAAATGGAGGAACTGGAAATATCATATTGAGTGAGGGCAATCCAGACTTAGAAAGACAAATGCCAACATAATCTCCCTTATTTGTGGATAGTAGTTTTCTCATCTTTAGATTTCAGTATATAACTTGAAGTCACAGAAGAACAGCAGGAAAAGGGATATTGAAGAGAAGACAGGAGAAGGAGCTCAGGAGAGGACAGGTGATTGGATGATGCAGGAGCTGTGCAAAGGATAATGGAAAAATTCGGGAACTTTAACTGGGAGGGTAGAAAAGGGAAATGGGAAGTGGAAGAGAAGAAAGATAAATAACACTACGGAGGTGAATCCTTTATATTGCTATCTTAGTGATAAAATGCTATAATCAAGGCCACTAACAAAGGATGAGTTTTTTAGGGTTCGTAATTTCAAAGTCACAGTCGATGAGGCCAGAGCAGAGGCTAGAGTCATAGAGGATGGAACTCAAGCAAGAAGCAAAGAAAGCTCACTGGGAATGATTCCAGTCTTTGAAATCTCAAATCCTGACCCCGGATATTACCAACCCTACAACTCCTACACCTACATAATCAGAAGAACCAACTTAAAACTTAGTGTTCAGAAGCCAGAGCATGTTGAAGAACTTATCATTCAAAAAAAAAAAACCACAGGGTTTAGATAAATAATACATATAATACATGTACATATATGTGTGACTATGTGTATATGTGTGTGCATATATACTTAATGGAATTGCAGTACATGAGTCATGGTACAGCCACCAAGAACCATGAACTAGCTTATGAAAATGCCAGTATCAGTCATGGAAACCCTTCACTTAAGTTCTTGGTTGAAGGATACAGTTGTTTCCCTAACAATGTGGGTTATTATTATTGCATGGATGACTTTCAGATATTGAAAAAGATTGACATTTCTGAAGACATCACGGTCTTTGTACATGGAACATGGAGGAATTGATCTGGAACTAAAACTGGTAGCCTTCCCTCTGAGGACTATCTGTCACAGTACAGAAGGTGTTATTGCAAGCTCTCAAGAGAGGAAAGTGTATCAGTTGTCCTAAACAACTGGATAACTTGTGAATCACAATAACAATTGGTTCAGCAAGATAAAAGCACAATCCAAGCATGATATTTTTTTCTTGGGATTAGCCTGTAGCTGTCTAATTGGACATAAAGAATTCATATCTGGCAGTGAAACCTAGCCACACCCTCATGATTCGAGAGGTCAAATACCCTAGAGGAGAACATAGAAGTATACTAAATAAGTTGTATATCCATTGAGGAAAGGAGAGGCTATAAATTTGAGGGGGAGGGAAAAGGAGGGAAGTTGACGGCACAGAAATGATATAGATCCAGTGGTCATGTGTGAAATTCTCAAAATAAAGTTTAAAGCAACAACAAAAGTAGCAGCTCTATGAACTTGAAGGTTATAGTTGGGTTAAAATGAACAAAATATTAGCAAACCAAATTCAACAACGTGTTTAAAAAATTGTACTCCATGATACAATTAGTTTCATTCTAAAGAAGCATGGGTGTTTCAACATGTCAAAACTAATGGAAGTAATAAAGTTGTGGTAGTTAGTGTTCATTGTCAACTTGACAGGCCCTAGAATCACCCAGGTCATTGGTCTCTGGGCATGCCTATTTGAGATTATTTTAACTTCATTAATTGATGAGGAAAGGCCCATTTTCATTAAGGGCAGAACTGCTTCATGGACCAAGGATCCTCGACTGCATACAGTGGAGAAATCAAGCTGATCACAAGCTAGTCTTTGTTCTTGTCTCTTTCCTCTTAGTGGATGTGTTGGGTCCAGTGTTTTGAAGAGGTTTTTTTGTTTTTTGTTCTTTTCTACTAGAGTGTATGTTCTAAAAAAATTTAAAAGCATACAACTAGCACATTAGACATTTAAAAAGTTATTCTTCCCTGGGGTAATGAAACACTGAGTTCAGTTCTTTTTACTTCTCTACATTGGAAAGGAGAACATATGACTGGAGTCACTTTGCTAGTCTGCACTTCCTAAAGAAGAAGTTAATGAACACAAAACAAACAGCCGAGAGACCAACACTCAGAAACAAATGCTAGTGCCTAAGTATAAGAACAAAAGCCATTTATTGTAAAGGATGGAGTCTTCTCAGGAATTGATAATGGGATAAGTGGGCTTACATGTAGAAGGCCATAGCCATATTCTCCATCATCAAGATGGCGCTGACATCTGGCTTCACCGCCAGGTGAACACACACGTGTTGGTAATTTTCCACTAGCGTCCCCGCCTACTCCCGAGGCATCACCTAGGGCTGGGAGCAGCGGACCAATCCAAGAGTGACACGTCCGAAGCAGGGTCTGTTTCCTATATAAGGGATGGGTTCCATCATATCTGGGTCTCCGCCATGTGGTTTATGCTCTAGCTCCCAAGAGACATTAAAGCTATTTCTGCAGGAGAATCCTGTGTCCCGCATGGTTCTTGCAGGCAAGGCCGAGCGCAGGACATCTGGTGCCGAAACCCGGGAAGAAGAACTTTGCACCACCGGAGACCAGGAGGATTTCAGAACTACAGACATGCATGCTCAGAGAGGTACGCTCTAAAGTCCAGAGAGCATATCAGAAACTGAGCAGCAATGGGAGGTTATGCGCGCACCCAGATAAGTTAAAAATGACCCTCCGATAAAGAATGGGGGAGACAGAAAAGAAAATAAGTTAAAAAGGACCCCCCAATGATTCTAAGAAAGTAAAAATGGGGGAGAAGGCTGATTTACAAGGTCAAAAGCTTTATGTTATGTTGTTCATGTTGTCTTTTATGTACCGGACAGGAGAAAGATATTTAAATTTAGAAACTGCTAAGAATATGATATTTTGGAAAAGAGGTTCTGTTTTCGTCTCCACAAAAAATGAGAGCCTAAAGGTGTACTTGGGATTTATATGGTTTGAATCACCGAGACCTCCTAAAATATTGTAGTGTATACCCCTAAAATACAACGGCCCAATTCAGCAGGAAGCAGCCAGAGAGACTAACGGCGCCCAAATTCCCTAAAAGATTAAATGAGGTCCTTTCAATGGTTGCAGAGCAGCAAGCCTGCTTCTCTGAATTCCGCTTTGCTCCGTACAACAGTTTGGACTCGGAATGAATGCAGCTACAGCTATAGGGCAGCTGGAGCGAGCTTTGCTCGATGGCTATGGTGGGGGGCACATTGAGCCGGCTCAGTTGGTGCCTGGCCTGGAGGGTGTCACAGCAGTACCGAGAATGAGAGCGATGCCACAAGCAGCCAGGCATGCAAAAGGCTTACAATGTACCTAAAACTGTGAGGGTCTCTGAGGCTAAAATGGCTCTGGTTCCATTTGGCTACGCTAAACTATGCTAACTTCAGGCAGGACTGGTTGTAATTATCATAATAAAAGCGCAATTAAGGTTTAGACACAGTAAACAGGCAGTACCATATTACATCTACATAATGCGACTTAAGTTTTTAAGAACTGCTTGGCATTTTAAGAACTCAAGTCCTCCTGAAAGATTGCTGTATATACGCTTGGCTTATCGATGTTTCGGGATCCGCAGGGAGATGGATGCGAAGGGCCCTTGGATTTTGGGGTGATTGGGTCGTTGGCTGGATCTGTGAGAGTTTACAGCCGCTTTTGCTGTGGCACAGGTGTTGAGAGTTTGCTAGTAGGGAAGCGGCCCTGTTCGCTGCCTCTCCCATCGGCCCCTTGAGCTGCAACGGCTCTTGCGCGGACCTTGAGATGTTGCCAGCCTGCGCCTCGGTCTGGGTGTCGGCTCCCGCCACACTCCCCCACCAACACAGCCGCGGAGGACTGGGCTGGCCCCGCGGGGAAGGTGGGGGGGCGCCTGGGGGTGGAGCCGTCACTTCCTGGCCTGGGACACGCACAGCCCTTGGATGGCAGGCAGGCTCTGGAGCCCAAGGCCACTGTACCGGCAAGAAATACGGGAGCCAATAAATCTCAAATCTAATATCAACAAACAGGGCCTGGGTTTTTCCTAGGCGCCACTGGGGCAGCACGGCTTATATCATAAAATACAGAAACCCTCAATCAGTTATCTACCACAATGACTACAGCCCTGAATCAGCAGGCTATCATAGATACATCTATTAGAGGTGAAATACTGGTTCTTAATCAAATAAAAGACCCCATCACATCTAGTGATCACAAGGCAAATATCAGCGCTATGTTTGACAAGATTGACTGCCAAGGTGAAGAAAAAACTATAGAGGCCTTGGACAGGACACTCTGTGCCTCTTATCAAGGTCAAACAGTGTTTAAAGGCTTAACTAATGATGATCAACCCACATTAGACCTGTGTACCATCTTCACAGGCATAAGAAAATCTTGTGCACACAAGTGTTAAGTGGAGTCAATGAACTTCAGAAGTACGATCATCACAGGACCAAAGTTAGGCACCAATAATTAAAGTTTAAACTTCTACAGTTTGAATGAATTACGAGAATTAGCGAAAAGTGTGTTTATTTCCCAATAAAGTTAACCTGAAGTCTCCTGGCGTCCTACTTGCTGTGCCTCTTGTGGGCCTGTCTTTCAGGTTCTCCATCCTCCTTAGTGTACCACTCAAACACAAGGAGAGTGAAGGCTGCAAATAGACACAATAACCTAGTCTCTCCTCTTTCCTGTAGGATGCTAAAAATGGTCAGAGACAGCAATGTGTTCTGAGCCTTCAGCTCAAGATGTAGGCCACTAGTAATTAGCATCGCTTTAGAACTAATGGCCTAATCTTCCTTTCTTTAAAATCACAAGCTGTTTCATTGCAAGATTCACAGTCAAATCACGATGCGCCACTCACCCTTCCTCACTGTAGTCTGATAAAAAAAATTAATGGAAATGTTTTATGTTTCAAAGTATGAACTTTTGTGGTTAGAAAATATTTACTATCATAGTTTTATCCCTTTAATTTCTTTTTTGATATTGTCAAAGAAAAGTATATGATATATTTTAATCCTACTCAGATCTAAGACTCTCTTTTTACCCCCTTCACCTCCCTTGAACCAATATATTCTCTTCCCATCTCACTCCTGTTTCATGTCTAATTGTTTTGGAGCTGAGTGAATCTGGTGTGGGAGCATTCCGGCAGAGCTATACCTGGTCTGGCTCCAGCATACTCACATCTAGCCCTAATCCCTCATTTGTTTAACAGATACCTTTTGTTTCTCTTGCTGCCCTATGTGGATCTTGCCTGAGAGTTTCCCAAAGATACAAAGTCTATGCAAAACTTGATGGGGGAAAAAAACCGGAAAATCTAGTTACCCCCTTTATTGAGAACTTGCACTTGACAGTCTCTCTTTGGAAGCTTAGTCAGGTTGCTTTGAGGATATGGAAATCAACTGGCTATGGGGTAAATTGGAGAACAATATAAGAGCCCTGGGCAGAGTTCAGTCCTTAGAGACAGATCTACCCTGCAGCCAAGAAAGGCTAAATTCATTTTTGAGGTGCCTCTGAGTTCTCTTTACCATGGAACCCTGTGAATACCAGTTGCAATAACTGGGCTACACACAAGGTCTGTGTACACAGTGATCTGTGGAACAAAGGTAAATAGGCAGTGGCTAAGACACTGAAGATAGTAACTTCCCCTGCTTCAGCAGCTATCAACGGCCAATGCCTTCCTAGAAAGGGCCTAGGTCCTGGGAGACCCTCCCTCATCTATGACTGAATGCTAATGAGCCTAGTCTTGCGCAGGTCCTGGTCATGCAATCCTATGTTCATTTGTCCATTTGGGGGAAAAAGTAACACTGAACTGGATGTTCATATTCAATTAAGTTAGATAGGTCCTTACAGTTCTCAGATACGGGGCTAGTAAAAAGTATTCAATCTTGAAAACTGGCCTTTGTAAAGAGAACAGCTTTCATTGTACAGTACAAATGGCTCCTCCTGCCCCACCAGCACTTCTCCTGAAGGCCTGGTAGAGCTATATTCCTCTTAAATCTTCACTGTGCACACCTGATAGAGCACTTGAAGGAGAGCTTTGAATGTGTTGGGGTCTTCCTCAGAGAATGGATCTCCTCGACACGGTTAGTAGAAAAGTCCTCACAGCAGATGTAGAATACAGAGACTGGTACTGTTTCCCAGTGAGGTCTTTAATGGCAGGCCCTTGCCATTTGGATTTCCCATTGTCTATATATTGTGTCCGATTCTTAGACAATGATTCCACCTGATGTATTTATCATGAATAAATAGTTTGCTCAAGGTTTTTCTACTTGATATGGCAGAAAATCAGCTACCAAACGTTAATGTACACTAGAAGACAGTGAAATCAGCTTTTGATTCTGTTTATTAACTTCAGACAATAGTTTGAAACATCAGGGTTTATCTCCCTCATACTTTGCCAAGTTTACAAACACTTTATTCTAATCTGTTCTTCCACTGCTCTCTGCGCTGTTTTTACTGCTACACTTCCTTTCGGCCGCATGAGTTCATGTCTGTCTCTACAGCACACTGAGTATTTTCATCAAAGACTTGAAGCCCATATAGGAGATAGTATAGAAAGCTACATCAATAAATGTTTTGTACAGTTTGCTTAAGTTATAATTACAAGGACTTCAGAGACTGAGGTAGTGCGTGTTTGGTTGGAAGTTTCACCCCAAGCCAAAACTCCTGAGTGTTATGGTTAATTGTCACTTTAAGAGACGAGCCACGCCCACTCCGGGCAACCCCTGCCCTCCTCTTGCCATCTTGATTCTCACTGTTCCCCTTTGGTGCAGCCCTTCCTTTCCCCCCCCCACTCCCTTTTTCTCTGTCTCTTTCTTTCTCTTCTCCTTCTCCACCCTACTTTCTCCTCTAAGTAATAAATATCCAATTCTATTCTATATGACATGTCTGTCCATGTGCCTTCTACTGCTGCCTGCTCATACCCCCGGGCTCACTGGGACCAGCCCTCTCGGGACCTGCAGCTATCTCTGCCTGGGACTAGCTGCTCTGTGGGCCCGCGGCCTGCCTACTGCTGCCCGGGATCTTGCAGCGTTTTTAATACTGGGAGTTGCTTCAGTTCAGACTCTGCCCACAAGAAAGCCCACCGAACAATGACCACTCACCAGAAATACTCAAGACCACTCCCAAAGGGTATTTAAACTGCCCCCCACAAATAACAAAAGCTTGGTTTTCCAGTCTTCCTTTCCTATTTCCTCTCTGGGTGACTGGAAACCCATTTGGGAGCATTTGTATTCATTAAATCTGTGATTTTTTTTTTCTAATTCAGTTTGATTTGGTCTGATTTGGATTATTGTGCCAGCGGAGAGGCTTATGAGATGCAGAAACTTTTCATCTGGAGGTCTCACTGGGGAGAATTTTGTTTTTTCTCCCACTGTCTTGGGGCCACATTTGGGGAAAACACCCCTTTCCCCAGCATCTGCTCTCCACCAGGCTAAGATCGGCTTCAGGAGGGTAAGTCATTCTTTCCCAGTCATTGCTTTAGAGGCCCAGGGCCTCCTGCAATTTTCAGGTTGTCCTGCCACAGACTCTACTGTGCCAGACTCCTGACCTGTTCCTGGAACAAGGACCTGCCTTGTCTCATGGGAGAAAATGTAATGATTGATGATTGTTCTGTCTCATTAAGAGACAAGCCATGCCCACTCCATCCCCTATCTGCTGAGACAGGCTGATCTTCAGCTTCTAGCCTGAATTCATGCTCTTTTCAGCTCCCTCTAGGGGAGGCAGCTTCGGTTTCTCCTCTCTCTCTCTCTCTCTCTCTCTCTCTCTCTCTCTCTGCCTCTCTATTCTTCTTCCCTTCTCCCTTCACTTCTATAACCACTAAATAAATATCCAACCTCACTCTGCATGGTGTGCCTATCTGTGTGTCTCTCACCTGCCACCACCAGCTGGCTCACCGCCTGAAACCAATCACCTTCGGAAACCTGCTGCTTGGTGTCCTGCACAGTTCCTCCCTGGGACTGGCAGCTCTCGGGACCTGCTGCCCCCTGCTTGCCAGGGATCCGCAACAATTTTTCTGTGGATGTCCACAGAAAAGTGTGGAAGCTTACAGATGGCGTCCCTGGGTGGGCTTGCCTTTGAAGAAGAATTGAAGGGTCGCGTCCTGCCGTCAGTGGATCCACCACGAGAAACCCAAATACAGGTGAGGGTTCCCCCACGATCCGGAATCTGGCCAGATTTTGCAGTTTTGTAATATGCAGTTGTGCACGGGTGATAAGGGGGTAAACAGGTTGAATAATTTGATTTTTAGAAATCTGCGTGCTAAAAGGTCTGATCCAGAGCTGAAGGCCAATGGGCAAATCAGCTGCTAAATTTCTTAAAGAGACCAGGCACCAAGATCAAAGGTGACACAGCACAAGGGACCATCAAGGTAATTTCAGAGCTCAGTCCCTGGCTCTCACATACAGGGAACCTTAATTTTTGCCTAAGAGCACAGGCTGGGGCGCAGTTAGCTCCCAGTGGAAATCCGTTCCCAAGGCAACAGGACCGTACTGGGTCACTCACTGTGGCTGAGATGCTGCAAGGCGCACTTAAAACAGAGAAACGGGCAGCTGTATCGCGCAGGCAGGAGCGCAGGCAGCCGCCAGGTCCTGCCTGTGAATGGCGGGGCCATTACAGACAGGCCAAGGAGGGTAAATGCAGCGGTGTGCCGGTACACTCAGCTGCGGATGCAAACTCGTTCGGGAGGCACATCCGCGCTCACCAGACACAGAAAGGCAGTCGCGCGGCTTCCTCGCCCAAGGCAGCCAGTGAGCAGCAGGCTACAGGTACCTGGGGCAGGGCTATGCCGGTTGTGGCTGCTCCTGAGCAAACAGATAATAAAGAGAATGCTGGGCGGCCAAAAAAAAGGCCACAATAGCCAGGCATTGATGGTACATAAAACAGTTAATTTCTGCCACCAAATCTCAGATGACAGCTTACAGCCGGAGGGAGTGGGTCTGTGTCCCGCCCCCCGCTGTACAGAGCAGCTTTAGCAGTTTTAAGTGGAGACTGTGATAGATTCAAAGGTTTTACAGACCCAAAAGAGGTTAGCTAAATCTTGAAATGGTTTGTTGCCTAATTTTCTGTTAATTCAAACTGTGCTAGTTTGCATTTCCACCAGTGATGGAGGAATTTCTCTTAAATAAAAGTTATGAACAATGTTTGATCTTGATCATGTTTTAGGGATAAGATAGAGTCAAGAGTTATTTTGATTCACACTTCTCCTATGATTAAAAATGTTGTTTTTTGAAGGTCTCTCAGTCATTTTAAGTTTGTCTATTGAGAGTTTTCAGTTTAGGTTTATTGCATGTATTTTAATTTGGTTAATTGCTCTTTGGAGGACTATTCATGGAGTCCTAATATTTTTTATATGGATTGATGACTGACAAAGATTTCCAAATCTGTAGCCAGATTTGTCAATCCTATTAATTATTTCTCTAATGTTGGTGGGAGGCAATGTGCCCCCATAAAGATAATTTTGATAATGCTGTCCAGTTATGTAAATGCTCACGTACTGGATCAGATAATTATTTTCTGCCCCTGGAAAAGTTCCAGGTGGATCTGATTCTAAAAGATGTTTTGGAGCTGACCATTCAGCCCAGTTCAAAACCTACTATGATGGTACAGGCCAATAAAAAATAATGTTTTAAGGTTGGCTAATTCAGGCCAATATTTAGGCCGGTTGCAATAACACAGGCCAATAAAATTTGCTCCTTGGAGACAGAGACCTACAGATCTCTGTATGTCCAAGATCTGCTTGGTTGTAGTTTAGATCCTAAACAGCTAAGCACATTGCTCCCAGAGACTGATGAGGGGAGCCAATTTCAATGGCGCACACAGGCAGGATTGGCCTCAACTAGCGTCTGACAAGGTCCAGGTCATGTACTGATATACATGGTCCAGACCAGGTTTGATTTGGGGAAGAGGAGTGGGTTTACATATTTCCACAGAATACAAAACTCCCGATCTGGGTTCCTAAACATCTGGTGCGGACCGTGGATTCCTCTGTTCAGAAACCTGAGGACGAGGCGAGGTCGAGAGATCCCACGGACACGGTGGCAGAGATGATTCCTGAGAGATGATCCAGTGCCTGATTTTACCCCTCTCCCAGCTTTCTGTCTCTCTGCCTTATCTGTCCCTCTCAGCCAAGGCTGCTTGTCCCCCTGAGGGGAAGCAGCTACTTCCCCTACCCTAGATTGCAGCATTGAGTACTCACAGCGGCGGGAACCCTGCCAGTCAGACAGAAATACCATGGACTTTCAAATTAATTTAGATTCTGGTTGCTGTAGTTGTTCTTTACAAACGGGGTATGGATTTTGACCTCTGCTGGTCGCTGGATAAGATTTTGCTGCTTTTCTCGGACCCCGGAATACAAAATTGCTAATTGGCTTTAATTTAGTTTGGTTAGTCATTCCAGGGGTCCCATTTGCCGGTGCCGTAGCCTTACTCAAAAGGGCTCTATTCAGAGCAAAACGTTTCAGATACTGTGCAAGCACAGTCTCTTCCAGGATTGCTCATATGTATGCTGAAACATTTTCACCTGGCCAATGGCTTCAGGTCCGCCACGGCCTGGCCCTAGTAGGCATTCACCTCAGAGTATCTTTCAACATAAATATGGCTAAATTCAATGTATAACTAATGAAGCAATGACGGGTTTATTGCACGGGGGGGGGCGGTCTCGCCTAAGACAGGGGGTGCGTTTGGACCTGAACACATTCCCGTAGACGGGTATAGAGATCTGACCCAACGACCGACATGCCTAAGACAGCTGCTAGTCATCATATTTTATATATATTTAAAGGGAGACTTGTAGGTACACAGGTTCCCCATTTTTCCTGAGGCGCTTTGCAGGGCTGTTCTGCTTCCTGGTTCCACTGCATCAGCTTGATGGTGTAGCATAGAACTGCCCTCTCCTGTTATGCTAATTTCACCTACGGCCCAAGGGTGTAGCTTAGAGAGAACTCTCCCTTTACTGTTATGGTAATTCCACCTGCAAGCAAGGTTCTCGCCACAGGCAAGGTTCCCAGGTCAGCTTTTCTCTGAGCCTGAGCATGCCCACCTGGCTTCCTCTTTTCTCTGTTCAGCTGCTCTCCGACCTTGGGTGCAGCCCCCTGACTTTTCTCTTTCCTTGATCCTGATGGGGGGCTGGTGTCCTTTTGCCCCACAGTATATATACCCGACTTATGCTTAATAAAGCTGCCATTTGCCACTTGCTCCTTGGCAGATGAGCCTGGTCTCTCTGTATGTGTGTCATGTGTTTTAACCCCTAGGACAATCGTCCGTTCTCATGGGCTCGAGTCAGGAAAAGCGTGCTCCTGTTTCGAGGTTCGGATGTCCACAGAAAAGTGCGGAAGCTTACAATAATCCATTGCAGAAAGACCTACCTTGTCTTGTGGGACCCCTTTTTCAGAAGATGTTCCGTTAGAGGGAATTTCCCACATCCCTCTGTTTTGTTTTTACTGAAAGCCTACCACAATAGATGCATTGCATTAGGCTTCAGGTCCTGGCAAAGATGTGAGAAATGTGCACATACAATTTGAAGCCTGACCCCCAAAAATCTTTGGATTGCCCTTTACAAAATCTTTTTAAATTGGGGATATCTAATACCACACATCCTTAACACCTAAAAAATTATAGCAATGTGGGGAAAAGTGGACAGAACTCTCACATGCCCATGGTTTCTGGGTACTGGTGCTTCCGTCCTTCAGTGGCCAGTGTCTCATAGCACCTGTTTTGGTGCTATCTGGAAATTGGGATCCTAAAAGTTCTGTCCTGACCGTGCTGCCAGATACACTGGCCCCTGCCCCTTCCCCCTCCCACTTCACTTGCAGTTGGCTGTTTGTCTCCATCTCTGCACTTCTCTCTTTTATTCCTGGCATATAATCTGGTCACACTGGGATTCTCTCTACAACGGATCCTGATTCTCAAGCACCCTTACAGATCTGAGACTATGGCATTTAACAAATGAGCTTCTTATAATAGAGAGACATGCCAGTTCCTGCGGCATCCTATAGCTCCTCCAAGAAGATTCTTGACTGCAGAAGACCTTCCTCCTGGAGGCTTGCCTTTGGATAAGGCAAAGCCACCCACAAAGCAAAAAAATGTCTTTCATCTCATCAGGTGCCAGGAATGGATGGCACGACACTGGGGGATCGATCATCTCCTCCTGCCAAAACAGGTAGACTGAATCCTACTCCCACAGAAAAATCTGTCAGGTATCCTGGGCTTAACAGCTAACAGCAAGTGTACTGTTTCTAAGACTGGTATTTGTCAAACACCACGGAGAGACTTGGAATTGCCTCTAATAGCTAAGCTTAGCTACCTCACTTCTGCTTGTTTATTTATCCCTCTCACATCTGTCCGATGGCACTTGATGATTTAAGGATCGTTGAGCTTGCTACTACCTTAGTTAAATTTCCTGCTGAAAGTCCAGACGGGTATGCCTTTTTCACAGGCTTTCTTTTGACGGAATTCCAGAGGTTCAGAAGTTTTCAATTTCCTTTCATTGTCTTCTAAAATGCCATTGCTTTTTAACCTAAATGTAAAGTTTTTGGCCCAATAAGCCTCTCCACCAACACAATAATCCAGTTCAGACCAAGTCAAACCAAATTAGAAAAAACCCAGGTTTAATAGATGCCCGGGAGGCCCTCTGGGAAAACGCAGAGAGGGGAAGACAAAACTGGAGAGACCACGTGGTTGTTCTCTGGTGGGGCAGTTTAAATAGCCTGTGGGAGTGGTATTGACCCTCTCTGGGGAGGGGATCACTGTTTGGAGGGCTTTCTCGGAGGTGGAGTTCGGAGTGAGGCAACTCCCAGGAGAGGGGGCTTGAAATGGAACTTTGTACTCAAACATTCTAAAATGAATGTCAGGGACTGAGGTGATGTTTCAAACCAAACACTAAAGCCATAGCCTTTTGCTTTGGCATGAAGATGTTAATCTCTTCCAACTGTCTTACAGATACCTACAGGTTCCTGCTGCTCTATCAAGAAATCTGATCTGGTGAAAACTAACAGTCTCTAGAGCATATTTTGACCCCACCCATTTTCAAGCGTATTTTATAAGTCACTCCAGCTGCCTGGACCAAGATCACCTTGCAGAGGGTCCTCCAGATAATGCCACCACCTGCACCAGCCCATTGGTACCACCTCTCCAGGCTCAAATGGGCACCTACCCAGCAACTAAAATGCAGTTTTAAAGGGCATCTCTTGCTCTCACCTCATTTATTCACCCTTGCCTCTTCTGTACAGCCAGGATACTTCCCCATTCCATTCTTTCTGGCAGTTAACCACCATTCCCATTGTTTGATTGGGGGTGCTTTCACCCCAGCTTCCTGGCATCCATCTTGAAATGTTGGGTGGAAAGTTCCATTTCAAGCTCCTTCCCCTGAAAGTTGCCTCAGTCAAACTCCACCTTTGAGAAAGCTTGACAAATGGGGATCCCTCCCAGGGAGGGTCAAGAAGCCTACTAAATGCTGACCCCTCCCCAGGTAAGGTCAAGAGCATTCACACAGACTATTTAAACTGCACCCACCAGAGAATGAACACGCCCCACCAGAGAATGAACACGTGGTCTCCCGGTTTTCTGTGGTTTTGTTTGGTTTTCCTTTCCCCCTCTCTGTGTTTTTTTTGGGGGGGGGCACCCGGGAGTTCTGGAAGCCATTAATCTTGGGCATCTTCTCATTCGGTCTAATCTGGTTTGATTTGAATTATTGCATCAGCGTAGAGGTTTGTGGGTCGGAAAAAACTTAACACCCTAACACCCATGTCTAGCCGCATTCATGGGGTCAATTATAACAATCAATTTTTTTTTTCTCCTAGCAGCCTGCTTTCTCATCTCCTTTAAGGAACAAATGCCTGAGGTCTTAAGGATGACAGTTAACCCAATGCTTCTTCAATCATACCTCCTGCTCAGGGTGAGCCCACCAACTGCCAATTCTCCCCTCTGCCACGTTGCCCCACGCCTGCAGGAAGCAGCCAGACATGACCCGGTGTCCTTTTATGCAAAGACTGTGAGATGTGTGGATGGAAACTTCACCTTAGCCCTTGGATTCCATATATGCAAAGAGTCTGAAATGTTTGGATGAAAGCCACACCCCAGGCCCTGGCATCTATATATCCAAAGAGTCTAGAATTTTGGGTAGAGGTTCTACCCCAAGCTCCCTAGTTGCCTCAGCCCAGAGTTCACCGGTGAAAAAGTCCGCCAAATGATGACCCCTCTACAGAGATGCTCAAAACCACTTCCACAGAGTATTTAAACTACCCCCCAGAGAATGAACATGTGGTTTTCTGGTCTTCCTTTCCTGTCTAATCTGGGGGGCAGGCCCTGGAAAGGCATCCAGGATTGTTTGTATTTATTAAACCTGAGTTTTTTCTAATTCAGCTTGATTTGATCTGATTTAAATTATTGTGTCAGTAGAGAGGATTATGGGGTGCAGAAAATTTTCAGTGTGGACCTATTTATAAGCTAAAAAAGTTAGTCATCCTCAAATTGTGGGATTTTCTTCAAAATATTACTGAAGTTACTGGGCACTGCAAAAACACCAAAACTCATGAAACATTAAGAAATCTTAGAAATAGTCACAGGCAACTAGAGACTACGATGTGACAACTGAATGTAACATGGTATCTTGAATCAGACGGTGGAAGAAAAAAGAAGAGGTGAAAATAATTTTTGAAATACAAATACAACGTAAAATCCTCTGAGTTCCGGTGTTGGAGCATCAGTTTCAACGAACTCGCCAAGCTGAAGTGAGACCATATCACTGTATGAGCTGACAGTGAATGAACATTTAAAATTTTGATGGCATGTCTTAGCAAACTCCCCTTAAATCTAGGAAAACTTGAAAACAATAACGATATTTTTGGAATGAACAATAATAAGAATATATTTCTTAGTTCAATGTAAACATTTCCTTTATTTTTTGCAAGATATTTTTAAAGTATCTCTGAGATTTTTTTACATAAGATCCAAATCCTGCAATTGAATTCCTGTTTTATTTTGTTTCCTTTTCCTATGTGCCTTTCAAATTATAAGAATGAACTGTCAAATCTGAATCATGTGTCTACAGAGTAAGCATCAAGTTTCTCTAAAAATTTCAAGGGCATATAGTTTTTCCTTTCAACAAATAACTAGATGATACATGTGGTAGGATAGAGGAAGGAATATTCTACTAAATCCTCACAAACCTGAAATGATCCCATAAAACCCATGTTTTTAAAAATGTGAAAATCATTTAAAAAAAAGAGGTAGCATTAAATTAAATAGCAGAATAAGAAAGACTAGAAATATGCACAAATATTGGGTAATTCAGTTATAACTGGAAAAGCAAAGCATGTCCTAAAGTGCTAGATAAAAAGCATAGAGATGAGGGAGACTATCCTCACCTCATATCTGGATGAAAAAGTATGAAAGTAAAATAGTGAATTACTGATGCACCAAGCAAATGCTGGGAAATCACTCAGGGCTGCTGTCCCGTGTCATTTTCTTAAATGTTCTGATGAGCAAGAAGCAGGCATTACTCTTACCCACAGGTCACCTATTGTTGAAGAAAATCAACCTTAGATCTTGTTCAGACAATGCACAAGCATCTTTCTACCCCTGCACTTGATCCCCACAAATACATATGTACAAGATAAAGTGTCAGTTTGAACAAGTGTTTACAGCTGAGCAGTTGCATTTCTACAAATATTAAAAGAATAAAGAAAAACAACCTGAGAAATCACCACTTCACTAGATTGACTTGCTGTCCCCAAATAGGTCTGGGATTTAAGCAGCACTCGGATATATGCTCCTAATTTGTGAGATACTCATGGCAGAGTACTGCGTGGGATGCATGCTCTTGAACTGAGCCAGATCTTCTCTGACTGCAGATGACAAGGAGTCAGTGTTCCCTTTGTTCTCTAGGATGAGTCATGAGCTCACAGTCTCTCCCCATTTTACTAATTGAAATGGGTAGACCATGTTTCTTATTATAAAACTTGCTATAATAAATTATAATAAAATATAATAAAAATATTATCTCTGCTTCCGGCTCTGACTCAGAAAGAACACACCATATCTACTGATCCCAAGACAAATGTCAGGACTGGCTTGTACCAGATTTACTGCCAAGGTGAAGGAAATACCATAGAGGATTTAGGAAGGACGCTTTGTGCCTCTCATAACGACCAAATATTGCTTGAAGTTCTGGCCAATGCAAATCATGGCATGATATGCCTGACTACAGTCTTGACTATCTTGAGAAAATACTGTGTTCACAAGCATCAAGTGGAGTCAGTGTACTTCAGTAGCAATATGCATAGGCTTAGGGGACCAGAGTTAGGCATCAACAAGACTAATATCTCATTCTATCCTTTGGAGGAATTCTTGATCTTAGTAATGAGTGAGCTGGTTTCCCATTAAAGTTAACTAGGAGCCTTATAGTGTACTACCTGCTGTGCTTCTTCTTAGGATCGCTTTCAAGTCTTAAATACACTTTAGATAACCCAAACACAGAATAATGAAGATTACAATTAAGCACAATAAACTAGTCTTTCCTCCTTCCAGTCAAATGATGTAAATGGCCAGAGTCAGCAAAGAATTGGTATGATCCAGCAATGGAATGAGCAGGCAGCTGGTAGTTAACATCACTTCATAATTTTCTTCTCTGAGGACATGAGCTATGTCAATTTTCTTATATGAATATATATATCATTATCTGTTCCAATATAAATTCTCTGTTGTTTAAAAGTAAAGTCCATTTTAAGTAAAATTTCAGGCCACTAAGTTTATTTGTCATTGTTGAAATTTTGTCTTTAAGTTTAATTTCTTTTAATTAGTATCTAATAGGTAAAAGAGTGTTTATATATATATATATGTACATGTTAATACATATGTATATATATATATACATGAGAGAGAGAGAAAGAAATGCTTTCTAATTTGTAATTGCAATTAATTTTAATATCTTGCCTGGAAACTAGGTTATTAACTCAACTTGAAATAAAATATATTTGTTGGCCAGAGGATTCCCATGATTCCACTTAAGACTGCACTTAGTTGGGCCAATGAAAACAATTTGGCTTGGGAATTTGTTGCTAAACAATAAATTCTGATATTGTAGAAACAAAGCATGTGTCCATCTTTTTGTTTGGGATAATATATAAATAAAAACAGGTGTTTCTTCCTAACTTATAGTCCAGAAGCAAATTTTTCTGAGGAAATTCAATATAGACACACACAGTTGCATGCTTTACAAATTTACCAGATATATCTTAATGAAGTCATTTTAAATTAAGATTATCATATTAAATATTTTAACAAAGAAGCATAATATATACCTAATATATAATAGAAGAGAGAAAAGTAATGGAAACACAAGACAAAGCTGAACGATAAGCTTATTGAGTGGGAGCAAATAAAAATAGTATCATCTTTTATTTTTTTAAAAAATTTATTCTTCTCTCATACAATACATTCTGAGTGTAGCCTTCCCTCCATGCACTATTCCCACCCAACCCCCAACTTTCCCTCTGCTGCAGATCCACTTCTCCTGCTTTTTCCTTCAGGAAAATGTAACCCTCTCAAGGATATTAATGAACATGACTTAAAAAATGCAATAATGCTAGGCACAAACATTCGTACCAAGGATGAAGAATTAAGGATGAAAGGACAACCCAGAGAGAGAAAAGGGGTCCCAAGAGCTGGCAAAAGAGTTAGAGGCACTATCATTTCCACTGTTAGAAGTTCCACAAAAATCCCACAACCTATGTACAAAAGACCTAGCACAGATGTATAAAAGCTCCCTGATAGTCACTTTGATCTCTGTGAACCTCTTTGAGTCCTGATTAGTTGATTCTGTGAACAATGTTCTTGGGGTATCCTCCAACACTCTGGCTCCCACAATTCTTCCTCCCCTTCTTCTACACGGTCCCCCAGTTCCACCTAATGAATGGTTGTGGGTCTCTGCACCTGCGCCTATTATTAGAGGTTGGAGAAGCCTCTTTGATAACTGGGCTAGGCATCAACCTATGAGTATAGCAGAATTTCATTAGGAGTCATTTAACTGACTTTTTGGTCAGTTGTTTTCACACCTACCTTAGGGCTTTGAGTTCTCCAGCTTCTGTTTCCTGGCTTTCTAAAGGATGTTGGGTCTGAGATTCTTTTGTGACATGGGGCTCAAGTTAGACCAGTTATTGGTTAGCTATGTCCACAATCTCTGAACTATTATTGCCTCAGTACATCTTGCAAGCAGGGAAAGTCTTACGACTGTGTCCCAGTTCTACCACTGGAAGTCTTGCCTAGTTGCACAACTTGGGTTGTTCAGGCTCTACTCCATATTTCTATTACTAGGAGTCCTTACTAGGGTCACTCTCACAGGTTCCAGGAAATTTCTACTGTCCTAGTTTTGCACATTGCCTCCCAAATGCCCCCAAATTCCAGTCTATCTCTTTTTATATTTTTTCTCCACCCCTAACTCCCCTACCTGATTCATCTCACTTGCTAATTTAGGGTTTTCCTAAGATATTTTGTATTGGTTGTTGCTACTGTGAAGGATATTAATAATTCCACATTTGCTTAACTATTCAAATGCAGCATAAACAAAAGCAACACATTTTTACATAGTTAAGTAATATTCTGCAACACAAATAAATGTGAGATGTCTTGACATAGTTAACAAATATTCGATTACAAAACAAGTGTGGCCTATATCTTAGAAAGGGGTCTCTGACTGAATGTGGGCTGGGACAAGGCAATGAAGAAGGTAAGAAAGAATGGTAGTAGGCTAGGCAAACACTGAGAGTCTGGGAGTTGTCCCTGAGGCTGGGCCACCTACCTGGAGTTCTGGTGGTCTGTTTGACCTCTGGTACAGCCAGGTTCTTCTACATGAGTTGAGGGCAAGAGTGTGGCAAAAAGAAGGTAAGGAGAAGCGGAGGTAGGACAGCAGAGCATCATGATAGGAGGTATTATGGAAGTATAAACTAAAGTCATAGGAGACTAATTCAGTGGAAAAATACAAAATTCTCTCTTCTAGCAAAAAATTTAAATGTCCAAGTAAAGGAGACATTTGGAACACCAACCAAATATAATCAGTAATGATGTGGGATTCCCCTCTGTGTGTTATGAATATGTTTTATTACCACTGGATATTAGAGAAGTTGTGTCAGTCAATGGCTTAGTAGAGTAAACCTAGGTGGAAAATCTGAACAAAGATATAGAGAGAAAGTAGGTGGAGTTAGGGAGATGTCATTCAGCTGCCAAAGGAGACAGCCACTGGGAAAATTTCTTGTAAACCACAGTCCTGTGATGATACACCGATTAATAGAAATCGGTTAATTTAAGATATAAGAGTTACCTAGGAACATTCCTAAGCTATTGGTCAAGCAGTGTTATAATTAATAGAGTTTCTGTGTGGTTATTCAGATCTGAGCAGTTGGGAAACAAAAGAGCAATCCCTGCCAACACAGTAACATACCTACCCAAGGTGCATTACAGTTAAAATCTCAAGAGAACTGAAGGAACAAAGACATTGACCAGTTCAAGCCATCTTTACTTATAAAGCAAACCAATCAGAATGACAGCAGATATCTGAATAGAAACTCAGAGTCAGAAGACCATTGAATGAAACAATACAAATCAATATTACCATAACCTCGGAAGTGATATTTCTGAATTAAAGGAGAAATGAAGAGTTTTCAAGCTAAAAATAAATTCAACGATTTAAGGACCAGTTATACAACATCTAAAAACAATAAGAGAATACTCAAAAGGAAAAAAGAAACAACAAAACCTTTGGTATGTTGTGGAGGACCAGCCTCAGCAGAGAAGTGTGTTGGTCTTGAATCTGGAATGTCTGGAAGGCGATGTGAGTACACGAACACACGGGCTGAAGGGCAGGTTCTTCTCCTCTTTCTTTCTCTTTCTCTTTCTCTCTTCCCTTTTGACCTGAGCTTCAAACCTCAGTCTTTTATTGTGAATTTTAAGCAAGGAAAATGATTCTTTCTTCTTGTCACAGGTTAATCATTACCTGGGCAAAGCAGTTCACAAAAAGTACAAGGACTCTTTGAAATCAGAACATCATCATTCATCATCACATTTCCCCAGTTCCCAAGCTCCATGCCAGCCACTATATTCTTAATTATTAGCTGAGTTAATCATAAAACAACTTCTGAGGCTTTCGCCACAGAAGCTAACTACTTGGGGTTTAGAAAAGCATAGTTCAATAGGTTTTACTCCATTTTCGTTCCTTTCCCATTGTTGGTCCTCACAATTCCAATACATATCATTTTGATTTACAAGGCCATAGGCAGTCAGCCCCAAAGCCCTAGGTTCTTCAGAAACTTTATGTATCATAGCCAGCTTCCTTTCTTTTTCAGTATAATTCTTTTTGCCAAGCTTCATAATCAGGCAATAAACAATTTCTGCGTTTTCCCCAAATTTCCTAAATTCTTTCATTAGTCAGCTTTTTTCCCATGACTTGCTTTCCAGCTTTAATGCCTGCCCACTCTATCAGATCGGGAAGTCTCATATTATTGTACAGCACATCCATATTTTCAGAAGCCACTGGTTTGGAAGAAGAACAGAACATGAAGAACAAGTACACTAGGAGAATTGCTATGACCAGAATCATTGCCAAATGCGTACGCAGGTGCCAGAGAAGCGGTCCTGGGGGCATATAGGTGTTTTCTCCTTTGCCCTCAAATAACACATTCATTTAGCTGCCACTGGGTTGCCTGGAGGGAGTTGCTTCCTGCCTTTCAGGAACTGTGCTTGGAGGGGGTTATGTTTTGCCATCTCTGGTAGAATATAAATAAAAGAAAGTCAGCAAAAAACTGATTTTGATATCAAGAAGGAGTCTTGATATCATGCTATCATGGAGCACCTATCATCCCAATACTTGGCAGATGGAATTAAGATGAGGAGACATTCAAGGACTGACTTAGCTGCGGCATGAGTTGGAAACTGCTGACCACAGAGAGACCCTGCTTTAATTC
Source organism: Myodes glareolus (assembly GCF_982192425.1). NCBI lineage: Eukaryota > Metazoa > Chordata > Mammalia > Rodentia > Cricetidae > Myodes > Myodes glareolus. The sequence continues at coordinate 17,111,679 of NC_142043.1, read as the reverse complement.
CTGGTTATAAGACGTGCCATTCGCTGGAACACAAAAAGAAAGTGAAGACATTGTATTCTAAGCCAGTGGGAATGAGAAGCAAGAAAAAGCAGCTGTACTGAAAACCAGTAGAGTATTGTCAAAGGTCATTTTATATTAAAAGGAAGAACAATACATTAAGAGAAAGGATGAGAGCAAAGAGGTATGCAATGAATGTTGGTAAAAGAATTTCACAGAACAACAATATTAGATTTGAACCCCACCACACATATACAATTAATCATATAAATAACTTAGTGTTGACAACAAAAATTATCACAGGTGTTTCAATCTTAAACTGCATTATACACCAAATGTCCTCACCAGGTAAGTATGGAGAGAATATTGAACCCAGAAACAGCAGATTACATCTATCAGAAACTCAGAACTTTATCCAAAACAAAATATGTTTCAGATGGAAAAAATAAATTTAGAAAAAGGACAGGGGATGAAACTAGAAATTAACAAGTGAAAGGTTTTAGAACATGTAAAAACATGTAGAGATAAAACACTGCACTTGGAAATGATCAGCAAGTCACTGAAGACATCAACGAGGTAGTAAGTGTGGTCCATACATGCAGTGGAATTTTACTCTGCTGTAATGACAATTTAAATGGTGATATTGATAGGTAAGTATAAGGAACTGGAAAACATATTGAGTGAGGATAATCCAGACCCGTGAACAGAAATGTCAGCATATTCATTCCTATTTGTAGACACTAATTTCAAATCTTTAGCTTTCAGCATACAAGTTGATGTGACTGAAGAAATTAGGAAAGAAGAAAGGGACCGTGAGGACAAGAAAGGGGAAAGAGCTCTAGGGAATATAAGGTGATAGAATGATTCAGGTGCTACAAAAATAATAAGAGAAAATGGGGAGTTTAGTTGGGAGGGAAAAAGGGTAAAAAAAAAAGTGGGGAGAGGAAGGGAGGACAGATAAACAACAGCGAGGATATGTATCCTTTACTCTTCCACCTTTTGATAAAATGCCATGATCAAAGCAACTTAGAAGAAAGGGGCTTATGAGGGTTTGTAATTCCAAAGTCCCAAGAATCCATGATGGCAAAACAGAGGCAAAAGACCTGGAGGATAAATTCAGACAGGAAGCAGGAAAAGAAAATCACTGCAAATGATGCAAATCTTTGGAACTTCAATTCCTGAGTCAGTAACATTTATTCCATCAATGGTTCCCATAAACTGGGAACCAGAACCTATGGAAGAAATTATCAATAGAACCACCACATAGTATAAACAAATAATAAACATAATGCATGTATAGACACATATGTGATTATATATATATTTATTGGAGTTGCATTATATGATTTTATGGTACTCTTACCAAGGATCATAAACTATCTAATGCCAGTGTCAGACATGGGAAATCTTCACTCCAATTCTTGAATGAAAGAATGCAGTTGTCTTAAAAAACAATATGGGCTCTTGTCATTGCATGGGTTACTTTCAGATGTTGGAAAAAGACTGGTATTTCTGAAGACATTATGTGATTTGTACATGGACTTGAATTGATTTAGAACTCAAGCTGGTAGCCTTCTCTCTGAGGACTATCTCTCATTGTGTAGGAAGCTGTTATGTAAGTTTCCAAGTGGGGCAAACAAATCTTACACAGCTGGGTAACTCATAAACCACAGTAACAATTGGTTCAGCAAGAAATACTCAACAATCCAATAGTGACACTTTTATATTGGGATAAAACAATGGAAGTCTAACTGAGGGAAATCACAGTCTGTGGAATGAAATTCACGCCTGTTAGTTATAACATCACTAACTTTTCATGGCTATAGAAGTCAAAGGCCCTAGAAGAGAACATAGAACTCCCAATTTGCTCACATTATAATATTCTAAAAGTCTTTAAACTCTCTGATGAGCTTAGTAGCAAAAAAGCATCTTACTGCAACAGATGGAAACTTTTACAGAAGATCTACAACTGACTCGAATGCAGAAAATTAACCATGAGGTGCCTACTCCAATTGATTCATCTTTAATATGGCACCACACTAAATCAAAGCTTCGGCGAATATCCCAGAAAGGGACCAGAAACACTGTGAGAGTCAGAGATTCAGAACGCCTTGAGCTTCTAGACGCGACAGAAGAACTGCAGCACAAAGCTCAACAAGATGATTTCCTAACCAAGACTTACATAATGACACCATTAATTGACACGCTGACACAAACTGGAGAATTCCCATGAGGTCCAAGCTTGTGGAATAGGTTGAAAACTAATGAAATGAAAAGCTACAGGAGGTCAGTGGTTGCTGGGAGAGAATCAGTGTCCTCCAGAGAGGAGCTTCTGCATGGGTTATTCAGTTCCGACTGGTCAACCCTGGACGCATATCCATAGAACCAATGCTAAATGGACTCAGTAAGTAGCATATCCACTGAAGAAGGGAGGGGTATAAGTTTGGAAAGGGGAGGAGGAAAACAAGGAAAGTTATGTAAATACATTGCTCAGGTGTAAATTTCTTAAAATATGTTTTAGAGCAACAACAGAAAAAAGTGTGTAATGCAGTTGACTAACATAGTAGAGTTGTAGAATATTATTTAAATGTGTGTTACTTTTGTTTATGCTGTGGAACATTTGTTTAGTGATGTAAAAATGTGTTGTTTTTGTTATGTTGTATGGGGTTTGAATGTAGTTCCTAGTCACACACCTCCAACAGGGCTACAAGCTTTGGGCTTTGTTTTAGGATCCTAGAGTGGGTAGAATCAGCCTATAGAGCTTGTGAAGGTTCCAGGTGTAGTTTAACAGTCTAAAGTTCACTCCTGTGGTCAAGAAAGGCTAAAAGGTATGCAGTAAATTTGTACTCAGACACAGAAACATGCACAATACACACACACACACACACACACACACACATAATTTCACATAACACACATAAATAAATAAACAAAACTAAAATGTAATAAAAAGTTGAAAACAAAACACAAAGATAACAAACAATCAAAAAGGCATCTAAGGACAAGAAAGTAAAATCAGTAACAACGATCTATAAACATTAGTTCTAGAGAAAAGAGCAGACTTCACCATTCATCAGCAAATCTTCTCTTTGCACAGAGTCTACTATAGAAACCAGAGCCTACCAAACAACAGATTGTGAAGGCTAGTACCACATCTAAGGCTCAGAAAATAGTGCTCAGATAAAATGCCATAGGGAACTGAAAATTTTAAAAATGAAATTACATGCTCTTTAAAAAAAAAACTCCAAAGTATTGCCCCACTAAGTGTTCGAATAAGGAAAGCTAATTTATTTACAATGTTCTTGCAAATTATAAGCCATTTAGGAATACATTTTGGCAATCTCTAATAAAACCTATCAATGCAGTCTTAACATATGATCCAGTAGACATAACTTTTGGAATACATCCAAGGAATTTTAATATCACCTACACTCTAAATGATCTGCATGGGTAATAGTAATATATTGACTCACAACGACAAGACTTGGAAGTTGTCTGGATGTCTCTTAATGACTTCTGTCTGGATGTCTTTTAATGAACTGCAGTTAGTCTAAACAGCAGAGTGTTATTCAACGCTGAACCAAATTGAATGCTCAAGCTTTGAAAATACAAGTGACAAATACATTCATATTATTAGATGGAAGATTCTAGTCTGCAGAGGTGACACACTGCATGACATTCTGGGTAGGAGAAAGCTGTGTAAATAAAAGAATCAGGGTGGTGAGAAATGGGGAAAGTAAAGATAAAAAGGCAGAACTTGCGGGGCCTCAAATGTAATAGAAATATATTCTAGACTGCTTGCGTAGTGGATACAATTGACACACATGTCAAAAACCAAAGACTGAATTCTAATACATATTACAAAGGTTTTGCATGACAATAGGGAATATAGGCTGATTGATGACACCTATTTTAGAATTTTGTGAAGGAAATTGATGAAGAAGTGGGAGAATATATTGGTGGGCAGAAGCATATACTTTCACACACACCTAAAATACTCTGATAATAAAATCTGCAGTTTTAAGGAAGAAGACAGGGAGAAATGCTTGGAACTGCAAAGGCTCTCTCTGATTTCCATACATATGCTAGGGATCATGGCATCACACCCAAACACAAAAACCTGCACACAAACAATAGCACCTCCGATCTCCTAATGCACACACAGGGCCCTTTAGAAAGTATTGTTCTTCACAAACATTTGAAAAAATGACAAATTATGTCAAATGAAAATATCTATTAATTAAATGTGCCACATAAGAAATTTTAATGTCGCAAACATAAAAGCCTTTGGCATTTTCACTGGAGATTAGCAAGAAAGTGCAGGGATTTTTAGAATTTGTCCAAAAACAACAGAAAAGTTGGCTGACATTTGAGAAATATGGTCAGGCAGAGAAGAAGTACAGATGAGCGCACACTTGTCCTTTTGGCTCCCTAGAGAAATGTTTCATTTTTCACAGGGAAGAAAGGCCCACTTCACTGGATGTCCTGGCCTTTGTGGAAGAACTTGCCAATCCAAACATATTCTGCTCATATCAAAGCAATGATCCCTCCCAACTTGTCACCTCTGGTTTTCACATTCTGTCTTATATTTCAGTGTTCCTGCATCCCTAGTTTTAACATGAACTTATGTAGGTTTGAAGATTTCCATTTGGGCCACCACACTGTCTGGAATATTCTTTACAAAGATAGGAAATTATGCAAAAATAAAAATAATGGAAAGAAAGGGTCTGTATTTTTATTTAATAAACCTTCATTTTCTCATGTTATATAAATAACTACTTTAATATGGGTAATTTTGTTACATATGTGTAGAAAATAAATTGTCACATTCTAGTAGAAGCAAAAATTGAGTTAAATGGTAACAGAACAAAACCACCCCTTGCACTGAAAATAATGTTGCCTTCTTGTGGCTACATGTTAGTTTCCACTTTTATATTCTTTCTTTTGACTGGTAAAAAATTAAATATTTTAAATGCACCTATAATTTAAAAATTAATGCAATTATGCAAGCCATTATACGTAAATCTACATATAAGCATATCAGACAATATTAATGTATTCACAAATATCTCTTCTAGATAAACACTCAGTTGTGATTTGTTGGTTATTTTTTAAACATATACAGTTGTGATGTAAGGCCTTGGCAAGAAAACTTTAAATCAAACAAAAATCTTAAGTGATGATCAAATTTTGAAATGAACCAATAATAAGTAAATTTAGTTCAAGAAGAATATTCCATTTATTTTATTCAAAACATTTTTATATTATGACTCAGAAATTTTCCATAATCTCCAAATTTCTTTATTGAATTGCTGTTTTATTTTATTATATTTTGCCATGGACCATTAATATTATGAAAATGAACTGTCAAATATGAATCATGTGTCTGTGAAGTATCTGGATCTTTAATAATGTCAAGCATGAATAAGTACTTCCTTCAAAAAATTTGTTGCTAAAGATGGTAAAATAGAAGCAAACAATTTACTAAAACCTCAAAAATATAAAAAAACATAAAAAAAGTGTAATCAAAAATGTGAGAAGCACTGAAGGCAAGGTAGCATTATACTAAATAGCAGAATATGAAAGAAGTCACGGAAAAATATTATTGGTTAATACAATTATAGTGAGAAAAGCAAACCCTGACTCAAAGTGATAGAAAAAAAGGTAGAGAAGAGAGAGAAAATCCTCTCCACATACCTTGCTTTAAAAAGGAGTGACTGATGGTGGAGGCTGACTGAGAAGCCAAGGACAATGGCGCTGGGCTTTGATTCTACTACATGGATGGGCTTTATGGGAGCTTTGTCTGTTTGGATGCTCACCTTCCTGGACCTGGGGGGAGCAGGGAGGACCTTGGACTTCCCATAGGGTAGGGAACCCTGACTGCTCTTTGGCCTGGAGATGGAGGGGGTTGAGGAGTTGGGGGAGGGGAGGCGAGGAAAGTGGGAGGAGAGGAGGAGGTGGAAATTTTTAATACAAATAAATAAATATTAAATAGATAGATAAAAAGAGTTAAAACTGAGAGAGAGAGAGAGACAGAGAGACAGAGACAGAGAGACAGAGAGAAGCATATGGGGCAAAGACAGCAAAAATAAGAGTGGATAACTGACCCACCAAGCAGATGCTGGGAAATTACTCAGGGCTGTTGTCTGAAATATTCTCATAAGCGAGAAACAGAACCCAAGCGAAACTTTGCAACCGAAGCACTCTGCTGAAAAGAACAGAAGATGCAGCACAACCATGTCTGGCCTCAGAATTCTGTAGATCCATCTTCTACCCAATGAAAGGACGAGATGGCAGAGATCCACAGATGCAGAGGAGCCTGCAACAGGAGCTTACCTGAACTGAACATCTCTGGAACAAAGAATTTGAGCTAAGACTGTAGAGGGTGAAAGCACATCAAGTTTAAGACTACAGGGGCCAGCGACAGAACACATCTTACGTCTTTGAGCTATATGGGGAAATGGAGGGACTGCCCACCTATCTTGAAAAATGAAACTGGTTAGGAAAGGAGTAATATAGAGTAACATGCCAAGCTGATGACTTGAAAAATCAGTTCTAATGCATTTCTTCACCTCACCATGTTAAAGAAAGCTCTAAAGTAAGCTTCATGGGGAACAAAGCATTACTTGCAATCTGTACTTTAGTGATCTACCACGAACAAGAATAAAGGCTGTTACTCTGGACGATATGGGTACTGAGTATATGAAAAAACATGTTAGCCTAGATTTTTTTTCTAGACCTTTGGTAGTTATTTTTACCAATAAGGAAAGACCATGAAAAAAGAGATTACAGATCTCTGTGGCATATGTTTTGACTCAAATATTAGTCATTGATTGCAGTGTAAAAAACAGACAGTGAATTTGACAGAGAGAATTATGGAATAAATGGGAGGGTTTGAAGTGGGGAAAAGGAATAGGAAATGGTAAAAGAAAATATATAAAATTTGCTAGATCTTTGCTGATAATGGTTCTCCACTGACAGTAGGTCAGATAATTATTTGAAGGAAATTACATATTAAAACATGATTTTGGAAATTTTGAATGTGCACAGAGTATTCAAAATGAGATACCACACCTTTAATATACAAGGTAAACCATTTATGAGTTCAGAAGAAAGTTGAGTACATTCTCATTAAGTAATCTTTAGCAGAATATAATAGATGTAGGAATTGGTGAGTCATCGAGAAGGGGCATTTGGTGCAACAAGTGGAGTGTGTTTAAAACTGAATAAAAATATGAAATAATCCATCTAAAAATGATGGATTGAGTGAGTTTAAATAGCCTAGATGTGCAATTCATTAATTGTTTGTATTTTCTTTTGAAGGAAGAAAGCTAGCAATTAAAGTATATTTAAAAGAACAAATTTTTAATATCCAGGAAGATAACTATATGATTTTCTTCAGGTTCACCTTCTTATTTAGCTTCTCTAGGATCACAAATTATTGACTCAAAGACCTTTAACTATGGCTAGAATCCACTTATGAGTGAGTACATACCATATTCCTCTTTTTGGGTCTGGATTACCTCACTCAGTAAAGCGTTTTCTTTTTCCATCCATTTGCATGCAAAATTCAAGATGTCATTGTTTTTTACCGCTGAGTAGAACTCTAATGTGTATATGTTTCACACCTTTTTTAACCATTCTTCTATTGAGAGGCACCTAGGTTGTTTCCATGTTCTGGTTATTACAAATAGTGCAGCTATGAACATAGTTGAACAAATACTTTTGTAGTATGATAGGGCATCTCTTGGGTATATTCCCAAGAGTGGAATTGCTGGGTGCTGAGGGAGGTTGACTCCCAGTTTCCTGAGAAACCGCCACACTGATTTCCACAGTGGCTGCACAAGTTTGCATTCCCACCAACAATGGATGAGTGTTCCCCTCCCTCCACATCCTCTCCAGCATAGGCTATCATTGGTGTTTTTGAGTTTAACTTTTCTGGCAGGTGTAAGATGATACCTCAAAGTGGTTTTGATTTGCATTTCCCTGATCTCTAAAAAGGTTGAGTATGACCTTATAGTGTCTTTTGGCCATTCAAAGTTCATCTGTTGTGAATTCTCTGTTCAGTTCAGTACCCCATTTTTTAATTGGGTTAATTAAAGTTTTAGTGTCTAGTTTCTTGAGTTCTTTGTATATTTTGGAGGTCAGACCTTTGTCTGATAAGGGGTTGGTGAAGATCTTCTCCCAGTCTGAAGGTAGCCTTTTTGTCTTACTGACAGTGTCCCTTGCTTTACAGAAGCTTCTCAGTTTCAGTAGGTCCCATTTATTCATTGATTCTCTTATTGTCTGTGTTACTGGGGTTCTACTACCAAAAGCAATCTATAGATTCAATGCAATCCCCATCAAAATCCCATCAAAATTCTTCACAGACCGTGAGAGAACAATAATCAAGTGTATATGGCAAAACAAAAAACCCAGGATAGCCAAAACAATCTTATACAATAAAGGAACTTCTGGAGGCATTACTCTCCCTGACTTCAAACTCTATTACAGAGCAACAGTATTGAAAACAGCTTGGTATTGGCATAAGAACAGAGAAGTCGACCTATGGAATCGAATAGAAGACCCGAATATTAACCCACAAACCTATGAACACCTAATTTTCAACAAGGGAGCTAAAGGTATACAATGGAAGAAGGAAAGCATCTTTAACAAATGGTGCTGGCATAACTGGATGTCAACCTGTAGAAGAATGAAAGTAGATCCATATCTATCACCATGCAGAAAACTCAAGTCCAAATGGATTAAAGACATAAACATTGATCTGTCCACTTTGAACCTGATAGAAGAGAAAGTGGGAAGTAGTCTACAAGATCTCTGTGAATTTGAGGCCAGTCTGGTCTACAGAGCTAGTTCCAGAAAAACTTGGGCTGTTACACAGAGAAATCCTATCTTAAAAAACAAAACAAAGAAACAAAAATCGGGTGTCCACAGGTATATGAATTTATGTCTGAGTCTCCAATTCAGTTCCATTATCAACCTGTCTATTTTGATGCTAATATCATATAATTTCATTTTATTGTTATTACTCTGTAACAGAGCTTGAAATAAAGGGAGGTAATACCCCCCCGCCGAAGTTCTTTTATTGTGTAGGGTTGTTTTAGCTATCCTGTTTTTTTTCTTTTGTTTTTTTCATATGAAGTTGAGTGTTTTTCTTTCAAGTTCTGTAAAGAGTTGTGTTGTAATTTTGATCAGAATTGCATTAAATCTGTAGATTGCTTTTAGTAAAATGGCCACTTTTACTATGTTAATCCTATGAATCCATGAGCAAGGGAGTTATATCTTATTCATTTTCTTCTTTCAAAGTCTTGGAGTTCTTGCCTTAAAATCTTTCACTTGCTTAATTAGAGTTACACCAAGATACTTTATATCATTGTGGTTATTGTTTGAAGTGGGTTGTCTCCCTAATTTTATCTACATCTAATTTATTGTTTGTATACAAGAGGGCTACTTTTTTTGTTTGTTTGTTTAGTTTAGTTTAGTTTGTACCCAGCTACTTCTCTGAAGGTGTTTATAGGTTGTAAGAGTTCTTTAGTAGAATTTTTGTGGTCGCTTATGTATACTATTATATCATCTGAAAATAATGATACTTTGCGGTCTTCCTTGTCAATTTGTATCCCCTTGATTTACATTAGTTGTCTTAGTACTCTAGCTAAAACTTCAATTACTATATTGATTAGACATGAAGAGAGTGGATAGCCTTCTCTTGTCCCCGATTTTAGGGCAATTGTTTTAAGTTTCTCTCCATTTATTTTGATGATTGTGATTGGCTTGTTGTATATTGCCTTTTTTAAGTTTGGGTATGTTCCTTGTATCCCTGATCTTTCTAAGACTTTTCTCATGAAGAGATAATGGGTTTTGTCAAAGTCTTTTCCAGCATCCAATAAAATTATGATGTGTTTTTTTCTCTTTCAGTTTGTTTAAATATCACTACAATGAAGAGCACTTATCAAGTAACCAAGGCTCAAGGCTTCAAAGCATTTTCATTGCTAATGACAGAAGAGTTCTTGTAAGATAAGAGTTGAAGATGGTAATAATTTAAGACAGGCTTTATTGAGAATTAATTAATACATACAGTGCTAAAGTTTGCTCTTCCATTATGATCATGTGTGTTGAGAATATTGCCATCAATCATTTGAGAACACTGATTAAGATGATTTGGAAATCATTTATTAATTTAGCTGAGTTTTTGCATATTTATAAGTACCATACTGTTTACTTAGCCAAGGGAAAATGCATTATCATTTATATATTATGCTCTCCATCTTTTTCATCCTTGCAGGATTACCAACACATATACTTCCTGATCAAGTCATAAAACATATATGTCTTCCTTCCTCATACTTTTCCACAACAATGAAGAGTTAATCTTTTCTAATTGCTTACATATGCAAATGGAATTATCTTACATATTTAGGGGGAATGCATTGGGTAGAATTAACCTCCTTGCTTCTAACCATTGGCGATACAACAAATTTCAATGACTCCTACATGGGCAACAAAATCAGTGCAAGTTCTCACAAAAATGTCAGTGCTACCATAATATGCTTAAGTTTGTTTTATGCGTTTGTGAGAAGCGAGGTCTTTACCTCCATGACATCCTTGAGAAAGTCCTAATTCCTAAGCATTCACAATTTCCAGCGTTAATTCAGTATTCAAATTTTAAAACTTTATTCTAAAACACTGAAAATTAACATAGATCTATTTTTATGTCTACAAAAGAATAGGTTACTCTAAGTAAATTATACCAAAGCAACTTTAAATGTCTATAAATAATTTCCTAAATAAGGAAATATGCATGTTTATGAAATAAAATTATTGACTAATGAGAATAAGGCTAAACATACAATATTACTAATTTAACATAAAGTTAAATTGATTAGTTTGTAAGCAGCAGGATGTTTCTTTCATTTGATTGATTCATCATTTAAAAAACAACTCCCAGACCCAGTCACTATAGAGGACCATGTCCAGGTCCATGATTCTACTGAGAGTGGGGAGTGTGCTGAAGTCCTGGTCCTGAATTGCCACTAAAGGTCACAGAGTCCCAAGGTTAGAACTGTAGCCTTTCCCACCTGAGTGTCCAGTCCCTTTACTCAGAGTCAGGACGTTGACTGGGACCAAGCTGCTGCCTAGGGCCATGGCTGGGTCTGTGGTCTAGCTCCAGCTGGGATCTGTGTTGATGCCTGTGCCCTGTGTCACCTCAGGAGGCCCTAGGAACCATGTGAGATGAAATCAGAAGGCCATGCTGAGCTGGCCTGTCCTTCACTGGTCCTGGTCAAGCCAGTTCTGTCTCTCGCTGACCACTACAGCAAGAAAGCTGGCCCCTGAAAGCTATAGAGATGTACCTAACACCACAGGCCAGGGTGTACCAACCCTGAGGGCATGCATGTAGGGGAGCTGACTCTACCTACTTGCCCTAGGCAGGTGGCCCCAGGGCCTGAACTGATCAATTTGGCTACTATCCAGTCCTACAGTGAGATCTTGGTGGTTTGACTCACTCTCGCATCTACCCAATCTAGGACCTGCTGGAGATGGTGAAGGGACTGGTCCTGTGTAATAGTACCTGCAAGATCTCTAAGACTAGTGGCAGTCACAGGATATACCAGAGGAGATCTGGTGAGGATTCAGTGATGATGGTATACCAGAAACCAGAGGCCTTGAACCAGACCACTGACTCATTGTAATGAACATTTGCCAGTAAAACTGATGGGACAAAAAGGTTTACCATATGGCACATTGAAGCCTCCATTGCCATCAGAATGAATGAAAAGGAGTTGAAGAAGCAGGAAAGAGATTTTTATGTTGTGCTTTTCGTTTTGTGTTTTTGGGGTTTGTTTTTGTTCTTGCTTTTATTTCCTTGCTTATATTGATTTGTTTCCTTATGTGGGGGTAAGTGTCAGGGATCAGGTGAAGATATGGGGGAACCAGGAAGTGAGAGGAATTGGGGTTCATGATGTGAAACTCCAAAACAGTCAATAAAGAAGATATGTGTATATATATATATATATATATATATATATATATACTTAGCTATTGAAAGAATCATGTTCTGAAAACAAACAAACAAGTAAACAAAAAATTCAACTAACCAAACAGACAAACAACTAGAAATATGTTACAAAAACTACCTTGCCATGAAGATAGCTTTCTTTATAAGTATATTTACTAAGAAGGTTGATACGAGGGAGGAACTTAGTCCTACCTCAACTTGGTATGCCAGACATTGTTGACTCCCCAAAGGAGGACTTAACACCTCTGAGGAGTCAATGGGGTGGTGAGGGGAAAGAGTAAGGAGGGGAAATGGGTTGGTGTGTAAAATGAAAATAAAATAAAATATATAAATAAGACGGATAACAGTAGTATTTCTAATAGAAATACATACCTTTCCCAGGGAGGCTAAAATAAAAAATAGAAGTTTTATTAATTAACTATTAACACTCCAAATCTGATCACTTATTGATCCCTCCTGATCTTCAATTTTTCATATGTGTAAATGTTCTATTTATACAGATAATATCCTTTAATTATTTTTTTTAAAGAAAAGAGCAGTTAACCTATTATCCAGGCATAGATGAGCTTTTACACGTTTTCATCTTTTCAACACTTTGGAGACATGCTTTTCACATCGTTCATAATTTTATGTTAGTGCTGTATGTTAAGCATAATTAACAAACCTTTTTTGAATATCAGGTTTATTTTGCCACTGATCCTATATGTTAGAATATTGACTGCAATCCTTGGTTTTAGTTATCTGGGGAGCTTTACTAGATACCATTACATACAAAACATGTGCCAAACGAGTGAATTCTTAGGCTGACAATATGGGAGAGTTCTTCCTTCCTTCCTTCCTTCCTTCCTTCCTTCCTTCCTTCCTTCCTTCCTTCCTTCCTTCCTTCCTTTGTATCTTCCTTCTTTCTTTCTTTCTTTCTTTCTTTCTTTCTTTCTTTCTTTCTTTCTTTCTTTCTTTAAATTGATGTTTATTGAGCTGTACGTTTTTTTTCTGCTCCTCTCCCTGTCTCTCCCTTCCCCACTTCAACCCTCCCCCAAGGTCCAACATGGGAGATTTGTAAGTGATATGTGTATGTCTGTGTGTGTAGAAAGAGATAGATAGATAGATAGATAGATAGATAGATAGATAGATAGATAGATAGATAGATGAGCTATTTCCCCCTTTTTACTTCTGCCTTCTCCGCTTTTGTTCTCCTTCCCATGAAGTTAGGACAGCAAACACATTGGGATGAGGTTATTTATAGCTCAGTAAACCACATCAGTGACTTTATGTGCCTCTATAATGTATTTTTGTCTTAATCCATCGGTGGTGTCAAGGCAACAATAAACTGGAGAGCTGGTGAACTATAAAGGAAAGGGATTTGTTTTGGACCATTGTTAGAGAAACAGAGCAGTCAATATCCTGAAGTCTGCTGGCATATTACTGTGGAAAGTCTATAAATGTGGACGAGAGATCACACAGAAACTGAGACCAAAAGTTTGCTTTGTTACTGCACTAGCGGTTAATGATCCAGGGTTGAGACAAATATGTTGTTCCCACAAGAAAAGCATTGTTCTTATTTAAATGTCCCCCATAACTCTGATACAGTTACACATATTAATTCTTAGTATATTGGGTGGTGATAAGCCCTATTCATGCCACACCAGTTCTGAACAATTCGAGCAGATGGTGCTGTTTCAAAGTAGGAATTAGATTGGTCTAGTTAAGTGATGGTAAACTCTCTAAGATCCATGACCTAACTAGCCCTGGGTGGTTGGCTAGGCTTATAGTGCCAAGCATCATTTACCCCTCTGTGAGGGATCTTTAAGTCCAACTCGACAGTTGTTGATTACAGCCAGCATAAGAGTGCTGTAATCGCATCTTTACGGATATCTTACCACGCTTGTCATTATTATGGTCCATAGGCATTGCAGCTGATGAGGACTACTGATTGCTATTCTCTGTTGGCATCTTGCATAGCAACTTCTGGAAGGAAGCTTTCAGATCAGAGCCAGCTCAGACAGAGTCTTGTATCAGAAGTATGTGGTGTCTTCAGAAAGAGGGACTTACCTTTAACATCTAGGCAGCAATGGAGGGCAACAGCAAAATAGCCTGTATTGTTCTGAGAGTTACTTGGACTCCACTGATCAAAAATTCAACTGAACTTTCTAATCAGATACTGGAGATTTTGCTAGAGAGTCTATGGTTCTTATAGAGAATATTATCAACCTCACTGACATAACTAAGCTGTGTGTGTGTGTGTGTGTGTGTGTGTGTGTGTGTGTGTATGTATATATGGACGTTTGCATATGTGCATGTATATATACTTATATGTACTATATGTAATTTTAGAAATATATGAAATAACACAGTTCTTTAGAGCTTTTTCAGAAGTCTTACTGTTCTTTGTCCCTCCTACCTCATTGTCCTTCTAAATTAGCCTACATTTCCCTCCTCTTTTTTCATTTTTTCTTGATGTAGTTATTCAATAATTCAATATCTACTTATAAAAACATTTTTGTACTCAACTTTGGATGATAATTGGTGAGTTACATGTATGATAAATGTCTTAACTATTCAACATTACCTTTATGGTATATTCTTTTACAACACTGCAAATATCATAGTATGGTAGATTCTATTTGTCTATACTAAAGAGGTTTCACAGCACAAAGAAGGTTTCTGAGAAGGCTTTGTATTCAGATGTTGCATATCTTGGCCAACAGTGTTTATTTCTGGCCCTGATCAAGAGATTTCCATGGGTCAACAAGTGCCTCCTTTCCAGGAAGTCTCATCATCCTGGAGAAGATGTATCTACTCACTGGCATTTACGATGATTTATTGTAGTTTAAAATATGCAGACAAGAAAAAACTGGATATGACATAATTTAATCATTCAGGCATGTATTTCGAAATGAATATATTAGCTATGCTTATATTGTTTTATTAAATAGACAGCTGTTTTGAGCTTATCTATCCGAAAGTAGCATTTGTTTTCTTCAGGGTCCCTAACTTTCTTCCTCACCATTCTAAAACTAGCACAAAAGAGAACATAAAGCTATAAAAGTTAACATCAAAGATTAACAAAAAGTTACAAAGTGGGTAAAACTATGAGTCTTTTTTCATGAAATAGTTAAGAGAAATCATCTATGTACTGAAAAATACAGAAAAAGAAATATTCACACTGTGGTTATCTCTACAGTTTTGCAATCTTACTAGGAAAAAAAGAAAGAAGGTGATTTAGTGGCATGAACACTTAAGCCTATCTTGTATCTTGAAGCAGTTATCAACAACCAAAAGAAAGGACTTACTGATGGGTCTGTTTAATGAACATTATTTGCAGTATTTCAAAAGTTGTAAATATAAAAATTACTTCTTCATCATTTAGATTACATATTTAATCAATACTTGAAATGGCTCTGACTCACTGATTTTTGATGAACAAAATGAGGAGTGTGGTAAAACTGTGGCAGAAAGTCCACTGAATATTTTCATGTTTTTTTGATTTAGTTATTCAATAATTCAAAATCTACTTATAAAAACATTTTTGTGCTCAACTTTGGATATGATAATTGGTGAGTTACATATATGATTTTATATGCAACTATATGTAATATAATTTTTATATGAATAAATGTGCCCTCACTCCAAGTTTATACATGTTTGATTGACCTGCGGTACACTTCCTAGATGCTGAGTGACAGAACTGAAAAATAATTCCTGGTCATCTATTTATCTATCATCTATCCATCTATCTATCTATCTATCTATCTATCTATCTATCTATCTATCTATGTATCTATCTATCTATTTTAGTAACAGATGTCTTTTGTTGTAACCATGTCTTAGTATATCAAGTTTTCATTGCAATGGCACAGAATCTCTGTTTAAATGTATTATTAAATGTGTAAAATTTTAATTAAGGGAAAAAGAAATTTAAATTTAGAGCAACAACTCTCAAAGGCAACGGTGTATAGTAGAAGAGAGAGAGATAGAAGAGAACATGTCTCACAACACATGTTCAGTAAAATGTGTTACAGAAAACAGTAATTACAGAAAAACAGTAATATCTGCTGTCTTATGGCATACAAAGGGGTCACCGTGATGACTTGATATACATATTAAAAACAACCAGGAGATGCAAAGTAACTACACGATGAAAACATGAAGGCAGAAAGTCATAGTTAACTACCCTGATTTCACCATATCATATTGTGCACATGAATTCAGTTATCATACATTATCCCATAGATCTGTGAATCTAGCATGTATGCTTTGAAGGGATTGTCTAGAACATTAATCATTTTGGTTAAAATAAACTAGATTTCACCTAAATGTATATTGCTGTCTAGATTTTGAACATCCCCTATCTAGATTCATTCCCTTCCAAACAGCTTTTTGTTGAATTATGCTTCCTCAGCAAATCATATGTACTGAGTTACAAGTTTTATTAGCATAATAATGAAATTAAATATAGTATAGTCAAAGAATCAGTTTCAATTTAACTTTCCAACCCAAAAGTAAACTGTATACTCTCTGGGGTATACAATTAGGAAGCATGTGTCTTGAGGAATTAACATTTGCTATAATATATGTCAGTGAAGAAAGGGTAACAAAATAGTAAGAAATGAGGAAAAAATATGTTGACAAAGAACCCCAGAGCTGTGTCTCAGTGCTATGCATGTACTACTTGTGGTTAATTTATTCCCACTTATTTATCAAAAAAGATTCTTAACATCATTACTTAAGAAACTTTCTGTCATTATTCTGTCCTGCTTCATTTTTATTGTGTGGGAACAATTCTTAAAAACAATAAATCATTGTGTGGATCTACTCACGTAAATGACACCAAACTGGTATATTGCTCAATATTGTGTTCAACTTCATTCAACCAGAAATTAAAGCTAATACTAGGGACCTTAAAAATAGCAGAGGACGCTGGGGTTCTTTGCCAATATACTCTGAAAAGCACTATCACATTGAATTTGCAAAGGAAAAAGACACACTTGTTTTCCAAAGTAATACTATCCAACAGTTAGTTATAGATACTTTCGATTTCTGTGAAGGAATCTTAAATTCTCTAGGGATCATGAGATCTATAAGATCATGTGCTTTCTTAAAGGAAAGATTTTTTAAAATTATGCATATATACATATATATTTGTTCCTGTGTAGAGGTATACGGATGTGAATAAGTTGTTCAGGGAGACCAGAAGCTGTCAAGTCCTTTTAGCTGGAGCTACAAGCAGTAGTGAGACAACAGACATGGGTGGAAGAAAGAGAAACATTATTCTCTGTAAGAGTATAAGTTACTCTTAACCACTCAGTCGCCTCTGCAGCCCCCTTAAAAGAAACATAGCTCTGAAAAGATGAAAATGAGTTGGTTAAGAGCTTTCAAAGCATCTACTGGCAAATATATAGATACATTTTAACACCAGATGAGCACCAAAGAGCTAGTAAAATCTCTATTAATTTGTTTCTAATAACCATATGTAGAGTCACCGTATGATGTCAAAATTTCAGTTAGATGACCAACTATAAAATCTAGCATGACAGATCCTGTGTCATACCTTGTTAACCAAGGTGTGCTTGTCCAACCACAATGTGCCAAAGAAGGAAATAGGTAGAGTATATATAGACAGTCCCACTCTTATCTGTCATCAGTTTTTCTTCCAGCAGGACAAACACCTCATTCTGCTCGGACACCAGCAGTAAGTAACACTCCTTTATTTTAAGTTGAATTTCTTGATGTCAACGAAAAGTTTTATAGTTAATAATTTGCATTTGGATTGTTGCAGAACCCTACTGATAATTTTATTAAGAACAATTGTTTTTATTTAATCTTGTAAAGCTAAGCATACATGATTTAAGTGCCTTATTTGTATTCCTGGAATAGATTTTTAACAAAGATGTGGCAATGAATTTTTTTATTCTACAATTGTAAGTAATTCCTTTGGCTTTTCAAAGTAGTTGCATTAGAGGTATCTTTACTAGAACTATGGTTTATGAGTGCAGTGAATTTTCTGTGTACTGATGCAAATATTATTAGATCGAAGATGAGAAGGTAGCCTTCCTCACAAATTTACATTGGCAAAATCAACCTTATAGCACTGAACTTGAAATAAATGTGTTATTGGTGATCATCAAAAGAATATACAACTGGTTCATAAATACATTCAAGACAAGCAAAAATAAAACATTTCATTTTTCTGATCATAGGTAAATAGACTCAAGTAGCTTGTAGGTTTTTCACATGTATAAAATATGTGTATATCTTATATGACAAAGCAGTTTCCCTCATAGATATTTGTGTTTTGGGCAGACAAGAAATGATTCTGGAGAATATTAAGATATTATGATACTACTTAATGTCAATAAAAATGGAATTCTATGACACTGGAGAAGATTGTAATCCCCAAGGGCATTTATGTTGCGTTTCCTCACATGCTTAAACGATGTACTCAGCTAGTTGACATCTGAACCTACCGTGCCTTCCAATCTGGCAAAACTCCTGATGTTGTGTCAAAAGCAGTCAAGGTTATGATAAGTGTCAATCCTGAGATCTATTAGATAATAGAGTGCACTGTGGCAATCCCTGAGGTAACACAGCTCATTTTATAAACGGCACTGGTAAACTGCAGAAATGAGTGCCAGAAATTTCAAGTATTGTAGATCAGGCTCAGTTCTGAATTCCAGTGCCAATGCCCAGAAGATTTAAGGAAGCAGGGGTATTATTTCTTGGAAAATGAAAAGCCAAAAAAGAATACTTTCAAGAATTGACAACACTTTGTCCTTATAAGACATTTTTCCAGATCGGGGCCATAATGACGTTTAGCAGTTTTGTAGAATTTATATTCTGCATTGACTGTTTCATAGATCACAGAAACATGGCAATGCAAGCTAAGTGAAGATTACACATTTCATTGGAATTTAGAAAATAAGGCAGGCAATACTCAGGAGAATATGACTAGTTACCATGTGATTCTTCCTGTAACGCATTCACCCCCGCATACCTCTGCTGGGGGTTGATTGACGTGTTTCCTTGTGCACATAATCTTGTAAAGCACCTCAGTCTCTGTCTCTCGGAGCTTAGGGTTTTGAAGCCACGGAGACAGTGCTTATGTTTCATCTGTGTTCCCTGAATTCTCATGACACCTCAGTATTAAACCTCTAATACTGAGATTGCTCATGTGTAAGTGGGCTATTGAGTCACAGTATCTGCCGACTAGGTTTTTTATGAGTTTTAAACAAAGTCCATAGAGAGTCATGTAAGAAGTGACATCAAATGTAGTCTGTGTTGTTTGTGTGCCTAGTTTCGGGTAAAGGGTGCTTTGGAAAGTTCCGTGAAAATTATCTATTTATGCACTGTAGCTTATCTACATAGACCTTTATTCATTGTAGAGTAAGGCGAACTTTTCTCACTCATTAGGAAAAATCATTAAAAGCAAGCTGTAAGTGCTGGCAATTTGTCTCAGTAGAGTGTGGACTTGCTATGCGAGCATGGTTGCCAGAGTTAAATCACCAGAATCCATTTAATAGCCAAATGGTGTGGCCACATGCTAAAAGTTTCAGTGCAGGCAGAAGGCCGAGACGGAGAATACCCAAGGCAAGCTGTGCAGCCAGACTAACTGAACTGGTGAGCTGTGGGACCCCTGACGGATCCCGTCCCAACTTAGAAGATAGAGAGCATTTAAGGATTCCCAATGTCTGAACATGCACGCTTATCCAAACACCTGCACACCGGCACACATTCAAGTGTGTGTGTGTGTGTGTGTGTGTGTGTGTGTGTGTGTGTGTGTGTGGTGTGTTTTACTTAATACCTTTAATTAGAGAATGCATTCCAAATTATTTAAATTGTTTTTCCCTATTTTTGAATATGGCATTAATTTATCTTACATTTACCATTATAAATATAATATGATGATGAAAGTTTAAGTTTTTCAAGGTTCAGACTTGGCATTATTGATCAGACTTTGATAGCAAATGTAAAATGTATTAAGACACTGAGGCCTTGCTCATGAAGTCAGGACCACGAGGGATGCGCCCACCCACTGTTATGGAGGGTCTGATCTAATGGGAACTCACCAAGGCCAGCTGGACTGGGATTGATGGAGCATGTGATCAAACCTTACTCTCTGAACGTGGCTGACAAGGAGGGCTGACTGAGAAGCCAAGGACAATGGCACTGGGTTTTGATTCTACTGCATGTACTGGCTTTGGGAGAACCTAGTCTGTTTGGATGTTCACCTTCCTAGAATTGGATGCGGGGGAGCACCTTGGACTTCCCACAGGGCAGGGAACCCTGACTGCTCTTTGGACTGGAGAGGGAGGGGGTGGGGGCTGAAGGCAGGGGGAAAGAAATGGAAGGAGGGGAGGAGGTGAAAAGTTTTAATAATAATAATATAAAACCTGAAAAAAAAAGACACTAAGGCCGTTGACTTAACAAAAACGATGAAGTTGTGTTTGGTAATGTACAGGTATGTCTCAACTTGAGACTCTCGGGCAAACTTGTTAGTTTGAAGCTATACTGGGCCCATAGTGACATCTTTTCTCAAAAAGAAAACAAAATAAAAACTTTGAATGAATGAATAACAAACAAGCACCATATAATGGAGCAGGCATATCTTAAAATATCCAACAAGGGTTAATCATGTCATATTAGTGTCCTGTCAAGGTGATAGATGGGAGCTTTTGCTACTCTTGAAAAAACAGAGGAAGAATTCCTATATTTTTAGAATCTCATAAGAGGACCTACATGAATTATAGTGGGATAAAGGGAGGAGAAGCTAATTACTCAGACTGATCATAGGTGTCTGCTTCACGTAGGCTCTTTGGTTTGTTTCTTATTGCATCAGGGGTGGGCAGCAGGCCTCTTGAGCTGATTTTATTATCATTTTGACGATATAAATAGTATGTCCTCCTTGCTATATGGATGGTAAATCTGGGATATGGAGCCCATTACTTCCTCCATATATTCTGTATTACTCAGAACCCCATGTACTAAACATAATAATGTGGGTCTTTTTCTCTTCTTTGCTTTCCAGACATGACATTTTTCCCATTGCTGTTGTTAATGGCGGCTATGCTGCCCCCATCCCTTCTTCAAGATAACTATGAGGTACGGGTAAGGTTTAAAATCCTCTTAGAACAGTATAGGCAACTATGAAGGGTAGGAAGTTATCAGACCACTCTTCAAAACTGTAAAAGGCCAGAGTGTGGAGTAAGTCTCAAAGTACTCATTAATAGTTTAGAGCAGTTAACACTTTTTTTAAAAACTATGTCGAATGACCTTGTAGTCCTAAGTACAAGTCAATGTTAAACAGAGATTAACTTCATGGTACACATGAATGAAACAGGCATACAGTTATCACACAAAGTAGACATCGAAGATAGAGCTGGAAACAAATATAATATATTTTGATTTAATATCACTTAAATTGTGTTTTTGTTATAGTTTTTAAGTATAAATAATAATATTAATTTAACATACTTTTTTCTTTTTAATGTGTTCAAGAAATTAAAATTACATATGATATTTGGGTTATATTTGTATTGGAATTTTCATGTCTGTGGATTTATTTCTTAAAATTTTTGTCCCAAGAGTTGTTATTATTTTCTTTAATCCATATCGATGTGGTCCTCATAGACAACTGATATTATATTCAAATTCGCATGGCTTCATCTTATTCATTTCTGCATCTAACTTTCATAGATACTGTTTGAGAAAATTATAGCTACATTTACAATTTTAAATGTTCGCTAGAATTGAGATGGTGGTGATGCTTAACACTTGTCTAGAACGCACAAGTCCCTGGGTTTGATCCTCGCAATGAACACACACACACACACACACACACACACACACACTTAAGACACTAGAGATGTTAAGTATGTCTACTATGCAAACAATAAGTATGTACGTGAGGCAAATAGTAATTATTAATAATATGTTCTTATGCTTAGGTAATCCCAGATTAGGTTCAGTCATCTTTCATATTGAGTGTGTAGTGCCAGCAAATATACTCTCCTTTTGGTTAGAAAGCTACTAAAATTAGAAGCGCTGGGCATTGCTGCAGCCTTCATAGACTTCTTCAGCCTCTGCACTGAAGACTATTAGAATTCCTCAAGAGTAGGGAGTGCCAGTAAATGGTTAAACCTGTTTTCGAATAGAAGCTATATGTCTTTTGTTACAATAATCAAATTAGCAATCTTGAAACTATTTGTTATCTAGGTGTTCTTTCAAGCTGTTGGCATTCCCAGTTTCTTTCTTAAAAATAATTGCATGTTATGGCACTTTTGAATCGTCTATTCTCCTTCCCTTCTCTCTCCCTCTCTCTTTGGTCTACTGGTACTTCTTTATAAATTGACAAGATCCAAATATCAGAGATATTCAGAGTCCTCTTTTATGAATGAAGGCTTCTTTGAGAGCTACCATGAAGAACTGATTCCTCTCCAGGTGTCACTTACTATTGTTCCTCTAGGTTTTGGCTTTTGATGTTGTAATTATTAGGTCCTATCACCTAACCAATATAAACCCCCTAACATTTTATTCTCACATTTCAGTGTTTCTAGTATGTTTTCATTTTTAATCTATACCACTGCCTGTTAAAAAATATAGACACACTTATTGTCTGGTCGAATTTTTATCGTCCATAGAAGGTCAGATGACAAGAAGAAAATAATAATGGCTTTTCCAGAAGCTAGATATTTGGTCTTGAGAAAAAAAAAAGTTTAGGTAGGTTTTCAGGTTAAAATGGAATATTTGGGGGAAAGGGCTGGAGAGGTGGCTTGGGGGATAAAAGGATTTACTACTCTTGCAGAGGACCATTTGGTTTCCAGCATCCTCCTGAGGTTACTTACACCCACCTTGACTTCAATTCCAGGGAATCTAGTATTCTCTTCAGACCTCCACTTGCATTGTAGTCTGCACAAACTTGAACACAAACATGCACACTTCATTATAATATATGTACTAGAAAATGATACCATTCCCTTAATAAATAAACATGGGGATATTGTTACTTTACATTAAAATAAAACATGAGAATTTTCAAGCAACAACTTTAACATGAACATCCTTTCTGCCTTACAGAGCAGTAGCAGTGAGAGATCTCTTGGCACGAGGCTCTCATTAGTGTCTGCAGAACATAAAATATTAAGAAGAGATGGATATGTAGCAGACACTGGCATTGCAGTGCCATGGAGCAATGTCTGCAGAGTTTTGTGGGAGTAAGTACTGTAGGAAGGAGAAACAACTTCTCCCAGCAGGAAGATAATATGCAAGTGAGGGTCTGTCCATCAATAATTATGCTGTAACATCTTGCTCTTCCCTATAAAACAGTACATTTTGGAGTATGTTTCTATCAGAAAATGGCTCTTACATCTTTGTCAACTCACATAATATCATTACATCCTTCTGTCCCGCACAGACACAAACATGCAAATTTAAATATTAGCATCTGAGTTAACTTAGCTGGCTTATTTCTGTTCACTGAAGCACAAAGTCAGAAAAAGCCAACTGTTTTCAGGAACTCATTGTCTCCAAATTGACATGGATATTAGATAAACCTGTCTTGAGCGTGAGCACAAGAACCTGTCACATGTAAAAATCTCTTATTGTAATAAAATGTTGAGTGCACACATGTACTAGGTCTGGGCCTACACATTATCTCCCAAGTGTCCAAACTCCTGGTCAGATGTCTATTGCTTACTAAGATCTACAATCTATTATGAGTCTTCTTCCTTAACACTTTCTTACTACAATATAATTGAGTCTGAATTAGTTAAGTTTCTCTACTGTGTGTGGCTATCATTACAGCTCTCTCTTAGTCAAAATTGACATTTGTAGCTATCTTCAGAAAAATTTTTACTTTGACATGTGATGGATTCATTGATAGTCTCAAAATTTCTGTTTAAAATAGTTCTTATGAAAATGTCATAGATTTTCTTAACATTAATTATCAAGGTTTAACGGCTAACAGTTTCATGAGTCCTTTAACAAAGACCTTCATTTATCTTATCCAACTTATTTACCTTTTTGTGCAACTTTAACAGACACTAACATGACTTTATTTTTATTTCTCTTTAGAATCGCGGCCTTCAGGATTTGTCAACCACTGAAAAGTCAGTCCAAGAAGAGATTGTAAACAAACACAATGAACTGAGACGACATGTTTCTCCACCTGGTTGTGACTTGCTGGAGATGGTGAGGGTTCACAACAGGGCACTGCATCTGAAGAGCTATGTTTGGAGCCTGCAGATAGCACTTGGCTTCTCCTGTGTGCTTCAGGAGGGTCTGCCTCTATTCTAGCATCTCTTTTTAACAAAAACAAAAGTATTCATTGTTTTGTGTATGAGCATGTTTATCTGTGCATGGGCATCCACGCAGAGACTGGACTTAGTTTGTGTCTTTACCTGTGCTATTATCAGAGTAGAATTTACTAAGTTTCTTTTATCACAGTAACTCATTGATATTATGGAGCTACAACAATTATGGTGACAGAATTGAAAATCAAGTCTTTTGACTTTGGTCTACAGTGAAAATCCACTACGTTATTTTGGTAGATGTTCTTCTCTCTCTTAAACTCAAGACAGAACATCTCTCCTTTAAGGTCCAATGACCTTTTATCTAAATAATCTACTGTTCTGGATTAAGAATCAAAGTCCACATGTCTCTTCAGTTCATTCAGTGAGGGAAAAGAATGAAACTAGGATTTATGAGGCACCTTCTTACAGCTGTAAAAATAGTCTAGCACTTCCACATGGCTGGTGCTACTTGTAGTACAAAAATACTCAAAGTCTCTAAGGGGTCTTGTTTTGATTTCAGCAAGTCATCAGACCATTAAATATTTTAGTATTTTTGATGACCTTGGGAAGACAGACTACTTGCATTTATTTGGTACAGAAAGGGTCACATAAAAGTAGAAGTAACTTTGGACATAGATTATGAAACTACCAAGAAGATCAAGAGAGGGTACAAATGTCCTCTAGAAGACATAGAAAGGAGAACTAAATGGAACATGTGTGACATCAAAGGAAGGTTAGGGGTGGGAGGGCATGAATGAGAGGATGGACAGGATGAGGAAGACGAGGGGAGGAAAATATGCAAAGATAAACTTATTCATAAATGTTGTAATGAGAGTTGGTAATATATATGCTAACATAAAAATTCAGATATATCCTACATTATATATTGATCAAGATGAAAGTCAGAAGATGCCTACCTTTTTGCAATGATAAAAGCACTCATATCAGCCTGTCTGCAAAGATCATGTGACTTTGAGGTCTGAGGTTTCACATGGATTTTTTTTCCCTTTTCCTCTTTAGCAATGGAACAATGACGCCCAAAAAAACGCACAGGCATGGGCAAACCAGTGCACTTATCAACACAGTCCTCAGGAATCCAGGACTATCCCAAGTATGTATACTCAAAATCACTTATAAATAAATAGAGAATAAACACAGGAAAACCCATTTAATGATATCATGCTAAAAAAAACCTTAGAAAGTAAATGCCTATTCTGACACTGCCTTTCAAAATGTTTAAGTATTTCTGTCTTTTAAAAAAGTTAAGTATCTCTGAAAGGCTCCATTCTGTGCTTGTTGGATGTTTTATATTTTACACAAACTGTCTTTCATTATGCCAGCTTTGAACCTTGCGACCAGGCCACAAGTGAAACAAGGTCTGGATCATTGCTTTCTCTGTTTTGAAGACTCAAACAGAAGGCTGGATGAAAATAATTACTAATTAAGATCTTATAAAGGAAATTTAAAACTGGAATCTCTTATTTCACTCTTTTTAAAATGACGTACAAGTGTGTCTCTGTGTATTTATGCACACGTGCATGTATGTAAGGGTGCTTCTAGAGACCAGAAGAAGGTGTTAGATCCTCTGAAGCTTACAGGTCACAGGTGGTCACAGTGTTGCTCTCACAGACGGTTGTAAATTACCCATTGTGGATGCTAGGTGTTGGGTTCAAGTCTCCTGAAATAGTAAGATATGCTCTTACATGCTCAGTCATTTTCTCTGGCCTCTGAAATCATTTTTCCTATTTTAACCCAGTATCTTATCTGTACACTCTGAGTACCTGAAAGATATTATTATGTTAAATTAAGAATAAACTATGAAACATAATCTTCACATAAGGAAGTGTAAAATGATGACAAAATAAATAAGTGGGTAATGAGATAAAATATTTCTTGAAACATTAAAAATGATCACCTTTTTCTCCAAATTGAACCTAGTAAATTAATCACCTCTTTTCAAGGTTTTACCTCTTAGATATTCTTAATTCAATAACACAATGATTAAAATTTTATTTAAAAACCACAATATTCAGTTAAAGTTTAAAGTAAATGTTTATTTACAGAGCTTGGTAAAAACACTAAACTATTTTTTAGGGTTAAAGACATTTACTCCCATTCTCTGAAGAAAATATGACCCAGAAATTTTAATTTTCTAGTTAAGACATGACCTATAAACTGTAAAAATATAGTCCCCTCTGTTTTTGTTTGCTTTGTACTTGTAGTTTTGAAAGAATGATTGCAAAAAATGCTCACATAGAACAATAATCCTAAATATGTAAAATGTTTTTATAAAAATCTCTAGCTCGTACAGGAGAGAAATGGAAGGAGCTAGCCTTTGTCTTCTCTATGACTGCAAATTTACATTTATTTTACATGAGGCTCACTCACATATGTGCACACACACATGTGCGTATACACACACATGTATGGAGAATTTAAGGTGTGAATAAATTATATCAAAGAGAGAAGCTATTGAGAATATGTCTTTTCTAATTAGTGCTTATGGTGTTCAGCACAGACATGTTGATACCTCTTGCTTCTGTTCAGCCGACGGTTCATTAGGTCTGAATCATGCTTGTTATGTTATTCAAAAGGAGCTGCACACAATGTCTTTAAAGAACACGGATTCCATTCATATGTGTGTGTGTGTGTGTTCCCCTTTTTTCTCTATTGCTGCCTTCATGAGTGGCCTATTTTTTTTTCCCATAGACTTAGGATGTGGTGAAAATCTCTTCATGGCAAGTTACCCAGCATCATGGTCTCAGGCCATCCAAAGCTGGTATGATGAATCCAGTAATTTTATCTTTGGTTCAGGGCCAAACCCAGCGGGTTCAGTAGTTGGACATTATACTCAGGTAAGCAAAGGTACTTTCTATAAGTGCTAGGCAAGGGAAAAAATTTAATGACTTGACTGATTTCAGGGCAGAATTTCAGTGCAGTGAATTTTTATTTTCTTTTTAAGAGAGGGTCTCACTATGTAGCTCTGACTGAATTTGAACTTCCTATCTTCCTATCAGTCTCCCAATTTCTGGGGGTATAGGGAGAGTGCCAGCCACATACACTTGGGAAAGATCTTGTGTGGTTCGTTATACATTGGTCTTGACAGTCATTGGCTATTGGAGCTGCCATCTTTCAATGGCTTATCTAACCTTTGTAAGGGAACATACTTGATTTTTTAACCCCATTTCTTGACTCCTGCCCCCAAACAAAGGTCATGCCCCGTGTTCTAAGGCGCTTATACAGACTTTGGCAAGGATGTACATCAGCTCTGTATGGCTCCCGAGGTCAAAGGGGAAATGTATATCCTGGAGTTTTGTTACCAGAAACCCTGCCAGGTGGCTTCCTGTTGGACCTACAGGCTCAGACCCTGGTCCCTTTCCTATCACATAAAGTGGCTCTCTAAGCAAGAATTACAAGATTGTGCCTCTATCCTGTCCACTCTCAAAAAAGGTCTGTAAACCTAGGAGAGAAGGTGATGCGGTGATCCTGTTGGGCTGGATGGAGAAAATATCCAGATGTAGTTCAGGCAGGGGTAACTCTAAATTAGTGGCCTAATCAGATCCTGCAGCTGAGAGACTTGAGCTGAAATACAGTTTCAAAAGGGAGCCAGGAAATTCAAGAATGCAACTCCACATAGGAGCACCCACCATACACATCTAGGAAATATTTATTGTTACTGCATAGCAGGCTTCCACCAGGCTTAGACCAGCAAGCCTTGCAAGCCACCCACAAGGAAGATACTCATGGCCACAGCTTAGCACCAAACTAGACAGCCTCTCCTGTGAAGCTGGGAGGAAGTTCTGGTTCATCTCTCAAGGTCAGGACCTCTTAGGCACAGGACCCTTGTTTTTGGAAAACACTTCAGTGCATGTACCTTTATGAGTCAGCAACGGCATCATGGTCAATGTGATGTCTGACCAGGAATTGACCTCTTGCTGTCTATGGTCATAAATCTGAATGGTTGGAAGCAGTGTCAGAGAAATTCCACATCCTACCAAGGTCCTCCTGGTGTCTGTAGATTCTTTGATTCCTTTCATTGTGCCATGAAGCTTCCTGGCCTCAGCTCAGCCATCTGTATCTTTATTATCTGGAAACTGTCAAAGATGTTAAAGAACAGATTCTCTGAGAAGGAACTGAAGCTAATGTCAGCCTCCGTAAACTCCACTGGGTGCTTCCTTATAATTTTGCAAGACTAGCTGACCAGCATCAGCCCGTTAAGGCTGTTTTAACATCTGTAGATTGATTCAATAATTTAAATATCCCCATAAAGATTCTAGAAACAAAGTAGAGCATCAGTGCTTTAAATTTTATATTTTCTATTTGTTTTTATACATTATTTCCCTCTATGATATGTGCCTTGTCTTCGTCTCTGGATGTATAGCTAGTTTGGAATACCTCTCACCAACTTGGATGTGCAGTTGCTGAGTGCCCTAACGGCTCATGGAGATACTACTACGTTTGTCAGTATTGTCCTCCGTAAGTATCCACTTCAATATGACATTTTTTAATGATCATAGTTTCAAAACAAATTAAAAATGTATTTTACACATGAGAGGGAAATAAAACTTAAATATTCTTTAGAGCTGAAACTTATTTAACTGAATCTTTGAAATGTACAACTCATCAGCTTCATGAACCACATTCAGGAGCTTTTCCTTTCCTTTCAAAATGATTTCTCTTCCCTCCTAGACTGTTGCTTCCTAAACACATAATATAGGGATTATGAAGCTCATATTTTTCGTTTGTGCTGTGTTTGGAGGCTACAAAGCAAACTTTTAATATTAGACTAGGGGTGAGCATGGGTGAATGATGCAGATTAGTGATGTGAGCCTTCTAATTAAGCTGATCCTACCCCTGATTATATAAGTTGTCATAATTTTTAAAATTTATTTGCTGGGCAGCAGTAATGTTTCACGCCTTTAGTCTCAACACTTGGGGGGCAGAGGCAGTCTGATCCCTGTGAATCCAAGACCAGTCAGGGCAACACGGAGAACCCTTTTCTGAAAAATAATTTGTTCCTTTTTTTGAGAATTTCATATAGGAGTACTATATTTCAGTCATTTCCACACTTCCCTATCCTCCTTCAAATCTTCCTCTCCTCTCCTCCACACCTCCTCTAAAAGTCATGATTTCATCTGTATACACACACACACACACACACACACACACATCAAAACATGCACGCACATGTAATATCACCAAGTCCATTTACAGTTCCTCTTATGTGCAAATGTTTAGGGTAGACAACTTGGAACTGGATACCCTATCAAGAGTCTCCGCCCTGAAGAAAACTGGATCTTTCTATATAGCCTTTAGCTGTCACCCTTGGTTGCATCCCTGAACTTGAAAATAAGAGTCTGTTGCTAAACACATCATCAATTTCAGACACAGGAGTTGGAAGCATTCGGCTTGGAATTCACCTGGAAGTTTTCTTCCTGCAGACTAGCTCTCATAGTGTTAGATGTGCTATGTAAGCTGCCAAGGGAAAAAATTACCGCGAGTGTTATCTTTTTGCAAAATCGTAATAATGACTAGCCTAGTTGTTATTTTTCCAATCTTAATTTTTGTTTCTTTGTTTATGCATATGCACAGTACCCCACAAAAACCAAAAAAGTGCATTGAATCCCATAGACCTTAAGTTAAAGGTGATTATGACCTACTTGATATGGTTGTTGGGGATCAAACTTAGATCCTCCTAAGAAACAGCAAAATTTCTTAACCACTGAACCTTCTTTCCAGCCCCGTGTTGCTACTTTATACCTGTAAGAATTTATTAAATCTTATACTTCAAAGGCTCTCTAAGAAGTCTTTAATATATTTCCACCAGTTAAGAAAGCTAAAATCTTAATTCTTTTCTCCTCAAAATTCTAAAAATCATGTTCAGTAGAACTTAATTTTAAAGACAGAAATTCACTTCTCTTCTGTGATGAATGTTTGAGCTCTTTATAAAATTCCCATGAAAAAACGAATATATGTTCATAATCTGTATGTTAACTTATTTTTTTCTTAATTAGCTGGGTGGTGTTGGCTCATGCTTTCAATTTCAGCACTTGGGAAGCAGAAGCAGGCAGATCTCTGTGAGTTCGAGGCCAGCCTGGTCTACAAGAGCTAGTTTCAGGAAAGGCTCCAAAGCTACAGTGAAACCCTGTCTCGAAAAACCATTTTTTTAAAAATTACATCTGCATGTCCTTGTGTGGTATGTGCCCATAGGTGCAGATGCCTGTGGAGACCAGGGGCATCAAATGCCCTGGGACTGCATTAGAGACAGTTGTAAGCCACCTGAAGTAGGTGCTGGGAACCAAACCCAAGTTTTCTAAAAGAGGAATGTGCTCTCTTAACTGCCGAGACATCTCTCTGCGTCTACTTGTATCTTCTCAATACAAGAAACTTACATAACATGCATCTGATGGTCTTTTCAAATCAAGCCTTTTAAGCAATTCATTTCTATTCTGTCTGTGGGTGACACAGACGGTGTGGCATCTCAGTTGAAATGGTAAGTCATTAAAGAATTTTCAAGAATGTTTCTTTTGGCATTAAGGAAAATACAAAGAAAGAAGACATTGCACTCTACCCAGCTACCTGGTCAAATGAGAGGCACCTGGTGTCTGGCACCTAGAAGTATCAGATGAATAATGAAGAGAAGCACGTGACAGAACTTGTACAACACTTTATGACTTTTCATTTTTAGGATTGCTCAAACACATAGAGCAATCTATAGAAGAGAAGTTCTGCTGCAAGTTATTGGAGAACACATGCACACCCCTGCCAGCCTTAGCACAATGGAGAATCTGACTTCTCTATTTTCATATGCCAATCAGTGAAGTGATGATCCTCCCAAGGCACAGCCTGGTCACTATCAGAGTACTGCATTTTTAAGATGGTTTTATAAAGTGTTTTTCTAATTAACATTCTCAGTTTTTATAAACACAAAAGTCTCATACCTACATGCTACCTTCA
This sequence comes from Myodes glareolus, assembly GCF_982192425.1. Taxonomy (NCBI): domain Eukaryota; kingdom Metazoa; phylum Chordata; class Mammalia; order Rodentia; family Cricetidae; genus Myodes; species Myodes glareolus. The sequence goes on along the minus strand of NC_142043.1, from coordinate 17,080,428 downwards.
GAAAACCCCAAACTTTCCTATGCTTCAATTCTTGAACCTCACCACATCATCATGGGTACCTGTCCCAGACTGTAGGAATCGGGAATCATAGCATTTTTCTAACCATCTCTATAGAAAACATCTTTTATACCTAAGCAGCATCCTGTGCTCCACTGCCTTAGGAATTTTCCAGGTTCATGAGGAAATGAAGAGAATGGTTCTACATTAAAATGTTTCTAAACCTTTAGATTCTTATTTACTGTATTTCAATTGCTCAGGTTAATAGAACCTGGTTGAAGAGTGAAGGCATTAATTATCCTCTTATTTCACATCTTTATCTGAATACTCTTAGAAAATGTTAGATTTTTATATGGCATAGCTAAAGCTTTTAGTAGCAACCCACATATATATATATATATATATATATATATGTGTGTGTGTGTGTGTGTGTGTGTGTGTGTGTGTGTATGTGTGTGATATATGCAAGCATTAGAGTATACAGAAAAAAATTAAAAATATTTTATATTTTACTTTTCAATTTCAGCGGTAACTATGTGAACAGGCGATACGTCCCTTACACACCGGGAGAACCATGTGCCTGTTGTCCTAATCACTGTAACGATGGACTGTGCAGTAAGTGTTATTAATATACAAACATAACAACATAAAATGACAGTCTGCTTTCAGATTTTGTAGCCTGGCATTATGTTCAAGAGGCAAAAATGTACTTAACATCATTTATTTGAATGACAAATTTTCCTTTGTTTATGGTGTGTGTACTTTTGCCATTGAAAAACGTGATACTTCATGTAATCTAAAGAAACATCCAAAACCAGTGCGTACTTGTATCAGTATTGGTATTATTGCTATTGGAGTCTAGAGAAATATTTCTGTGAATTATAGAAATATTTATGTAATTCAATAAAATATAAAGTTAATTTTCTAATCCTCTAGGTTAATAAGATCTTATATTTAGCATTTTAAGAAGACAAAGCAATACAAATCAAAGTAGTTGAAGTAATAGAACACAGGTCAGGCCAGAGAAAAAAGACAGATACTACAATTCTTTGCCCACCAAGAAACGTAAAACAAAAAATTCCTAAGATTCTCCAGAGCATCATTTGAATTTTGGGTTACATTTTTATTTATTTGTGAATGTATACTTATGTCTCTCTGTATATGTATAGGAACATGCATGTATGCCATGGCATGTGTGTGTAATTGTGTGTTGAGTCAAAGGACAGCTTACGTAAATTGCTTCTCTCCTTAAATGATATGGGTGTAAGAGACTGACCTCAAATAGTTTACTGGCAAGTATCTTTATTTTGACCTATCTCACTGGCTCTAAGTCGCCCTGTGAGTCCTTCTACTTAATCACCAGTTAGATTCATTTTTGCAATTTTCTATGCACTTTTAGATTCTACATAAAATCTATACATATTATTAGTTCATTAAAAACTTTAGCATTTTGTTTTTAATTTGCCCACGGGAAGGGGGCAAAATGAATGTCACGGTATCTCAGTTTTAGTATTAAAGATATAAATTCAAAGAATAAATGTAAACCCAACATTCTGGTGGGGAGAGGAGGAAAAATCAGGAGTTCAAACCCAGGTTGGAATATAGATCAAATTCGTGGTTAACCTGGACTACATAAGGTGTTTATTAAAATGGAATATAATGTCAAAATTATTATGGTAGATGCTAGTGGCAATTCACTGGGATTTTTCTGCATTCTCCAATGAATTTCAGAATTCTTTATTCTGTATTTGTATGGATAAAATTCAAAGTACTAATGATATTAAGATTATAAATTAAAAAAGAAAGAGTCAAATATGTACAGCTCTGTGGACTGTGCTTTTAATGAGGTCTATCCTATCGGTAACAAACAACTGATCAAAAGACTTTAAACAGAAATAGAAAGGAAAAGATTAATATTTTCCTTTTAGTAGTTTTTTAAATTTACGTATTTGTGGTTTAAGCTGCTATTAGTTCTGAAACAGGATCTCACTACAAACCAAATTTCAGCAAGAAATTACCGTGTAATCCGGTTTGACTTCAATCTCCTGATCTTTCTGTAGTCATCTCCCAAGTGTATCCTCCAAAGAGCCTCTAGGAAAGGCATGATGAAAGATCCAACAAGGAAGCATAAATTCAGAACTAATCATTTTTGTGTTATTAGTACAAATGTTAAGAAAATAGGTTACAGAGAGAGGAAGTAGGTATAATAATAATACATTTTTGTTAAATGCTTGTTCAGTACTGATGAATGAATATATACATACAGACATGCATGTGTGTGTATATATATATATATATATATATATATATATATGGATAGGTGTGTAGAGGGCAAAAAAATCCTGTTCAGTTCACACAAATAAGCACTGGAGAACACAGGAAAGGTAGACATATAGCTCATCTCTTCAATGGAATGAGGTGCATAACTGCTCTTTCTGTAATGTCAGGAATGATGCCATTTTACATCCTGGTGATTCTTTGCTCCGGATGAGAGAGGCTCTGCTGTATCATTCAGAATTTACGTTCTCTCTCCCTACCCTAGACCCCTGATCTGTAAATCTTGAGCATTGATCTTAGACCATAAAGCACATCCTTACAAGTGATGTCACCTATATTTTAAAACACCCTAATTGACTTCTATGTTATCTAGGGCCAGGCCAATCCTGACACCCACAAGGCATTATGTTTACTTCAGTCATCCCTAGACCCTAAATCTTGGGCACTATCTCTGAGTCAATAGTACCCATTCTTATGAAAGAAGCCAGATGTACTTTGTAAAGAATCTCAGTGTAAACATGTCTTAAGTTGTTGTGCACTTGGGAGTGGAGTGAGTTAATTGTTACCAGAAAACATTTTCCCCCCAAATTTTGCTGTGCTTAAATATGGTTAAAGTAAAATGATCTGGGCAAGACTCTAGGAGACCTAGCCCAGCACCTGTTACAATAAAATTGGGCTGCCTTTCATTTTCATCTTTTCCAAGCATCTTTTGTTTTCTCTTAATTTGGTTTTGTTTGGTTTTCCTGCTGGCTGTAGGACCTGCAGAGAACCACCACACAGAGGGAAAGAGTTCAAGCCATGTGTCTGTAGTAGTGTTTCTCTGGAGGTGGAATTAGCAGAGGCACAAATAGTATGGGCTTGATTTTAGCCTGGGCTACACTCTAGACTCTGTCTCAACAAATAATACCATAAGTACAGAAGATAAACAAGTTGTTATTTTGAATAATTTAGTTGTCATGAATTTCCCATTTTCTGAGACGTGAGCTAAATGTAGGCTCATGAGCTACAGATATGCATCAAAGGCATGACAAAGATTGTATGTCAGTGAATTTAGAACGAGTTTTCTTCAGTTTGTCGCCGTTGGTGGACGTTTGAATATAAACGTCTAATACTCAGAACAAAATTCTCCACCATCTGCTTTTCCAAGTCTCTGTCTTCATAAGATAACCTTCTCTAGTATGAAAGATAGAATCTATGCCTAGAGTAATCATAGACAGCAGAACATTATGAAATGATTTAATGCTCAGTGTTTCAGTATTTCACATAGAGAGGTTACTAGACACAGTGGCTTTAGAACATAGTAATAAAACTTGCTTTGCTGAGAATACTGAGTTTAAATATTAGCTGTATTTAAGTTTAAAAAGTACTTGCATAATTACTGACGTTTTAAATAATGAGTATCTTTTTAAAATATTTCTCTTTATTGCATGTTTATAAATATTTGTGTGTATATATGTGTATATATTTATGTATACTACATTTGGGCCCCATGACTATGAAGGATAGAAGAGGGCACTTGGTTCCTTGGAGCTGAAATTACAGGTGGCCACAAGCCACCATGTAGATGCTGAAAATCAAAATCAGTTTCTCTGCAAAAAGAACAGATTCCTAATTGCTGAGCCATCTTTTTCAACTCTCAATAACTCAGCTCCTTGAAGAATCACTCAAGTTAGTTTTCTTAAGCCTTTTTTTGAGTGAAGAAATATATCAACTCTACTAAAAGACATCTCACAAAGCTTCAGTTTAATGGAAATTCATCCATTTACTCAATTCCTGTCTCCACACTCATGTTTTACTTTGTCACTATTGGTAGAAGAAAATAATAACAAAGTAATGAATATCTCTATTCTTTATTTCAGCAAACAGATGTTGGTACGAAGATACGTATTCTAACTGTCCATCTTTGAAAGAATCGCTAACCTGTAACCATGAACTGCCTAGAGACTACTGCAAAGCTTCATGCAACTGTGAAGACAAAATTCATTAACTTTCTAGTGCACAAGACCAGGGCCATGTGCAGGAAGACCACCTCCTCAGCGTAGCTTTGCCACAGTCCACCAGGAAATTCTAGGTATAAGTACACTCAAATGATTCCAAACAGTAAAGATTTATTTTTTCTATATCGTCTCAGTTAGCAGAAATAATTTATAACCAAATATTTCAAAATAACAAAATCAGTAATACCTTTGGGACTTGACCTCTGAATTCTGTGACAAATTTAAGGAGTCGACTCAAACCCAAGATTATATGTAGTTTGTCTGTATGAATAAGGTCACTAAAACTCTGTCTTGAGAACAACAATCAGGTTCCCAGAGCACAATGAAGTAAAGAAACAGCATATACTTCCTCTATAGCTTTCAGTCACCTTTCCTAGCTACCTAGCTATCTCCAAAAACAAATGCACATTAGCTCTCTTTGATTTCTTCTCAGTATTTACTCCTCTTCACATTCCTCAGAACTAGTGTTTCAAATTCTAAACTTTAATTTGCATTTTAATTGTTGGATATTTCAAGTACTCTTTTAAAATGTAACTTCATGAATTTGCTCTTTCAAATGACTCCATTGACTCTGGTTTCTTTTTAAAAATTAAATAAATCTTAATATTTGCATATTAATCCCTCTCAGTTGTTTGAATTGGTGATTTGGGGTTTACTTATTTCAGTACGGTACTACAATATTCATGATACCGCTTACTTAACTTTTATTTACATTAAGGTTCCTAGCCTTCCCAAGAGTTGACTAATAAGTATACACCTCAGTCGATAATCAATAATGGAGCCCACTTGACAAATACTTCTGACCCTACCCTGGCATACCATGTCCAACCTTCAGACTTAGCTCAGATCGTACATCCTCTATGCCCACATAGACTGATGAGTCCCATGAACCCTAGATGACCTGCATAATCGCAACCTTAAGACATCCTGTGCACTGGGACAACTCTGAGATACCCTAGAACCTAACATTAGACATAAATTCAATGAAAGAAATCCACATTCTCTGGTCTTATTGCAAAACAATAATATATACAGTTCCAACAGTATCGTGCTGCCCTGCCAAACACACCAGTTTTGCAGAAATGTTTTACAATGAGAATAAACTTCAGATACCAAAAAATCTTTTAAAATATAAAATTTTATCAAGGAATTTGAGGAGCTTAAAGAAAATATTAACAAATATCTCAAATAGCATAAAGAAAATAGTGCCGGAGTTATGTCTAATATCTATCTATATTTATACATATATACACACATATTGAAAATAAAACTATGAAGACAATTCAGAATTTGAAAACTATGTTCAGGAAGAGAAAGAAACATTAAAGGAATTCCAGCTGAAAAATAAGAGATAGAATTGAAAAACTAGCCAAAACTCAGAGGAAGAATAAGCAGAATGTATGGAGAAGATGATAGAATATCAGTACTTAAAGAAGAGACAGACAAATTGGGCTATTCAAGCAAATAATATAAAAAATTAAACAGGCACAAACAGGAAAGGAACATGCAAAGGTGTGGTGTACCATGGAAACAACAAATCTTGGACTTATAGACACAGAAGAAGGAGAATAATTCTTTTCACTGTCAGTTATTCAGATAGTTTTTCTGGAAACAATAGTCTAGGTTGGCATTCATTGTCTTTTAGAATGTGAAATATATTGTGGCAGGCTCTTCTGACTTTTATAGTTTTCATTGAGAAATTGCCTATTAATGTTACAGGCTTTCTTTTGAATTTGACCTTGGGTTTTTATTTTGCAGTTATCAGACTCCTCACTTTGTGTGCTTCTTCTGTCTGTTTGAAAGTGTCTGTTCTCAACTTGGGAAAATTTTTCCATGATCTTGTTGGAACTATGATCTACATCCCTGAACTGGAATTATTTTTTTTTCCTCACACAACCCCCCACCGAGTCCACTCCACATGCTGTCCACTTGCTTTCTCTCAAAAAATAAAATAAATAAAATAAATCCCTTTAGATCCTTTTAGAATAGATTGTACTGTATTTAAGATCTAGAAAACTTCACACTCAATGTATGTTTGAGTCACTCTGATGAATACTTAAATCCCTCATTTTCTTTTGTAATTTAAGTCAGTGTTTTGAATATGCTTTCAATTTTTAAATGATCAAAGCTCCCATTGTGTCTATATTTTAAATAAATCATTTAATAAAGCATAAACAATAACATTTGGTTAATAATAACAGTAATCTATCTATCTCTCTATCTATCGTCTTTTTAAAATTTACTACTGGAAATAAAGACACAGGTTAACACTAGTCCAGTTGCAGGAGGTGATTTCAATCCCCCACTTTCTCCAATAGAAAAGTCATAACAAAAAAAGTTGACAGAATTAAATGGCATCAAATATCAAGTAGACCTAGCAGATTTCCATAAAATATTTCACCAAACACAAAATATGCATATTTTGCTGAGCTTCTCTATAATGGACAACACCTTGAAAAACAAAATAAATCTTAACAGATTCAGACAAACTGAAATAACTTCATGTATTTCAGTTTCATGTAAAACTTAATTTTATATAACATATACACTAGATGCCTAAATTCAACAACAAAATTCTAGTAATTACATAAGCTCATGGATATTAAATAACAATATTAAATGCTGAATATATTTTTTAAAAAGAAGAAAGAAACAGATTTAAAAAATCCTAGTACAAATGCAAATGAAAGTACAACACAGAAAAACTTCTTAGACAACTGAAAAGCAATTGTAACGGGAAAATTGACAGCTTGAAATACCTTTAAAAGGATAGAGCACAAATAAATGAATTCATAATACAAATTAAAAAATTGTGGAAAAGAAAGAACCAGCCAAATCCCAGTCCAAAAGACAGGAAGAAATAATAAAAATCAGAACATAAATGATTTAAACAGAAACAAAACAATATAAAAAAATCAATACATCCAAGAGCTAATTCTTCAAATAAAATTTGATTTGGTCCAACTTGAGACCCATGCCATGGGAGGGTGGTCATCCCTGACACAGACTGGAGGTCCAGGAATCAGAGTTGGGTAGCCAAGAAACCTAGGATAGAAATACACATGATTGGCAAAAAGTAAGTAAAAAAAAAAAAAAAAAAAAAAGATTCCTAATGATACTCTGCTGTACTCATAGATAGGTGCCCAGTCCAAAGTTCATTAGAAAGGCTTCATGAAGGAGCAAAAGCAGAGACCTACAGTCAATATTGGGTTGAGATCAGGGATTCCTGTGCAAGAGGAGAAAGAAGAATTGTAGGAGGCAGAGAGGTCCAGGACACCACAAGAAAAGTCACAGAATCAACTAACCTGGGTTCATTGGGGCTCACAGAGACTGAACTGCCAGCCAGGGAGGCTGCATGGGACTGAGACTCTTATAAGCCCTCTGCACTGATGTTACAAATATTATTGTCTAATAATATTTGCATCAGTGCACAGAAAATTCACTGCACTCATAAACCATAGTTCTAGTAAAGATACCTCTAATGCAACTACTTTGAAAAGCCAAAGTTTATTAAATTATAAAAGTTTCCATTTCTGCCCCTCCTCCCAACACCCTCCCACTCCCCCCACTCCCTCTCCTCCTCCCTCTTTATCCCTAAGAGCAGTCAGGGTTTCCTGCCCTGTGGGAAGTTCAAGTTCCTCCCCCCTCCCTCCAGGTCCAGGAAGGTGAGTATCCAAACAGACTGGATCCCAAAAATCCAGTATAAGCAGAGGAAACAAGTCCCAGTGTCATTGGCACCATGTAGGAATTCTCTCAGGCAGGTGGAAAATTACCATACCAAAGATAAAACAAATCCCTACAGCTAAATCACCAGGCTATAGCAGAGTGAGCACAGGAGCAAAGAGGATGCTAGCTGGGTGGCTGGAAGGATCCTAGAAATTCGCCCAAGGAAGAAGAAGAGACCGGGCCCAACAGTGCATAATGGGTAGAAAACTTAACAAAATTTCTGAAAGTGTTGGAGTCTTCCTCAGAGAATGGAGCTCCTTGATACTCTTAAAGCAGTAAGGCCTCAAAACAGATATAGGACTCATAGCCTGGTATTGCTTTTCATGGAGTTTTGGATGATGGGCTTTTGCCATTTGAATTTTTTATTATCTCTATTTTGTGCCCATTTTTTTGTAGTTATTTGTCATGATGTAATTTTTTTTTAGTTTTCTTGTAGTTTTTCTACTTGCCAGAAGAGAGTATCAGTTACCAAGCTTTATTATGAAGAAGACAGTAAATTCTGATTTTGTTTTTAAATTCTTTCAAATGCATTTTAATTCTTTTCCAAATTTATTTTTGTTATAAATTCTCTTTTCTTGCATTTGCTATTTTTTACTGTTTTTATTGAGCTATACATTTTTCTCTGCTCCCTTTCCTTCCTCCCTTTTCCCCTTCTACCCTCTCCTTTGACCCCCACACTCCCAATTTGCTCAGGAGATCTTCTCTTTTTCTCCTTCCTATGTTGATCCATGTATGTCTCTTAGGATCCTCTTTGTTGTCTATGTTCTCTGGTGTTGAGGACTGTGGTTTGGATTTTCTTTGCTTTATGTCTACAAACCACTTATGGTTGAGTATGTTATTATATTTGCCTATCTGAGTCTGGATTTCCTGACTCAATATGTTTTTTTTTTCTCAATAATCCCTTTTGCCTGCAATTTGCAAAATGGCAATACACACACACACACACACACACACAAAAACACACACACACACACAAAAACACACACACACACACACACACACACACACACACACATATATATATATATATATATATATATATATATATATATATATATACATAAAACCACTGAATAGTACTCCATTGTATAATGGAGTACTTTACTCATTCTTCGGGCTTCTAGGTTGTTTCCAGGTTCCGGCAATTATAAATAATGCTGTTATGAACATAGTTGAGCACATGTCCCTGAGGTATGACTGACCATTCTGTGTGCTTATACCCAGAAGTGATATTGCTGGATTTTTTGGGTTTTGTTTTTTATTTATTTATTTATTAAAAATTTCAACCTCCTCCCATTTCCCTCCCCCACTCCCCATCCCCTTCCCTCTCCAGTCCAAAGAGCAGTCAGGGGTCCCTGCCCTGTGAGAAGTCCAAGTTCCTCCCACCTCCATCCAGGTCTAGGAAGGTGAGCATCCAAACAGACTAGGCTCCCACAAAGCCAGTACATGCAGAAGAATCAAAACCCAATGCCATTGTCCTTGGCTTCTCAGTCACCCCTCATTGTCAGCCACATTCAGAGTCCAGTTTGATCACATGTTCCATCAGTCCCAGTCCAGCTGGCCTTGGTGAGCTCCCATTAGATCAGCCCAACCACCACAGTGGGTAGGCACACCCCTCGTGGTCCTGACTTCCTTGCTCATGTTCTCCCTCGTTCTGCTCCTCATTTGGACCTTGGGAGCTCAGTCCAGTACTCCAATGTGGGTCTGTGTCACTATCTCCATCTTTTGCCAGATCAAGGTTCTATGGTGATATGCAAGATATTCATCAGTGTGGCTATAGCATAGGGCCAGTTCAGGCGCCCTCTCCTCAGCTGCCCAAGGAACAAGCTGGGGACATCTCCTTGGACACCTGGGAACTCCTCTAGAGTCAAATCTCTTGCCAACCCTAAAATAGTTCCCTTAATTAAGATATATACTTCCCTGCTCCCATATCCACCCTTCCTCCATCCCAACCATCCAATTCCCCCAAGCTCTTCTCATCCTCCCCTTCTCACTTCTCTCTCCCCCTCTCCCCTTACTCCCACCCCAACCAACCCCCAACCTCCCAATTTTTGCCTGACAATCTTGTCTACTTCCAATATCCAGGAGGATAACTATATGTTTTTCTTTGGGTCCACCTTCTTATTTAGCTTCTCTAGGATCACGAATTATAGGCTCAATGTCCTTTAATTATGTCTGGAATCTACTTATGAGTGAGTACATACCATATTCATCTTTTTGGGTTGGGTTACCTCACTCAGGATAGTGTTTTCTCTTTCCATCCATTTGCATGCAAAATTCAAGATGTCATTGTTTTTTAACACAGAGTAGTACTCTAATGCGTATATATTCCACACTTTCTTCTTTTTATATAGAAAAATATAAAAAAAGATATTGCTGGGTTTTGAGGTAAGTTGTTTCCTAATTTTCTGAGAAATCACAATACTGATTTCTAAAGCAGCTGTACATCTGTTGAGAATTCTCTGTTTTGGTCTGTACCCCATTTTTTATTGGATTATTTGTTCATTTGATGTCAAGTTTCTTGAGTTTTTTGCATATTTTATAGATCATCCCTTTGTCCAAGATGGGGTTGGTGAAGATCTTTTCCCATTCTGTAAGCTGTCATTATGTCTTGTTGACTATGTCCTTTGCTTTATAGAAGCTTGGAAGAGATAAATAACAACTCATTCACAAGGATAATAATCACACCAAAGGTAAGGAAAATATATAGGTTGGGGGCAGGATTCTCTTCTTATCTCCACAGGAAAACACTCATTTTCAAAGAATTCAAGGGACCCTGGATATTTGAATACTAATGGATAGAAACCATCTACAACCCCAAGAGGATCAGCAATAAAACCAAATAGTTTAGGTAAATATTACTATTTTTTTAATATGTACTAATGTGCATTTATTTATAAATATGTTGAGCTGGTTTTGGAGTTGGACTATGGCTCAGTCCCTCTTCATTTCCAAGCCTGTTGATGAGAGATATTCCAAAGTTTCTGTCTCATGTCAAGAGTCAAGATATGGAACAGAATAATTATAATTAATAAATTTTCTTTGCCTTTCCCCACATCTGTTTCTGTCTTTCTTGATATATATGTTTGTATATGTCTTCGTAGATAATGTTTAAATTTCCCATAACAAACAATAAATTTTCCTGCACTAATCTTTAAAGTTTCTAGGATGAAGATGGGGCCCTACAACATCAACTCCACCTGGTTACTATGATGTCATAATGTTGATAGAGCTACTTTTAGACCTCTTTTTTGGTACCAGTTTCACAAGACAGTTCAGAATGGTGCACAATTTTGACAGCACTCTGGCCAGACCTCCTCAAAACACTCAGAGACTATTTGCAACTTTCTCACACCAAATGTCAATATTGGAATTTTACCATCATTTATTTTCACAGAACCCCCTAAGAAAAACGTCACCCCCATTACAGCTGAAAGCAATTTTAGAGGATGACGTCCCCTCTCCCAGTAGAGTTTGCCCTCAGGTTTAGGGACATCATTTAGGAGTTGGTTATAATTGATATAGGGATGAGGAGATGGGGAGGTATTATATAGGCTCAGGGGTGTTTATCATTAATTTTGGAAAAAAAAAGGGGATTGATTGGTGATGGGATAATAATATATTGGTATTCGTGAGTTATTGTTTTTAGAAAATTGTATTGGCGTTGATTCTTGTACATTGATATATTGAATATTGTATGTGAGTATGCTTTTCCCTCTATTGATTGTTTGTGAGTATGCTTCTACCTCTATTTGTATTGATAAATATACATATATTTACATTTCTACCTCTGATTAAGATTTTTATATATTGTCTATGTAATGATATACATTGTTTACATTTGGAGGTCATTGTCCTCATAACAGCTGTTTATTCTCTTAGTCTTCAAGTTAGATAGATACCTATATTTAGGCTAATCAGGTTCTTTAGATACATAGAGATTACATTTAGTATAGATAGTATAATCTCAACCTCTTCGAAGAGCTGTAGAAAATGGCCTTTAATCTAATCCAGAGTTTCGTACTAACGAGACACAATTACTCCTGGCAACACCGCTCTACTCCCGAGAGAACATTGAGCACCAAAGACACTCCACTTGGAGCTTGTCTTCTTCATGGCAGAACTGGCCTTTGGGCAAAGAAAAAGTCCATACCTTGACCACTGACAGAATTACAGAATATCCGTAAATGAATAAAAACAGGATTGTCTTATCTTGCCAAGACAGGGTAAGAGAGTTCTAAAAGGTTCCTTGCCTTTGAAAATGGCATGTCAGTTAGGTTAGGCCTTAGCCAAAGTTGGTTGACTCAACATTGCAAACGAGACTTTGGGTGATTGCCCAGGTCATCAGTTGTCTCTTTCATTTGTTGCGCATTTTGGAAGTTTCTCGCTTGTACTTCCGGGCTGCTTGAGTAAAATTATTTCCCTTCTCAGATCTTTGATGGAGTTGAGGATTAGATAGTTGTAGTTACCATCTACATTATTTAGACTCCTTGAAATAGAATGTTTAGTAAAACTTTGTTATATGTTTCTTACTTAATATTGTTTGTTACTTGTAATTTTATATTTATTATACTTAATATTGTTTGTTGTTTCTAATTTTATATTTATTATTTGTTTCTATTGTATATAGTTGTATTTGGTTTTGTTCTGTCTTATTTTAGAAAAAAAGGGGGAGATGTTAGGGGAGCTCAGCCAATCACATTCTGTCTATGAGGCATGTTGCCCTAAGGCAAAAATTTACCTATAAACCTGGCAAGTGTGCTTCCCCGCCCTCTCTTGACCCCTACGTTCTTGGATGGACCGTTGGGACTCTGGTGTAAGTTTTCCTGCTGTTTATTAAAGCTGTACCTTTTATATTAAGCTAGACTGGTTGATTTTTAATTACCGATTGACCTCGCTCTATCAGTCCCTTTTATTAATTTTTCTAGTTATTTCAGGATGATTTGTTGAATATGCTTTCTTTTTTCCATACTTTTAGCTTCTTTGTCAAGAACTAGGTATTCATAGGTGTATGGTTTGATAATCAGGTCTTTGATTTGATTCCATTGGTCCTCCTGTCTGATTTTATGCCAATACCAGGCTGTTTTCAGTACTGAAGCACTATAGTCAGGCTTAAAGTCAGGGATGGCGATACTCCAGAAGTTCCTTTATTGTACAGGATTGTTTTGGCTATCTGGGTCTTTTGTTTTTCCATATGAAGTTCAGTGTTTTTCTTTTGAGGTCTATGAAGAATTTTGCTAGGCATTGCATTGAATCTGTAGATTGCTTTTGGTAAGATTGCCATTTTTCTTATGTCAATTCTACATACCCAAGAGGATGGAGATCTTTCCATTTCCTGGTGTCTTCTTCAATTTCTTTCTTTAAAGTTTTAAAGTTCCTGTCATACAGGTCTTTCACTTGTTTAGTTAGAGTTACTCTGATATGGTTTATGTTTTTTGTGATTATTGTGATGGCTATTCTAAGGGTGATGTTTCTCTGATTTCTTTTTCAACCCATTTATCATCTATGTAAAGGAGGGTTACTGATTGTTTTTGAGTTAATCTTATATCCTAATACATTAATGAAAGTATTTATAAGTTGTAGGTGTTACCTGATAGAAATTTTGGAGTCACTTATGTATACTATTAATAATGAGAGTTTAACTTCTTCTTTTCTGATTTGTATCCCCCCCACTCTCCTTTTGTTGTCTTATTGCTCTCCTAGAATTTCAAGTACTATATTGAACAGATATTGAGAAAGTGGACAACCTTATTCCTGATTTCAGTGGGATCGCTCTGCATTTCTCTCCATTTAGTTTGATGTTGGCTGTTGACTTTCTGTGTATTACCTTTATTATGTTTTGGTATGCTCCTTGTATCCCTGCTTTAAGACTTTTATCATAAAGGGCTGTTGGATTTTATTGAAGGCTTTTTCAGCATCTAATGAGATGATCACTTTTTTTTCTTTCAGTTTGTTTATATGGTGGATTAAATTGACAGATTTTCATATGTTGAACCATCCCTGCATTGCCGGGATGAAGCCTGCTTGCCGTTCATGCTGTCTTACCAGCACCTGCCTACTACTCCTCTCCCTAGCCCTGCCTCTTCCACTCCTCCTTCACTGTTTCTTTTTATATATAGATAGGTATCCGGTTGATATCAGACAACCATAGCCATATATCAAGCTACAGTGAGACCAGACATCCCCTCCTCTACCAAGGTTGGATGAGGCAACCCAGCAGGAGAAAAGCGTCCAAAAATCATGCAACAGAATCACAAATATCCCCTGCTGTCACTGCTAGGAGTTCCACAAGAACACCAAGTTATACAACTGTAACATATAGGCAGAGTGTCTAGATCAGTCCTGCGCAGGCTCCATGGTTGTTAGTTCACTCTCTGTGAGCCCCTGTAACCCCAAGTTAGCTGATTCTGTGAGTTTTGTGGTGCCCTTGAAACCACTGAGTCCTATAGCCCTTCCTACTGCTCTATGCAGAATTTCCTGGGCTTCACCTAATGCAGCCTTTGCATCTGTTTCCATCAGATGCTGGGTGAAACCTTTCTGATGACAGCTGGGTTAAGCACCAGTCTATGGGTACAACAGAATTTCATTAGGAGTCATTCCATTGGCTCTTCTTTTTCCACTTGTGTTTGGTTCTATTTTAGGTCTAAGGTATCTTACTTCTGGGTCATGGTCCTCAGTGGGGAGCTCGCTCTCAGGATAGGGTGCATTTTCAATTTATTTTTTTATTTATTTATTTATTTATTTATTTATTTATTTATTTATTTTTATATTTTAACTTTTTAAAATTTTACATACTAGCTTCAGTTTCCCCTCCTTCCCCTTTCCCGCTCCCACTACCTCTCCCTATCCCACCTACCTTCCACGCACCAGGGGAGATAAGGCCTCCCTTGGAGATTCAACAAAGCCTGTCATACCAAGTTGAAGAAGGATCAAGACACATACACACACCCTTTATCAATGCTGAGCAAGGCATCCCACTACAGGGAATGGACTCCAAAAAATCAGTTCATGTTTACAGGATAACATCTGCCAGTCCACACACCTGACATAACTGTCAACCACATTCAGTGGACTTAGTTCAGTCCCATGCAGCATCCCCAGCTGTCAGTCCAGAGGCCATAAGCTCCCACTAGCTCCAGTTAGCTGTCTCTGTGGTTTTTCCAGTCATGATCTGTTCTCCCCTTTTGCTCAAATGATCCCTCCTCCCTCTCCTCAACTAAGCTCTTGGAGCTCATCCCAGTGCTTGGCTGTGGATCACTGCATCTGCTTCCATCAGATACTAGATGTGGGCTCTATGATGGCAATTAGGGTAGTCACTAATCTGATTAAAGGGAAAGGCCAGTTCAGGCACCTTCTCCAATATTACTAGGAGTATTAGCTGGGATCATCCTTATGAATTACTGGGATTTTCTCTAGTGCCTGGTTTCTCCCTAATCTCTTAACGTCTCCTTCTATAATGCCTCCTATCAAGATATCTCTTTCACTGCTCACTCTCTCCAACCCTCCCCAAATTCAGCCATCTCCAACCCTCATGTTCCCATACCCCATCCTTTTCCTTCTACCTTACTTCCCAGTTTAACCAGGAAATCTTAACTATTTACCTTCATCCATTTACAGTGCACTGCAAAATATAAGCCATTCAAAGATACATTTTGACAATCTATAAAAATCTATCAATGTTGTGTTAACATTGATAATGAACCAATAAAAATGCCTAATTGAACATAATTAAAGAATTTTAAAATTATCTCCACATTAAAACTTCTGTAGAGATAGTAGTAAAATCATAACTGGAAAAACTTGTAAGTTATATGAATATCTCTCTTTTTATTTTTAAAATAATCTTATTTTATAGCCAGGCGGTGATGTCACATGACTTTAATCCCAACACTCAGGAGGCAGAGGCAGGAGGATCTCTGTGAGTACAAGGTCAGTTTGGTCTACAAAAGCAAGTTCAAGGATAGGTACCAATGCTACACAGAGAAACCCTGTTTCTCTTAAAAACCAAAAAATAATAATGATGATGATGATCCTATTTTACATACCAAACCAAGTTCCCTCTCTCTCTCTCTCTCTCTCTCTCTCTCTCTCTCTCTCTCTCTCTCTCTCTTTCCTGCTCCTCTCACCTTCTTCCCATCCAACTCCCCGTTCAATATTCAGAGAGGGTGACAGCTCCCATGGGAAGTCAACAGTGTGTCACATCAATAGAGCAGGACCAAGGCCCTCCCTTCTGTATCTAGGCTGCACAAGGTATCCCTCCAAAGGGAATGGGTTCCAAAGAGACAGTCCATTCACTAGGGTTAAATATTGATTCCACAGCTAGAATAGACAAATGGTTTAATGAACTGTTGTTAGTCTAAACAACAGACTGTTACTCAATGCTAAGACAAATGGAGTGATCAGGCTTTGAAAGTACAAGCAATAAATGCATGCATATTATTAAATGGAAGATTGCAGTCTGCAGAGGTGACATAGTGCATGCTATTTTGAAAAGGGGAAAACTGTGGAAATAGTGACAATAATCAGGAGAGTGGGAGATGTGGGTAAAGGAGAGATTTATTGAGCTATACATTAAAAAAATTGTATTCCAGTCCTGGTGTCCTACAGTCTATGATGGGGCAATTTTTTAAGGGCTTAGTAGCCTTATTATGGCCCCAAACTGGAAAAGGTGCAACTGTCAATGTGTATACCTATACAATAGAATACAATTCAGCAGAGATAAAAGTGCTGACTGTGGGACTTTAAAGGCATTAAAAATATGTGTCATGGTTTGTGGTTATAATTAAAACACATAGGATTTTTGTGTGGCTCATAATTCAGGCAGACTGAGAAGCCAATGATAATGGCACTGGTATTTGTCTCTACTGCATGTACTGGCTTTTTGGGATCCTATTCTATTTCAATGCATAATTTCCTAAGCCTGGATGGAGAGGGGAGGACCTTGGACTTCCCACAGTACAGGGTACACTGCCCTCTCTTAGGACTGGAGGGGGAGGGGAGATGGGTGAGTGGGGGAGCAGGAGCAAAGTGGGAGGAGGATAGGAAGTTGAAATTTTGAATGGTATTATTTATAAAGTAATAAAAAATATTAGGATAAATAAAAAATATTAGGAAAATAAAGAAAGAAAGAAAGAAAGAAAGAAAGAAAGAAAGAAAGAAAGAAAGAAAGAAAAATGAGTTAATTGTGTGCTAATATTAGGACATTTTCAAGCCACCTTCCTGATTTATGTAGATTTGTTTCCTTTCTCTATACCAATCCTTACCTAATTTGATTACTGGAGAAATAAATGTGGAAGCCCAATGTTAAAGAATGTCAAATTATTTAAGAAAAATTTTGAGACTCAGATTAATTGTTCCTTCTTTAGATGTGGTTATAGGCGATCACTGTTTTGTCATTATTCACATTATTTACAAAGTCTTAACAACACTTTCAAGATTTAGAAACTGAAAGGCAAGACGTATATATGTACTGAATATGACCCAATAAACGAGGCAATTTTTACAAGGGGGTTTATTGGAGTTTGTAATTTCAAACACACAAGAGTCCATGATGGCAGAGCAGAAGCAGTAGGCGTGAGGGATGGAACTCAAGCAGGAAACAGAGAAAGCTCATTGGGAAGATGAAAGTCTTTAAAAGCTCAAATCCTGACCCAGTGATGAAGACCTCCTAGACCTCCCCTGCCAGTACCACCAAGTGGGAACTGAGAATCCAGATGCCAGAGTGGGTGGAAGAAATTATCATTCAAACCACCACAGGGTGTAGATAAGTAATACCAACAACATATGAAAAACAAAACATGGGCATACACACACACACACACACACACACACACACACATATGATGGAGCTACATTAAATGAGGTCATGGTACTGACACCAAGAATGATAAACTGTCTATAATGAAAATATCAGTGTCAATCATGGAAAACCTCCCTCAAGTTCTTGCTTAGAGGATACAATTGTCCCCTAAACAATATGGCCTATTGCCATTGCATGGATGATTTTCAGATATTAAAAAAGACTGGCTTTTCTGAAGACACCATGTTCTTTATAAACAGAAATTGTAAGAATTGATCTGGAACTAAACCTGGTAGCCATCTACATGAAGACTATCTGTCATAATCCAGGAAGATGTTATGTAAGCAGATGAATGAGAGAAATAAATCAGATGTCCTACTTAGCTACATAGCTTCAAAACCACAATAACTATTGGTTCAGCAAGATATTCTCAACAATCCAATCATGACATTTTTATCTACTGATTAACAAACAGCTCTCTAATTGGACATAAGTCTTATTCAATGAGAGAACAATCAAATCTAATAATGTAACCTAACCAACTATTTACAGATCTAGAGTTCATAGACCCTAGAAGAGAACCTAGACCTACCATTTTTTCTAGCATAATTGTATCCTAAAGATTTATCTTTACACTCAGTAAAAATTATAGTATCACCCCTGATCAAGTAAACATTTTAGGGCAATACATGGAGACTATCGCAGAGATCCCAAACTGATAAGATTGTAAGGAATGAACCATGATGTGCCTAACACCATTTGAAACATGTTTAATGTGACTTCAAGCTAAACCTAGAGTCCAGGGAAATCCCGGAAATGAACCATAAAGATTATAAGAGCCAGAGGACCATCACATCTGCAGCTTCTAGACATGACAGACGACCTGTAGCCACAAAATCTCAACAATATGATTGCCTAAATAAGCTCAACATAAAGATATTACTAGTTGATACACTGACAAGGATTGGAAATTTCTACAAGGTCCAACCTGGTGGAAAGGTGTGAAAGGAAAGAAAATAAAAAACTACGGGTGGTCAGCGGCTGCTGAGAGAGAAGCAGTGTCCTCCATAGTTCTGCATAGATTAAAAACTTCAAGTGGTCAGGCATGGACACATTTTCATAACATCAAAACTAAATGGACACAATAAGTTGTATACTAACTGAAGAAAGAAGAAGTTATGAATTTGGGAGCGAGAGGGAACAAGGGAGTTCAGGGGACAGGAATGATGTAGAAGCGATGCTCAGGTAAAAAGTTTTCAAAAAACATTTTAAATCAACAACAGAAGAAATAGTACAATGCATTTGACATAGTAGGACTATCATTCTTTCAAAATAAATTTAACAATATATTAAAAACTATACAATATAATCCAATTTGTTTGATTCCGAAGAAGAAAGGATGTTTCAAACGTGTCAAAAGTAAAGGATATAGTAAAGTTACGAAAATCAGTGTTGTCACTTTGGTAGTCTCTAGAATCACCATGTGATGGCCCTCTGGCCATGCCTTCTTGAGGAAATTTAGTAATATTAATTACTGGGAGAAGACCCATTTTCACTATGGTCAAGATTGTTTAATGGACATGGGATTTTGAATTTCATAAAATGTAGAAATCAAGCTGATCACACTTTCATATTGTTCTTCCTTGTTTTCTATTAGTAGGTTTTTTCCTACTTCAGAATATTTGCTTTTTTTATAAATTAATTAAAAATAGAAATTTGAGTATTAGTGTTTATAAAGAGGTACTCTTTCCTGATTAAATGAAATATTTAGATTCAGTCCTTTTTAGTTCTTTACATTCAGAAACGGAAACACAAGATACCAAAGGTGAATAACACACACATGTTATTGCACATATCCTTTTGTACACACTCACAGGTATATTCATGCATACACACACACATAATTTCACAAAGCACACACACACAAATGAACATGATAATAAATGTGATTAAAAAATCAAAAACAAAATACACAGATGATATTAACCATAGATGGTATCCAAGAGCAGAACAGCATTATCCCTTACAACAATCTATAAATATCAGGTTTTGTAAGTACAGATAAGAGCAGTCTACTCTCTTCATTAGGGAATCTTCTCTTTGCATAGGGTTCACTACAGAAAACCACAACCAACCGAAATGCAGAGTTGTAGAGCACAGTCCCACCCTAATGAAAAATTAAAAGAATGCAAGGAAATTTCATACTTTTTGGAAAACCAAACTTCAAGAACTACCCACTAAGTGCCGTGAAAGATGTAGTGCATCAGGAAAGCTAATTCATGTACAATGCATTGCAAAATATAAGCCATTTAGGGATATATTTGGTCTATCTCTAATAAAACCTATCAGCGTAGTCTTCACATATGATCCAGTAGACATATCTGTTGGAATATACCCAGAGAATTTTAATATCATCTCCACACTAAATCCTCTGTATGGATAATAGCAATTAATATCTTGACTTATAACTCACAAAACTTGGAAGTTGTCTAAATAACTATCAGTGGGAGAATGGTTTAATGAACTTTGGTTAGTCTAAACAGAAGAATGTTATTCAGTGCTAAACCAAATTGAATGTTCAGGCTTTGAAAAAAAAAGCAACTAATACATTCATACTATTAAATGAAAGACTCCAGTACTCAGAGGTGACATTCTGTATATTTTCAAGAATAGGGAGAAACTGTAGAAATTTTGAAAAGAATTGGGGGAGTGGGAGGTGTGGGGAAAGAAGAGATAAAACAGCAGAACTTGCAGGATTTTAAAGGCAATGAAAATACATGTCACAATACTGGAGTGGTGGATGTAATTAAAACATATGACAAAACCATAAAGCTTATGACACCAAGAATGAGTTCTAAGACATAAGATAAAGACTTTAGATTACAGTAACTGAATATAGGCTCATTGGTTACAACAATTTTAGAATTTGGTGACAAATAATGAAGTGGGAGCATCTATTGGTGGGCAGGAACATATGGGAATCTTACACTATGAATTTTCATATTCATCTAAAATACTCCATAAAATCTATTTAATCAAAATTTTAAGGAAGATGACAGGCAGATGTGCTAAGATGGACAGGCAAATGGTGTCCTCTGATTGCCATACATGTGCTATATGACATGAGCATTGCATCCAGACACAGGAACATATACACATACACACACACAGTTGAACCCTTTAAAATCATTTTTCTGCTGGAAAGTTTGAAAAAATGAAAAACTAAAAGCCAAATAAAAATATCTATCACTTAAATTTGTCACAAAAGAACAATTAATGTCAAAAAATTAAAATTCTTTTGATTTTTCTCTGGAGATTAACAAAGAATTGCAGGGACTAGATAGAATCTGAACTAAAAACAACTAAAAAGATGGCTGATATTTGTGAGACGTGGTCAAACAGGAAAGATGTAAAGTTGAGTCTACCGTGCCCTTTTGGCTTCCTAGATAAAATTTTACTTTTCACCAACAAGAAATGGCCACTTCAAAAGATTTCCTGGGCTCTGAGGAAAGAATTTGCCAATCAAAACATTTTCTGCCCATATAAAAGCAAGGAGCCCTGTCAACTTTTCATCTTATAATTTGGCTTCCTGAATCCCTAGTTTTAACAGAAACTCATAATAGTTTGAGAATTTCTGGTTGGAAACTCTCAAATTTCCAGAATTTCTATCATAGTATCTGGAACATTCTTTAAAAAGATACGAAATTACACAAAAATACAAGTAATGGAAAAATAGGGCCTAAATTTTTTTTTGTTATTTCACAAACCTTAATTGTCTAATGTCACAAATTAATTATATTAGTATGAATAACTTAGGTTCCAATTGTAAAACATAAAGGAGTAGTTGTATTCAAACAGAAATAAAAACTGAGTTAATTGGTTAACAGGACAAAACCACCTCACAGTGAAAGTAATGTTGCAAATTTTGATTACACTAATTTTAAGTTTTAAATTCTTTCTTTTAAATAAGAAAAATTAAATATTTTAATGTATACAAATATGACCTCTAATTATAAATTAGTATCATTATGCAAGCCATTAAACATGAATCTACACAAAAGTGTATCAGACAGCATTAATATATTTGCAAGTATCTATCCTAAATGAGCACTGAACTTGGAGTTATTTGGTTCTCTTTTTTTAATTCTGTAGGGTTTTGATAAAATGTCTTGGCAAATTATCTTTAAATTTGATTAAAAAAAACCCTAAAGTGATGATGATATTTTGAAATGATAAGAATATGTTCTGGGCCTGAGAGATAGCTCAGAGATCAAGAGCACTGACTGCTCTTCCAGAGGTCCTGAGTTCAATTCCCAGCAACCATATGGTGGCTCACAGCCATTTGTAATGAGATCTGGTGCCCTCTACTGGCCATCAAGCATACAAACAGACAGAACACTGTATATATAATAAATAAATAAATCATTTTTTAAAAAAAGAAAACTTTTTTACAAAAGAATATTTTCTTAGCTCAATGAGAAGCTTTCATTTATTTTCTGCAAAATATTTTTAATTATCTCTCAGAATTTGGCCATAAGCTACAACTTCATAAACTGAATTACCTTTTCATGTTATAAAATGAACTGTCAAATCTGCATCATGTGGCTATGAAATATCAAGATTCTCTAATAACTTCAAGAATAAATGTTTCCTTCAACAAATATTTATTGAAAAAGGTGGTAGAATATCAGCAAGCAGTATGCTACTAAATCCTCACAGTTCTGAAAAGCAAAGTCATAAAATCCATGTAATAAAAATTGTGAGAAGTGTTTCTGGTGCCGTCTTCTGGCCTGCAGACATACAGACAGAATACTGTATACATAATAAATTAATTAATTAATTAATTAAAAAAATTGTGAGACACATTGAATGGCAAGGTAACCTTTTAGTAAAAAGAAGAAAAATAAGTACCAGACAAAATAAGCAAGCGCTGGGTAATACAGTTATAATTGGTAACGCAAACTGCTACCTACAGTGCTAGACAAGAAGGGTAGAAAAGAGGGCAAAACTCCTCTCCCTCTGTCTTGTTATTAAAAACCAGCAAAGAAAGATATAGTCAATCAAAGAAAGCAGAGATAGTCAATGTAACAGAAAGTTGCTCAGGGCTGCTGTGCAATGTCATTCTATTAAATATTCTAAATAGCAAGTAGCAAAACCCAAGAGAAACACTACAATGAAACTCTTCTGCTCAGAACAACAGCCAATAGTATATCCACACATGGAAACAAAACTCTAAAGACCCACCCCCTACCCAATAAAATAGAGACCCATACAACCTCAGAAGTACGGGAGCCTGCAATAGGAGCTGACCAGAGTGAAAGCAATTCGAGCTATGGCTGCGGAGCATGAAAAGAAGTTCCATGGTAAGATGCCAGTATGTACATGGTTAAGACTGCATGGGCTAGTGAACATCAGAGCCTCTCGCTGGCTTTAATATTTACAGGAAAATGGAAGCACTGTCAAGCTGGTCAGATGAGAAGTGATATAGAGTAACACACCATGTTGATGACTAGAAAAGTCAATTCGAATGCAGCTCCTCATTTGCTCAGGATTAAGAAGAGTGAGGCCATATGCTGCCTAAATGTTAGGCCCTAAAGTAACTGTCACAGGGAGCAGAAGCATTCCTTACAATTCACTCTTTACTGGTTCACAAGGAATCAGAATCAAGGCTATTACTCTGGAAGATCTGGAAACTGAGTGTGTAAAGATCCATGGTGACCTGGATTTTTTTTCGAGTCCTGGGCACTTATTGGTGTCTATGAGAGAAGACCACAGGAAAAGACATTACAGATTTCGGTGGGTACATTTGACTAAAATTTTAGTCGTGAATTGCAATGAAATACAGGTAGTGAGTTTGAAAGAGTGCATTATGACTTCTTAATGCATGGGAGGGCTGGAATGGAAGAAAGGGAAGGGGAAATGGTATAAATTGTAAAATGTACTAAATCTTTGATAAAATGGATATTCATTGTGATTGAGCAAATTGCAGACTTTTCCAAGAAAAGGAAATATTTTGAAGATTTTGAAAGTGCAAAATGTATACAAAAATTAGACAGCACACCTTTAACTTACCATGTTATCCATTTTATGAGTTCCAGAAGGAAGGTGAGTGCACTTCACACTATAATTGTCTTTAGCAGCATCTAAAGGATGTAGGAATGGTAATTCATTGAGAAGGGACATTTTGTGCATGAGTGGAGTGTGCTTAAAACAATGAAAATGTGAAACTACCCATCTACCAAAACATGGATGGAGTGAGCTTAAATAGAGCAGATATACAATTACTAATTGTATTGTTAATCCATATTTAAAAAATAGTAAAAGTTGATAAGAATATAAGTCAGAATTTTCATAACTTTAAATGGCTCATCACAGATGACATTTCTGAAATGTTTGCATATTTATAGCTATGTAATCACAACCCTGACACCTTGATTCATGGCACCTTGTCCAGTATAGATGAAAGCTATAAACAAGGAATTGCATAAATAACAATGGTACAAAATGAAAAGAAAAACCTCAAAAAATTGAAACTTTATCTGTTTTTTCACATTTTCCTTTGAGGACAAAGGAACAGGACTGTACAGAAAGAAACTAGGAATTCTTGAACCTTTGCAAGTGTAAGTATCAGGGACATCAGTCAAATCCTTTAGCTTGTGAACTGTGCCTATTAGAGGCAAGGAGGACACACTGAAACCACAGCGAACCCACATGGCAATTCTTTCCTTACATTGTTAGTGAATGTGTCAGCCATACTTGTTTAGCACAATTTCTATCAATGTGCTGATTTAGTTGTGTTTTCCACTCACTGCTTAATTAACCACAACGTTTTTTGTTGATTGCTTTCAGCTATGGCTTCTTTCCCAGTGAGGATTCTCATAACTCTGCTGCTGTTCTATTCTCAAAGAGGGAAGGGTAAGTTTAAAATGGATAATTATCTCAGAGCTACCAAAAGACTTTACAAAATGGTATACTGCTTGGAGAAATCCAGATGGTCTGTTGGGCACTGAATTTCATTGGGGTTTTGAAGGACTTTAAACTGTTCCACTGATGAGAGAATAAGGATGCACTGCCTGCCACTGGCAGGTTTAGTACCCACCAGTATCATATGGGAACTGAACACTTGAAAACTGAAAAGCACTGTAAATACAAGATCCTTATCCAACATCAAAGATGCACATCAAGGGGCTTGAGATACACATCAGTAGGTAAAGCATTAAAACTTGAGTTTAGATATAAAGCTTGTCTTCAGGCTGTGAAATGCTAGGCGCAGGTAGAAGAATCCCTGTCTCAAATAAAGTTGAATCTGAGGACCAACAGCCAAAATTATCATTTAAACTCTTTAACATGTGAAGATTTTCTACAATCTCAAGAGATAAATAACCCCTTCTGTAGGTACCAAGGTCTTTTTCCCTTCTCCTTGGCGATTAGATTCGCAGGGCCCTGTGACTTCCGGCTCCCTGGAGATTCTGCACTAGCACTGGCTTGAGGGGATAGCTTAGGAAGAACCTGGCTCTCTTTGTTAATGGTGATTCCACCTGTAATCAAGGTTCTAGCAGTGGGCTCCACACGCCTGGCCTCCCCCAGCTGATTCTGCCTGAGGCGCCAGGGTCTTTAATCTCCTTCTCCTGCTCCTGATGAGAGGAGGCCTTGCCCTTTTGATCCCCCTTGCCCACTGGTATAAATACCCGACTTGAGTTTAATAAAGTGGCCATTTACTCTTGGTAAGTGAGCAAGGTCTCTTTTGTGTGTGTCTGATTTAAACCCTCAGGACAGTCCTCCATTCTCGTGGGCCCGAGTTCGGGAAGGTGTGCGCCTGGATCGGGTGTGGGTATCCACAGGAAGGCGGGGTCCTACACCCTTCTTCCTCTATGTCATTCAGACAGTTACTTATTGTTTGATGACATATTGTTCATTAAAGAAGAAGTCTGTAAAGATGCTGTATTTTATAAATAACTTTGAAAACTTGTGAAAATTTCTGCCTTCCTACTAATAACTCAACTGATACTCACTAGAAAACAGTTCTCATCAGAAGAATTTTATATACATAAGAAGAAAGGATGAGAAGTAGAAAAATATTATTATTTTTTCTCTAAAACAAACAATTTTGAGTTTTGAAATAAATTTGCTTAGTATTTGACTTTGAGTTTAAAAAACAGTGAGTGATTCAAAATTACAGATGTCTATAAGTTCATTCTTTCTACCAGGGATTGTTAAAAACATTTGTCTATTTGTTCAAGTACTCATTAATGACCCCTATTCATAGGAACATAAAACAGGAGATAGGAATTCACATAGAGTAGATAATCACCAAACTGTATGGTGAGGTTTATGAAGATAGAACTCTAAGGCTCTAAAGAAAAAAAAATCATTCTTTAGTCATGGAAGAGTGAATAACTCACCTTAAAATAACATAGAAAATATATGATGGCATTATTACTGCTCACATATGCTTAAAATATTTCTGTTACCTCTAGGTCCCCATACTGTGCTGAAAAAGCATCTTTAGACCTTGTTCAGACAATTCATAAGCATTGTTCTATGCATGCCCTTGATCCCCACATACACACATCTAAAAGATAATGTGTCAATCTGAACCAGAGCTAATAACTTATCAGTTGCAATTTCCATCACTAATTAAAAAAAAACTGAGAAACAGTCACTTCACTAGATCAATTTCTTCTCCCCATATAGACTGGAAGATTGTGGGGGGGGTGTTAATTTCTAAAAGTTGGCTGTTAAGTAACCCTGGAGAATGTGCTCTAAATCTTTGAAATACTCCTGATAGTGTTTTGAATGAGAAGTCTGCTCTTGCACTGAGTCAAATCCTCTCCAACTATAGATGACAAGAAGTCAATGTTCCCTTTGTTATCTTGGATGAGTCATGAGCTCATCAACACTCCCCATCTTACTGCATCTTACACAAATACAAATGGATAAGTCTTATATTTGCTAATATAAAGGTCGTTGTAATAAGTTTTCTTTACCTCAGGTTCTGACACAGAAACAATCCCTCACACCTTCTGAACACAAAAGAAATGTAAAAGCTGTTTTGGAGAAGATTGACTGCCAAGATGAGGGAAATGATATAGAAGCCTTGAAGAGGATGTTTTGTGTGTCCCATCAAGACGAAACATCAATTGATGACATGGTCAATGCTAATTAAAACAATTCTTACCTGTCTACTATTTTGACTGCTGTGAGAAAATTGTGCACTAACAAGCATCAAGTAGACCCAGTAAACTCCCATAACATGGCAGATGGGATGAAGGCACCAGAGTTGATCAACAACAGGAAAATTTTACTAGTAAAGTCATGTTAACATTGGACAACTTCTTGGAAATAGTGAAAAATGTGTTGGCTTCCCACTAGATTTAATCAGGAGCCTCCTGATATCCTACCTTCTGTGCCTCTTATTAGGCTCTTTCAAGTCCCAGATCATATTTAGTTAACCTCCGAAACACAAGAAGAATGAAAAACTCTAAATAAGCACAATAAACTTAGTAAATCAGTCTCTCCTCCTTCTAGCAAAATGCTAAAAATGTCCAGAGGCAACAAAGAAACTGTTCTGAACAAGCTATTGAAGAAGCAGGCAGTTAGTACTTAGCATCACTTCAGAACTAATGGCCCAGCCTTTCTTTCTTTAAATGCATATGTTATTTCATAGATGAATTGCCAGTAAAATGATGATAGGCCACTTATAGGTTCATTGTAGTCTAATCAAATGTGAATGGAAATGCTTTAAACTTTAGAACTTGAACTTTTGAGGTTAGAAATTATTAACTCTCTTGGTTATTTTCCCTTAATAAATTCTTTTTTGATAATTTCAAATAAGTATCTGGTAGATTTTGATCACACCTACTTCACAGATTCTTTTATTTTCATTCATTGTCCATGAACCATAAAATCTCTTCTAATAACTCACTCTCCTGCTTCATGTCTTTTTGTTTAGTTGTTAGTGACCCACTGGAATGGACCTGGGCTGCACACATGGCCATGACTAAAATGACCCTTGGAGCAAAGGCAATCACCAGCAGCTAAGACACTGAAGATAGTGACTCCCCCACCTTCAACAGCTCTTAACTGCCAATGCCTTTCTATAGAGGACCCGAGTCTTATAGATACTCCCTCATCTATGACTGAATGTTGCCAAGCCCAGTCTTGTTCAGGCTTTGTTCAGGCATACCTATGTCCTTTTCTCCATATGGAAAAGAAAAGCAAGTCTAAGCTTGATGTTCATAATCATTCAAGTCAGTTAGTTTCTAGCAAAACTCAGATAAGGGGCTGGTGAAGTATTTGTTCTTGAAGACTGGCCTTTATAAATAGAACAGTCCTCACTATTACAATTCAAATGGCTACTCCTGTACCACCAGCCTGGAGACCTGGTAGGGTTATTGCCCCCTAAATCTTCACTGTGCATTCTGAGCACATAAAGAAAAGCTTTGAAACTGTTGGGTTTTTCATCACAGAATGTCTCCTTGACACTCTTATAGCAGAAATTTCTCAAAGCAAATGAAGGATTCATAGTCTAGTACTTCTTCCTATGGAGATTTTGATGTGGGAAACTTGCCATCTGACTTTGTTTTTATCTTTATCTTGAGCCCAATTCTTTTCTTTTTGCCATTTTTTTTTTTTAGTTTGCTTGAGGTTTTTCTACTTGGAAGGTCAGAGTATCAACTACCAAGCTTTATTATAAAGTAGAAGACAGTGAATTCTGATTTAATTGTATATTTTAATTGCAGCTTCTAATGCATTTTAATTCTTTTAAATTTATTTTCTTGTTTATAGATCCTAACCAAAGCTTGTCCTCCATGCCCTCTTTCCAGCATCCTCCTACTTCCCCTCTCCCTGACCCCTCCCCCATCTCCTCCTCCCTCACTGTTTCTGTTCATGTACAGGCAGGTCTTTCATTGATATCAGCCAGCCATGGTATAACAAACTTCAGTGAGTCCAGGCACCCCCTCCTCCACCAAGGTTGGATTAAACAATTACCCAGGAGGAATGGGTCCCAACCTCATACAACAGAATCACAGACATCACAGAATCACAAAATCCTGCTCTGCTAGGAGTCTTAAATGAGGATGAAGTCACTCAGCTGTAACATATATTTAGAGTGCCTAGATCAGTTCCACGCATGCTCCCTGGTTGTCCGTTCTGTTTCTGTGACCTGGTTATGCTCCCAGGCTAGTTGGTGCTGGGTATTTTGTGCTACCATTGTAAACCACAGGGTCCTACAGTTCTTCCTCCCCTTCTTTTCAGAATTTCCCAAACTTCAGCTAATGTTTGGTTGCCTCTGAATCTGTTTCTATCAGTTGCTCAGTGAACTCTCTCTGATGACAACTGAATTAGACACCAATTTATGGGCATAGCAGAATATCACTAGGATTCATTTCGTTGACCTTTTCTTCCTCTCATCTTTGGTTCTATCCTAGGTCTCTGGGCTGCCCAGCTTCTGGGTCCTGGCCCTCAGTGGGGACCTCTCTCTCAGGCTAGGGAGCATTTTTTTTTAAAGTTTATTAAATTATAAAAGTTTCCATTTCCGCCCCTCCTCCCAACACCCTCCCACTTCCCCCACTCCCTGTCCTCCTCCCTCTCCATTCCTAAGAGTAGTCAGGGTTTCCTGCCCTGTGGGAAGTTCAAGTTCCTCCCCCCTCCCTCCAGGTCCAGGAAGGTGAGTATCCAAACAGACTAGATCCCAAAAATCCAGTATATGCAGAGGAAACAAGTCCCAGTGTCATTGTCAATGGCTTTTCAGTAAGACTCCAGGCCCGCCACAACCAGGGAATCCGGCCACATTCAGAGAATCTGGTTAGATCACGTGCTCATTCAGTTCCAGTCCAGCTGGCCTTGGTGAACTCTCATTAGATCAGTCTCCTTGTATCAGTGGGTGATGGCCCGCGTCGCAGTCCTAATTTCTTTTTTCATTTTCTTCATTCTTCTGCTCCTCATTTGGACCGTAGAGGGTTCTGTCCGGTGCTCCAATATGGGTCTCCGTCTGTATCGCCATCCAACGTCGGATGAAGGTTTCCACTGCTCTTGCCCTCCTTGTTCACGTTCTCCTTCCTTCTGCCTCTCGTTTGGACCTAGGGAGCCAAATGTTCATCAGTATGGTTGTGGACCAAGGCCGGTTCAGGCACCCTCTCCTCTGTCCAGAGAACAATCTGGGGATCTCTCCTTGGACCTGGGATCCCCTTTATACTCAAGTCTCTTGTAAACCATCAAAATGACTCCCTTAGTTGAGGTATATACTTCCCTGATCCCATATCTATCCATTCTCCCTCCCCCCCATCCCAGTCCCCCGATCTTTCCCCATTCCTCCCCTACTCCCTTCTCTCTAACCCTCTCCCCTTCCAACAGCCCCCCACCCCCCCATGCACCCGAGGCTACCTGACACTCTTGTCTATTTCCAATCTCCAAGAGGATAGCTACATGATTTTCGTCAGGTTCACCTTCTTATTTAGCTTCTCTAGGATCACGAATAATAGGCTCAAAGAACTTTAATTACGGTTAGAATCCACTTATGAGTGAAGACATACCATATTCCTCTTTTTGGGTCTGGATTACCTCACTCAGTAAAGCGTTTTCTATTTCCATCCATTTGCATGCAAAAGTCAAGATGTCATTGTTTTTTACCGCTGAGTAAAACTCTAATGTATATATGCTCCACACCTTTTTTAACCATTCTTCTATTGAGGGGCACCTAGGTTGTTTCCAGGTTCTAGCTATTACAAATAGTGCTGCTATGAACATAGTTGAACAAATGCTTTTGTAGTATGTTAGGGCATCTCTTGGGTATATTCCCAAGAGTGGAATTGCTGGGTCCTGAGGGAGATTGACTCCCAGTTTCCTGAGAAACCGCCACACTGATTTCCACAGTGGCTGCACAAGTTTGCATTCCCACCAACAATGGATGAGTGTTCCCCTCATTCCACATCCTCTCCAGCATAGGCTATCATTGGTGTTTTTGAGTTTGGCTATTCTGACAGGTGTAAGATGATATCTCAAAGTTGTTTTGATTTGCATTTCCCTGATCGCTAAGGAGGTTGAGCATGACCTTAAGTGCTTTTTAGCCATTCGAAGTTCATCTGTTGTGAATTCTCTGTTCAGTTCAGTATCCCATTTTTTAATTGGGTTAATTAGAGTTTTAGTGTCTAGTTTCTTGAGTTCTTTGTATATTTTGGAGATCAGACCTTTGTCTGTTGAGGGGTTTGTGAAGATCTTCTCCCAGTCAGAAGGTAGCCTTTTTGTCTTACTGACAGTGTCCTTTGCTTTACAGAAGCTTCTCAGTTTCAGTAGGTCCCATTTATTCATTGTTTCTCTTATTGTCTGCGCTCCTGGGGATCTGCTTAGGAAGTGGTCTCCTGTGCCTATGTCTTGTAGACTACTCCCTACTTTCTCTTCTATCAGGTTCAAAGTGGTCGGATTAATGTTGATGTCTTTAATCCATTTGGACCTGAGTTTTGTGCATGGTGATAGATATGGATCTATTTTCATTCTTCTACAGGTTGACATCCAGTTATGCCAGCACCATTTGTTAAAGATGCTTTCCTTCTTTCATTGTATAGCTGGTTTCTCCTTAACCCCAT
The DNA here is from genome assembly GCF_982192425.1 of Myodes glareolus. Lineage (NCBI taxonomy): Eukaryota > Metazoa > Chordata > Mammalia > Rodentia > Cricetidae > Myodes > Myodes glareolus. The sequence goes on along the minus strand of NC_142043.1, from coordinate 17,049,046 downwards.
AATAGCTCCCTCTATCAAGATATCTCTTCCGTTTCTCTTCCTCTCTGTCCCTCCTCCTACTTGACCATTTTGAAGCCTCATGCTCCCATCCACCTTCCCATCCCTTTCCCTCCCCTTTCCAGTTTACCCAGGACTTCTTAACTATTTCCTTTCCTGGGGCCCTCCATGTGTGTTCCTCTTAGCATCCTCCTTTTTAACCTAGCTTCTCTGGAGCTGTGGTTTGCATCCTTTTCTTTACATCTAATATCCACTCATTAGTGACTACATCCCAGCTTGTCTTTCTGGGTCTGGGTTACAGGATGTTTTTGTCTAGTTCTACCCATTTCTCTGCAGATTTCAAGATGTCATTGTTTTTTATCACTGAGTAGTACTTCATTATATAAATGTACTACTTTTTTTCTTTACCCAATCTTCAGTTGAGGGACATATAGGTTGTTTCCAGGTTGAGAAAATGTCTTTGTGGTAAAATTGTGCATCCTTGGGGTATATGCTCAAGAGTGGAATTTCTGGGACTTGAAGTAGGTTGATTCCCAGTTTTCTGAGGAATTGCCACACTGATTTCCAAAGTGGCTGTGCAAGTTTGCATTCCGACCAGCAGAGGAGAAATGTTCCCCTTACCTTACTGAACATCCTGTCAACATAAGCTCTCAACAATGTTTGTGATCTTAGCATTCTGATAGGTGTAAGATGGTTTCTCAGAGTCACTTTGATTTGCATTTTCCTGATGACTAAGGATGTTGAGTAAATCCTTAAATGTCTTTTGGCCATTTGAGATTCATCTGTTGAAAATTTTCTGTTTAGACTGTACTCCAGGTTTTAATTTGTTAATTTGGTACTTTGATGCCTAGTTTCTAATTGTTCTTTATATATTTTGGAGATCAGCTCTCTCTCTGATGTGGGGTTGGTGAAGATCTTTTGCCATTCTGTAGGCTGCTGTTTTGTCTTATTGACCATGACCTTTGCCTTACAGATGCTTCAGAAGATCCCACTTATTAACTGTTGCTCTCAGTGTCTGTGCTACTAGTGTTATACTTAGGAAGTGGTCTCCTGTGCCCATGCATTCAAGACTACTTTCTCTTCTGTCAGGTTCAGTGTAACTGGATTTATGTTGAGGTCTTTGATACACTTGAACTTGAGTTTTGTGCATGGGGATAGATATGGATCTATTGGCATACTACATGTTGATATCCAGTAATGCCAGCACCATTCGTTGAAGATGCTTACTTTTTTCATTGTATAATTTTGACTTCTTTGTCAAAAATCAAGTGTTCATATGTGTGTAGATTAATATCAGAGTCTTCAATTTGATTTCATTGATACATGTGTCTGTTTTATGCTAATACAAAGCTGCTTTTATTACTATAGCTCTATAGCTGAGTTTGAAGTCAGGGATTGTAATGCCTCCCGAGCTTCCTTTATTGTACAGCATTGTTTAGACTATCCTAGAATATTTTATGTGAAGTTGAGTATTGTTCTTGCAAGGTCTAGAAAGAGTTGCTTTGGGATTTTGATGGAGATTGCACTGAATATGTGGATTTTTTTATTTTTAAGATTGCCATTTTTGTTATGTTGATTCTACCTAAGAGCATGAGGCATCTTTCCATTTTCTGATATCTTCAATTTCTTTCTATAAAGACTTAAAGTTCTTATCATACAGGAGTTTCACTTGTTTGGGTAGAGTTACCCAGAGATATTTTGTTATTTGCTATTATGAAGGGTGATGTTTCTCTCATTTCTTACTCAGATCATTTATCATTTGTATGTAGGAAGACTACTGATTTTTTTAAGTTAATCTTGTATCCTGTCATATCACTAAAGGTGTTTATCAGCGGTAGGAGTTCCCTGGTAGAGTTTTGGGGTCACTTATATTTACTCTCATATCAAAACTGAAAATAACAAAAGTTTGGCTTCTTCCTTTCCAATTTGTATCCCCTTGATCTCCTTTTTTTTTTTATCCTCTTATTGCTTTAGCTAGAAATTCCAGTACTATATTGAATAGATACAGAGAAAGTGGACACTCTTGTCTTGTTCTTGATTTTAGCGGGGTCCTTTGAGCTTCTCTCCATTTAGTTTTATGTTGACTATTGGCTTGTTGTGTATTCCCTTTATTATGTTTAGGTAAGTTTCTTGTATCTCTGATTTCTCCAATATATTATCATAAAGAGGTGTTTTTTGTCAGGTGCTTTTTCAACATCTAATGAGATGATTATATGGTTTCTTCTTTAAGATTATTTATATGGTGGATTACATTTTTTATGTATTAAACCATCCCAACATCTCTGGGATGAAACCTACTTGATTATGATGGATGATTTTTTTGATGTGTTCTTGAATTCAGTTTGCCAATATTTTATTGAGTATTTTTGCATCAATGTTCATGAGTGAGATTGGTCTGTAATTCTCTTAGTTGCATCTTTTTGTGGTTGGAATATCAGGGTAACTATAAACTCATAAAAAGTTTTTGGTAGTGTTTGTTGTGTTTCTATTGTGTGGAACAAATTTATGAGTATTGGTATTAGATGTTTGAAATTCAAGTAGAATTCTGAGCCCTGGACTCTTTTTCTTAGGAAACTTTTTATGACGGCTTCCTTTTACTGAGGGGTTAGAGATCTATTTAAATTGTTCATCTCATCTTAATATAATTTTTGGTATGTGGTACCTATGGAGAAAAATGTCCTTTTAATTCATATTTTCCAATGTTGTAGAATAAAGATTTTAGAAGTAGGACCTCATGATTGTCTGGATTTCCTCAGCTGGTATTGTTATGACCCCCTTTTTCATTTCTGATTTTTTAAATTTGAACATTCTCTCTCTGCTTTTTGGTTAGTTTGCATAAGTGTTTGTTTATTTTGCTGATTTTCTTGAAGAACAAACTCTGTTTCATTGATTCTTTGTATTGTTATCTTTGTTTCTTTTTTTTATTGATTCCCGCCTTCAATTTGATTATATTTTGGCATCTACTCCTCCTAAGTAGATTTGCGGCTTTTTGTTCTAGAGCTTTCAGGTGTGTTGTTAAGTCACTAGTGTGAGTTTTCTCCGTGTTCTTTATGTAGGTATTTAGGGCTGAACCTATAGCCCAGAAGAAATCCTAGAAAGGGACTAGAAAGAATATAAAAAAGCCAGAGGAACAGAACATCTCCAGCTTCTAGACATGACAGAGGATCTGCAGCCACAAAAATCTCAAAACAATGATTGCGTGAATAAGTCTAACAAAAAGATACTGCCAGTTGACATGCTAACAAGAACTGGGGAATTTCCACAATGTCCAGCCTTGTGGAAAATGGTGAAAAGGAATGAAAATGAAAAGCTACAGGTGGTCAGTGGCTGCTGAGAGAGAAGCAGTGTCCTCCAGGGAGGAGCTCCTGCATAGGTTATTCACTTTCAAGTGGTTGGGCCAGAACACATATTCATAGAATCAATGCTGAATGGACACAGTCAGTTGTATATTCATTGAAGAAAGGAGAGATTATAGATTTGGGAAGGAAAGGAGAGGAACAAGGGAAGTTGAAGAGGCAGGAATGATGAAGATGCAATGTTCACGTGTAAAGTTCTTAAAAAGTGTTTTAAAGCAATGGCAAAAGAAACAGTGCAAAGCATTTCAAAAACATAGTAGAATTATCCTGAATAAAATACTTGCAAAATTAATCCAACAATACATTAAAAAAATACAGTCTGATCCGGTTGGTTTCATTCCAAAGAAATAAGAATATTTCAGCATGTCAAAATAAATGGATGTAATAAAACTATGATACTTATTGTTAACTGTCAACTTGACAAACTAGAATGACCAGGCAATGGGCTTCTGTCCAGTACTTTGTGAAGTACCTTAGCTATGTTAAATGGTGGGAGAAGAACCATTTTTGACTATGGGCAGGACTGTTCCATAGACATGGGATCATGAATTACATAAAATGTAGAAATCAATGTGATCACAAGCTTATATTTGTTCTTCCTTGTTTCCTATTAGTGAATGTGTTGTGACCAGGATTCTAAAGATTTTTTCCATACTTGAGAAGATTTGCTTTTTAAAAACTATTAAAAATAGTATATGTTAGACCTTATAAAAAGTTAATCTTACCCGATACAGTGAGATATTCAAGTTCAGTCCCTTTTAGTTCTCTATATTTGGAAAGGAAAAGACAGCAAAAGGGTGCTCTCTAATTAACATGTACATGCTATAGACATATCCATTTGTACACACACACAGGAACATGCATGCACACACACAACACATAAATGACTCTGAAATGCTGGACATGAAAGGTAGAGAAGAGGGTGAAACTCTTTTCCCTGAGCCTTGATTTTTAAACATGAGCATAGAAAGATCACAGAGCAGAGAAAGTCAGCATAACAGAAAATTGCTCAGGGCTGCTGTCCAATGTCACTCTCTTAAATATTCTAATGAGAAAGAAGTAAAACCCAAAAGAAACTTGACAATCAAACTGCTCTGCTAAGAATAGCAGTGAAATTGGTAGTACAGCCACATCTGGCAATAAAACTCTGAAGATGCAACTTCTCCCCCATCAAATAGAGACCCATACAACCACAGAAGCACAGCAGCCTTCAATTGGAGTTGACTTGACTGAAAGTTGATGGAACAAGCAATTTGATCTAAGACTATGGAGCATGGAAAAAATCTCCATGATAAGATGACATTAATTAATGAATAAAGTATATACATTATTAAGATTACATGGACTAGTAACACATAAGAGCCTCTGGTTTTGAAACTTACAGGCAAAAGGAAAGACTGCCCAGCTGGTCAGATGAGAAGTAATATAGAGCAACACACCTTGTTGACGACTAAAATGAAGTTCCTCATCTGCCCAGGATTAAGAAGAGTGAGGCCACATATGTCTAAATGTTAGGTCCTAAAGTAACTGTCACAGGGAGCAAAAGCATTACTTGCAATTTACTCTTTACTGGTCCACAAGGAAGAGCAATCAAGACTGTCACTCTGAAGGTCTGGGTACTATAAAGATTCAGGGTGACCTGGAGTGTTTTCTAGAGGGAAGACCAAGGAAAAAGACATCATGGATCTCTTTGGGGACAATTTGATGAAGATTTAAGGCATGATTTGCAATAAAATGCAAGCAGTGAGTGTGCAAGAGTGCATTAAGGAGTACATGGGAGGGCTTTAATGGAAGAAAGGGACAGGAAAATGGTATAAAAATGTAAAGTGTACTAGATCTTTCAAGATAATGGATCTTCATTGTGATTGAGCAAATTATATACTTTAAAAGAAGATTTTGAGGACTTTGAAAGTACAGGACATATACAAAACAAGCACACCTTTAATTTACCATGTAATCCCTTTGTATGAGTTTCAGAAGGAAGGTATGAGTGCAACCCACTCTAGTGTTCCTTAGCAGCATTTACAGGATGTACGACTTGGTGACTCATTGAGAATGGACATTGTGTGCAATTAGTGTCAAGTATTTAAAACTTAATTAAAATATGAAACAACCTATCTAATAAAACATGGATTTAATGAATGTAAACAGAATAGATATAAAATCATTGTGTTTGTGTTTTAATACTGAAGGCAAATAGTAAAAATTAAAATGAATATAATAAAAATTGGCATAATTTTCAATGGCTCATCATAGATGACATTTCTGAGATACTTATATATTTATAGCTATGTAATCACAATTCTAGTGCTTTGATTCATGTCCGGTATATATGAATGCTATAAATAGGGAATTAGAAAATTAGCTATGGTACAAAATTTTAAAAAAATTGAAAAAGTTTAATCTGGGTCTGTCCTTCCAGATTGACCTTTGAGGACAGAGAAATAGACCTGTGTAGAAAGAAACTAGGAACTCTCCAGCCTTTGCACATACACAATAGGACATCAGTTAAATCTTTTAGCTCATGTACTGTTTCTTTACAGGCAAAGTTGGGCACACTGAAACTACAGCAAACCCACATGACAATTCTTGCAGTATATTGTTAATGAATTTCTCAGCCATACTTGATTTAGAATAATTTCTACCAATGTGTTTATTTAGGTTTATGACCCACCCACTGCTTAATTAACCAGAACTTTTTTGTTGATTAGTTTCAGCCACCAGCCATGACTTCTTTGCCAGTGAGGATTCTCATAACTCAGCTGTTGTCATCTATTCTCACTGAGGATAAAATGAATAATTATCTCAGATTCACCTGACAACTTTGTGAAATGATAAACTGCTTAGGGAATACAGGAATCCAGAGAGTCTGTTGGGGGCCACATTCTCGTTGGGGTCTTGAAGCACTTAAAAGTGCTTTGTAGATAAGAAATAATGATGCATTCTCTACCACTAACAGAGTCCCCATCAATATCATGTGGTAACTGGACACCTGAAAAGCGAAATGTACCACAAATTTATGGTCCTTGTCAGACATCAAAGATACAAACCAAGGGGGTTGAGATACATGTCAGGAGGTCAAGCATTAAGACTTGAGCTTAGATATAAAGCTTGTCTTAGGTTGCAATACTCCCTTTACTAGCTAGGCAAAGGAAGAAGAATCCAGCAGCAACAGAAGAAGCTTGTGTCAAATAAAGTTGAATCTGAGGACCAAATTATCCTTTACAGTCTATAGCATGTGAAGCTTTCTGCAGTCTCAAGAGATAAATAACCCCTCCTTCCTCTGTCTCATTCAGAAGGTTACTAATCAATCATATTGTTCAAGGTGAAGTCTGTAATGATGCCATAGTTTCTATACAACTCTCAAATATTGTTAGAATTTCTGCCCTCCTGCTAAAAACTCAACTGATACTCATTAGAAAACAGATCACTTCAGAAGAATTTTATCTACATAAGAAGATAGCAAAAAATAGAATATCACTATTATTTTTCTCAAAGAAGACTCATTTTGAGTTTTGAAATAAATTTGTTTTGTACTTGATTTTGAGTTTTAAAAATGCAGTCTTTCAGAATTACAGATACAGATGTCTAGCAAGTTCATTCTTTCTACCAGGAATTGGTAAGCGTATTTGGTCTATTTGTTCAATCACTCACTACTGACCTCTGTTCACGGGAACATAAAACAGGAGCTAGACAAAGAGTGGAGTAGACAATTGCTGTACTGTATGGTGAGGGCTATAAAGACAGAACTCTAAGACTCTAAAAAAATAATTCTTTGGCCATGGAGGAGTGAATAACTCACCTTAAAATAACAAAGAAAACATATGATAGCACTATGACTGTTGACATATGCTTAAAATATTTTGATTACCCTTAGGCCCCCACACCATGGTGAAAACTCATCTTTAGACCTTGTTCAGACAATGTACAAGCATTGTTTTACACCTGTACCTGATCCTCACATACACCCATCTACAAGATAATGTGTCAATTTGAACCCAGTGTTAATAGTTTATCAATTGCATTTCTATCACTAACTCTAAATAACTGAGAAACAGTCACTTCCCTAGATAAATTTATTGTCCCCAAATAAACTGAAAGAATTGTGTGTGTGTGTGTGTGTGTGTGTGTGTGTGTGTTATATCTGGAAGCTGGTTGTTGAGCAGTCCTAGAGAATTTGCCCTAAATCTTTATAAGATTCCTGATGGAATATTGAATGGGGAGCCTGCTCTTGCACTGAGTCAAATCCTCTCCAACTATAAATGATAAAGAGTCAGTGTTCCCTGTGTCATCTAGGATGAGTCCTGACCTCATAGCCATTTTCCATCTTACTGTATCTTGCACAAATACAAATTGATAAGCCTTATATTTCTTACTTTTAATCTTTGTTGTAATAAATTTTCTTCATCACAGGTTCTGACACAGCTTCAGAAAAATAAAAACTCTCCTATATTCTGATCACAAGATCATGTCAGGGTTGATTTGGTCATGATTGACTGCCAAGATAAAGGAAATAACATAGAGGGCTTGGAGAGGATGTTTTGTGCCCTCTATCAAGATGAAAGATCATCTGATGACCTGGCCAATGCTTATCCAAACATGCTAGACCTGTCCACAGTCTTGACTGCCCTGAGAATATTATGTGCTCACAAGCATCAAATGGACCCAGAAAACTACAGGAGCATGGCCCAGAGGCTTTAAGGTAACAGAAATGGACATCAACAAGAAAATTATCACATGCAAATTCACCTACACCTTGACCACATTCTTGAACTGTGAATAATCTGTTGGTTTCCTAATAAATTTAACTAAGAGTCTCCTGGTGTCCTACCTGCTGTGCCTCTTCTTTAGGCTCCCTTTCAAGTTCTGCATCATATTTAGTTAACAACAGAAACACAAGGAGGGTGGAATCTCTAAATAAACCCAATAAAGTTAGTAAATCAGTCTCTCCTCCTTCCTGTAAAATGCTAGAAATGACCAGAGGTAGCAAAGAAATTGTTCTGAACAAGATATGGAAGAAGCAGGCATCTAGTACTTAGCATTACTTAAAAACAAATGACCTAACTTTTCTTTCCTTCAGTGCACATGCTATTTAATTGCAGGATTCCCAGTAAAATCATCATGGGCCACTCAATATTCCTCACTCTAATCAAATATGAATAGAAATGTTTTAAACTTCAGACCTTGAATCTCTGTTGTTATAAATTTTTGGCTCTGATGATTTTTCCTGTTTAATTTCTTTTTTGATAATTTTATACAAATATCTGACACATTTGAATCACAGTCACATCTTAGACTCTCTTATTTCCCTTAAACACCCATGAACTATAAAATCTCTTCCCAATAACTACCTCTCTTACTGCATATGTTTTTGTTTAGTTGTTAGTGACCCACTAAATTTGCCCTTCTTTGTCTAGTTGTGTTTGGTTCTATGCCTTTGTCCAGCCTTGACGTGTTTCCCACATTCCAAGGTACGAGTGTAAGGATTAGAAATATTAAGCAGGAGGAACAGAGATATGAAAGAAAAAGGAAAAGTCACAGAAAAGAACCAGGAGGGCATTCCATTGAATACTAAATTTGCCCATGTTTATGTTCCATATACTTATATACCCCAATCCAAAAGGGGGGAGGCAAAAGACTGCTTTAACATACTACAAAGGAAAAACAGAGCAATTACTTGCTTCAATACCTGAAACATCAAGCAACTCTATCCTGACATAAGCACTCTGTTGTTTAGGCAGGACATGTAATGTCCACACCTTAGACCAAGCATCCTGTAGGCAGCCACTCTCTGGATCAAGCCTCTTGAAGGAGCAGGAATAGGCTTGAATTCTCTGGCCTTTGGTCAAGGTGGAATGGAACTACTTTTGTGGACTCCCACAATTCTACCTTAAGTCTCTGGGCTCTCCAGCTTCCATTTTCTGACTATCCAAGAGGTATCCAGCCTAGGTTCTTTCTTGTGGCACTGACCTCAAGTTAGACTAGTCACTGCCATTGCCCCCATCACATCTTGCAGGCAGTACATGTTGTAGATGGAAAGTTTTGTGGCTGCGTTGGTGTCCTGATCTCACCACTAAAAGATCATCCTATCCTGGCAACAGAAGGTGGGCCAATCAGGTTCCACTCCTTATCCTCCATCACTAGAAGTCCTGGCTAGGGTCATCCTCACAGGTTACAAGAAGTTTCCACTATATTAGTTTTCCACATTGCCTCCCAAGCCTCCAGGCTTTTACAAACATGGGGGCCATTGTGATAGGGCATAATGTTATGAATTAAAAATTCATCTTGCTGACTTTTGTCCATTGAGGACTATGAAGTATCCTTATTTGTCTCATTGATTAATTTTGGTTTGATGTCTATTTTCTTAACTATTAGAATGACTACACTGGATTACCTCATAGGTCCATTTTCCTGGAAAATCATTTTCCAACCTTTCATTCTTAGGTAATATGTATATTTGAAGTTGAGATATGTTTCTTGTACACAGCAGAGTGATGGATCCTGTTTACAGACCATCTAATTAGGGAATTCTTTTTACTGGAGAATTCAGTCTATTTATATTGAGAGGTAGCAATGAAAAATGATTGGTAATTCCTGTTATTTTATTGTTGTTGCTTTCAGTGTTGGTGAGAGTAGTGGTAGTGGTGGTGGTAGTGGAGGTGTGTGTGTGTGTGTATGTGTTTGTTTTCTTCTCATTTTTTGATTATGCTGGTATGAGAATATTAATTTCCTGTGTAACTAACATCCATGGGTTGGAGTTTTCTTTCTGGTTCCTTCCATAGGACTGGATTTGTGGATAGATATTGTTTAAATTTGACTTTTTTATGGACTATCTTGTTTTCTCCATCTATGGGGACTGAAATTTTACTGGATATAGGAGTCTTCCATAACATCTGTGGTCTCTTAGACTCGGAAGGACATCTGTCCAAGCCCTCTGTCTTTTAGAGTCTCTGTTTTGAAGTCCTGGGTAATTCTAATATATATGCATTTACATGTTGCTTCCTTGCAGCTTTTAATGTTTTTGTTTTCTTTCTTCTACTTGCTTGGTGATTTGTTTATTGTGTGTGTCATGAGAACTTTGTATTGTGGTCCATTCTGTTTGGTATTCTGTAAGCTTCTTGTACCTTTATAGGCATGTTCTTCTTTAGATTAGTAAAGTTTTCTTCTATGATTTTGTCAAAAATATTTTCTGAGCCTTTGAGCTAAGAATGTTTTCCTTCTTCTGTTCTTGTTATTCTTAGGTTTAGTGTCCGAGTATTCTGAAGGTTTTGTGTCAGGCACATTTTAGTTTTAACTTTTTCTTTAATTGACATATTTGTTTCTTCTATCATATCTTCAATTCCTGAGATTCTCTCTTCCATCTCGTCTAGCTGTTGATGATTCTTGTGCCTATAGTTCCTGTTCACTTACCTAGATTTTCCATTTCTAGAATTTGCTCAGTTTGTGTTTTCTTTCTTGCTTCTATTTCCATTTTCAGATCTTGAACAATTTTATTCATTTTCTTTAATTGTTTGGGTATTTTCTGGCTTTCTTTGAGAATTTTATGCCTTTTCCTCCAATTTTTGGGTTTTTTTTCATAACCTCCTTAAGGGATTTATTTATTTATGTCCTCTTTAAGGACATCTTCATAAATTTGATTTAAAGTCATTTTCTTGAACCCTAGCTGTTTCTGGAATGTTCCAGGCTTACTGTCATAGGACACCTGGGCTCTGGAGTTGACATATTTCCTTGACTTTTGTTGACTGTATTTTTACACTGGTATCTAGGCACCTGTGTGGGGTTATTATTGGTCTAGGTGCTGTTTCTTAGTTTGTTTTTGTTGGATGAATATTTAGTTCCTTGTTTCTGTTTCCTCTATGGTCCTCTGGTTAGAGTGGCTTGTGATTGAACAGAGGTTCTATACCAAAGTTGAGAGCTGGCCATGGTGGCCTCTGGTCTTGTGGGAGGGGGAACTTCATGCAAGTTGAGGGTTGGTGCATGATGATAAGTTGAGGGTTGGTGCATGATGATAAGAAGGAATGGGAGACTTGGGAACAAGATGATGGGCCTGAACCAAGAAATTGAGGGTTATACTCAGGCAAGCAGAAGTACTTCCTGGAGTTTATGAAGCCAAGGAGGCCTGTACTTTAGTTGGGAGGGAGGCTTTGTCTAAGTTGTGGGCTGAAAACAGGCAAGGAGGAAGAGATAGAATATTGGTGATAATGCAAGAAAACACTGAGATAGTGGGAGTGTTCTCAGAACGTGGGAAACCTGCATGTAGTTCTAATAGCCTGCTTAGCCTCTGGTCCAGCAGGATGTTGCCATTGGAGTTGGGAGCCAAGATATGGTGAATAGGAGGGGAGAGTCGATGAGGGTAGGGTGAGTAGAAATGTTACTGGAAGAGATGCTATGGAAGTATAAGATAAAGGAATAGAAGACTTAGTCAATGAAAAAATACAAACTCCCTTTTCTTGCTAAAGATTTAGATGTCCAAGTAAAAAGAACATTTGAAATACAAAACAAATATGATCATTAAGGTATCTACCTATGCTGCAATAGAGATAAATCCCAAGAGTAATGAAAGAAGAAATAATATTGAAAGTTTCAAGTTTTATACCTTAACTTACAATTCATATCAATCAGAATGATAGCAGATATCTCAATAGAAACTCAGAGTCAGAAGATCATTGAATGGAATAGCTACTAATCAAGATTATCTCAAAAGGAAAAAGATCTTTCTGAATTAGGAGAAAAGAAGAGTTATCAAGCTCAGAATAAATTCAATGAATTCATAATCAGATAAACATCATTAAAAATAAAATAAAAGGAATTCTTGATTGGGAAAAAAGATAATAAACCCTGAGGTATAAAAGCAAACGTGACTTGGTAAGATCTTCACTAGAAAACATTGAAATGGTGCTGAGCACAGTGGAGCATTCCTATTATCCCAGTACTTGGGAGACAGAAGCAGAGGGATGAAAAACCTAAGGCCTGCTTTAACTATAAAGTAAGTTGGAAGCTATGCTGACCAACAGGAGCCCCTACTTGATTTGGCTGCCTATAAAAAGCACTACTGACTGGAACATACATAGAAACTAAAGACATTATATCCTAAGCAATAGAAAGGAACAAACAAGCATTAGATCATAATCAGCAGATCAAAGTCAAAGGTCATTCATTATATATCATTAGAAAGAAGAACACATTCTAAATCAAAATGAGAGCAAATAGGCATGTGATGAATACTGGTGAAACCAATGACAAAGAACAATCAATATTAGATGTAAAACCAATCACACAAGCCTAATTAATCATATAAATACCTTAACATTGATACTAAAAAAGTTAAGATATTTCAGATTTAAATTACATTATAAATCAAATGCTCTTAACATTTATGTATAGAGAGATTATACCACCCACAACAGCAGAATACATATTTCAAAAACTCAGAAATTTTTCTTCAAATTGCAATATGCTTTAGACAGAAAGCAAATTTCAAAAAAATAAAAAGAATGCATTTTGAAAAGATCAGAGTCACTGAAGATATCAAAGGGGCATTGGGTATGGTACATACCTGCAACGGAATTGTACTCAGCTATAAGGAGCATTAAAATGTTACATATATGCAATGGAATTATACTCAATAATAGTATATGAAATTTATATGTAAATGGATGGAACTGGAAAACATTATACTAAGTGAGGGTAACGCAGACCCACAGAGACAAACGCCAACATGTTCTCTCTTATTTGTAGATACTATCTGACAGCTGGATACTAATTCCAAAGCCTTAGATACAAATATATAACTTGAAATAACAAAAGAGTAAGAAAGTAGAATGGGACCATGGTGACAAGAAGGAAGAAGGAACTCTAGAGAAGATAGGAGGAAAGGATGTTACTGGTGCTATGAAGAGGATAATGGGAAAACGGGGGGACTTTAAATAGGAGGGGAGAGGAGGGTAATACAGAGAGAGAGGAAGAAAGGAGAGACAAGTAACAGTAAGAATGTGGAACCTTTAGTGTTGTATCTTAGGATGAAAAGCCACAATCAGGACAACTTTATAAAAAAAAAGGGGGGGGGGAGTTATTAGGGCTTGTAATTCCAAAGACACAAGAGTCCATGATGGCAGAGCAGAAGCAGTAGGCGTGAGGGATGGAACTCAAGCAGGAAACAGAGAAAGCTTGCTCAGCATGATGCAAAGCTTTAGAACCTCAAATCCTGACCCAGTGAGTTATTTTTTCCATTGATGCCGCATCTTCTAGTCCTCCCCAACCAGTATCACCATCTGAGAACTGAGCATTCAGATGACAGAGCCTGTGGAGAAAATTATCATTCAAAGCACCACAGAGTGTAGACAAATAATACTGATAATATATGTACAGATAAACATGTGCACATATATATTTAAAGATGTTACATCACTTAAGGTCATGGTACTCCCATCCAAGACAATGAAAAGACTAGTGTCAATCACAGAAAACCAACCCTCAAGTTCTTGGTTAGAGAATACAATTATCTCCCCCCAAAAATGGGCTATTGCCATTCATGATGATTTTCAGATATTGAAAAGGACTAGAATTCTAAAGACATTATGCTCTTTGTACAGGGAACTTGGAGGAACTGATCTGGAACTAAATCTGGTAGGCTTCTACCTGAGTACTATCTGGCATATTATAGGAAGATGTTACACAATCAGCCAAGTGAGGAAAACAAAACAGTTGTTCCACACAGCTAAATAGCTAATAAACCACAATAACAATTGGTTCAGAAAGATATACTCAACAATCCAATAGTGACATTTTTATCTTATGATTAACAAATGGCTCTATAATTAGACATAATACACAGTCAATGAGAGATAATTAACACCTGATTGTGTTAGACAGCCAACTCCTTGTGGACCTAAAATCATAGACCCTGGAAGAGAACCTAAAACTAAACTTTTCTTAACATAATGATATTCTAAATATTCATAATTACACTCACTAATAAGTATAGCACTACCCATGATCAAAGACACACCTTTGGACAACAGATGGAGATTATTACAGAAATCTACAGTTAGTCAGAATAGAGAAAACTCACCATGATGTGCCTAATGTCAATTTAAACATCTTTAATATGACCTCAAACTAAATCTAACGGGAAATACAGAAAGAGAACAGAAGGACTGTAAGAGTCAAAGGACCAGAGCACCCCTAGCTTCTAGACATGACAGAAAATCTGCAGTCACAAAATTTCTACAATATGATTACATTAATACACGCAACATAAAGATATTACCAGTTGACGTGATGACAAGGATTGAAGAATTTCCACAAGATCAGTGGCTGCTGAGAGAGAATCAGTGTCCTCCAGAAAAAGAGATTCTGCATAGATTCAGCACTTTCAAGTGCTCAGGCCTAGACACATGTTCATAGAATCAATGCTAAATGGACACAATTAAGTTGTATATTTGTTGAAGAAAGGCAAGGTTATAAAACTGAGAGGAAGAGCAGAGAAACAAGCAAAATTGAAGGGGCAGGAATTGTGTAGATGCGATGTTGGTGTGTAAGGTTCTCAAAAAATTTTTAAAGCAACAAGAGAAGAAACAGTGCAATGCATTTGGCAAACATAGTAGGGTTATCCTGAACAAAATACTAGCAAAATGAATTCAATAGTACATTAAAAAACATTATCCACTCCGATTCAGTTGGTTTGATTCCACAGAAGAAAGGTTGTTTCAGCATGTCAAAAGTAATAGATGCAATAAAGATGTGATAATTATTGTGAACTGTCAGCTTGACAGGCTCTAGAATCACCAGGTAGAATCACCTGCCTTTGTGAGGTAATTTAGCTATGCTAAATGATGGGAGAAGACCCTTTTCTGACTATGGGAAGGACAGTTCCTTGGCTATAGGATCCTGAATTACATACAGTATAGAAATCAAGTTGAACACAAGCTCACATTTGTTCTTCATTGTTTCCTCTTAGTGGATGAGTTGTGTCCAGGATTCTGAAGCCTTTTTTCCAACTTCAGAAAGTTTGTTTATTAAAAAATGATTAAAAATAGAACTGTGCATAATAGTACTTATAAAATAATCTTTTTTAGTTCTTTACAATCAGAAAGGAAAACACAAGACAACAAATGGCTGTCCTCTAACACACACACACATGCTATGGCACATATCAGTTTTTATAAACACTCCGGAACATATGTACACACACACAGAGAGCTTCACATAGCACACACACATACACTACACACATGAATGAACGAAATAAGAAATGTGGTTAAAAAATTAACAGTTAAGTACACAGATGACAAGCAATCGTAGATGGTATCCAAAAGCAGGACAGCTAATCCCTAATATCTATAAATATATAGGCACAGATAAGAGCAGTCTACTCTCTTCTTCAGTGAACCTTCTCTTTGCATAGGGTTCACTATAGAAAACCAGAACCAACCAAAATGCAGAGTTGTAGAGCACAGTCTCACACCTAAGGCTCGGAGAATACTGGCTCAGAAAAGATGCTATAGAAAATAGGAAATTAAAAGAGTGAAATGATATTGCATACTTTTGGAAAAACAAACTCCAAATACTGCCTAGTAAGTGCCATGAAAGATGTAATACAACAGATAAACTATATATAAGCCAATTAGGGATACATTTGGTCAATCTCTTATAAAACCTATTAAGGAAGTCTTAAGATATGATCAAGTAAGCGTACCCATTGGAATACACCCACAGAATTTTAATATCATCTCCATTCTTTTTTTTTCCCACTGTTCAAGGTTTATTTGGTGTTTTCATTGGCATGACACTTGGGTAGTTGGTTGCATCATCCATATGCAGATCTTACATTTTACATAATATTTCAATGTACACTAGACACATAATACACAAAATAATATCCTTTAGAACAGTTAAGCACAAGATATGCATAATGGATTTAAACACTGGAGCCAGGTTATGACTAACTGGGAAATCATTGGCCTAGGCATGTCTATTGAGGGCACATAGTACAGACACAGCAGGTTCACAGGGTAACAGACGCCTGCACACAATTGGCAGTGTCTTGGAGACAGTGGGACTGTCATACCAACCAGGTCACCACTACACAAGTACCACTTAGCATCAGGGTAGAGCTGTGAGAACACAACCGCCCTAACCACAGCTTAGATGAGGAGACAGTGTGCGGTCTCCATAGAAACCCTGCTGCAGCCTGGACAGTGAAGCGCTAGGACATCTGAGGACTTTTAGAACTGCAGCTCCTTCTGGATCCCCCAGCGCGTATCTGCACTCTTCTTCAAGCGGGCCTCCTCTTCAGAAGTCAGAGTCACCTTCACAAAATCTGAGATTTCCTTTTGTCCCAGGACACTGGGACAGACTGAGGAAGACATCATCCTTGATTCCATAGAGACCCTTAATCATGGTGGAAATGGGGTGCATCCGCCTCAGATTCTTCATTATGCCCTCTGCCAAGTCGGCCACAGAGAGGCCAATGGCCCAGGACATATAACCTCTCAGTTTGATCACCTCATAGGCGCTGTCAACCACCTGCTTGTGACCCTCCTTCCTCTGCTCCTTGCCTGTATCAGTGCCCAGTTCTGGGTTCAGATTCTTCAGGAAGACACCAGCGACATTTAAGCCACTCCACACAGGCACACTGGAGTCCCCGTGCTCCCCCAGGACCCATTCATGACAGCTTAGTGGGTGAACACCCAGCCTTTTTCCCATCAGGTAACAGAACTGAGCTGAATCCAGATTGCAACCACTCCTGATGACTCGGTTTTGGGGAAAGCCACTTATTTTCCAGGCCACGTTGATTAAGATATCCACTGGGTTGGAAACATTAAGCAGCTTGCAATTTGGACTGTACTTCACAACGTTGGGAATGATGAACTTGAAGATGTTCACGTTTCGCTGGACCAGATTGAGTCAATACTCTCCCTCTTGCTGACGGGCCACCGCTGTGATGATGACCAGCTTGGAGTTGGCCAGAGACAAATTTCGGTGTTCTAAGGAAAAGGCTGCCGTGCTGGAGATCCATCATCTTTCCCTTCAGCTTCTCTTCCATGACATCAAGAAGAGCAAGTTCATCCACCAAGTCCTTCATTAGGATACTGATGGCACAAGCCATGCCAACAGCACCAACCCCAACAACCGTACTCTTGTTCTGGGCAGTGGGGGGGTGGCTGTTCTTCCTTAAGTAGATTCACAATCAGCTGGTTTTTGAAGGTTGCCATCTTGGACTTTGGAACTTTTGGGACCGCTAGTTCATGATGAGCAGCTTCGGGTGCACAGCAACATGGTCTGGGTTCGGCTACAGAGATTCCAGCACCTATCATCTCCATTCTAAAGCCTCTATGGATAATAGTAATTTCTTAGCTCATAACTGACATAACTTGAAAGTTGTCCAAATGCCTATCAATAGGCTAATGGCTTTTCCTGAGCACGTGTTGCCAAAAAGAAAAGAAAAATAGGCTAATGGCATAATGAACTGTAGTTAGTCTAAACAACAGAATGTTATTTAGTGCTAAATCAAATTGAGCTCTCAGGCTATGAAAACACAAGCGACTAATATATGCATATTATTAAATGGAAGGTTGCAGTCAGCAGAGCTGACATACTGCATGTTATTCTGAATAGAGGATGACTGTGGAAATTGTGGAGACAATCAGGGGAATGGAAGATGTGGGAAAAGGTGAGATAAAAAGGTAGATCTTATGGGACTTTAAAAGCAATGAAAATACATATCATGACACTTAGTTGGTGGTTATAATTAGCACACATGTTAAAAATACAGACTGTCTAACACTAGGATTGAATGCTAATACATAAGATAAGGGCTTTAGATGACCATTGGGTATAAGATCATTGATTTCAATGGTTTTAGAATTTTATGAATGATATTGATGATAAAGTGGGAACATTTATTGATAGATAGGAACATATGAGAATGCTTATATTATGAATTATCATATTCATCCAATGAATGATAATATGAAATCAATGAAAATATTCCAATAAACCTATTTAACTGCAATTTTAATAAAGAAGACAGGCAGATGTTCTAAGATGAACATGCAAATGTTGTCCTCTTGTTTCCATATATGTGGTATGGAACATGGGTATTCCAACTAGACACAGGAACATGTACACACATACACACACACACACACACACAAACCCTTTAAAATATTTTACTGTATTAGTATTTGAAAAAATGATAAATTAAAAATCAAATTAATATGAAGTGAAGTACAGTTCTTTCAAGGTCTGTAAAGAATTTTATTGGGCAATTGCATTGAATCTGTAGACTGCTTTTGGTAAGACTGCCATTTTTACTATGTTAATTCTACCTGCTCAAGAGCATGGGAGATCTTTCCATTTTCTGTTGTCTTCTTCAGTTTCTTTCTTCAAATATTTAAAGTTCTTTTCATACAAGTCTTCCACTTGTTTGGTTAGAGTTATTCCAAGATATTTTATGCTATTTTTGGCTATTGTTAACAGTGATGTTTCTCTGATTTCTTTCTCAGCCCATTTATCATCTGTGTACAGGAGGTCTACTGATTTTTTTTTAGTTAATCTTGTACCCTGCTACATTACTGTAAGTGATCATGAGTTGTAGAAGTTCCTTGGTAGAATTTTTGGGGTCACTTATGTAAATTCTCATATCATCAGCAAACAGTGAAAGTTTTACTTCTTTTTCAATTTGTATCTCCTTGATTTCCTTTTGGTGTCTTATTGCTCTAGCTAGGACCTCAAGAACTATATTGAATAGATATGGAGAGAGTGCGCAACCTTACAAAAGCAATCTACAGAGTCAATGTAATACCCATCAAAATCCCTGCCAAGTTCTTCATAAACCTCAAAAGAATGGTATTCAACTTCATATGGAAAAGCAAAAAACCCAGGATACCCAAAACAATCCTGTAAAATAAAAGAACTTCTGGAGGCATCACAATCCCTGACTTCAAACTGTATTACAGAGCTACAGTACTTAAAAAAGCCTGGTATTGACATAAGAGCAAACAGGAGGACAAATGGAACCAAATAGAAAACCTGCATATCAATCCACACACCTTGAACACCTGATTTTTGACAAAGAAGCAAAATATATCAAATGGAATAAAGAAAGCATATTTAACAAGTGGTGCTGGCATAACTGTATATCAACATGTAGAAGAATGAAAATAGACCCATATCTATCACCATGCACAAAACTCAAGTCCAAATGGATTGAAGACCTCAACATAAAGCCAGTCACACTGAATCTTTTAGAAGAGAAAGTGGGAAGTACACTTGAATACATTGGCACATGAGAACACTTCCTAAATATAACTCGAGCCACACAAACACTGAGAAACAATTAATAAATGGGACCTTCTGAAACTGAAATGCTTCTGTAAAGCAAAGGACACAGACAACAAGACAAAAAGACAACCCATAGAATGGGAAAAGATCTTCACTAACTCCACATCAGACAGAGGTCTGGTCTCCAAAATATACAAAGAACTCAAGAAATTCGACACAAAAAGAACACATAATTCAATTAAAAAAATGGAGTACAGACCAACTATGTCATTCCATAACACCCTTTAAAGTGGACCATATGTGGTGGCAAATGAAACCCATACTGGTATGAAAACCCTGACAAGGCACTAAGAACTCAAGATTTCTTTTTGGAACTTTATAGTTCCCCCTGATTCCCAGTAACACATCTTGTTCCTGAGGCCAGTGTTGTCTCATGTTTCATATGGTCATAAAGAATATTCTTAGAATCTCAAGGAAATAGAGCTTAGTATAAATCAAGGTAGATCTCTGGGAGAAAGAGATGATTGTC
Source organism: Myodes glareolus (assembly GCF_982192425.1). Lineage (NCBI taxonomy): Eukaryota > Metazoa > Chordata > Mammalia > Rodentia > Cricetidae > Myodes > Myodes glareolus. Next base: position 17,028,877 of record NC_142043.1, on the reverse strand, counting down.
AAAGCAATGAAAGAGGAAATGTGTAGATCATATAGATCTCCTAACTATCATGATATAGATTGATTACTTACTGTTTTATCCTCTGTATATATTAACATGTGACATCATTGAAGTACTATATCTAAAATTAAAATAAATCAAGATCACATTATATCTTTAAAAGTTATGTGATAGTTAAAGGAAGTAGGAATTTTAATTTAGACTTACCAAGAGTTACTCTAAAACCATTGGGTATTCCCTAACTAGAATAAGTGGATTGGAATTCTGCTTACCAAGTTATTCTTCCACTGTCTTAGTAGAAAAGATACTATAAAGACATTGGCTAATCCTTACTAATCGGTAGTGACACAGCATGTCCGGGTAAGCCAACATTTGCACCAAACCACAAATTATGTAAAGACAATGTCATCTTCTTCTGTAGCTTTACCAAATTGGAATTAGTTTAATTTTTACCTTTTAAGAATATACAAAGAATTCAAGACTACTAAAAGTAGAGTCTTTGACACTAGACTGGAGGGGAATCTTTCTAAAAGAATATCTCTCCGTGGTGTCATTTCCAAGGAGTTCACTGTGAAAGGCAACCAATTTTGAAAATTCAGTTATCTTATATAATGTGCCTCTTAATGAAGACAGATAACGCCAGAACAAGGTCCTTTAAAACAATTGAGCAAAGCTCGTGTAAACACACAGAGATTGGAACAGTAACCATAGGGTAGACACAGGTCCTCTGTGTATATACAATAGCTTTTAGTTAGTATTTTTATGGGACTCCTGATGTACAAACAAAAGAGTCTCTGATTCTTGTTCCTTCTCTTAGTGTTCATTTATTTTTCTCTTGGTCTATTTTGTCCAACTTCTATATGATGGCTTTCATTTTACCTTATATTTTCTTCAGTTTTATTGTTATTGCTTAGATGTCTCTTCTTTTCTAATAAGAGACAGAAACTGAGTAAATGAGAAGGAAAGGAGGAAGGGAGGAACAGGGCAGAGTAGAGGGAAGAGAAATTGTATTTACATTATATTGTACGAGAAAAAATTATGGTTAATTAAGTGAAAAATATAAAGTACCTCATGATGTCTCAGGTGTAATCATGTTATCTGTTTAATTTCAATTCTCATTATACTTATCAAAACATTATAGTTTTTCCTTTATCTTTAATAATGATTTATAAATTCTCCCTAATAAATCCATTGTACAAAAATATTGCTCTTTAATATTAACATTCTTTTTATCAAAACACATCTTTATATCTACATATCTTTTTTATTTGATTTTTTTGTAAATGAAAGTAACTACATTTGGGCTAGCAAGATCATTCATATAGCAAAGATACTTTCAGCCAAGCCTGATGACCTCAGTTCAATCCTTCGGAACCACATGTGGAAGGAAAACACCTTACTTTGGTGTTCTATTGCTGTGAATAGACTCCATGACCATGAAAACTCAAAATGAAATATTTAGTTGGAACCGACTTACAGCCCAGAGGTTTAGTCTATTATCATCTTTGTGGGAAGCATGGTGTCATGCAGGCAGACATGGTATTGGTGATGTGTTGAGAGATCTACATCTAGATTGGATGGACTGGTAGCAGGAAGAGATTGAGACATGTGGCCTGATTTGAGCATCCAAGACCTCCATACCCATCCCCAGTGGCACACTTCCTCCAAAAATCCATACATACCCACTCAAACAAGGCCACACCTCCTAATAGCACCACTCACTATGGGCCTATAGGGACCTTTTCTATTCAAACCACTATGAAGATTATGAATATCCAGATTGTCAGCTGACATTCACATGTATAGAATGGTGTATAGTCATCATTACATGCATACACACACACACACACACACACACGTAATAATACAAATGAATTGGGTAGATTACATTGCATCACAGAAATTAGTTATTAAGTCGAATACACTGAAAAGGAGAAATTATATTCATCATACAATAAAATGCATTCATTAAGATTATTTCTAAATTCCAAGGTATCCCTGAATGTCCTTGAAAAGAACTTCTGTGCCTAATTATATTTATACACATATATACATATATGTAATTATATTTATACATATATACACATATATGTAATTATATGTATACATATATACACATATATATGTAAACAAAGAGATCAAGGTGGGAGGTTTGCCTCGGTATAGTTCATGGGAACCAGGAGAAAAGAAAAAAAATGGTTGAAAGTGTTTTGAAAACTAAAGAAGAGTCTTTGATGTATGAAATTTAAACATAGTTATTTTAGAATGTGACATTGAGATTATGCTCTCCTGACATACTGAATTCTGATTCTTTGGAATAGCAATAAATGCTCTTAGCTGCTGAGCCTGCTGCTGAGCCATCTAGAAGTCATTTAAACAAATTAAAAAGATGTACCTTTGTCTATCTTACCCAAAGCAGATCACTATCTCCAGAAAATATAGTTGGGAGGGGAAAGGAAGAGAGGAGAGCAGAAAAAAATATATAGTTCAATAAAAACAATAAAAAAGAAAATATATTTGACATACACAGTACCACATTTTAGGTATATACCAGGATGTTGAATTTTGATCTGAAGAATTTAAAAATCCTGTAATTATAGTCACTATAGTTATACACATTTCAATTCTTTGTTTTAATTTTCATGACCATTTTATAACCTAGTTTGAGTTTCTCGTTATATTTTTGTCTATCATTTCTTGGAATATTCTAATTTAAGACCAGCCTGATTTATAATCTAATCTTTGTGTCTTTCCTTTTCCTTTAATTTTTTTAACAAAATAAATTTTATACTTAAATCATTGCAACCATTTTCTCTGTTCTGCTTTCTGGATCCCTTTTCCTTTTTTTAATATCATAAGATATAATAGCATAAACACAGACCTTCATAAGTATACTAAAAGAGAAAAGTACATAACCCTAAAGATCTTTACCCATTAGCCTTACAATTCCAGTTTTATCTAGGAAGAAATCTGCTTCCCTAAAGCAAATAGATTTATTCGCCAGAACATGTCTCATGATGCTGCTTCTGGGAATGGAGGATATGTAATCTATTCTCACAATTATAACTGTAAAATAAGTCAGAAAACAGTAGCCACAAGCTGAAACCCAGAAAGACAAAGCCAAATAGATGGGTGCCTAATGTCTGAGACCACTTAAGGCACAGTAAAGGAAAACAAGCCAGAACAGACAAATATGTTAGACTGGAAACCACATAGACCACAATCTAGGAAGATAAATTAGAATAGGTCAGGATTTCAGGCCATGGATGGGAAGGATGGCCCATTACCTAGTTAATAAAGAACAGAGGAGTGCTTTTTAACTGTGGGAAAGATATGTTTTTAAACTCAGGATTGAAACGAGAGAAAACAGAAACCCAACTTATTCTGTGAAGTTTAAAGTGCTGGAAAGTCCTCAAATGAAATTACTAAGTAGCACATTGTAAGATATCTTGTCCTGGAACACAAAGGTGTTCCAATTTCAAACAGCCTTCAAAATGAAGTATATGTGGTATACATGTGATGCAAGAATACAGACTTGGAAGTTCCCTTAGCAAAGCATGTAGAGAGAAGGGTATGAGATGTGAGGGGTCTCCACGAGCTTCCAAACCTGCTAGTGTGTTTCCTGCTTAGCAAAGATCTCCCACAGACTTGGGGAGTGCCTTTCTGTGTTGAAAGTCTTTACCAAACTAAAGGACAAATCATCCCGTCTACCCACTGAGTCATGGAAGTAGCTTGGAGACATTTGTGAATATGACGTGTGATAGTTAATCTTGGCTATCAACTTGACTACATCTGGAATCAGCTGAAACCCAAGCAGCCTGGTGCAACTGTGAAGGATTTTTCCTGATTTGATCATTTGACGCTCCAAGATATGCACTAAATCAGGGTCATTGTCTTCAGAAAATCCACCCTAAATCTAGGCCTCACCTTCTGGTGGCAGCCAATGTAAGCAGACATGGAAGAAAGAAGCTTGTGCTTTTTGCCTGCTTGTCCTCACTCTTATGCTGGGAAATGCATCTGTGAGTGTAGCTGAGGGATTCCTTCACTGATATTAGGACCTATTTCTTAGAGATTCCATGTAGATTGAAGAACAGGAGAGACACCAAGTCTTGTGGACTGAACCACTACCAGCTTCTTGGACTTAGTCAGGAGACAGCCATTGTTGGATTAACTAGACGACAACCTATAAACCAATCTAATAAACCACCTTTTAATAAATATAGATCCATTCTATAAGTTCCTCTAGAGAAACCTGACTAATATATGACTTTCCAAAAAGTCAAATTAAAACAGTTCATTTGTGAGTACACCGTTATGACACTGTATAAAAAATTAAAAAGTGGAAATGATACAAAACAGCTTATGAGACAATTGGTTTCTCAAAGCAACAGTGAAGAAATGTTATTTCTGTAGATTTCCACGGATACTCATGGGTCTACAGCAAGAATGAATGTGCTTAATAGTAGCAATGAATCCTCTAGGTATACAATATAAGGTCATTTATTCTAAGAACTTGTTCCAAGTCTTAGCTCCACATCCACTTGACTTTAAAAAGACATAATATATAAATGTTACATAAAAATTAACCTGGACAGTGGAGTTGCACACCTTTAATACAGAACTTTGGAGGCAGAAGCAGGTGGATCTCAGAGAGTTCAAGGCCAGCCCGGTCTATAAAGCCAGTTCCAGGAGAGGCAAGACTGTTACACAGAGAAGTTCTGTCTAGAAAAACAAAACAAAAAATATTACATGAAAATTGCATCTGTGTAGTTGCCGAAGTTCTTTATTGAAAACGATGCTTACTTGTGATTAATTAAAAGGACATAGGACAAATTCAGATGTCAAGCTTCATCCTGGGAGACACTGTAGAATAGACTGGTGGTGACATTATTACAGTCCATTATCTTATTGCAAGTTGCTTTCGGACACACATAGCTCTTTTTTTTCAAAGTTCTAGTGATGAATGATGACCTGTGTTCATACAACTTTCAAAATTCTGCATCCAACTCTATCCACTATGTTTACAGCACCAAACTTGGTCATAATCCAAAGTTGTCATCCTAAATGACACCTTTTTAAATAGCTGGATGAAAGAGACTTCCGTGTAAATCCAGGGAGGGAAAAGCTTTGTCATTTGGGATCCAACTTGGCGCTAATCTCCTCTAGGTTTCCCTGGCATGCCTCAGCTGAAAACCGCATCCCCTTTTCATGAAGTCCGTCTTGCTGTGCCCTGAACATGTTAATGGATTTTGTTTTCACACAGGCAGGTAGCCTGGCACTTTTCCCTCAGCAGACCATGTTCACAGCCTGCTGTTTTCTTCAAGGCCTCACAGTTACTAAGGGAATCTTCAAACTCACAGCTATTGGCTGCAATGAAAACAGATTTTGGTTAACTTATTGCCGTTATCTGAAAAGCAGAAAAGTAGCAGAAGAAAAGCCCCCCCCCCATGGATTAAAACATCCATGGAGAGGTAGACATGAGAAACACACTAGCATCATTGCCACTGTGGTGGTCTCAAGTGACCCAGGGAAGACCCACTGGCTGAGTTCACTGGCTCACCCATTACTTTTTCTTATTTTTAATTCAATGGCGTATTTCTAAAATGAGTTTACTTACTTATACCTCCTGGCAGTCAAAGAGATAAAGAGATATAAGCATATCTGTAACTGCTGAGTCTGATACAGAACCCACTAGATACATGTAGCTATTTTAGTGCATCATAAACTCAGGTTCTTAGCCTAACTCGGTCATTTCAAGTACCCAAGATCACATTTGTGGCTAATCTTCTAAGACAGATGTTACATTCTGGAAACCTAACTTTGCACTTTTAGGAGTAAATGCCCTTTGTGAGTGGGCTGAAACAAGGACAGTGTGCCACGTTTTCCTCTGAACTACTCAGACCCTCAAAGTTGATTATTTATTGGGTATTAGTACTGGCCTGCCGTTGGGGTTCTGACAGGCTAAATCCTCAGCTATAGCCACACAAAGCCTAAGAGCACTTCCTGCTCACCTCCTATCTCTCTTTTTCTCTCTGTCTCTGTCTATCTGTTTCCCCCTCTCTCTCTGCTCCTCTGTCTGTCTGTGTTCCCCCTTCTCTCTCTCCTCTCTCCCTCCCCTCCCTTCTCCTCCCTTTGCCTCTTCTCTTCTCTTCTGCTGCTCCTGTCCTCAGAGCTCAGTCTCCCTTCCCACTTTTTTACATTCCCTTTCCCCTAATAAAATCCCTCTAGCAGAGAAAAATGTATAGCTCAATAAAATCAATTAGAAAAAAAAAAGAATCCTCTATGTGAACGCTGTCGCATGGTATCTTACTCTTATGCTGTTTTTTAAAAGTACAATTATTGGGTATGGTTTCTTTGAAGCCCTCCTACAATCTCAAGGACATAGCATCCCAATAACTCTGCTTCGAAGTCTGGAGCAGGAACCAAGCAGGTATAGTCCATCTGCTCCTGACAAGCATGGAATCAGCACTCAAGCCCTGTTCATTTGACTCACAGGGCAACAATACCCATTGCAGCATTTAAACTGTTTCCCCACTGCTCCTGAACTTTGTTCCCATTTGTGATTTCTGTATCCTGCTGCCAGAAGGTTTTAGGAAACATGACTGACACCTTCTTTTATTTAAAATGTCCTGTTTTATACTCACTGAAAGTAGGGTATATTCCTGTTTAGCAAGTAGAATTCTGCAGAGGTATAGCTATTCAACACATTTTCTTATTAGTCTGCAGCTTTGATACTACTATTTTAAAATTATAGCCATAGAATTGAGTCAGGAATGATGCTCAATAAAAGTGAACATTTTTGAAAGGTAAAAACCTCAATGAGGGATTCAATTCTGTCATTCACAGTAATTTAAACAAAAAGCATCTGAAGTGCTGGGGCCCAATAATTACACCTGTTTCTATTAATGAAAAATAAGATATATGGGGTTTATGTTATTCTTTCATTTGTAACCATGTTTTCTCTTTAAGCCAATAGTGTATGCAGATTGGATATTGTAATTAAGTATTTGCAAACAACCTACCACCTAATTATAGGAAAAAATGACCATTTTAAAAGTAAATAGTATGTTTCTGAATATACTATAGAAAGAAAAAAAATCAACATAGTGAACTCGAAGACTAATACTAGGGATGTAAGAGAAAAACATGATCTCAATTCATGCATGTATACAGGATTTGAATTTTCTAAGTTATGAGAATATGTGTGCCTGCAAGTCTGTATGTCCAGCACCTGCATTCAGGTACCTGGAAGTGAACTTCAGATATCTTGAAACTGGAGTCATGGGCAGTTATGAACCATTAAGATCAGTTATGGCAATGGAACCCAGGCCCTCTGCAAGAACAGCAAATACTCTTAATTGTTGAGCTATTTCTCCAGCACCATGCTTTGTTTTTTTTTTTATTTATTAAAAGTTTCCACCTCTTTCCCGCCTCCCTTTTCCCTCCCCCTTCCCACCTCCCCCTCTCCACCTTCCCCTCCCTACCTCCCCCTGTTGATATTAAGTTTAAAGAACAATACGTGAATGACGTGCACGGTGAATAGTCTCTGCACATCACTCTCACTGAGGGTAGAAGATCCATTATGTAGTGCAGGTAAAATTCTTCTCATTACAAATAAAATACAAGTTAGTAAAGTGTATAAAATACTTATTTTAGCGCCTCTCCTGAGTAAATTGTTTTCTTTTTCTAAGAATACATCACTTAGCTGATTTTACAGTTTTCCAGGTAAATACCATACTGACTGTTTGATGACCCACCAGTGGCTCCCATCACACTTACTGCATAGTCCGTTGTCACAGTTATTAGGACAGCTAGCACACGGTTCCCCTTGCTTGTAAGGAGTGGCCTTTGTCAACACATTGTTACCCCTGAAAGTTAAAACATACAATTATTTTTCTCTTAGTTGCTCTTTTATAGACCAAAGTATCAGTGAGCATATGTACATGGTCATGCACGATTTTCAATTTTGTTTACATTATTTTATAAGCAAAACTGAAAATAATGATTTCCATAGCGTAACTCAGACAACAATAACAATTAAGAACACACTTCACACGTGAGCATCTTTCTTCTAGTTTGCTATCTGTTGCTGAGATAAAAGAATGACTAAAAGAGACTTTGAGGGGGCGGGAAGGGTTTTATTTAACTCATAGGTCTGTCATGGAGGGAAGTCATGGAAGGAACCTGAAGGCAGGAGCTGAAGAAGAAGACACAGTGGAGATTTAAATGCTGCTTACAGGCTGCACCCTGACTCGAGTTCAGCTACCTTTCCTCCAGGCCAGGTCTACCTACCTAAAGGTGGCATGGCCAGCAGTGGGCTAGACCCTCCTACATTAGCCATCAGAAAAAGGCCTCACCAACAGGGACACGAGCCAATTTAATACAGGAAATTCCTTAATTTGAAACTTCTCAGCTGTGTCAGGGTGACAACCAAGGCCAACAATGACACACCGTCTCTCTAACCACAATCATTCATCAAACTAAGTGAGGAAATGGAGGTAACTTGCATCTAGAATTGTCCCCTTCATTGCCAGACAGATGAAATCATTACTAAGGCGTGGGTTTAGGAATCCTGTCACTCTAGAGAAAGAACATCTCATAAATGGCAGTGGTAAAGGAAAACTGCTAATATACTCTATTGGAAAGCTGAGCTAGTCCACGGTTACTCTAAAATCGAAAATAAAGTTTCAGCATTTGTTGTCTGGCTGAGAGTGAGTTCATATTGTTTGTGCATGGCTAGTAGCATGTATTTAAGCCGCTCTAGCTTGTATTTAAAGAGATTTCATGTATGAGAATTTTGCAGTTACTATGAAGAGAATGTCAGTTTGCAAAGCTTAGATCTGTGCGAGCATTCAAGGGATGCTATCTTGCAGGGATGAATTTTTGACTTAGGATGATCATTACCATGTGGACCATGAGATTGAAGATACGTCGGAATCTAAATCCTAATTGTGCAAGTGACACAAGAGTAGAAGGTGACACCATTGAGTCTCGGTGTATTGAGCACACACTTAGAGAAACAAACCATGAGGGTTCTAGACAAGCGCTGTAAGTTCATCTCCAGCTTCCTCCCACTCTCCATTCTTGTATCTTGTTTCTTGCATCCGCTCATGAGATGCTTTTATGATCAAGGAATAAATTTAGTTACAAATCTCCATGGTCTGTGAACTTTCTATAGTAAACGCTAAAAGATGTATTGGCAGAGAAACAAATTCTGAGTTCAAAGCTCTCCTACTCGAGTCTTCTTTCACTTGAGTAACCATCACTCAACAAATCTGATAAGAAGCGTGGTTCCCATCTTTTCCAAAGAGTAAGTAGAATTAAAACAGAAAGTGTGTTGTGGTTACACACGTGGAATAGCAAGGTTTGTGTGAATGATGTAAGGTTTTCCTCTTTTGTAGGTAACAAGTAATTGAAATATTTGAAAAGAAAAAAAAAGGTGAAATTAAGGTCATCCCTTTTGCAAGACAACTGCCTAATTCATTTATGCTTGCATTAAAAATGCAAAGTCCTGCAGTGTGAAATTAGCAAAATAGATAACGTGAAACCCGAGAAAAATTTACAATACAAAGTTCCTTGAATGAAGGACCTAAGGAAGGATAATTGAAAGAAAGGACATCATTTTACCAGTGAAGATGGAGATCTTAGATCTTTACATTCAGAACTATGGAACTGCACTCTTCTCTGACAAATTAGCATTGCCTCGATCTTCAAACTAAAACCCTGACATTTGCTCTTCACTCGGTGGGGTTACATTTCTGATTCTGGTTTGCTTTATATAAGAGCTTTCAAATGTTAGTTTGCAGGTAAAATTACACACAATTCTGGAGTGCATACTTACGCAGGACAGTATTGGCAAACGTAGAAATATTTTAAAGTACGTTGACTGGGACAGTAAGCAACTCCACATCCAATTTTGTAAGTTGAATACCAAACAATCTACAAGACAAATGCATTGATGTTTAATAGAAAAGTGGTAAAATATTCAAAAATAAATATTGACCTATATAGTATATAAATACGTGGCTATAATAGTCATTAACATTTACCACATAAAATTTTTATTTTGAGTATCGCAGTAATAACATTTTATTTTTAATACCTTTTAAAACCAAACATGTTCTGTGGGATCACTATTTTATCCACTTGTAATGAAAGGATATACTGCATGCTTTCTTATTATTAGTTCTTCAAACCCTGGGCATAAATTAATATATCTTAAGGAATCAATGAACTGGCAGAACTGTATTACACCCACTCAGCCTGTCTCCTCAAACTGAACATAGGGATGGGTCATCAGCTGGCAAAGCTTTCGTCATTGCATTACAGTGTTTATTACTATAGCATCTTCATTCATATGCCCACCTGAGTATAATGTCCAACAGCCGCATTGGGTTGTGGCCCTACACCATAGGTAAAATGTTCACTTTCATCATACCAGCTTTGAATTAAGTCTGACCAAGCAGTAGGGTCACTTGACATATAGAGATTTTCACCACATCTGGTACCTGGGAAGAAAAATACTTATGAGGAAAACATTAAAACATTCAACGGCGAAATAAATTGACTATACACATGCAAAATGCTGTACTTCAGCCAGAATGCCTATGCTGGGTAATTGTTGGTTAAGGAGGGAGCATGGTGCCTGCTTCTTAGATTAATTAACAAATTAATAGATTAATAATTAATATATTAATCATATGAGAAGACAGTCATCTCAGACAGTTAGGCTGGCCTAAGCATGCAAATATCTGAAGCGGTTGTGAATGCTCCATTCTGTTAAGTGGAGAATGTTCCATTCTTCTCCATTTGCACTGTCAAAGCTGCAGCTAACTCGGCACTAAGTTCTTTACATGTGTATGTGTTGTGTGCTCTCAGCATTGTGATGCAGGCCTAGGAAAGAGAAGGGGTCAACACTTGCATGCTTCCTTAAAATATTCAGTCTACATGATTTTTGATTATGATTTCAAAACATCAAGTATTTTGCAGCAAAACTAATGAACAAGTGAACACAATCAGATGTATATCATAAAAATAGATATCAGAATACTGAACAGCTGTGTATTATCAAAATGTGGGGGCAGGTGATTAGATTTGATAAAGCGTCAAGAAAAACATCTAGTGTGACATGACTTTAGTGTGTTCTCTGGCCTGTCATTTTCTCCCTAATGTTGTTTTTCTAATTTGAGGATTTTTGTAAAAAAGGATGCCACATGCTCTGCTGTGCTTCTGAGCTTGGAGAGAACAAATGATAATCACATGAAACATTTGCATAATATAAACAAATATATTTATATTTGCAAAATATATGCAAATATGTTTATGTTGCATACTATAAACAGATATGTAATATGAACCGCATTATAATTATATCTAAATCATAAATAAATGACTTGGAAAGAGACCATTGATACCATTTATGTGCAAATTATTAATGTACTATCCTAGAAATACCTGCTACTGTTGAATTGATTCACGTTATGAAGCAGTCATATATATAAAAGTACGTACTGGTTTTTCGGGTTTCTGGATTGCTGTGCTCTAACGTACACTTATTAGCCCACCTCTGAGCATTTGTAGTTGCTTCTGCGCTCCATTCCTAAATATCAAAAGAAAAAGAAAACTACATCTAATGATCCAACCATAACGAAAGCATATAATTTGATTTGTTAGCAAAACTTTAAAAGTTCATTGGAAGATTTTTCTAATTATCACTGTTATTAAAATGCCTCTTTTTCATGTTTTAATTTTGTTTCCACCTGAAGAGAAGTCCATCAAAGTTGTGTAAAAGGACAAAATACTCAACAATAAAGCCAAATCTATGATGTTTGTGAATGACGGCAAATACTGATACATGTGAAGCACTGGAATGATATTTTAATATTATAAGGTGTTCGAGTTATTCCAAAGTTCTTTGATGCCTATTACTTTCATGTGAAAGAGATGGGCTTGGGTGGGATAAAAGGATATTAGCATTGTGTGATGGAAAGTATTGTATATTAAGAAGAGTGTAGTATTGAGAAGGGAGAGATAGCTCAGTGACTGAGAGAACCTACTGCCCATTTGCAGAGGTCCTATGTTTGGTTCCCAGCACCCCTGACCACTGATTCATCGCTGTTCATAAACCAACTTCTAGTGGGAATCTAATGCCTGTGCGTGGCCACACTCACAGACAGAAACACAGAAAAACACATCCTCTCAAGAAGTGAGACCCTGAAAGACAGAAAATGCCTTGATGCGTGCCAAGAAAAGACAACGAACAAAATGTTTCACACAAGATTCTCAAAGGGTTGGTTTCTAATTCTGCCTAACTTATTATAAGATTAAAAAACCTGAAATGTCTTTTAGCCATGTCAAAAATGAGAACAATGGACTCTTTCTCACATAAAAATTAAATAAATAAATGAATGAATGATTAATAAATAAATAAATATATTAGTAAAAAAGAAAATCAAAGCAGGAACTGTGGGCAGCAATGTCAGAGGTGCAGCAGGTGGCAATTGAGTTTCAGGAGATCAGACGCAGTGTGCTGATGGGTGAATCTCAGATAGGCAAGGCCCCAAGGGTTTCAGATCCAGAATGTCTCTTGCTATGGCTGCCTTGGCATATTTGCAGCTGACATTTTTCTCTGGTATCTGGCATGACATCAACAGGTGTGGGGAGAATTCCATTGCCTTTAATTTTGTGTGATTATCTCACGGAAATATTCTGCTCTGCTGGACATTTTTCCCTGTGGATTGTCATGAGGATGACTTCCTCCTAAGCTGTGCTGTTTAACTGTAACAATGATTTTGTACAATAATAATGTTAGTTTAGATAGAATTTTGATGATTAAGGGTTTTAACAAATACAGTAAGGGATTATGATAGGGGTTAGTTTAGTGGGAAAACTAATATAGGTAAAGACAGGATATGGTGTTGCCACCACCCTTGGCAAAGCAGGCACTGCAAAGGATAGAAATTAAGAACAAGGAAGTGTCACCAGCTAGAACTTAGGAGTTTCTCTTGAGGAGTCACATAGAGTGTAGCTTAGGTTAATGATTAAGAAAAGCAATTGTTCCCCAGACGAGGCTAGCTTAAGTTCTCTTAGTCTCAATGTTGGAAGATGTGTTCATAGGTTTCGGTGTGCATCATAGCTTTACATAACGACTAAGGTTAAGTTAAGATGTCTTTGTTTATGGCTTTGAGATAGAAAATCTTACGGAACAGTTTAAAGATTAGGAAGGCAGTTGATTGAGAAACTCTTTGAGGTCAAGAAACAAGAACAAATACAGCCACGTTTTTATTAGCTCACATGTCTTTCTTGCTAGGATGGGTCGGTGATCAAGGTGATTCCTTGTACCCATTTCTGTCTCAACTTCCTGATATAAAAAACCAGACTGTTGATGTGTTGGTGTGCACCCTGACAATTTAAGGTAATACTGACTGATTCCTTTTCATATATAAAAGTTTGTATTTGTTATTCTTTTGAGATTTTTTATATTACCTTCTGAAATAAGTATTAAAATTATTGACCTTTTCTTTTTAAACTCAAAATGCAACCAGCCAGTAAGACAACTGGCTGAGAAAAATACCTTGTTTGCTTACCCTCTGTTAATCTGCAATAAGTTGTTCAGACATGAATGTATGTGCGTTCTTGAGGATAATTTGTTTTTGACATGTAGTATGTAAAATGTTTAACCATGTAATGGAAATGAGAAAAATGTTTTTCTTTTTTTTAACGTGTATTCATTGTAACCATTAACTAAAAAGAAAATGTATCTTTCAGCCATTTGAAATTCTTCTGTTGAGAATTCTCTGTTTAGTTATTTACACCATTTTTCATTTGGATTATTTGGAATTTTGATGTCTAATTTCTTGAGTTCTTTATCTATTTTGGAAGATCAGTCCTCTGTCTGATGTGGGGTTAGGAAAGATCTTTTCCCATTCACTGGGCTATCTTTTTATCTTATTGGTTGTGTCCTTTGCTTTACAGAAGCTTCTCAGTTTCAGGAGTCCTATATATTTATTGCTGCTCTCAGTATGTGTGCTACTGGGGTTATATTTAGGAAGTGGCCTCCTGTGTTCAGGCATTGAAGGCTACTTCCCACTTTCTCTTCTATCAGGTAGAGTGTGGTCAGATTTATATTGAGGTCTTTAATCCATTTGAACTTGAGTTTTGTGCATGGGTATAGTTATGGATCTATCTGCATTCTTCTACATGTTGGCATCCAGTTGTGCCAACAGCATTTGTTGAAGATGCTTTCTTTCTTCAGCATCCTTAGCCATCAGGGAAATGCAAATCAAAATGACTCTGAAATACAGTCTTACACCAGTCAGAATGACTAAGATCAAAATACCAAAGATAGCTTGTGCTGGAGAGGATGTGGAGTAAGGGAACACTCCTCCACTGCTAGTGGAAATGCAACTACTCTAGAAATCAGTATGGCAGTTTCTCAGCTTCCTGTTGTCCGGCTAGCTTACCCCCCGAAAAAAACCACAAAGAAATTGTATTAATTTAATTACTGCCTAGCCCATTATATCTAGCTTCTTCTTGATCAACTCTCACATCCTGATCTAACCCATTTCCATTAATCTGTGTATCACCACAAGTTATGGCTTACTGGAAAAGATTCAGTGTCTCTGACCTGGCGACTTCATGGCGGCTCTCCCTGTCTGCCTTTCTCCTCCCAGCATTCAGTTCTGTCTTCCCGCCTATCTAAGTACTGCCCTATCAAAAGGCCAAAGCAGTTTCTTTACTTAACCAATGAAAACAACACAAATACAGAAGGATCTCCTATACCACTCAGAAAACTGGGAATCAGTCTACCTCAGCACCCAGCAATACCACTCTTGGGCATATACCCAAAGGATGCTCAATCTTACTACAAGGACATTTGTTCAACTATGTTTATAGCAACATTATTTGTAATAGCCAGAACCTAGAAACAACCTAGATGCCCCTCAACTGAAGAATGGATAAAGAAAATGTGGTACATTTACACAATGAAGTACTACTCAGCAGTACAAAACAATGACATCTTGAAATTTGCATGCAATTGTATGGGACTAGAAAAAAAAATCCTGAGTGAGGTAATCCAGACCCAGAAAGATAAATATGGTATGTACTCACTCATAAGTAGATACTAGCTGTAAAGCAAAGGATAACCAGTCTATAGTCCATGACTCTGGAATAGCTAAGTAACAAGGAGACCATAAGAGAAACATATATAGATCCACCTGGAAAGTCGAAATAGAGAAGATCACCAGACAAAATTGGGAGCATGGGGGTGGGAGTAGAAGGGAAGGCTGAAGAGGAAGGGAGGGAGAAGAACTTGAAGAAAAAGAATAGTCAAGAAGGAAGAAGGACAGAAATGAGAGCAAGGAAAAGATTTTTTGATTAAGGGAGCTATTACAGGGCTAGTCAGAAACCTGACACTAGAGAAATCCCCAGGAATTCACAAGTATAACCCCAACTAAGAGAAGAAAGGGTGCCTGAACTGGCTTTGTCCTGTAGTCAGATTTATGAATATTTTAAATGTCACCATAAAACTTTCATCCAGCAACTGATGGAAACAGACAGAGACCCTCAGTGGAGCACTTGACTGAGTTTCCAAAGTCCATTTGAAGAATGAGAGGAGTGAGAATATGAGCAGAGAGGTCAAGACCATGAAGGGGACACCCACTGAAACAGTTTACCTGAGCTAACAGGAGCTCACCAACTCCAGTCAGACAGGGAAGAAACCAGCATAGGATCAAACTGGATTATCTGAATGGGGCAGACTGCAGAGCCACAGTCAGTGGCACCAGGATTTATCCCTACTGCTTGTACTACCTTTGAGGAACTCATTCTCTTTGGATGAATAACTTGCTCAGCCTAGATATAGCAGGGTGGGTCTTGAACCTTCCCCAAAGCAATGTGCCTTACCCTCTCTGAGGAATGGATATGGGGTGGGGTGGAGGGAAGGTAGGGGGAATGGGAAAGGGGAGGTAATGAGAACTGGAATTGGTATGTAAAATGAAAAAAAATAGTTTGTTTTCCTTTATAAAAATAAATAAATAAATAGAATGTAACTACACTGTAATTTTTATATTGTTTAAAAAAATCTGTTGGGTTTTTTAAGCTGTAAGGGAAAAAAATAAATACACAGAAGGGATATTTCTAGATAGAGGTCATAAAAGAAATAAAAAGATGAGAGGGAGATAATAGAGAAATCCTAAAGTTGTGTGTGTGTGTGTGTGTGTGTGTGTGTGTGTGTGTGCTATTCCCTTTTTCGCTGGCCACAGATAGTTAAGCTTTACCCCCTCAGACAGAAAAGTCAAACTGAGTGTGCTGACTCTGCTGTTCCCGCCTCCCAATTAATGAGTTGCTGAAGCCTGGTCCTTACAGACGTAAGGAATATTTTTAACCATAATGTTAAGCCACCTCCAGTGGCTCCTCCCCCCACAGCTGGCTCACCTCATTTCCACCACAGTCTCTTACCATTTTTAGCATGTTGCTGGCTGTGGGGTTAACTGCTCTCCTCAGTTCATTGTGTTTATTCACAATCTCTCTTTGAACTTGCAGCTGGCTGGTTAACAGTGCAGTAAAAGCTGGATCCTGAAGGAAAATTACTTTTAACAATTTTGTGGACGACAGACAGGGAAGAAATTACTTCGAAAACAACAACAACAACAAAAATCACTTAAAACTATTATCGCATAACATCGCCCAAATAGAAAAGGGAACTATGAGTTACTTAGCAATACCAATACATCTGCATCAACAATTTTAATAAAAATAAGTAGACAGAAGACTCGGAAATGATGAGTAATTCATTTCTAGACAAAAATTCCTCTGAGGCCACAAATGATAGTTTCTGATTTTATTTCAGCTTTCAATGATGTGGATGTGTATGTGTGTGTTAATACAATCCTATAAGAGGAAGTTCGGGGAGGTACTCTGAACATGAACAAGAGAATAAAGGTGATCAATATTGGTCAGATACAAACCATGAGACTTACAACAGTGCCTGCATGTTAGACTGGTGCAATAGGATGTCAATATTATAAAAGTAACAAGCCACTTTTTGATTGAACTTAAGGCCCACTCCATGAGCTGGAACCCAGTTCTGACAATGCTAAAGTGGCAAAGAACCTGAGACTAAATGGGTCATGTGATCTAAGGGAAAACCTACTATTATTCTGGTCCAGGAAGATAACAATAAAATAATGACAGATCACTATACCACAGATCAGTGCATCATTCAGGCCTCATCAGAGAAGCCTCTTCTTTCAGTAGATGAGACCTTTCAGTAGACCTACAACAGGACAATGTGCAGAGAGTGACAGACTTTGGAACACGCAACCCTAAGTGAGATGACTGAAATGAAATCCCCCCCCTACACACATACACACCACCACCACCACCACCAAGGTTCAGGGATCTGTGCAGAAGAAGAAACTTGATGCTAAGGGCAAGAGTGATGGGTGACTCCAAGGAAAAAGTGTCTTCCAAACACAAGAGCAAAGCACATATGAACTCACGGAGACTATGGCAATACAAAAAAGATCTGCAGAGGTTCACCGAACAAAAATCCCAGGCTTGAGAACTGAAACTTGACATGGAGTCCCACCCCTAACTAAGTAGCTATCTTCTGGCAAAGAAAAAAAAGATCAATCTTCTGAAATGGAGTATCCGTGTCTTAGCTAAGATTTTTGCTATTGCTATAAAGAGACACCATGACCTTGGCAACTCTTATAAAGAAAACATTTAATTGTGGTGGCTGGCTTAGAGTTTCAAAGGTTAAGTCCATTATCATCATGGTGAGAAGTATGATGGTATCCAGAGAGGCGTTGCGTTGGCTACACCTTAGCTTGCAGACAATAGGATGTTGACTGTCTATCTGGACAGTATTCTGAACATAGGAAACCTCAAAGCCTACCACCGCAGTGACACACTTCCTCCAACAAGGTCATACCTACTTCAACAAAGTTACGCCTCCTAACAGTGTCATATCCTACAAGATTAAGGGGTCCAATAGTCTTCAAACTTCCACAGTGAGTACAACAACTGTGCTCCAGGGCAGGCCCTATGCCCCAGAATAGTTTGCCAATCACAAACAGATGCCATTATGATTTTAATTGTTTTGACATTTTGACTTGTTTTTTGTTGGTTTTGCTTTTGCATTTTGGATTTTGGTTGTGTTTTTGTTTTGTTTTGTTTTGTTTTGTGAGAGAGAGAGAGAACATGAAGTTGGGTGAATATGGAGATGGTGAGGATCTGAGAGGAGTTGCTAGAGGGGGAACATAATACATATCAAAAATTTAGATTAAAAATGAGAACATTTTGTCATCAAACACTTCATAGCAGAAGACCTAAGACTTCTCCTTTTGCATTTGGTCAAACCACAGTGAGGTATGGTGAGGGAACCCCATGATCCATAGGCTAAAGAGAACATCACTCTCTGTGGCATCTGCATTTGGCGATAGGACTTGCAGATTCAGTCTCAGTTCCTATCCCCCATCCAGCACATGGTCGAAACCATTAGGCAGCATGTTTTCCAAGGTTGTTCAATACGTACTTCTTAAATATTTTCAAAATTTTCCCACACAATTAGAGGGCAGCAAGTTCATCTTTTAAATGGAATGTTTCTTACTTTGATCAGTTTATTAGTAAAACGTGATTGGGCCAGTGTTCATATTTTCAGATTATCTTCATGACTATATGCATGTGGCAGCTAAATCTTGGAGCAGAATGGGACTTTTGGTTGTTGGACAGGTTCTAAGCTTAAATTTATACAAAGGTGCAATGTTCCAAGGGTGTGAGCAAGATTCTGAAGTAATCTAATAGACACGCTACTCATAGTAGGTTTTCTGGTACTTTGGAATAAGTTACTTGACTGTTCCTCACAACACTGAACTCCCTCAAGACTCTTAAGTTTCTATCCTCATGCTTCTGGTTACACAGCATTGGCCATTTTCTACCCTCTGTCCATTTCAACCTCTGCTTTGTGTTCCTAAGAACAGAGACTATTAGATAATGCCTTGAACTACAGGTATAGCACAAATGTAGATTCATATTGAACAATGGGTGCAAAAGTCAAGCATCAGCAATGACCAATCCCAGAATTATCAGACATTCCCATGTTTCCATTATCCTCAAAATGTGACTTAAAATAACTTCATAACATAAAAATATTGGTTTCTAGACAGGAGGATCAATAGAAACAGATCGAAAGCACAGATATTAATTCACACACTTACAAACACCTGATTTTTGACAAGCAAAAAGTATAAAATGGAAAAAAGAGAGCATATTTAACAAATGGTACTTGCATAACTGGATATCAACATGTAGAAGACTGAAAATAATTCCATATCTATCACCATGCACAAAACTCAAGTCCAAATGGATCAAGGATCTCAACAAAAAGCCAACCACACTGAACCTCATAAAAGAGAAAGTGGGAAGTACACTTGAATGCACTGGCACAGGAGACCACTTCCTAAATATAACCCAGTAGCACAAACTCTGAGAGAAACAATTAATAGATGGGACCTCCTGAAACTGAAAAGCTTCAATAAAGCAAACAGCATAGTCAACAAGATAAAATGGCAGACTACCATGGGAGGCTATAATGGGAAAAGATCTTCATCAACCCCACTTCAGACAGAGGACTGATCGCCAAAATATATAAAGAACTCAAGAAATTGGTCACTAAAGAACAAATAATCCAATAAAAAATGGGGTACAGACATAAACAGAGAACTCTCAACAGAGGAATCTAAAATGGCTGAAAGACACTTAAGGAAATGCTCAACATCCTTAGCCTTCAGAGAAATGCAAATCAAAACAACTCTGAGATTCCATCTTGAACCTGTAAGAATGGCCAAAATCAAAAACACTGATGACTGCTTATGCTGGAGAGGATAAGGAGCAAAGAGAACACTCCTGCATTGCCAGTGGGAGTGCAAATTGGTACAGACCCTTTGGATATCAGAATTGGAATTTCTCAGAAAATTAAGAAACAACCTTTCTCAAGACCCAGAAATACCACTTTTGGGTATATAACCAAAGGATGCTCAATCATACCACAAAGACATGTGCTCAACTATGTTCATAACAGCATTGTTTATCACAGCCAGAACCAGAAAACAACCTAAGTGCCCTTCGACTGAAGAATGGATAAGGAAGAAAAATGTGGTACATTTATACAATGGAGTACTACACAGCAAAAAAAAAAGAAAAAAAGAAAAAAAATGACATCTTGAGATTTGTGAGCAAATGGATGGATCTAGAAAGCATCTGAGTAACCCAGACTCATATGTACTCATTTATAAGTGGCTTTTAGTCATAAAGCAAAGAAAACCAGCCTACAATTCACAATCCCAGAGAACCTAGACAACAATGAAAATCCTAAGAGAGACATACATGGATCTAATCTACATGGGAAGTCGAAAAAGATATGATCTCTTCAGTAAATTGGGAGCATGGGGACCATAGGAGAGGGTTGAAGGGGCGGGGAGAAAAATGGAGGGGAGGAAAGAAAATGTATAGCTCAATAAAATCAATTAAAAATGTGTTTAAAATACATTAAAAAATTGGTTCCTTAGGGTAAGAAATCCTTTCTGATTTTACACCATTATGCTTTGTCATGAAAATTCTATGAATAGTTGTGATTGTTTTTTTATGAGTATTAATAAAGTTTTACTGGGGATGTCAGAAAGTAAGATACACATCAAGTCTAAAATTACCAAAAATCAGAATCTATTCTTACAGAGTTCATAAGGCATAAAAAATATGACTTCTTCAAATCTGATAGGCTATATATAAAGAGAGATCAATTTATTGAGGATACCAAACAGTTCACAAAAGATGATTCTTAGTTGGGATTTGAAAAGATGTACAGTTTTCATCAGACTGGTGAGAAACATAGGAAGTCATGCTGAGAGAGATTATCAGTAAGCAGTTAGTGGTGCCAAAACCCAATGACATCTCACTAGATAATGATTTTTAGAAATGAGGGCCAAGAATTAAACCAGGAAGTAATAAAATCGTGAGGGTTCGAAGGAAAATCATTAAGGGAGAAAAGATGGGAAACTGTTTATATATATACCTGGGGAATAAGAAGCAAACTTTCTCCCGTCTAAGAATTTGACTATTATAATGACATCTTGAAATCTGCGGGCAAACGGATGGATCTAGAAAACATCATATTGAGTGAGGCTCTTAAACAAAAAGCAAAGAAAAAACAACCTACAATTTACAATCACGGAGAACGTAGACAACAATGAGGACCCTAAGAGAGACATACATAGATCTAATCTACATGGAAAGTAGAAAAAGACAAGATCTCCTGAGTAAATTTGAAGCATGGGGATCATGGGAGAAAGATGAAGGGGAGGGGAGAGAAAAGAAGGGGAGTGGCAAAAAATATACAGCTCAATAGACTGAGGTTTTTTTTAAAAAAAAAGTGAAAAAAGGAAAAAATATTGTAGGGACCTAGTGCAGTATCTGCCGTATAAGAATGTCCAATAAATATAAACTATTTGGGAAAAAAGAATTTGACTCAGACTGGTTACAGTTATGAATGCGAAATAAGAGCTGAACAGCTATCAAGGTCTTAATTTCTAGCTAGTGTTGAGTTCTAAACGTCATAGAAGAGTATGAAAAGTGACAACAATGATGCTAGTATCTCACATCCACATGCTTCCAGGTCAGAAGGAGAACTCCATCTGTGAGCCTTATACACACTGACAAAGATGACTGACCTTGTTCTGGGATCATTAAAGCATAAAATCATGTGTGAAATAGGGGGTCTGCATTCAAGATTCCACACAGTAACAATATTTTATGTACTAATACCAAGATCATTGGTAAACACAAAAATATTGTAGAAACAAGTCCAGTTATTTGTAAACAATAAAAAAGGAGTAAATATACTGATACAAAAATAGAGAATGCAAATTTAATTTCTGAGCAATCACATAGAAATGGGGAGAAACAAACAACATAGAAAATACTTGGAGTAGAAGACCCATAATTAGTTAGCTCTTTAAATCCATATAACATGCTGTCTCTTTAAAATATGACTTGTGAGTGACATGTGATTTTAAGTGGAGATGACCTTTCAAAGTATAAAAGTGAATTTCAGTAACATATTTATTTGTGATAAATTGAGTAATTGACCCTTAAAAATAACACATAACACATTCAAGAGATCTATAAATATGGTCTTATCTGGGAGGAAAATGTCTTTACGGAAGTAATCAATTCAGGATCTTACACAACATTATCCTAAAGTACCCAAGTGGAACCTGAATCTCAGGCCCAGTGATTTCATGAGAAACACAGAGGAGATTATATTAACATGAAGAAAGTGGTTGGAGTGACATAGCCATCTGTCAAAGGGCAACAATTGGCAGAAGTCACTGTAAGAGAAAGAAAAGAATCAGTTCCTTCCTAAGTCCACCAGAGAGACCTCAATTTCAGACTACTAGCCCCAACAGTTGTAGAGAATGCACTTCTACTGTGTTCAGCCAGCAAGTCTGGTAATTCTTAACAACAGTGCTATGAACTTTATTTATTATTTAACCAATTCTATGAAATAGTGTTATTTGTTTCTTGACCATAGAATACTAGTGAAGTCAGTCTGTTGTTGTTGGGCTTGTGCTATGTTGTTCACACCTGTGAACCTTCTCCTTGGAATATACTTTGGCTTTTCAAGTATCCAAAGGGCACATGTGACTGCAGGCCACCACAGCCATGAGTGATGGAACAAAAGACTTAGTCCCCTATTTCCGCCTTCTAGTGAAGTGTTCTATGACACCCATGGACACTTTGCCACCTATCAGACACTCTGCATTCTTCTGCTCTCAAAGTGGCCCGCCCTTTTCCAAAGTTGTCGCGTGCTCTGAGAGGATGTTCCCACCTTAAACTTACCTTTCCTTCTGTGGGCAACGATTGCAGCAGCAAAGCAAAGAGAAACAGTATCACCTGGAACCAAGCCATGGCTGGATGCTAGAAGAGCAAACAAATATCTTCACTGAAGTCAGTAGCGTAGGGACACAGGAGGGGAAATCGAGCCACCAGGGTTACGTGCTAAGTGCCTGTAACTCCCAAGTTCACTCACAATTTAACGGAAGTCACTATATGGTGCAGATAGAATGACAGAGAAACAAACTCATCTCTAAAAGGGACATGGACTAAAGACCTTGATGGCTGCCCTTGAGTTGCATGTGCAGTGACTTGGGAATTCCTAGTATCTCCTTGCAAAAAAAAAGCCTGTTGCCTTTTCTTCATCCAAAAGGGAATGTGAAAAACTTGATGATTCCTTCATAGTCAGTTAGGTTGCTGACACTCGCCATCCATCTCATTATTAGAGAGACGGTTCAGGTTTTCTTCACTGTGTCTCATCTCTCAACTTTCTATTCTCAGTGAGGAGAAAGTTACTTCTCTGTCTACACCAGAATTTCTTCAAGATTTCAGGGTTGGGATTATGCTGACATAAATGATCAAACACCTTGGAATTGGTTATTTCTGAGAGAAATGAGAAATTGTGTTTCTTTTCCCCTCATACTTGTATTATTATCTAAAGTTTTGGTTTAGAAAACAAATATATATAGTTAACACACAGTTTGGTACAAAGGATGTTTAATATTATCATTGTATTTTAAAAGGCCTTCTTGCTCATCCTTGTATTGCTTCTTCTAAATAGGGTGGCATACCATGGGTCCCTGGGATAATACTAAAAGCAGCTCAGTTGGAAAAATACTTATCTTCCCATTCCCAACCACCAGTAATGACTTAAAATACATTGAACATAAAGACACAAAAACCATTTTCATTTTGAGAACAGTAAGTCATGAATGCAACTTCATGAGGCCCCTTTATTCTTATTTTAGTAATTCTTATCATATGATAACATATAAAGTGACATGGAAACACATACACAACGACCACACTTTTTCACCTTCCTGATAAACATAGTTCTAGTGGGGAATGGCATCCTAAAAACTGGAGCGTTAGCTGTCCTCTCTATTTACATAATGAATACTAAAAGTTTGGTATTTCTATATTGACCACCCAGACTACTTTATTCTTGAGACAAGAAGTAGGACATACCTTATAGCTGAACACATTCCTGCATCAACTTTCTGTGACTTTTATTTTAATTTCATGTCTGTAGCTTAATGTTCATTATGATACAGTCTTTGGAAACCATCATGCTGGAGAAATCCACCAGAGCTTCTGTTTTCTCTTACACAAAATGTGAATTTCTATAGTTTTACTTTTAAAAAGATGTAATTACATAAAAATCCTAATACAGTTCTCATATAATAAATATGCATAACCATAAATGAATAATGTGGTAGGAGGCCGCTTGTGGTTCCCAGCTGTTCAGCCTCAAAATAACCACACAGAAATTGTATTAATTAAATCACTGCTTGGCCTATTAGTTCTAGCTTCTTATTAGCTAGCTCTTACATCTTAATTTAACCCATTTTTATTAAACTGTGTATCGCCATGTGGCTGTGGGGTACTGGCAAGTTTTCATCCGGTATCAATCTCTAGCAGAGCTACATGACTTGCCCTGACTGGGCCTTCTTTCTCCAAGCATTCAGTTTAGTTTTCCTGCCTAGCTCTATTCTGCTAAGCCACTGGCCAAAACATTTAGCCATTAACCAATAAAAGCAACACATAGAAGGGCTTCCCACACCAGAAAAATATCAGTATTTTTATTATCTTTTGAAGCACCTAAAATTTGGTTTAATCCCATCAGTTATTACTATAAAAAAATTTGTTATCTGGTTGAATATTAATTTTAGGATTGCTTAAAACAATTTTTTGTTCCTGGTGTCATAAGGGGAAAAAAAAACCCTGACATAATCTAAACTGTTGGGCATGTCAGAGGAGCAGCAAGTTGCAATTGAAGTTCCAGTGTCAGTCAGCCAGAAAATAATCCTCTGATGAGCCAATCTAATTTAGACAAGGTCACAGGACTGCAGACCCGGGAATGTCTTTTGTTTCTGTTGTGCCTTTACATGTCTGCTGCAGCCCTCTTTCTCTGCTGTTTAGCAGGGTGTGAGTAGATATGGTGAGATCTCTATTGCCTGTAAAATAGTGTGCTTGTCTCTTAGAAACATCCCATTCTACTGGGCATTTTTACCTGCGGATTGTCAAAATGATAACACCTCCCTAAACTGCACTGTCTAATTTGTGGGAGCCCGGTTATCATTCAGTCCTGCTCTCTCCCAAAAAAGCCTGAGTCTGTTCTCTCACCCAGAGAGCTGCTCTCCCCCAGAGAACTTCTCTTTCCCTCGGTCAAAGAGTTTAGAGAAACATATATATTACTTTCAGACAGTCAGCACATACATACATATCTCTTACCAGTATCAAAACAAACCTCTAAACCTTCGGGGGTCCTGGTGGGGGTTCCTGGGGTTTCCTGCCAACACATGAAATGTTGTTCCGAAGTTGAGACCCCCAGAGAGACCAGCACTGGAATCCAGTCAAGTGAAGAATGCAAAAGCAAGGTCTATTCAGCGCACTATTCAGCTAGGCTGGGGACTCGTCCACTCCCCTTGACACAGTGCAATAGGGAGAAAAGCCCCCGTATCTCATTTGGGGTTGACATACATAGGCAAAAAAGAAAGCCAGGTTTACTTTGTGTCAAGGAGGTTGATCTTGCTAAACGGAGGGTGTGGAATATTTCTCCTTGCCCCCTTCCTCCTTTAAGCGGCTACTTCTGTTTCTGTTCCCTCGCCACTCCCCACTCCCCAGCCCCAGCCAGCAGTTACTCCTGCTTCTGTCTAGACCACAAAGCTAAGTGTCGACAGGTGGCTAACTGCTAGGGACATTTATTTTTGCAAAGTTCTTAATGTTGCAAAGTTTCTTGAACCCGGTGTATTAACCAGCTTTTGAGGAAGCAAAGTTTCTTAAAATTTTCCATGACCTTACAATAATAATAATAATAACTTATACAGAGTTTTGGTGAATAAAAATAAATACAAGAATCTGTTTCACAGTCAGGGACTGTGAGTCTCACCTAAGGATGGATTGCAGCTCAATTTAATGACTAAGTATGGAGTCCTAATAGCTCAGGTAGTTTAAATTCTTTTAATCTTAATGCTGGAACATGTGTTCACAAGTTTTGGGTGCATCACGGCTGAAACAAAGTTTTAAATATGGTATGTACTCACTCATTAGTGGATTCTAACCATAAACAAAGGACATTGAGTCTATAGTTCGTGATCCTAGAGAAGCTAAGTAATAAGGTGAACCCAAAGAAAAACATATATAGATCCTCCTGGAAATTCGAAGCAGACAAGAATGCCAGGCAAAAGTTAGGAGCATGGGGGTGAGGTGGGGTGGAGGGAAGGGGATAGGGAAAGACAGAGGGGAGAAGGGGAGGGTTGGGGAGAGTTTGGGGGAGTGGGATGGTTGAGATGGAGGAACAACAGATATGGGAGCAGGGAAGGAGATATCTTAATTGAGAGAGCCATTTTGGGGTTGGCAAGAGGCTTGGCTCTGGAGGAGTTCCAAGGAGTCCACAGGGATGACCCCAGTTAGGACCCTGGGCAGTGGAGGATAGGGTGCCTGTACTGGCCTTGTCCCGTAATCAGACTGATGACTATCTTGAATATCACCATAGAACCTTCATCGGGCAACAGATGGCGATAGAGATAGAGACCCACATCAGAGCACTGGACTGAGCTCCCAAGGTCCAATTGAAGAGTGGAAGGAGGGAGAATATGAGCAAGGAAGTCAGACCACAAGAAGTTGGTCCACCCCCTGAGATAGTGTGCCTGATCTAATGAGAGTTCACCAAATCCAGCTGGACTGGGACTGAACAAGCATGGGATCAAACTGGACCCTCTGAATGTGGCTGACAATTGGGGCTGACTGAGAAGCCAATAATAATGGCCCTGGGATTTGTCTCTACTGCATGTACTGGCTTTTTTGGATCCTATTCTATTTGGATGCACACCTTCCTAAGCCTGTATGGAGGGCAGAGGGCCTTGAACTTCCCACAGGGAAGGGTACCCTGCCCTCTCTTAGGACTGGAGGGGGAAGGAGGAGGAGGAATGGGGGAGCGGGAGGGAAATGGAAGGAGGGGAGGAAGTGGAAATTTTGAAAGGTATTGTTTATAAAGCAATAAATTTTTTTAAAAAAAAGAAAAAAATCACCTTTCAAGATAAGTAAGAAGGTATTTGGTGATGTTAGATGTCCTTCTGTATATGTGTTACTTTTATTAGTTAATTAATAAAGCTGCTTTGGCCTATGGGAGGGCAGAGCACAGCCAGGCTGGCAGATATATAGAGAGAGTAGGTAGAGTCAGAGAGACACCGTGTAGATGCTGGAATCTTACCAGTAGGCCACAACCTCATGGAGATACGCAGATTAATTTAAGATGTACAAGTTAGCTAATAAGAAGCCTGAGTTCATAGACCAAACCGTGTTGTAATTAATATAGTTTCTGTGTGATTATTTGGGTCCGGGTGACCGGGAACAAAAAACGAAAAACCAAAAACAAAAAACAAACAAAACAAAACAAAACAAAACAGCCTCTGTTTACAAAATGGCATCCATAGATCCATGTAAGATCTTTAAAAAAACTTTAAAAAGTAAAAAAGAGGACTTTTAGAGCCACAAAAACAGGAACCAAGCACAAATTCTTGGTAGCCACATTTTTTCCACATAGGCTCTGTTTGCTGGCAGTGAGCAGAGGCACGGCTTCTTTAAAAGAAGGCTTCCTGACTCTGCATTAGTAGCAAAAATTGCATGGCTTCTTTAAGAGACAGTGGCTCTCACTCTTTTGAGGGCTCCTACACTTACATGTACTCTGCTCATGGGGCTTGTCAGCAGAGTACTACAAGTTGCTTAACGCTGACATAGATCTGCTGCAACCTTGGAGCTGGGGCAGTGAGCATGGATCGCAGAGCTGGTGGTAAACATGGTAATATTAAAAGGCCAAGAGAGGCAGAGCCAGCTTTCAGGGCCGCTCTGACCAAGCTGTTTATCATTTTAAAATGATGATAATTACACAACAAAACAGATTCGGACAAAAAAGACCTCTGAATGGGTCACAGTGTTGGCTAAATGTACATGGGCTTACGAGAGAGAAGAAAAAGTACAGAAAGTCATAGATTAAAGGTAAAGAGTATAAAATAAATATTAAAAGTATAAAAATAAAATAAAAAAATGAGGCAAGAAGATATGGAAAATATACAGAGAGTCTGGATTATTTATATTAACATATTTTCTTTGAATTTTTTGATTACAGAGAGACATTTGATTCTGGGACTGCTAAGTTAAATCAATATAATTAAATCAATATATCTTGACTTCAAAATTTGGGTCTAAGGATATGTTGCTTTGGAAAAAAGGTTCAGCCTTTGTTTCCACAGAAGATGAGAACCCATGGATTTCTTCCAGGCTAATATGGTTTGATGGAACAAGAACCCGTGAAAAGTCTCCATGAACCCTAAAAGTACTTCACCCAACCAACAGCAGGAAGCAGTTTGGACAAAACTCTGCTGAAATTCCCAAAATGATTGTTTATAGATGTTTGTTTTCATTTAAAGGTGATATGATATAGAAATGAATACTTTGCATTGGTATGGATCTTGGTCTACTAATAGAAATTTAATGTTGATTTTTTATTTTTGTTACACTGTGTATATATATATTTCTACTCTTATTTAAGGTATTATGTTTGTGAAGCCCATTGAAAATGTAATATGAGTTAAAAATACAGATTGATAGTCATTTATAATAGTCAAACCTGTAGTCATATTAGTTAGGTTCTCTAGATTACAGAGATACATTTCAGATAGGTATTCTTCAAAACTTTCAAAGACTTACGGAATAAGACATTTAAAATGTTTTAAGAACTTAGGCTTTTCTTAACAGTGAGACATGCCTGCTTCTGGCAGCACTAATTACTTCAGAGAGGTTGATGGGCATTGAAGAAACGTATTATGGAATTTGCCTTCAATGTGACACAGCCAACCATTTGGACAAAAAAAACTGCTCTTTCCTGGACTGTTTTATGGCACACTATATGAATTGGACATGCAGGACCCACAGAAAAGTAACTGTTGAACTTTCCAAAAGATGGGATGGTCTTTCAAGGTTCCTGCTTTATAGAAGAAGCTACTAGACATTCTGCAGAACACAGAAGAAAGCAAATGATAGACTGGAATTGCAAGGCTGAACAGATCTTTGAAATTCCTGTTTCATGAAAAAGTCTTTCAGATACTATGGGCCTGTAGGCTGAATGGGTGCCCCAGTGTTAGAGAAGAGCTTTGAGTGATTGTCCAGGCAGTGAGATGTCTCTGTCAATTCTAGAATTTTGCTAGTTGTTTACAGTGCACTTCCTGTTTATTTAGATAGTATTATACCCTTCTGGGATCTTTGAAGAGTTAAAGACAGATAGCTATAGTTATAGTTTTCCTTAGTTGTGATAAAAGATATATTAGATATAAAACTTTAGACTCACAAAAATTGGATAGATGAGAGAGTATTTTCCTTAATTTGCCAAAGTAAATGGACTAAATATTTTAATTAATTCTTGATTGATAACTGTTTTTTATATGTAATTTTACTATGTTAAAGTTAAAACCATTCTTTTCATTTAGTCAGAAAAGGGGAGATGATATGGGATGTCCTTCTGTATATGTGTTGCTTCTATTGGCTAATGAATAAAGCTGCTTTGACCTATGGCAGGGAAGAGTAGAGTCAGGCTGGAAGTGATATATAGAGATATATAGTGGAGCCAAAAGATGCCGTGTAGCTGCCAAAGCAGAAGGACTTTCTGGAACCTTACCAGTAGGCCCCAGCCTCATGGTGATACACAGATTAATAGGAATAGGTTAATTTAAGGTGTAAGCATTAACTAGTAAGAAGCCTGGGCTAAGGGGGTCAAACAGTGTTGTGATTAATATAGTTTCTGTGTTATTATTTGAGTCTGGGTGGCTAGGAGCAAAAGAACAGTCTCCATCTACAAATTGGCCCTTTCTTTTTAACTGCAAAATGTAGCCTTCCAGTAAAAGACCTGACAAAAGCACTTTGTTTGCTGCATGGTTAATCTATATTAAATTTCTTGGGATAATTTGTTTTTTACCTGTAGCATATAAAATGTTTAACCATATGAGAGAGACAAAAAACATGTTTTTACCTATAACCATTCACTTGAAAAATGAATTACAACTGTTTTGACTCTTGTACTGCCTGGAAGATTTTGTTGGGGTATAAAAACTGTAAAACAACATGAGAGGAGAGAGAAAAACCAAAGAGAGAGAGAATAAAGAAGAGAAAGAATAAAGAAGGAAACTATTAGGAGAGTTTGTATATGCCTTTTTTTCCTAACCCCCATCAGATAGAAAAGTTTAGCCTCACCAATTCTGGATATGCCTGTCAAGGCCCTGTGCTTCTGGAGACTGGTCCCCCAGTTGGCAGTACATCTAAGTCTACAAGAGATTCAAGTGCTAGAGGCCTGGTCCTCCTTAACACAGGGAAAATGAATTAATTGTATCCTCATTGAAAGGCATATACATGAGTCTGAAGATTTTATATAGCTAAGTCACTCAGTGTGTCTACAGCATATAATCCATAATTCTAAAATCTAGTAGACCAGGAGGCCTCACAATCCACTCCTATATTGTTGCCAATTCAAAACTGCAGTCATCTTCATTAAGTCTGAGGAAGAACATCATTGCTGAAAATCTGTTCAAGAAAAAAATGTTTTATATACCCCCTCACTTTCTATTTTATTCTTGATACCTACATTCATACTTAGTTGAAACTTTGATCATCATTTTACCCTTCCTACATGAAATGGGAACAATACCTTGTCCTTCCTTTTGGTGGTCTAGAATCAGAATGACATGGTTCTTCTAAAATATCAGGAGTGTGATGTGTGCTTTCATTGTCCTAGAAGATGGAAACAGTGTTTGAAACAAAGCTATAAAAACAGGCTTATAGACATTGTCCCCACAATGTCATATAAATAAAATATTTTTTTCTTTTTTTACTTTTTTGTTTGTTTTTGGATATGCCTGTCAAAGCCCTGTGCTTCTGGAGCCTGGTCCCCCAGATGGCAGTACATCTAAGTCTACAAGAGTTTCAAGTGCTAGAGGCCTGGTCCTCCTTAATACAGGGGAAAACAAGGTTTCTCTGCATAGCTTTGGAGTCTGCCTTGGAACTCGCTCTGTAGACCAAGCTGGCCTCGAACTCACAGAGATCCCCTGCCTCTGCCTCCTAAGTGCTAGGATTAAGGGCACGTACCACCACAATTGGGCTAAAAGTCTGCTTCCTAACAAGTTCAGTGACCACGGGCTGGCTACCACCCAGAAAACTGCGCTGTGTACAGTTGTCCCCTTTGATCTAGTACTCAGTCTTCACATTTTTAAAAGATGTTGTCTATAACTCCAACAGTCTGAACTACACGCATTGGTGTTTGATGACTATAGCTTCACATGGAAGTCAATGACAAGTTCAGAAGAATGAATGATCCAGATCTCAATGCTATAGCCATATAAATGCAAATCCACAAAATAAAAAACTGACCTTTTTAATTTGACTTTAGAAAAGTGATAGCTCTATGCTCCCTCTGTGACTCAGTAGAAAGCATATAGACAGGACGATTTCTCTTTTAAAGTCAGGGGAAATCTCTAGAGGATTCTTGTTAAGAAAGGGAGCTACCACCTTCCTAGACCTGGATGGAGGAGGGAGGACCTTGGACTTCCCACAGGGCAGGGAACCCTGACAGCTCTTTGGACTGGGAGGGGGGAGGGAGAGTAGGGGGAGGAAAATGGAAGGAGGTGGAAATTTTTAATAAAAAAAAAAAAAAGAAAAAAGAAAGAAAGGGAGCTAATAGTTGTCGTTGAATCGGCTGATAGTCCCTCACTCCACACATCATTCTCTTCACTAGATTCACCCATTTTCCCTACCATGGTCACATCGTATCTCCCATTGTGCCCTAATATTTACCAGGGCTTCACAGCACAGAGCTTCATGGTTCAGAGGGAACCGGCCCTTCACCCTTCCCACTGCGTGCGATGGTAACCGCCTCCTGCCGCCACGTGGGGGCGACGTCACAAAGCTTTATGCCCTCAGAGTAAGGGTTCTTCCTCATAGGAACCTTCTCTCTCCAACCCTTGCTCAACCAGCTCTCTGAAGGACATTACCAATAAATTCTTGAATATTTTCCCCGGGGAAAAGTGAAGTCCTACTTTGCTATGCCATTTGTTGAGGCCTGAGGGGAATCAATATCTGTTTACATGACCGTGCTCTAGGAAGAGGAAAAGGAGATATATCACAAGTTTGAAAGTTCAGGAAGACAGAGAAGCATTTCCAGGATGCCTGAGTGAAGACCTTCAGAATCGGCAACTAAAATCAGGGAAGTCTTACTGAAAATTTCAGAATCGTGCAGTGTGGCGCCAACAATGCATCCAATGCCAAAGAGTTCTGTGTTTTTGTTTACAGATTCTCCCTGAGCCGGTCGGTGGTGGCAACATGTCTTCAATTCCAGCACTCAGAAGACATACGCAGGCAGATCTCTGTGAGATCAAGGCCAGCCTGGTCTACAAGAGCTAGTTCCAGGACAGGCACCAAAGCTACAGAGAAACCTTTAAAAGTTTTGTGGTCAGAAAATTTAAGAATGGTAGCTGGCTCACCTTCTGAATACCTGAGATTCCTGACAAAGGTTTCTATCTTTGGGTTGAGCAGCTAGTTTTCCTTCACTAGTGGACAATGTGTGGTCAGGTCTTCGCAACAGGACTATAAATGATACAGGCTCAGGGAGTAAAAAAGGAGGACAGTTAGTTCATTCCTTAGAGAAGGAGATCAAAGACGTTAAATCAATGAAGTTCGCTCATGCCTGCTTCTCTGTGTCTCATGGAGAAGAGGTGGGGAGGTTGACCACTTTTTGTTCCTACTCTCTTCATATGGTTATTGCATTTTATGTGTGTGTGTGTTTGTGTGGGTGCATATCTGTGCACAGAGCTACAAGTATCATTTCACCTTTTTGTAAACAGAGTTTCTGATCGACCTGCAATTAGTGGAGTGAGCTGGCCTGTCAGTGGATGGAAGAGCTCCCTCTTTCTCCTCCTCCCTGGTAACAGGGTTACAAATGGGTGCCGCCATGCCTAGTTTTTTTGCATGACCTCTGGAGATTCAACTTAGGCCCCACTGTTGTGAAGCAAACACTTTACCAGCAGAGCCATCTTTCCAGCTCCTTCTGTATGTTATTTTTTGTCTTTTTGGGTTAATTTTTGGCAAATCATTTCCGCCTAGGAGTTTTTCCATTTCCTGTAGATTTTTTAACTTAATGGAATATGAGTTTCAACATACGCTCTGATAAACTGGACGATTATCTGAATGAAATACTGCATGGGTGTGAAAATATCTAAATGGGAAGACACGTTCCCATCTAAATGGGAACTCTTATAAAGCAGTTCAGGGCTCCACTTAGTCCTTGTAAAGTGTCAAACATCAGGTTCAGATGGAAGGAATTTGTCCCACTATTCAAAATATAATCACACATTTAATACCTTGCCATTCACCAGTGCAGGAAATTAGAAACATATGATCTTTCCTGGAAGAATCCTGATAAGAAGGTGGGTTCCAGAAATCTCTCAGTTTTTCACAGAAATAAATTATTTGAATAAGGGGCACACACAATGTCACTAAAATCCTCTGTGACTCCACACAGAGAGGAATTTTGATGTCGAGAACATTGCAATAGTCACACGATAATATAGTAGTGATGCAATAATGTAAAACTAATTATAATGCAAGGTGCAGACAGTTGATTTCAAGCAGCATTGCTGTCACCCGGACTACTTCATATGACAATAATCGGCCCTGTGCACAGTTAGACAAGGAAGCCATTTATATACTATATACCTTTATACCCAGTGTTGTCTACACCTGCCATTTGATTGTTAGAGCGTCTTTTCTGTCAGGGGACTAACACAAAGCTTCTTTAACATGCAACCAAAGATTCTCTGCTCAGGATCTGGTGATATAATAATGTCAGTGTTGTGTTATCTGCCGGTTTTGTTTGTATTTTCTGTCTTCCCTCATCATGTCTTAAACATTAACAAACTGCACCTGAACCTGAACCTCTACAAAGTAGAGACTGTGATGAGTCGTGGAGACATGAGAACCAATAAGGTATGATGTCTGCCCTTAGAGTGTTTATGTGTTCTAAAGGATGGGCATGTGATTAGCTACAATAGATAATTTTTTCCTCTCCAAATCCCTCCTTCCCTGTCTCCCTCCCTCCCTCTCCCCTCTTTGCCTTATTTCCTGGTATCTAGTACCTGGTACTGGGCCAATCTTTTCTCCTCTTTTGAGAGCCTTGCCTCTCAAAACTGCTTTCATTCTTCCAACTAGCCTCCTGCAAGAACAGTGAGTCATAGACAAATCACCAGGTCTTGAAACATTTAGCTGGTTTGATTAATACCGTTTATGATGGTAAAGTCTTAGTAATTAACTGGCGTGTTTAAATGAATCAACCTACCCATTCCAGAATGTCAATAAAGTTGTATCTATTACAATATATAACTTTAATAGCTTAGAATGTGTTCACTAGTATGTTTCTTGCTGCCTGTTGGCACTGTGTAGCTGTGTGGTGAGGGTCTTCCTTCTCACTGTAGTCATCTCTAAATCAGAACACAAGAGGCTAGGCTGTTCATCAGAAGCTCAACTCACCTAACTGGATGGATCAGT
The DNA here is from genome assembly GCF_982192425.1 of Myodes glareolus. Lineage (NCBI taxonomy): Eukaryota > Metazoa > Chordata > Mammalia > Rodentia > Cricetidae > Myodes > Myodes glareolus. The sequence continues at coordinate 16,994,176 of NC_142043.1, read as the reverse complement.
TAATCTTTGTGGAATGTCAGGTTCTAAATGAGTTGATCCTTCGAGCTGGAATCTGAAGTCAAAACAAGTTAAGTCATATACCCCTGCATTGAGAAGTCGGTCTTGACTTGGGTCAGAGCAAAATAAACAGATGCACTTCTAAAAGCATAAGTCTTGGTGAGGGAAAGGCATAATAATTACCCAGTAACAGTTCAGAAGGGTCTCCTCAGAAAAGCCAGCAGCACACCTGGCATCCCATATCGGGGCAGGCAAAGGCAGGAATGTCATCTAGAGTTCAAAGCCCTGGGCTACATAATGGGACCCAGGTGATCAGTGCCTGAGCGAGACAAAAGGAAACACAGCATAAATAGAAATTACCAAGTAATGTATACTTAAACATTCCTGCTGATCTTCTTTTCTGTGTGTAAAAATGATTGCAAAAGTTAATACTTATTGGTTCCAGAATACTTTTTTAGAACACAGACTGACAGACACTTAGATTCCTATTTACCATTAAGTGATGCATTTTTTAATTTTTTTATTAGTTCTTTGTAAATTTCATACAGTGTGTTTTGATCATATTCAGTCCCCTCCCTCAACTTTTTCCAGATTCATCCCCAGTATCCACTCACTCAAGATATGCCCAGTGATGTAATAGTGGCATGAACATCATGGAAGTAACCAAGTACTTTCTACTTGGATTTAAAGCTTTCTCTACAAGATAAAACTTATACATAGTACCACTATAGGGCTAGAACCTATTCATCCAGGTCTTAGACTCTAAGAGTATCTGTATTGTTAGGCTGATAAATGAACATAATATTAAATCAGCACCTAATGGCTTATGGCTACATGCAAATATCAATGCATCATTCAACCCTCTTCTGAGACCCTTCTATATGAAGTAGATGGTGATTAATATGGTGACCTACAATTGATCAAAGTTCATAAAATTAGAGATTAAAGGATTTTCATCCCTAAAAGGGTGTTTGTGTGTGTGTGTGTGTCCTAAGGTTCAGGAATCATTTTAGAAAAGAGTGGGAAAGAGTATACAAGCTAGAGGGGATGTGGGTGATTGCAATTTCTTTTTTGCCCCAGAAATAATGTCTGTGTTTATATAACCTCATGGTTCTGCCTTATAAAAACCCTCTGAGCTCAATGTCAAATCCTGCAATCCCTAGCAGTCTACTCAGGACAAATAAGAAGAGATGTGTTGCATCTGAGCATCCCTCCAAGTGTGTCAAGGAGATATAGCAGCTCATGCAGCTTTCTGTCAGTACATGGGAAATTCTCAACAATGCTATAGGCAACTAATAAGTCAAGGAATGGTGCAGGGAGGATGCTATGACATCAGAACCTCAGTCACTAACTACAGAAACTACGTCGTCTCTGAGGAAGAAGCAGTATCTTTTGGAAGGATATTCAGAAGCTCATAGAATCAACCAAAGACCCAAAACAGGAAGGAAAGTTCCACCCAGGCATCTGCTGTCATGTCACTGCAATGTTTGTATGGCTGTCCCTTAAATTCTGCAAACTGTGGATCAAAGAATTCAACTGATGGAGACAGAACTCAAGCAGAGAAGGGATAAAAGATGTGGGTCCCACGCTGACTGCTCACATTGAGAGCAAATGTCTTGTTTTAAAATTTCTTCAAAGTAATCTTGGGTGTGAATAGACTAGAAAGGACCAATGTATGACAAATGCTTTAAGTGACCTTTTCTCTTTAATTTGTGAAGACTCGAATGTATAGCAATATTCTGATGATAACAATAAATAATTTGGACAGTGTGGAGTAATTTTTATCTCCAACTTTTAGAGAAATAAAAACCACTGACAGAAGCTTGCCCAAGTCCACATATCACATGGAGATTGCAGTTGGGCTGTGCTATCTGGATACAAGGGCTACCATTCTCAACTCTGTTTTATACTGCATACTCTAAAGTACCCTTTCATTTAGGCTTGCATGCATGAAGTTTCAGAATGCAGCTTTGTATCCCTTGAGTCATAGTCTCCAATAAAAATTTACAGTAGCCTAAAGCGTTGTTAGTTGCCGATGGGGATTTTTTGTGCTAACGAACTTTCAAAAGAGGATGCCATAAATTTAGCCATATACAAAGTCTACGAATCTCAGTGAGCTTCAGTCAGCTATGCTGAAGCTTCACACTGGATTTTTATGCATTCACTATCAAATATATATTTGATATACACTTGTCTTCTACCAAGGGGGGAAGATCTCCATGGCAGAGTTAAAACGAGAAAATCATAGCTTTGTATCCTCCTTCATGATTCATGTGCTCCTCATCTGCATCCATTCCCTTCTTATCACCTAATAGTTGACCTGTCTTGTTCTCTTTTCGACATGCTATGCTGTACCCAGGTAATGTAACACAGTGGGAGGGTGCCTGCCGAGCAAGCCCTCTGGGTTCGATTCATATATCATGAGGCTAGATGTCATGAGAAAGGCCTATGGTCCTAGTTACTGAAGATGCTGAAGTACAAGGATCAGAGCTTAGGAGTACAAGGTCATACTGGGAAAAATACCAAAATTAATACATAGAAAAAAATGCCATATTTTAATATTTTAAAACAAGACAAATGTATGAGAAAATTTATTGTGTAAATAAATAGCAGGAGACCAGAAAGATTAATATCAAACTATTGCCACGATTGTAGAATGAGTAGATATCTGTATTTGTTTTGTGTACTATGAATTATTTCTAACTCATTTGTGCAAATAATTGTTGATGTTTCTGTGATATAATACTTGAAACACTTCATTAAAAAGCTCCAAATTCAATTAGGCAAAAAAAAAAGCATCCAGTTTTAGAAGGAGAAAGATTGGCTTTTGAGGTTAGGTAGTAGAATCATTGAGCTGTCATTAGACTTTAGTAGCCCATCAGCGGCCCATTGTCCAATTATAATGTCATCAAATGCCTAAGCTCAGCAAGCGGCGGTACATTTACAAACATAATGAAGAATAAAACTAAGTTTTAGAAGGAATAAACGTAAAGACCTGGCATTTCCAAGAAGCGCTCCAGTTCCTCCCTTATCTTTGAGAAGCAGCTGCACAAGGCCACCTCTGCAACATAAGGCTTCACTTCAATGTAAGATGAATACACCCACGAGCCAACTGCCAGCCCTCTAATCAGGCGGGTATCTCTGGAACTCAGAAACAGTGTCAGGGCCTTCCCTCCATCTCTAGCACTTTCTCTTTCTCTAACTTCTCCTCTCCCTTTATCCCTTGGTTTAATTTAGGATAGTTAACCTTTCAACAGCCACTGTTAATGCAGTTTCCATATTTTCATAATTAAAATGAAGTAATTCTGTCATTTTCCTAAAGCCACATAACAGGTAAAGACCAGTCTTCCCCTAGCTGAAGACATGCCAGACAATTGTCAGCTTTACCTCATTTATTAAAAAGTATCAGAAGAGAACAAGTCTGTGTTTCAGAAGATGGGGTGCTGAAAAACACCCCAGCCCTTCAGCCTGCTCTGTTCACATCTTCAGAGGGAGATTTTTGTAAAAGTCAGTCCGTGTCTCCAGACCCATACTGTCCTGTTTGCCTCCAGCCAGATCTCAGGTCCTTCCAAGCACACTGAGTGATCAGTTTTGTGACAGACGTGGAGGTTTTGCTGACAAGCCTTTTGCTGTTGGGACAGAGACAGGGCCTACAATAGTCAAGTTGCTGTTGAAACACTACAGATAGGTATTTAAGTTGAATTCATTAAGGTCAGTCTATCCCTTTTTTCCCTTTCTCACACCATTTGAACTGCTTTCTGACCCCCTCTTTCTTCTTCAAGGCTATCCCTTATTCAGTTTATGTAAATGATGTTGACCATTTTTATACTGTTAGAGTATTGATATCAGACAAGTGTCATGTGTGAGACAGAATGCTCTCCCTAGAAGATAAGAGGTCAGTTTGGGGTTTGTTTGTTTGATTGGTTGGTTAGTTCGTTTGATGGCTTTGTTTGTTTTTCCAATATCTTTTTTTGAAGTTTTTATTTTAAAAAAATGATACAATATAGTTTGATCACATTTCCCATGCACCAGCTCCTCCCACCTTTTTCTCACCTTCCTACCCATCCAAGTTCATGTTCCCTCCTGTATCTCTGTATATCTCTTTCTCTCACTCTTTCTCTCCAAAAGAAAATGAAAATAAAAACAAACAATAAAACAAAAAAATAGAAAAAAGAAAAAAAGCCACAAAAATGGGACCCTTGTCTTTTGTTGACCAATTATTCCTGGGCATGGGACCTGCCCTGGAGTGTGGTTCATATGCCCAGTGACAAACCATTAGAAAAACCTGATTTTCCCCTTTCCCAGAAGGCAACAGTTGTAGATGGCTTCATGTTTAGATGTGAGACTGGTGCTCACTTCTCCTGGTCAGTGCTCAATTTTTTTTTGTAGTTTGAACCTGTGCAGATCTCGTGCATGCTGTCACCTCTCTATGAGTTCATGTGTGCATCAGTCCTGCAGTATATGGATAAAGAGTTCATGTGTGCATCAGTCCTGCAGTATATGGATAAAGAGTTCATGTGTGCATCAGTCCTGCTGTATATGGATAAAGAGTTCATGTGTGCATCAGTCCTGCAGTGTATGGATAAAGAGTTCATGTGTGCATCAGTCCTGCTGTATATGGATAAAGAGTTCATGTGTGCATCAGTCCTTCTGTATACGGATAAAGAGTTCATGTGTTCATGAGCCCTGTTGTATATGGTTGATGAGTTCGTGTGTGCATCGGTCCTTCTGAATATGGTTGATGAGTTTGTATGTGCATCAGCCCTGCTGTATATGGATGACGAGTTCATGTGTGCATCAGTCCTGTTGTATATGAATGATGGGTTCACATGTGCATCAGCCATGCTGTATATGGATGACTTCATGTGTGCATCAGCCCTGTTATATATGGATGACGAGTTCATGTGTGCATCTGCCCTGTGGTATATGGATAATGCTCTGTCCTCGAAGTCATCCCTCACCTCTGACTCTTAAAGTCTTTCTGCCTTTCCTTCCACATAGCTCCCTGAGCTTTGAAAGCAGATGTCTGATGAAGACATTCCATTTAGAACTGAGTGCTCAAAGACTCTCACTCTCAGCCCATGATTCAGTTGTGAGTCTCTGTGTCAGACACACAACTTTTTTTTTAGGAAAAAATCATCTTTTTAAATTTCTGAAATTATGGGCCAAAATAAGCTTCTTTTCTTGCAAGCAAGTTATCTCAGAAATCAGGCTAATATTTAAAAACTAACATATGAACCTAGTTTGAAATACTAGAGGACTAATTTTGTTGAATAAATAACATTTTGAAGCCTGACTGCTGAAGAATGACAGGAGTGGAAAGAGAAAGACTGTGAGGACCTGTTATCAATTAGAGAAAAAGTCGTGTGTGATAATTAATGAGAGAGGTATTCCTACCGGTGACTTGTGATGGGGTCTGTTTCAATACACAGCAAGGGCAGCAAGTTGGAATCCCTCCAGGTAAGCCACTGAAGACACTTCACTGCACTGTGTAGATGGAAGGCCTTGTTGCCACTATCCTGAACTCTTATCAGGTGAGAATGAACATCATGATAGGTGTTAGCTTGATTAACACATTTTTTTTTCATTTTGTTATATAGTTTAGAACCACACTGGCTTAAGATAGTACATGTCTTTATGATACACAATTTGTTTCTTGATTTACCAAAGCAATTGTAAGGTTTATTGATATAAATACTTCAGGTTTATTACTCATTGGAGTCTCATGAACACTGTGGTGATATTTTGGTTGTGATGTAACAAAGACTGAAGATCAGGGTGTGGAGCTACTATAATTATTGTTCTGTCTCATTAAGAGACAAGCCACGCCCAGTCCTTCCCCCATCCTCTGAGGCAGGCTGATCCTCAGCTTCTGGAGCTCTCTCTCATTTCTGTCTTCCTCTTGGAGAGGCAGTTTCAGCCTCTCTCCCCACTTCTCCCATTCCCCTGCTTCTGTCTCTCTCTTCTCTCTCTTTTCTGGCTCTCTCTTTCGGAGAGGCAGCTTCGGTCTCTCCTCTCTCTCTCTCTCTTTCTCTCTCTCTCTCTCTCTCTCTCTCTCTCTCTCTCTCTCTCTCTCTCCCTCCCTCCCTCCTTCCCTCCCTCTTTCTCTTTCTCTCTCTCTCTCTCTGCGTCTCTCACTCCCTCCCTTTCTGCCCTACTCCCTTCCCTTCCATAATCCCTAAATAAATGTCCAACTCCACTCTGTATGGTGTGCCTAACCGTCTCTCTCTTGCCTGCCCCCCACCACCACATGGAGACCTGGAGATCTGCTGCATGGTCTCGTGCGCCGTCCCTGCCTAGGACTGCCCACTGCTGGGAATTGCACCATCCCGGGACCCACTGTCTTTTGCCAGGGACCAGCCAGCCATCCACGATGCTTGCTGGGGACCAGCCACCTTTCTGCTGCATGGTCTTGTGTGCAGTCCCTACCTGGAACTGCCAGGGACCCACAGCAAACCCATTAAAGCTACCCACACTAGTTAGCCATAGAGGTCAGGCAGTGGTGGTACACACCTTTAATTTCAGTACTTGGGAGAAAGAGGCAGACAGATCTCTGTGAGTTCAAGGCCACCCTGAATTATATGAAATTGAATTGGTCTAAAAGAGAAACAGGGCTCATACCTTTGATTCCAGCACTTGAGATCACATGCCTTTAATCGCAGCAGTAGGGAGGTGGAGAAAGGAGTGATATGACTGAACAGAGAGAGAAATATAAGCAAGAGGAGACAGAAGCTCAGAGCATTCAGTCTGAGGATCCTCCATAAGGAGAGGATCGCCTCTTTGGTCTGAGGATTAAGCACAGGTAAGAATTAGTGGCTGGTTGCTCTGCTTCTCTGATCTTCAGAAAAGCTATGCTACATCACAAAGTATCACCACAGAACACTCTTAGGGTCATCATAAAATCAGAAATCAAATTGTGGGGTGAACAAGTATTCCCACAATCAGACAGGTGACATAGTCCTGTTATAATTTCTGTAATGAACAAGGTAAATAGAGATTTTCCATGTCTTCAAGTTAGACATTCACAAATTCTCAGAAATAATTTAGTCCTGAGATCTCATGTTCTACCCCATAAAAGTTAATAGAATATACACACATGAACAGGCATGTACTGTCTCTGTTGGGCACATGTATCTATTCATGTATAGGTGCACATGTGTGTTAGGACATGCCAAATGTGGACTTCAACTTCAACTGTGGAGTTGTTGGGTTTTGGGTTTTTTTTTGTAGATCCCCAACTTACGTTTTGAAAGAGGATCTCTCACTGAATTTGGTTGATGTTTGGCTTACCAACAAGTCTCAGAAATCCACTTGTCTCCTCCCTATTTCTGGGATTTTTGTTACATGCCATCATGTCCCACTTGTCATGTGGATGCTCAAAACAGAGCTCAGGTCCTCATTCTTGCAAAGCAAGTGCTTTACCCTCTGAACCATCTTCCAGCAGCCCAAACTATGCTGTAAATCAACAGCCAATTGTCCTGATGTAGACTATGAATGATCTAGCAGGCATTTGTACTTTCCTCCATATTTTTCATAGAAATTTTTGAAATAGGGTTAAGAGACTATTTTATTCAAGGGCTATCTCCTTATTCTCAAACACCGAGGTATTCTACTAGGAGCTCGATTCCAGATTGGATGAAAAGTCTTCCATCCACATGGTAGTTTTGAATTGCTTATCAACACAGTAATAACAATAGTCGTGATAACAGATCTTCCCTGATTAAGGTCATTGTCTCTTTAATTTTTTATTTTACGCTTTATATGGTGCACTATGGTAGCTCAACACACATACAACTGTTATATGTTGTGCATATCAATCCAATTGAGGCACTAAGTATTTCCAACTCTGTCCATCACTCACTGAATGTGATGAGAATTTTTACCCTTTCTGGTCATTTTTGAATATATCTTGCAGCTAAATATTTTTTGTGTTCTGCATCTGTTTTCATACAATTACTCGCTTATATTTCTGCCTTTGCAAATTCCAAATTCCTTCAAGGAAATTTGGAAGTTCATTCTATATTTTGTTTAAATTTATATGTTTTATGGAGCTAGGGAGAATATTTAGCATATAATAAGCACTGTCTATTGAATGAGGTTAAATACAATTCTAGACACATATACAGTATATCACTTGATTTCCCAAGCAGTCTACATTGTATGGGTCAGTAGCCTCACCTAATCTATGTAATGAGCTCTTCAACATTCAAGGCTTAAAATGTTTCCATAGAATAGAGCATTTTAACCTGTCTTGTTTCTCTCTCTCTCTCTCTCTCTCTCTCTCTCTCTCTCTCTCTCTCTCCCTTTCTGAGTGTGTGTGTCTGTGTGTGTGTGTGTGTGTGTGTGTGGTCTCTGGAATGTTCTGAGCTCTGAACATGCAACCTAATTCCACACTCAAAGCAGTCCTATGCTCTTATCAGCCCAACACAGCCTGTGAAGCCCTCATTCCAGCTCTCTCCCTCGCCACAGTCATGAGGTTTAAATTCTCTCTCATGGCCATAGGCCTGGAAGTTGTTATAATTGTCTTATTTGGATTATTTGTTGAATATGAGACAACCCAACAGGTCAACACTACAAGATCCACAAAGACGGACCAATTTCTTCAGTTGTATCCCTGTGAGTAAGCAATTTACTTCTTATATTCCTTTCAGATCTTTAGGGTCTCAGACTGTAAATGTTTAAATGTTATAATATTATTATTATGCATTTTAGGTACCTTTAGAATTGTCTAGTGTATTGAATGCCATGGATATTATATGTCCTCATTAGTACATTTTTTTCTTCTGTTTATTATTAAAGTGTTTAGACAGGATCTGTGTGTGTTCAAATGTCAGAATAATCGACTAAAACTTAACATTTTATCTTCTTTTTTTTCAAATTCATTGAATCCTTAAACTAAATAACCATCTTTATTGTTTGGGTTTCTTTACTCATTCTGTAAGAAATAGGGTGTTGGTCACCTTCTCTTATATAAAGTAACCAACAACAAGTGTAGCACAGAGACCAAGGTGAAATGGAGTGAAGAAGGGGGAGGCAGAATTCACCGTGGGTCCTTAGATATAAGAGGGGATATTGAGGCAGATGAAGGAGGTTACTGGAGTTTTCATTCATGCATTCTGGGTTTTGTAGGATTTTTTTTTAAAGGCATCTTGTTTGTTTTTGTTTCTGGATTGAAAAGGGTGAACTTTTAATTTAAAAATAGAATCCTTCACTGAGAATAGAGATTGAAGAAATATAACAATTAAACTTTCAGTTCAAAAAACAGATTATGGAATAGTTAATATAAAGCAAATACCATTTGCTGAGGGATTATTATTAGCCTGGCACAGTCATTAGCTCATCATCAAAGAGAGATAAGGTACACCATTATTCCAACATTTTTAAATGAAGCTGAAACAACTTTAATTTTTTTAAATCATTTAAAATAGCAATTGTTATTATTGTTTATGATACCTGTTTAACTTCTTAAAATAATGCTTTCATGCCTATATTTTCAGGAGTAAATATAGTGGAAGCTTTCCCATTTATGAGTTATGACCAAGGTTGATTCAGCAAACTATAAAAGTCAAATTTAAGGGTAGAGTTAGGATCATCGGCCACATTCTGAACTCAGTTGCCTTTATACTCATAGATACCTGACAGCATTCTTGACAAAATTTTTATTTTCCAATTTAGAGATAAATAAAAGAAATAGAATCATTTCAAATTTTGGTGACAACATACAATAATATTTTTCAGCCATTAGTTCACTGAATAAAGGAGTAAGAATGCACTACAAAAATGTATTCAAACATGAATCAATTGCAACCCCATTGCAGTGAGACATCACTCTACTGTACATGGGAGCAAGATACAATACTGTACATGTATTGCAAGACAATATACAAAACAAGGTACCAAAAGCACTCTCCCAAGATCAAGGTTATTAAAATAAAATTATATAAAGAGTTTAGGAATGTAGTAATTTCCACAATTCAATCCTGGTGTCAAAGACTCTGCAAAATTTCAGCTCAAAATGAGGTAAAAGGCAAGGTGGATAAAGTAACTAAAAATGTTAATTATTCCATATATTAATAATAGATTATTAATTTCTGATGGTTTGTGTACTGGCTGCCAATGAGAGCTAACATTGTATCTTATAAGTAGAATTTTCTAAGCCCATACATCTTAAATCTTACCACATACGTATACATAACTGGAACTATGTAGAGGTGATGGGTCTATTAATTGACTTGATTTTCATGATCATGTAACATATATGCCCTAATACACATGTAATATATTGATATGTCACAAAATATTGCTTTAAAAATATATACTAACAATTACAAAAATCTTGTCATTTGCTGAGAACAGAAAAATTTTTTAAAGAAAATATTACCATTCTGATTTTGTAAAGAATTTTCTAGGCTTTAGGAACTAGGTAGCAAAGGTACAGACAAAATGGGCACAGTCTGTATCTTCATGAAGTATTTGTCTCAGCAACCAGAGAGATGAGATTATGTGTGTGTGTTTTAGATGATAATAATTGCCTAAATTATATAAATTATCTTATAGGTTAGTCTTTGTACATTCCCTGTTGGATGTACAATTTTAAATGTTTTCTCTATGGGTGATCGGGACCCCAAAACTCTAGCAAACTCAAAGAGCAACACGACCCTTGTTAAAGTGGTTTGTAGAATGATCCAAGAAACTGCATGATTTCTGCTATTCATTGTCTCTAAATTTCAAACATGTAGAAAGCTTATGTATGAATATCACTCGTTAAAAAAAGAAGCTGTTAATACCCATTGTTAGGAAACCATATTCAAGTCAAATCAATAAACATCTGGGTACTCTCCTGGTGTGATGCACTGTGCCAAATGCTAGAATTTAAGACAGAGAAGGCAGGATTTCCTAAGACCTACTAAGCTCCTCTGCAGCTCTCAGTCAGAGTTCTGCAAGCTTCTGAATTTCTCACAAATGTGTGCAGTAAGGTGCCAATTTGCATTTTAAGTGCAACACATGAAAAGGAGGTGAAAGGGAGTATCTACTTCTTCCCAGACTTGTTCATTGTGGGATTGTTGAGTTGTAGAGTGTGATGTCATGTAATCATTGAATTGGCACATATTCCTAAACACACCTTAGAAGTTTGTCACATATTTGAATGCTGTGCTTCTGAGACGCTAATTTGCAATACTATATATTCTGTATGTTTGGCTTCTAAGACACATAAAGAGAAGTTTATCATTCTGACAAGGGACATAAAATGACCACATAAAAGCTGGTCATTCTGTCAAGGGACATGAATTGGTAAGTCAAGCTTGGAAACAGTATAGTGAAAATTGGATTTAGAAGACAAGGGCCTTTAAGGACTGGTTCTATTATTAAGAGACTCTGCAAATGTTAGGGCCTTATTGCCTAATTGATATTTAAACCACACCAATGATCTTTTTATACTTTGCTACACTAAAATCCTTTACTTTCATTTTTAGTGGATCAAGTACCTATGCAAAATTTTGAATATTCTGTATTTTTATACCTTGTTCATTTGAAAGATGTATTAACTCAATATATTATACAAATGTTGACACTCTTCATTGTAAAATATTATATATATATATATATATATATATATATATATATATATTTACTTACTTGTGGAGGTCCTCCATCCCTCTCAGCCTGTCAGTCGTCAGTCCAAAGGAGGAAAGAGGCAGAAGGGATGACAGAAAACTTTGTACACGACCCATGAGCACAAATGGAGACAGGCCTCCAGGAGTCAGACTTCTGCGAATCAGCTCAACTTTTTCTGGAGTATAAGAAATATGTAGGATTGGGGAGCCTGGAGACAAACCCTAATTTGCATTAGAGGCACACGCCTATCACAAGGTTTTGTATATGACAGTAAGATCCTATCAAAATTGTTAGAGCACTTTCGTAATTACCATTTGGGTCAAGGGAAGAGAGTTTGCAGGTAACTGTGTCAAGGGTCACCCTTGAGATAAATCAGGCATCCTAGGCCTAGAGACATCCTTCACATAATCTAGGTAGAGAGTAGGAAGCTTTTGTCTGGGATAGGGAGTGCTCCATGTTGCCAAGCCTACAGAAAGCTGCCAGGCTATGGGAGACAGGAACATCTGATCAGCAGGGCCTTGCAACATTTACTTATTATTTATATCACCAAAAATTTTACTAAGAAGACCTTGAGAAGTCATGGGTAATCAATAAGTTTGACAGATACAAATTTCTAAACTTATATTTAGAATTCTAGTTTTTCAAAACACTTGAAAGGCTTCAAGACAAAACAATAATAAAACAATCCTGCTAAATGAAAGCAAAGCTATCATTTCTTCGTTTATTAAAAAAATACCTACTAAGTACGTGAGGAAGAGTTATAAATCACAGAACAGCCTCTTTTCAGATAACAATTACCTTCTATTTCGTTAGAAGCTAACTTAGCTCACATCTCAACAATCACAAAAGTATGTGCTTTCTTCTGCCATCACATTTCAGAAATGCGTTACATCTATTTGCTTGGCATCATCCTGATTCATGCAAAATATTAAAATGATATGTATGACAGGGTCATTAGTTTATGAAGTTAGTAACTTTCACTGTTTCATTACAGAAGAATTCTTTAGAGAACCTGTCTTTTCCCTACAAATTTACAGTGGGGAAAAATCCCGTAAAGAATCTGACCACCTGTTAACTTTGCTTTTTTCACACTGAAGACACAGAGGCTTAGATGTTATCTTCTTTACCATCTGTAGAAATATTGATGCAGTGAAAAAGAAAAATTGGCATCTTAATAAGAAATTGTCATGAGGAGAGTTTTGCCTTCTCGGGCTCTCTGAATGTGTTTCCCAGGCACTAAATGTCTGTGGATTGTCCTTGGAAAACACTGTAGGTATAAAGTACCAAATGGTTTACACAACACTCAAAATTGTTCTGACTAGCCAAAGATCTAAAATTATGATTCATCGTTAAAATTATATGCTGTAATTCACTCGTACTTTATTCTGAGAATATCCGTTTCCTTTTTCACCAGAATACAGGCAATGAACGACTCTTTCCTCCAGTATTAGCGATTCCCAAAGAACTGCTTGTTGCCCTTTTTTACTGTTATGAATGAAGACGGTCTGTCATACATGACCTATGAATATGATGCCATATTGCCAAATTTGAGTATTGCCTCTAAATTGAACAGTTCCATCCTCCGTTACTGGGAGCAGTGAGCACAACTCAACCTCAAATTTCAATTGCAGAATCACTTACTCCCTTCAGGTTGATATATGAAACTGTTCATCTAAAATTAAAGCAATAATGGGACTGAAAAGATTGTTCATCTGTTAAGAGCACTGACTGTTCCGCCAGAGGACCAGAGTTTAATTCCCAGCACCCACATGGCAGCTCGCTGCTGTCTATAATTCCATTTCCAAGAGATTCAACACTCTCACACAGACATATATGCAGGCAAAACACCAACGAACATAAAATAAAAATAAATAAAATTTAAAATAAAATAAAACTGGAGCAATCATAGTATAAAGTAAGCAAAGTGCTTAGAGACAAGTGGGAACACAACAGAGAAACCTAAAAGCTTCTTATCTGGGTCCCAATTTATTCCAATTAAGAATAAGTAGGAAGGTAGAAGTAGTAAGACAGTAGTAGAGAGTGAAAGAGGATTGAATAAACTATTGAAATTTTATATAAAAGGAAGACAGTGAAGAAGGAAGAACACCTTCCCCACAAGAGAATACCAATTAAATATTAAAAAGTAACATGGGACAAGAAAGATGCTTCATCAAGCTTGACACCTGATTGACATGCCTGGATGGAAGAAGAAAACTGACTCCTACAAGTTGTTTCCTGACATCTTCTTGCATGCTTTGGCATGTACACATTATACACACACACACACACACACACACACACACACACACACACACACTGAGAAAGATGATAGATGATAGATAGATAGATAGATAGATAGATAGATAGATAGATAGATAGATAGATAGATGATAGACAGAAATAGAGACGGACAGAAAGAAAAATTTAGAATTTATCTAAATTTTCATTAATATAAGTTTAAATGCAAATTTAAAAGATATTAAGGAGTGATATATAGAAAATTCACAATTTTGGCACTACCATTGTGCCAGTATATGCCACCAAAGCCATGAGTGAATTTTGAAACCACTGGGTAAAGGTCAATGGAGAACACTCCATTTACATAGTCTGAAGGAAACACTGCCAAGATCCCCTACTACTTACAAGACAAAGAAGCATTTATAATGGAAAGATCCGGCAGTATATACTTAATCATGTGATCTAACTCACCATTGCAAATACTGTCTTACAGTGAATCCAATGAGTAGTGTACACCTGCATACCACTGATAAAATACTTAGTATGATTTTAATTATAGGACACACCCAAATGTGTCCAAGTTGTGAGACACGCTACATGAACAGCTAAATAAAACCACCAATAAAAAGCAAGTGGGAGATTGCTCAAAATTTAAATGATCTAAACAGACACAAAATGACACAGCAACTAATGCTGAAGATTTTGATATATATATATATATATATATATATATATATATATATATATATACCCCTACTTGTAGAATAAGCAAAAATCAAATCTAGAAAATATTGCTAACATAAATTTAGGTACATTTCATATATATAATATGTATGTAAGGTAAGGATGTATATATTCATTTTACCATATTTCTTAAATATTTGACATGTTTGAAAAGCAATAATCTGAAGGTGGTTAGAAGAAAATTTCTAAGACTGCTATTCACTAAGAAAAGATGAATGTGGATGAGTAGGTATCTGATTCTTGTGTCTTCTTTTGGGCTCTTTTCCTTCTGTTGTTTGGATTGTCCAACTTGGATGTGATAGTTTTTGTTTTAGCTTATTATATTTTTTGTTATATTTTTAAATGAGTGAATGAATGAAAACTAATCACTTTACTAAGGTAAAGGTTAAAAATCTGAACTGTCATGTACATCTTCTGGGAAGAGAAAAATCAGTTTGTTCCAATGGAGTGGCACTGGGTATATGAACTACTTGAGGACAGGCCTCATGTTCAGGAGTAATTGACTAACATAAAATGAACTTCACAGGTCTCAGTCTCCACCCCCCCCCCCCCGTGTGTGTGTGTGTGTGTGTGTGTGTGTGTGTTTATTTAGTTAAAGATTGGTTTAATGTCTTGAAAAAGGTTAGGCCAAATATGATTTGTGTACTTCTCTCATTTTCTTTGTCTTTCTATTGCCTATGGTTCCTAGCCTAACTGTTATCTGTCTGCTGTGTGTGTCTGCAGGAAGCATGGTATGGGAAGGCAATGAGACTTTTTTTTTCTTTCAGAAATCTTTAACAGAGTTTTGCAAATGTCTTAGTCAGTGTTCTATTACTGTGAACAGACACAATGGCCAAGGCAGTTTTTTATAAAATAAAATATTTAAACGGGGCCTTGGTTGCAGTTGCAGAGGTTTAGTTCCTCATTATCACAGCAGGGAGCAAGGTTGCAGGCAGGCAGACGTGGTGCTGGAAAAGTAACTGAAATCAGCTACTTCCTGATCCAAAGGCAGCAGAGGAAGAGGGAAAGATACAGAGGGATATAGAAAGAGAGACTGGACTTTTGAACCTCAGCGTCTGCCCGCAGTAACATGCCTCCTCCAATAAAGCCTCACCTAGATTCTACAGTCCACCTGGGAACTAAACATTCAAATAAACAAGCCTATAGGGGGCATTTTCATTTAAACCACCACAACAGAAGCTACCTTACTGACCCAGAATACTTAACTTCAAAAAGATGTTATCAACCCAAATCCACATGTTGACTCCAGCATTTATGGGATATCTGTTTTCTTTAAGATTGCTTTCAAATTGTTGGACTTTTCCATAAATGATTACCATAACATTCACACATACATTGTTTCAGGTCAGTAACATGGAGCAGTATATTTTTTAATTAAAGCCACGCTTTTGGCTTAGGTTGTTAAAGCTGATTACATTAAAAATTGAATACAGTGCTCTTGTTTGTTTTCTTTTAGGGTTTTGTTTTTTTGCTTTGGGTGTTTTCACTTGTTTGTTTGTTTGTTTGTTTTGAGATAGGATTTCTCTGCGTTACAAAGAACTCACTTTGGCTGCCCTGGAACTCATTTTGTAGGCCAAACTGGTCTTGAGCTAATTGAGATCTGTCTGCCCCTGCCTCTCAAGTGCTCAGCCCTAAAATGTTTCCTTAAAGGCAAATTAAATTTAAATAGACTGAGTACACACAAAGATAGCAAATTAAGTAAATACCTTACATAGTTTCAAGATACAACGTTAACTTGGTTGCAAGTTCAAATTATGAAGGCAAGGAGTATTTTCAGGAAAAAAAAAAAGATATTCCCACAGCAGAAGAACATTGTTCTACAATCATGTTTGCACAGATGGAGTACATATTCACATATATGTGGTAGGGTATTGAGGTCAGGAAAGGACATGGTCTCTGTTTCATTCTCTTTCTTTCTGCTGGTCCCCTTTGACTCCTACTCCCCCAAAAAGAAGTTTTTGTTTCTTCTTTTATGTCTTATACCTCATATTATGTGTCTATATAAGATTGCACTATATCATTTTTATATTCAGACTTGTCTTATATTTCCTGAAGGAATGTATAGTTGGATGTGCTCCATCTATTTGAAAAATGATAAATGAATATACAGAGCAAAAAGAGAGAGATAACAATATTGACAAAACAAATACAGAAAAAGTACAAGGTGATAGCTGTGCAGCCTTGCACTGAGAAGAGGATTAATTCTTGAGTGGGGTCTACAAGATTTCCAGGAAAAGAAGTGCTCAGTGTAAGACAAAGAAGATATTCTGAGAAGAAAAAATAAATGCATATAAATTAAGAAAATGGGGGATTCAATTTATTTATTTATTTATTTATTTATTTTTGTTTGGGTGGTATAGGTTTAGCTAGGTCAAGTTTCATTTTAAGTTACTAGATTATCAGGGTTTGTAAGATATCCTACTGCAAGAACAACATGGAAGCAAAACAGAACAGAATTAATTAATAAAGAACTTTGCTAAATTAATACTAATGAAAGGTATGCTGCTGTTCTACTGCTGTTGTTGATGGCGATGCTAGCGATGAGTGATGGAGATGATGTTGATAGTGATGGTGATGGCTGTGATTGGGAGGATGGAGTGGAGATGATGTTGATAGCAATGGTGGTGACTGTGACTGGGAGGATGGAGGAGGAGATGATGGTGATGAGGATGATGGCTGTGATTGGGAGGATGGAGTGGAGATGATGGTGATAGTGATGGTAGTGACTGTGACTGGGAGGATAGAGTGGAGATGATGGTGATAGTGATGGTGATGGCTGTGATTGGCAGGATGGAAATGGAAATGATGGTGATAGTGATGGTGGTGACTGATTGGGAAGATGGAGTGGAGATGATGTTGATTGGGATGGTGGTGACTGTGACTGGGAAGATGGAGGAGGAGATGATGCTGATGAGGATGATGGCTGTATCCTGTCAGGTTTTGGTGCCAACCTCAAATTCAAATCCTTAGTTTGAAGCAATGTATAGACTTTCAAAATTCAAATTACCAAAAAGTAATAAGTAGGGGATAGAGAGATTGCTCAGTAGTTGAAAGTACTTGTTTGTAGTAAGAGGGCTGGCTTGTTGGGGTTTCCGTCCCGCCCGGTACCCCAACAGCTGGCAAATCCCAAAGAGAAATTACACACAGGACTCCATAAGGTTATAAACTGATTGGCCCATTAGGTCAGGCTTCTTGTTAACTCTTATAACTTATATTAACCCATTATTCTCATCTATGTTAGCCATAATGGCTCCATACCTTTCTCAGCTGGGCATGTTACATGCTGCCTCTTCGGTGGTCTGCGCAGGAGTGGCTGATGGCTTCCTGTGTCCCAGAATACTCCCAGTCTCTTTACTCCACTCCTACTTCCTGTCTGGCTTTCCCGCCTATATTGCCTGCCTGGCCAATCAGCGTTTTATTAAAATATGATTGACAGAATACAGACAATTCTCCCGCACCACTTGTTCTTGCAAAGAGCTAACTTCTGTTCTAGGGCATCATTCTTGCTTCTGCAGACTCTAGGCATGCATGTGCTACACAGACACACATGATAGCAAACACACACATCAAATAAAAATAAATAAATTTCAAACAGTAATACCAGAACAAACTTAAATTTGGCTAAGATACAGGGTTAATTTAGCACTTACTTACTCATATTTGATACAGCCCTTAGAATACATGTTACAAAGAAACACCTTTGATAATATTGGGATTAAAGTTATTAAGCAGTTTTCCAAAAGTCAGATGTTTGGAAGATTAATTGGAATCCAGTCCTGGGGTTTCCTTTTGTTTTGTATTGTTTTTGTCTTTAAGGTCTATGGTCAAACTACTGCATTATATACCAAATATCAATTTTCAGTTTGGAGTACAGGATTCATCTATCAACATATGCCCATTGTCTCCAGCAAAGCCATTAACAAATATCTGATCTCCACTAACATCAGCCTTCCTCCTCCATGAAGGAAGGAGTTGTGGGGGGCGGGGTGAGTTGTCATTGACTGTCTTCTGTCTGGATCTTTTTCCACCTTATGTTCTGAGAGAAGATCTCTTCCTGAATCATTGATGAGGCTGGCTATGCAGTGAGCATCCACGAATCTCCTGTCTCCTCCATTCCAGAGCTGTGTTTATCAGCACATTCTGCTGCATCCAGCTTTTGATGTGGGTTCTGGGGAAGCAGGCTCAAGAGTCTGTGTTTGTAGAGAATGCACATTGTCAACTGTGCTGTCTTCCCCAGCTCAGAGTCAACCAACATCTAAGAGAAAAATATTTACTCGGTGAAAATTCAGTGAAATGCTTATTTCCCTTTATTCTGAACGACTTGTAGAGTTCGAAGTCATTGCTTGGGATACCCATGAAAAATCACTGTCAGCTTAAAGACATAGAAACAAAGAAAAAAAGTACAGATTCATTAAAATCTCCAATAAAATAAATCAATGACAAAAAAGCAGTTTAATTATTTGAAATATTTGAATGTTCTATCCTTTAAGGATGACTCTGAACATAGTATCTTCTTAATACAGATCAGTAATAAAGAATAAAAACGTATTATCCTATGCACTCATGAATTTAACTTGCTTATTCAATAGTTATTTAACATGGAACGTGCCTCAAAAACTGGAGACATCAGAAGACAAGCAAAAATAAAATCCAGACCCATAGGGAGTCTTATACAGTGAGATTGCTCCCATTTTCTGAATGGGGAAACCTAGGATTAGGAAAATTTATTGAATATACAAGGGCACTCAGCTAATAGAAAATTCTAGTGAAACATGAGATATTAGACATCTGTGCTGGTCAGTCTTACGTCAGCTCCACACACAAGCTGGAGTTATCTGAGAGGAATGAACCTCAGTAGAGAAAATGTCTCCATAAGATTCAGCTATAAAGCATTTTCATAATTAGTGATTGATTGGCCAGGGGCCCCATCAGCACATTTTAGTAGGGCTCTCCCTGGACTGCCTTCTAGACAAGCCACAGAGAGCAGGCCAGTAAACAGCGTACTTTCAGGGTCACTGCATCAGCTCCTGCCCCCACGTTCCTGCCCTACTTGGGTTCCTGTCCTGACTTCCTTCCATGAAAAACAGCAAGTCAGATAACCTTTCAGTTTCCCCATTTCCTATGGTCAAGTTTCTGAAAAATATTTAAAATAAAAAGCAAAACACTGTTTTGTTCTCAGGCTGCAGAAACTGGTGAGAGAAGAAAGAAAGGGGCAATGGGGCCACTTCTACATTAGTGTGAAGAAGGCAGAAGGAAGATGATTGTGGCGAGGAGAGAGTGGGGGTGGGGGAGGGAAGAGTAGTAGGGGTGAATAGGAATCAAATACAGTGATTGTGTGTGTGTGTGTGTGTGTGTGTGTGTGTGAATATGTTGGGATAAAACCCATTATTTTGTACACTAACTAAAACGTTCTTGTTAAGTGGGCATTGGGAGGGATTTGAATCAGTGTGCTCAGTTACTCAATGCCACCCCCCCATCAAGCACACACTTTAAATAAAAAGCAAACTTTAAAGCACTGCTCTACAGCCTTTCGTGATTTGACTCAGATGAGGGTTTCTCAACAGTGGCACAGTTAGCATTTTGAACTAGAAAACTCCTTGTGGTGGGTGCTGCGCTGTGCACGTAGCATGATTACTGAACTGCATTAGATCGCAACAACCAAATATGCCCCCAAATGCTGATAAATGCACTTTCAGTACAAATCAAACCTATGAGGAGTCACTGGTTGAGAAACATCTAGGAAACTCTTAAAACTTTCTGAAAAATAACCTCTCCAACCTGCAAACCCTTAAATAAAACCCAGTTCCCAGACACAAAGTGCTCCCATTATTGTTTTAAAGGCAGAGCTTTACTGCACAAAACTAAGTGGGCATTTGCCCGGTTTCATAAGCTTTCAATGCAGTCCTGACTGCCTAACCTAACCTGCTTTGGTCTGGCCCTATTAAACAGGAGCTGTCAACCGTCTTCAAATTCCATTAGTGCCTTAGCAACTTGAATATCCGACGAAGTGTTTATGCCCTCTTGTGGCAGGAACCAGTACAGGACTTGAAACAAAACATGAAATCCTTTGTCACATATAAAATGTCTAGTTTTCCACAGAAGGGAATGACAATAGATCCTGCAGGAGAATTCTTACCAGTGGGAGACATTGAAAAATTGGATAAAATAATTTTAATGAGTTGGTTACTGAACACCTTAAAGCTAGTAGGTTACAGATGGGAATAAAAAAATAAGCTCTAAGAAAAAAATAAAATACGTTGAAAATTGAATATTGAATTAAAACAACAATAAAGTATCCAAATAGGACATCTGTATCGCATGCCTTCCTCCCCGAGAAGGAGCATCAATCACCTAAGAGTGGATTGAAAGAATATAAGAGCCAGAGGGGCGAGATTGCTGCAAAGTAATATCTTCGGATAAGACATTTGTACTTTTAAACTCACAGCAACTATGGCTTCCTTCACAGGTCTACCTAAGATTAATCCTGTCAACACACAGCATAAAAGGAGCAGGCACAGGGTCTCCCACCTCCAACTGAGGAGCTACCCACAGCTGATGATCCATAGTGGAGGAAGAGTCAGTTTTCTGATCGTTTGTGACCCATGGTCTGATCGTGGATCCCATGGTCCACGTGGCAGCTCCCTACAACAATGGGACTCCATAGGTTATTTTAAAAAGAGAAGAAATAAGAAACACCTAGAGAAGGGAGTTCTAATATATAAATACACTGTATATTCACATATGCAACTACCAAGAAACAAACTAAATAAATAAACCTTTATTGATCCATTCTAGCATTACGACTACAAATAAGCCACTGAACTGAGCTTTGGGCTCCCAGCCACAAATCAAAATAAAATGAAGTCTAGACTAGAAGACCATTTGGTCAATATCTAACCCAAACTTTACTTGAAAGAAGACATAACACAGTTCTAGAAAGATTTGGCAAAGTCATGGTTAAGAAAAGTCATGCAAGGTTTTTTGTTTGTTTTATTTTGTTTTTCTTATTACATTCCAATGGAGTCTATGATCAAATATAAACACATAAAAGAAAAATGGTGGTAAGATAACTTTTAAAAAAAATGCTTACATGTGGTCACTTATATTTCAAATGTTTCAGAGATTGATACTAGTTGACAGCTATTTAGCAGTATCTTATTCAGGTTCTGGTGTTCCCAAGAAAAGTACAGAATGAGGTCAATACAATGAAGATCAGTAAGAACAGGAGACATATTTAGAAAGAAAAAGGGCCTTGTCTAATCCCACAATGGGCTCTCAAACATGGCTCATGTGACATCAGGTAGTCCATTCCCTCCCAAAAAGGAGAATGTCTTCAGTGAACACAGATCTGGGAAAGAGCTGTGGCTCCCACCAAGACAAGAGCAGTTCAAATCAATCCAAATTGAATGCAGACCATAAGGCTGCCATCGAGGAAGCCAGGGCAAATGGGAGGTAAAAGTCTGCCTAAGGGTGAATCTGACAGTGCTTAGCAACCTCAGCCAGAGTAGGCAAGCTTGAATGGAGAGCAGGGTCTCCCACTCTCAACCTGATTATAGAATGGAGGAACAGAGGAGGCACATCTGGTGAGGACTCTCTGCACACCTGAAAAGCCATTGTTCTGCTTGGGGTGTCTTGACACTCCTACCTTACCCAAATAAGGAAGGAAAGGGAAAACTCAAAGTTGAATTTAAATGTTGGCTCTATCATTTTGTGAATCAATTGGTTTCTGATGCCAGCATTCTCTGAGACATCTCTGTGTGCCTATTTCTGTTTAAATCTTGGCTGCAATATTTAATGCCCAAACCGTCACTTAAACATTTCATTTTCTCTACTTTTGCATGGTTCTGATTTTATCTAATTGGCTTATTTTTGTATATGTAAAATTGAATAATAAGAGATTGCCAAACTCTTAGTATTATCAATGGTGTTTACTTCTTTTACTTGAAAAAAATCATACAATATATTCTGATCACACTTTCCTCTCCCAAAACTCTTCCCAGATTCTTCCCAACTCCCTTCCCATACAACTTCATTCCCTTTCTTTCTCTATCTCTCTCTTTAGGGAAAAAAACAGGCAAACAGTAAATAGAACAAAAATAATCCCCAAAAGAGACATACACACACAAAACCCACAAAAATCAGAAACCATAGTATATGAGGGAACCAGTAAGACAAAAAAGAGAAAAAAGAGAAAGGAAATCTACAAAAAATCCTATAACAATGTTAATCTCATTGCTAAAATTTGATTTTATATGGTTCATTATTCAAATGTCTGGATTGATCATGTTATATTTGATCATGATTGATTTGAACTGTATGAGTCCTCTGAAAACAAGTCATCCCACCGGAGAAAAGCTTGTAAATTTAGGGGCTTTCAATCTAGCAGATGAAATACTGAAGTTCCCAGATATTACAGAACCTGCCCAACATCGTACAGCCACATAATAGATCTGGGAGGGCTAAGTCCTGAACTCCAGACAAGTCAAGTATTTGCTCCTCAAGAGAAAAAAGTCTGCATGTTGATTCAGTGATTGGGATGACTTAAAAATGCTACGAAGTTATTTCCTTGTTTGGCTAAAATTGCCAAAAATTTATACTATTATATAAATTTGTAAAGTGGAGACTAGATCATTCAAATATTTATTTTTCCATGGGACTTTTATTACTTTGTCTCTTATATGTTGAGTCATCACTCCAACCAAGTTTAGGGGGGGAAAGGCTAATGCTGCCCTAACCCCTTCAGTCAAGAAATAGCAGGAAAGGGTTTATTTCATCTCTAAAGCCATCACTGAGAGAAGTTATGTAAGAAACTCAAGGCAGAAACCTGAAGGCAGGAACTGGAGCCAAGGCCAATGGAAGATGCCTGCTAACTGACTTACTCTCCATGGTTTGCTCAGCCTGCCTTTGTATACCATCCAGGCCTGCCTGTGCAAGCGCGGCGTCACCTACAGTGGGCTGGGCCTTGCACATCAATCATCAATCAAGAAAATACCCTACAAACCTGTCTGTAGGCAATCTAATGGAGGCATTTTCTCCATTAAGAGTCCTCTTCCCAGATAACTCAAACTTGTGTTTTCAAAAAACTAACCAAGACAATTAGGGATCTCCTTTTGCAGTTTTATGCAAAGATGAAAGCATTTTCTAACTGAAGAGTATGTATGACAGAATCCTTTGGGCTCTTTTCTTCAAAGCCTTTTTGTTTTTTTTTTCTTTCCTCTTTTTCAGTATTCCAAGATGTGCATGTCATGATATTCGTTGGGTTTGGCTTCCTCATGACCTTCCTGAAAAAGTATGGCTTCAGTGGTGTTGGTTTCAACCTCTTTCTCGCTGCTCTGGGCCTTCAGTGGGGCACGATTGTGCAGGGACTCCTTCATGACAAAGGACAGAAATTTCACATTGGAATCAAAAAGTGAGTATCTGTGAATATAAATGCTTGTACCCTCACCTTCAAAGCTCACATTTTGAAATCTTAATTCCTAAATTGGGAAATAACTAAATCTGAAGGCAAAGTCCCATGAGTAGGGGTAGTGCCCCATTCAAAGCTGCAACTTGCTAATCTATTTCAATGCACAATTCACTCTTAATTTATTCTTTCTTGTACCCTCAGTATGATAAACGCAGACTTCAGTACAGCCACCGTTCTGATTTCTTTTGGCGCTGTCCTGGGAAAAACAAGCCCAATCCAAATGATGATCATGACAATTCTAGAAATTGCTGTCTTTGCTGGCAATGAACATCTGGTTACTAGCTTATTTAAGGTAAGGATAAGAAAATATATATTGACTAAACTCTGACTGTCCCTTCTGGCCACCACATGCCATGGATGCCCACTCTACATAAGGGCAAATCTCTATAGGAGTGCTTCCAGACAAAATAGTCAAAAAGCAAAACCAAAAATAACCACTGTCCACGGAGTGCTTAGTGTAAAATGGGGCAGGGGGAGTTGTATTTATTTCCTCTCATCTTTAAAGAATTATGGAAGGGAGGTGGGTGTCATTGTTACTACTATAAATCCACAGTCAAATGATCACAGGTGCCAAACGATTCACCCATTTGAGTGAATCTGGATTTAAGTCACTTTATCCTAACTCTGTCACTCGTTTTATTACTTGGTGTTGCCTATCAATAACGAATCCCACTTATATTTAAACATATATATGTAAATAGCATCATATAAAGTCTCTCCTCTGTGCTCCATTTTTTCTTCCCCCGAGAATGTTACTGATTCTCTCAAAGTTAATAAGTAAGCTGTTTCTGACTACACTGGTAGACATTTCCTTTTACTTATACTTGTATGGAATATTTGATTCAAGAGCTAATATTTTAACTTTCTAAGTGGTGGTGATTTACCAACAAAACAAAATTAGTTAAGGTTTCTGTCTTTACAGAGCTTAAAGTATAGTGGGTTAGACAAAAAAAATCAAATATTATATATCCATTCTAAACTAATTTCCGTTGGTGAAAAATCATCTGAGAAACTTAAGGTAAGATAGACACCCTTTGGTTCACATGTTCAGAGTAATTAGGTCCTTGGCTCCATTGTTTCTGGGTCCAGCGAGAGGCAGATCTTCACACTGGTGGTCTGCACTTGAGTGAATCAGCTCACTTCCTGCTATGAGGGAAGCCAGGAGAAAGAGCTTGGGGACATTCTCCTCAAGACATGCTTCTTATAGTTTTCACCAAGTCCAAATTGCCCACTCAATTACAGTCCCTTCAGACAATGACATCCATTGACGATATAAAATCTTTTTCATGATACAATCACTTTCTCAAAAGCACATCTCTGAATACTGCTGAACTGAGGATCAAGCCTCCCACACACGAGCCTCTGGGAGACATTGCGTATATAAACGGCAGCATGATCACTGACTCAAAGACATGGAAAATACGTGGTGGGAAATGGGAGTTCTGAGAAAGCTATTGAGTCCAGAGTAAAAAGCAAGAAAGGAGCTGTCTGCAGAAGTGACAATGGTACTAGTATATTGGAGTTTCACAGGTCACTAAGGAGGAGGCATGTCCTTAATGCTAAAAGCTCAAGAACAGAAGCTCATTGGTAGTCGGGGGTGGGGAATTGGAGTTGCAGAAGATGAGCATGGTTGTCCTGGTGAAGCTACCATAGTAAGATGAGATTAACAGAGGCCCTGTAACCTCTATGTGTTGCTTAAGTGAAGACTGAGTTGATGGATTCTGAGAAGAAAATAGAAAGGGTTGTTTTGCTACAAATACGTGAGCATTTATAGAGGGTCACAGGCTTACATAGTGTTTGTAAAGTCCAAATATAATTAATTGTCATCTATCTCTCTCCTGAAACCATATGGTAAAGAGAAGTAAGGCTCCTATATGAAAGTGTTCAGCAAAACTGAAAGTTGAAAACATGTATGTCCTACAGTGATGATGGAACTCAAAACAATAAAGTTGATCTTTAAAGGCCCTGGATCCTTGTCTAGTCAAAGATGGAGCGAACCAGGAGATTCTTCTACTTACATCACTTTGAAAATCTTAATTAAATTGGTGATGCTTTCTTACCTTGGTTTGCAATAGGAATTGCTCCTGGCTGAGCATCCTGAATTTTCCCTCTAGAAGCACAAAATATAGAATACTTTAAATGCATACAGAATCCTTAAAAGGGAACAAAATGTCTCTCCTCAAGCCAGTATTGGAATTCAATTGGTCTTCATGCAGCATATAACAGGATGTAGAATCAGGGGACAGAGCATCCTTTTAAGGTTCAAGTCTTTGAGTTATAGTTAAATGAACTTTAGCTGCAAAGTCAAATGAATGTGAATCATTTTTGTTGCAAGTTGAGCGCAATACATGGTGGTTCCCTGAGCCTCTCTCTAACCTGAAATAGCCTAGTGTGGACTGCGTGCCCAGTAAGGACCTGGTTCTTTAGGAATGTGGTCTCATCTAAGTACCAACATAATTCTGTTAGGTGGATAATACATCCTGGTTTTATAAAACCTGAACTTCACGGATATTTAGTCATTTTCCCCCACATCAGAAGAAGTACTTCACCTTTGCATGTCTCAAGAGCTTGTCATATTTTTTTCTTTTCTTTTTCTACTACCTCGTTTTATCTTTTCTTTAACATCTCTCCTAAGCGATTATTTCACGGTCTTTCTACCTGTAAGGAGACCGTTTTCACCTCCATTCATGCAAATGCTTCTTTTCCCTGCAGGCCTCTGACACTGGGGCATCAATGACAATCCATGCTTTTGGAGCCTACTTTGGCTTAGCTGTAGCAGGTGTCTTATATCGGCCTGGCCTCCGATGGGAACATAAAAATGAAGAATCTGTGTACCACTCTGACTTGTTTGCCATGATTGGTGAGTAGAGTGAGTTTACCTGATTGCTTGTCTGTACCTGAAGATGCTCAGAAGGTCTTTTTTGGAGACCGCTTTGTTTAATGTTGGGTCAGTGATCCTTCTTCTGCCTACTTCTTAAATGATGAAGCCTAAAATCACAGGTATCAATTCCCAGAGCAAAACAAGACAATTAAGAAATATCCAGGTTTAACGGGATTTCTGCGCTCTCGGTGGCCCCGATGGGGAACCTGGAGGATGCGAACCAGGACCGAACCAGGACCACCGAGAGGAAGGAAGAGAGACCAGGTGTTCCTCTTTTGGGAGTTTATTTAAATACCCTGTGGGAGTGGTCAGGACCTGGCCTGCTGGGATTTGGAGTCCAGACCAATATAACTCTCAGGGTCAGGACCTGGCCTGCTGGGATTTAGAGTCCAGACCTATATAACTCTCAGGCCTGGGGGCTGGGATAGAGGTGAGGGGCTGGGGTCTACGGTCCCAACTTAACAATACTCTAATAGGATCTTCCCTGTAATAACTAATACCATTTATAATTTACAGGAACACTTTTCCTTTGGATATTTTGGCCCAGCTTTAATTCAGCCATTGCTATAACTGGGGAAAAACAGTACAGGGCCATTATCAACACTTATTTGTCCCTCGCTGCCTGTGTGATCGTAGCCTATGCCTTGTCCAGCCTTGTTGAACGCCGAGGCAGGCTGGATATGGTAAGTGTCAATATTAAACTAATGGAAACTTCATTAATGTCAACAGTTTCTTGGATAAGAAAGTCAGTATGCATCAGAGCTGGACTACCAGGCCAAACTACAAACAGCAGACTTTGGAGAAGTTTTTAAAAATATTTTCATTCATTCACTGGTTATCTACTCCACTTCAAAGTCAAGGAATTTGCAGTTTGGAGAGTGCACAGTCATAAAACTCATGCATAAAGGGCTTTTTTCTTTTATGCTAAAACTAACTGCTCTTAACTCCATAGAAATTTTCCCTCAATACTTGACTTGTCAAAGAGTCAGACAGGGGAGCAAGATGGTGGGTGTTGGTTCTTTTTTGTCAATTGCAAGTGTTCAAAGATGATAGCTAAGCTGTGCAGTCACTGGTAAACTCCCTCCCTCTGGAGGATGGACCCACACCCTTGCATGTATGAGCAGCACCAACCAGATTTAGTGGAGCATCGAAAAAAAGTGAAGTAGAGAGGGGGCAGGTTAGGAGAATGATGGGGAGTTGGAAGGGGTAAGAAGAAGGTAGGTATTATATTTCATTGTATATATGTATGACTTTTAAGGAAAAAAATTGAGAACAGAAACAATAATCCCAAATAGAACTCTAGGAAAAAATGACAATTTGGCTGCTAATGAAATTCAAATAAGATCCTTAGTAGCCCTGAAGTAATGATCATTTTATTTTACTATGTTGGTGTGAGATGTCAGGGACGGATACGCACGAGGGTCATCTAAAACGTCTCTAAATCAATTTTTGCAAAATCTTTGTGGTCAAAAAGAAACATAACATTTTTATTTAAGTTCAATCTGGCTTGCCTACTTGGGATTTAGAGAAACTGTCGTACAGAGAAAAATAAAAATAAAAGCTCAAATCAAGCACTCTTCTTTTTCAATGCAGGGCAGAAATGAATGCTGTCCTCTCTCTCTCTCTCTCTCTCTCTCTCTCTCTCTCTCTCTCTCTCTCTCTCTGTGTGTGTGTGTGTGTGAGAGAGAGAGAGAGACAGAGAGACAGAGAGACAGAGAGACAGAGAGAGAGAGACAGAGAGAGACACGGAGAGAGAGAGACAGAGAGAGACAGAGAGACAGAGAGAGAGACTTATGTATTTTTATCCTTTTATTTTGTGTTTATGGATGTCCTGCCTGCACAAATATATGTGCACCACATGCATACAGTGCCTATGGATGCCAGAAGAGGACATTGGATCCCCTGTAACTGGAGTTGCAGACATTCATTAGTCACTGTGTGGGTTCTGGGAACTGAACTAGGGTCCTCTGGTAGAGCAACCAGTGCCCTTAAATACTAACCCATCCCTGAAACCCCTGTAGTACATATTTAAAGCAAGATTGAGAACACACATTTCCATTCTTTGCAGTTTGTGTCATAAGAGACAACTGAAACACGTTTTAAAAAAATCATACTCAACAGGTTTACTTTTAAAGATGATAAATTATCCAACTTCCTGGGTAGGCCAGCAGACTGTGGCTTCTGAGAATTCTGGTGAACTGAAATGAGCTCTCTTTCTTCACCCTAGACATTTCTGGCCAGATTGTGTCTCAAAAGGAAAAGAAAAGAGAAAGAAAGTGTGTGTGTGTGTGTGTGTGTGTGTGTGTGTGTGTGTGTGTGTGTGTGTGCGTGTGTGTGTACATGAAAATGTCTTTCAACTAATGGCTAACGCAGCTGTCCACTGGGCACTGCCGGCCTCTAGTCTTTCCGACATTGCCTCATTCCACATCCTCACTATTGTTCTGCCTCCATTCAGGTTCACATTCAGAATGCCACTCTGGCAGGAGGTGTCGCTGTGGGCACATGTGCAGACATGGAAATCCCCCTCTATGCTGCTATGGCCATTGGAAGCATTGCCGGGATCATCTCTGTGCTTGGATACAAGTTCCTTAGTGTATGTATGACAGGTGTATTGAACTAAACCTTAAATCTGTATCCCTGTCTCCACCAGTGGGGTCTGTAGGGTTTCCTTCCCTGTAAGCCTTCTACTGGAGGCCACTTGCCTTCCTTTCAGAAATGCCACTCATATTGCAGCCACATTGCAGTGACTCTTTCCTGGTGTCTGTGTGGCAGGGGAGGATCTGGTACTAGGCATTTAGGAATTTAGCATGAAGACAATGTTAGTGGATTATGTTAACTCCTTTAGAGAAGTTCCAGAGGATGTTTTACTTTTGTTGTTTGTTTATTTGTGGACTTCATGTGCTGAAGAAACATCAGAGATGTTATTAGAAGGTGAGAAGGTGAAGTCACTTCCTTCCAGTCCAGTCACTAAATACTTCTTGATCACCAATGTACTTAAAGCGTTTGACATGGGTGCACATTTCAATTTCAAAGGAAAATTGAGTCGTAGATAAAATTGCCTCTTCTGAGTAGAGGCAAGAATGGAGAGATGAGAAAAGAGAATACAGCAGACCACAGGGTAAACAAACTTTGAAGTCTAACATATGTAAAAACTACAGTTTTTTTTTAATGTACTATGTTTGGAACTCATGCTAATAAGTAGTTTTTAGCTGCTCATATCAGAAAATCAAAATTTTAAAAAAGGAGTAAATGTGAACATGATGGGGCTGATAATTTGGTCCACTATAGTAAAATCTTAACCATGCATTTATGATGTGCAACACTACAAACAATGTTTTGTATGTAAATGGTAAGAACTTATAACTATATTGTTCTGCATAGCCGTCTGTTCCACATCACTATGGAGCTCTGTCTGTCTTACAAGATAATGACCTTCCTTCCTTTTACAACATTAGCCACTGTTAGCTAATAGACTGATGATCAAAGATACATGTGGAGTCCATAACCTGCATGGCTTACCTGGTGTCTTCGGAGGCCTTGCCAGCATTTTGGCCATATACTTGGGAAAGTCTACAGTGTGAGTAAAAACCAGTGGGTATTTCTTGCTCTGGTCCTGCACTTTGTAACTTTGCTTGTAGAAATATACATGATGGGAATGGGACCCTGTTGGTGGGGTTAACATTCCAGGCTCAAAGAGACATGAATGCTGTTGATGAATCTTTTCTAGTTGATTCTCTTCACAGACATGCTCCCTTCATATTTCATAGACTCTATTAGCTGCCTTCTCGGAGAGAGGAACTGTGTTAGTGATACTACTACCTTCAAAATTCACTTGCCATTTGCTTAGCAGCCTTACATGTTTTGAAGGCATCCATCACATTCTTTCACCCCCCCCCAACTTATAATATCTTTAAAGTTTTATATTTTTATTTACTCTGTGTGTATATGTGTGGCATGCAGATGCACATATATGTACCATAGTGTGCATATAGAAGCCTGAAGTTAGCCTGCAGGAGTCAATTCTTTCCTTCCTCCTTGTGGAACCAGGGATCCAACTCAGGTCATTAGCAGAAAACTTCCTTACACACTGAGTCTTTTCCCCAGACCAATGATATTTTATTATCTTCATTTCAAAGTAACTGCCTCTGGTATTACAAATGTATTCTTTGATGACTTCATTATCTTCTCCCTAACATATATGTCATACTTAGTTTTTCTGATGTTGTTAATGAACATTTTAATTTCGCTAAAATTGTTTAATTAAAGTGGTAAAAAAATGGTATGCTGTGGGACAATGGTCTGTATCTTGTCACTTGTGTTTTAATAAAATGCTGATTGGCCAGTAGCCAGGCAGGAAGTATAGGTGGGGCAATGAGAATAGGAGAGCTCTGGGACGAAGAAAGATCAGTTTTCAGTCACCATCCAGACACAGAGGAAGCAAAATGAGAATGCCTCATTAATAAAAGGTACCAAGCCACTTGACTAACATAGAAAAGAATAATGGACTAATTAAAGATATAAGAATTAGTTAATAAGAAGCCTAAACTAATAGGACAACCAGTTTATGATTAACGTAGATCACTGTGTGTTTCTTTGGGATGGAATGACTGTGGGTCCAGGCAGGACAGAAACCTCTGTCAACAATGGTAGTCATGTTTTTTTAGCATTGTCTCACCTAGTCTGTTAGGAGAGAGGTTCAAGAACTGATGTGCAATTGACAGTGAATGGTGAATCAAATCAAGGGTAAATTTTTTGAAAGTCCTAAATTCCTTTTGATGAATGCTTTATTAACCATAACTAATGAATGACAAAGAATATTTTTAAAAGAAAAGAAAAAAGCAAAAGCAATGACTACATATTTGCTTTTCCTAGGTCTACCATGGCTATGCAGGCAGCAGCACTGGGTTCCTCCATTGGCTCAGCAGTTGTTGGTGGTTTGGTTACAGGTCTGCATCAAAAGTAAACATTTAGCTGAGTTTTGTGGTACATGATTGTAACCATGGCTACATGGGAGGTTAACATGGAAGAATTAGGACTTCCAGACCATTGTAAAATTATCTCAGAATAATTCTCTTGCCAGTACCCCATTACTTCATTTACTTTGCAGAGAAATGAGTAAGGCACAGTTGATTGGTCAATTCCAAACTGTGATAAGGTTCTGGCAATTAATTACCTCAACTAAAGGAGATGTTTTCTTAACAGTATTTTAACTACTTAGTAAGCCTTCCCTCTTCATAACACTGTATCCCCTCTACCCTCACAGGTCTAATTCTGAAGTTACCTATCTGGGATCAGCCCCCTGATGAGTACTGCTATGATGATTCTGTTTATTGGAAGGTAATGGAAAAGATTCAAAAAGAGAATATACATGATGGTTCTGTCACGGTTTAGATGACCTAACCTCTTAGCACCATACAATTACACAGTTCCTTCTGCTAGCCACAGAAGAGATGCTTTCCATCAGGCTGGCATGGAAATGGGCACAGAATCAACAAGAATTTACTGTGCCTTTCAGTAGCAAAATATCAGGTACAGACTGGTTCTAATAACCCTGACTGGGGCCACACAGCAACCTTCCTGTAGCTTTTCAAAGGTATAAGAAAGTGGTGCTAGAATTAATACTAGCCCGGTTACTGGTTAGATTGATAGTCTTTTTGATTAAGGTAACTAACCAGTTAAGGCAGAGCCTAAAGCTGCCAATTATGATTCAAATTCATTATACCCAGTGTGTTTGCTTGCTTACAGGAAAATAAAGACCAGGAATTCTTATAATAAAATAATCTTAAAGAACTTAGCATTAACAGAAACTTTTGTAACTTTTTTAAAATACATAACAGTGCTTCATACCTGCCCAGTGCCTAGGAAGAGGTAAGATCCATTCACCTGTCTCAGTTCCACTGAGGACAGCTTTGTTTAAGACTCAACATACATGTAGCATATGTGTGATAAAACTGCATGGACTTCCTACTCACAGAGAGGAATAAAGACTGTGTCTAACCAGGAGAAAATAAAAAAAAGCTCAGGGGTGGGGAGATGACTCAGCAGTTAAGAGTTTACTGCTCTTGCAGAAGACAGGAGTTCCGTTTCCAGCACCCACATCAGCTGGCTCACAGCCTCTTCCAGCTCCCAGATATCCTCCTCTTCTGACCTCCATGGGTTCCTGCATGTATATGGTACACATAAACTCATATGTGCACACACATACACAAAAAGTAAATATGTCAAAAGTAATATATATCAAAAGGTATGATACTTTTCAAAGTAGAAACTCAACAAACATAGAATTTAACTAGCAAATACCATTTCAGTTCTGTTATATCGATTTTTTAAAGACGTTTTTGTTGACTGAGATTTCTGTCCCACCCAGTCTCACAGTTGTTTAGTCCCAAAGAAACACACAGAGGTCCACATTAATTATAAACTTATTGGCCTATTAACACAGACTTCTTATTAATTAATTTTTGCATCTTAAATTGGTTCATTATTTTTGTCTATGTTAGCCACGTGGCTTGGTACCTTTTTGGCGAGGCAGTCACATCTTGCTTTTCTGCTTCATCTGTCTCTGGATCACCAGCCATAGACTGAAATATCCTTCTTCTCAGAATTCTTGTCCTGCCTCTACTTCCTGTCTGATTGCCCACCTATACATTTTGCCTGGCTACTAGCTAATCAGCGTTTTATTAAAAATAATACAAGTGGCAGGATAAAAGACCATTGTCCCACAGCACTCCCCCCTTTAAAAAAAAAAAAAAAAAAACAAGAACTCTTAATCTAATATCCTCCAGTGACAGAGGAAGCAAAAACAGCAAGATGTGACTGCCTCGCCAAAAAGGGTACCAACCCACATGGCTAACATAGACAAAAATACTGGGCTAATATAAGATGTAAAAATTAGTTAATAAAAAGCCTGAACTACTAGGCCAATCAGTTTAGAATTAATGTAGGCCTCTGTGTATTTCTTTGGAACTAAACGACTATGGGACTGGGCAGGACAGAAATCCCAGTCAACAATTCATAAAAAAAAAAAAAAAAATACGTGTCAATAGTACAAGGTGTTATATTCAATGTACAAGTAGGAAAAAGCTATTGTAATGTTTAACGCTGAAGGCTGTGAGGAAGCACAGATCCAAAGGTCCTGTGATAAACCAGCCCCAACGTTCTGCCTTTTGACTCCAACTGCTGCTTTCTCCCAAACCGTTTCCTGAATTCCCTGAGTGAGATGGGTGATTGGACAGACTGTTGGGGAAACTGGGCTTGGGGAGCTGGGAAAGCAGTCAAAGTCGGTGGGATAAATTATTTGCTTCTTTATTTTTCTTTAATTCAAATATTTTTTTCCTCTCAGCTTTTCTGAGGTTAGGTAGTAGCGACAGAAAACACTTTTGCTTCAGTACCAACTTTAGACGGGCCCGGGGAGGAACCATTCAGTGTTACATTGTCATTGTCGCTTTTGCTCTCCCAGGTTCCCAAGGTCAGAGAACTTGATCCTCAGTTCTTTCAACACGCGAATCACAATCACCTGGAGCATGAAGTCTAAATATCGTTCCTAAACTCTGCGTCCTCAGCATTACTCAGAAGAGCCAAGCTGAAGCAAACAAAAGTGTCGTATTCCCATACCCAGGGACTGTGATAGATACATTCCAGGCCCCAAACGGCCAGTGTAAAAATGCCTTTATATCTGGAGTTATTCCTTGATGTTCAAATGATTTCTCAATTGGCAGGAAGTTGCCCGTTAAACAGACTGTCAATTGGGTTCTATCCCAGACTGGAAGAATGACATTGCAATGGCTAGATGCATAGTAAATATTTGATTCTGTTCTGGATATTTTGCAAAAGAGATATATTTACATAGAAACCAATACTCCTTGATCATGTCAGACGTCACCCACTTTTTAAGTTAGCATGCAAAGTAGTAGTTTTCACCATGGCGTCTTTGTGCATGCGTATCATTAAATTTGTTCTTGTTCATTGCCCTACCTGCTGCAACCCCTTGGAATTCTTTGCCTTCCCCAGCTGGGTCCTTCCTTTCCCCAGTTAGATATGGCTTGTTTTATTAAATGTATTCCACCACCATCCCTTTCATGTACATACCATGTCTACAGTTCCAAAAAGTATAAAGTTGAAGTCAATAAAATGACATAGTAAAGAATCTTTACTACAAAAATGAAAGAAATCTTTGTAAATAAAAAGTAATATTAATCTTCTAGTTAGGACCTTTTTAAATCTTAAAAACAGTCAGAGTAATGTTACACTGCTGCTTGCAAATTAATTTCTTTTTATGGTTATTATTTGTAATAAGAGTTTAAAAGCTATCTGTATAAAATTTTAAATAATTAAATATTATTAAATAAGGTATTTGTCTCTAGCTCACTTTCATATGGTGATTGAAATCCATTTTCATCATGAGCACATATATACACACCTCATACTTAATGCATATTTAATTCAAATATATTACTTTTATATTCACTATCAAAATCAAGTGACCTTTGCATAGTATAACTTTTAAAGCACTGCGTTTGGAGATGGTGGCTGACACAATCACATTAAATCATTTTTATAAAAATCAAGCAACATTTTTCCAACATTTTTCTTCTATCCCTCAGTCCTGAAATATTAACAGGAAGCACCGAGGGTCCAAAAGACTAGGAGCCCTGCCATAGTCGACAGTTACAACTTTAAAACTACAGGCAATGATGAATTGCTTAATATTTTATTTCAGATAAATTTTATTTAATATTTCTAAATCATACATTTTATTTAATATATCTAAATCATAAATACATTTTTGTGCATGCAGGTGACTTCTTGCACCAGACTTTCCCTCAAAAAGGCTTTTCAAATGTGTCATATAAGCAAAATCTACTGTCCTCTCCTCTGACGGCCTCCACAAACAAACATCTTCATTTCCTTGGTACTCAAAGTTCCTCTACTCTATTGATCACAGAGAAAATCACAGAGGGTCTGGAGACACTAAATTATAAGAGAGCTGATCTGACTTCTCTGTAAACGTGTTGTGATGGCATCCATGACTGGCTTGTGAACACTCTCATCTACCTTTCTTCAATACAAGTCTTAGAACACTAAAATTTTGTTTGTTTAAACTCTGAGCTAACATCCTCTTGTTCCCAGTAGTGCATTGTCCTTCTTTTGATGGACAGAATATTTTTATTGGGTGAAGAAGGACACTAAAAAAAATCCCACTATCTCAGAGCTGAGTATAATAAAAGGTTATTTATTTAAAGGTAGACTCACAGATCCCAATCCTCTGCTTAAATGGGGAACAAAAACCAAAACCTGCAGCCAGAAAAGAGGCTGGACATGCACTTTACATCAGCATACATAGTGTAAGAGGCCACACCCAAGTGGGCAGGTAACTTAAAGGCTACTGGTGTTAAGAATTCCTACAGCACCTCCCCCTTTTGTTTAAATAAGAAAGTTCTAAGCTTAATACAAAGTTATATACAATAAGAACAAATATCAGATTTAAAATTTAGAATTTCAACCAGCATAAACAATACCAAGCAAAAAAACATGTGATAAATGTTTCAACAATTATCCTACCCTAATGAGTTTAAGTCTTGTATATAAATAACTTGGCCAAGTCATGTGAGGAGAGTAACTACAACTTTCTAGTCTTCAACCCCATCAAAGACCAGAGAAGGGAAATAATATTACTCAAGTAAGCAGGAAGTGCAATCAAGCAACTTCCAAAATGTGCAACAAATGACAGAGACAACTGACGACCTGGGAAATCACCCAAAGTCTCATGTGCAGTGTTGGAGCAACCAGCTTTGACTAAGGCCTAGAGAAACTGACATATCATTTTCAGAGGCAGGAAATTTTTCAAAACCATCTTATGCCGTCTTGGCAAGACTTGGCAGTCTTTTTTCTTGTATCCTGCTTGTCCCGTCCAGACATCATGAATTTTGTCAATGGTCAATGCATGGGTACTTCTTTGTCCAAAGGCCAGTTTTGCCAAGAAGAAAACAAGCTCCAAGTGAGTGTCTTCACATTCTCTTGAGAATAGATTGGTGGTGCCAGAAGCAATCATGTCTCACTTCAAAAGAACCCTAAGTTATCTAAATGCCATATTCTACAGCTCTTTGAACTGAAGATTGCCTATCATCTATGCAGAATGAAATCTCTATATATCTAAAGAACCTGATTAGTCTAACTATAAGTATGACAAACACGGATGACTATTGACCTATGAATCTTAATAAAGACTAAAACTTCATTGTAGAAGGCCGCAACCACACTCTCCACCATAGATGGCACTGCACCGCCAGGTGAGCTAGAAAGCTCACACGTGTTGGTATTTTTCCACTACTCCCAAGGTATCACCTGGGACTGGGAGCAGTTGACCAATCCAAGAATGACACGTCCAAAGCAGGGTCTATTTCCTATATAAGGGATGGGTTCCATCTTATCTGGGTCTCCGCCATGTGGCTTATGCTCTAGCTCCCAAGAGACATAAAGCTTTTCTGCAGAAGGATCCTATGTGTACCGCGTGGTTCTTGCTGGCGAGACGGTAGCGCGGGACATCTGGTGCCATACCCGGAAAGAAAAAGAAGAACTTTGCACCGCCGGAGACCCCTTGGACACAAGGAGGATTCAGAACTGCAGGCATGCGTGCTCAGAGAGGTACGTTCTAAAGTCCAGAGAGCATATCAGAAACTGAGCAGCAGTGGGAGGTTGTGCGCGCACCCAGATAAGTTAAAAAATGACCCTCCGGTAAAGAATGGGGGAGACAGAAAAGAAAATAAGTTAAAAAAGACCCCCCAGTGATTTTAAAAAAGTAAAAATGGGGGAGAAGGCTGATTTACAAGGTCAAAAGCTTTATGTTATGTTGTTCATGTTGTCTTTTGTGTACTGGATAGGAGAAAGATATTTAAACTTAGAAACTGCTAAGGATATGATGTTTTGGGAAAGAGGTTCTGTTTTCGTCTCCACAGAAAAGGAGAGCCTAAGGGTGTACTTGGGATTTATGTGGTTTGAATCACCGAGACCTCCTGAAATGTTGTAGTGTTTACCCCTAAAATACAGCGGCCCAATAACAGCAGGAAGCAGCCAAAGAGACTAAACGACGCCCAAATTCCCTAAAAGATTAAATGAGGTCCTTTCAAGCCTGCTTCTCTGAGTTCAGCTTTGCTCCGTACACCGGTTTGGGCGCGGAATGGGTGCAGCTGGGGCTGGAGCGGAGCTTTGCTCTGTGGCTATGGTGG
Source organism: Myodes glareolus (assembly GCF_982192425.1). Classification (NCBI taxonomy): domain Eukaryota; kingdom Metazoa; phylum Chordata; class Mammalia; order Rodentia; family Cricetidae; genus Myodes; species Myodes glareolus. The sequence continues at coordinate 16,956,009 of NC_142043.1, read as the reverse complement.
GGAGCACGTTGCGCTGGCTCAATTGGTGCGGCTCGGTTGGTGCCTGGCCTGGATGGTGCCGGGAGTGAGAGCGGTGCCACAGACAGCCGGGCCAGAGGGCTTACAATGTACCTGGAACTATGAGGGTCTCTGAGGCTAAAATGCCTCTGGTTCCATTTGGCTATGCTAAACGATGCTGACTTCAGGCAGGGCTGGTCGTAATTATCATAATAAAAGCGCAATTAAGGTTTAGACGCAGTAAACAGGCAGTACCGTATTACATCTACATAGTGCGACTTAAGTTTTTAAGAACTGCTTAGCATTTTAAGAACTCAAGTCCTCCTGAAAGATTGCTGTGTATACGCTTGGCTTGTCTGGTGTTTCGGGTTCCGCAGGGAGATGGATGAAAAGGGCCCTTGGATTTTGGGGTGATTGGGTCATTGGCTGGATCTGTGAGAGTTTATAGCCGCTTTTGCTGTGGCACAGGTGTTGAGAGTTGGCTAGTAGGGAAGCGGCCCTGGTCGCCGCCTCTCCCATCGGCCCCTTGAGCCGCAGCGGCTCTGGCGCGGACCTTGAGATGTTGCCGCCTGTGCCGCCTTGGTCTGGGTGTCGGCTCCCGTCACACTCCGCCACCAACACAGCCTCAGAGAACTAGGCTAGCCCCGCGGGGAAGGCAGGGGCGCCTGGGGGTGGAGCCACCACTTCCTGGCCCGGGACACAGGGATCCGCACAGCGAGCAGGCCCAGGGCCGCGCACAGCACTTGGATGGCAGGTGGGCTCTGGAGCCCGAGGCCACCGTACCGGCAAGAAATACGGGAGCCAATAAATCTTAAATCTAATATCAACAAACAGAGACCTGTAGGTCTCTAAGTTCAAGACCAGCCTACTTCCAGTACTGACTGTGCTAAATTTTTACACTGAGTTTTTTAATATTCTTAAATGTTATTTTGGGAGAAGAGTTTATTTTTTTTTCTAGGAATGCTACTATTCATGCTATGGATTCATCTGTCCAGAGGCCTGAGGACAAAGCCTCTGCTATGGAGCTGTCTGGCCTGATTGCTGCAGAGCTGGCGGGTTCCTGAGGGATGGTCCAGCTCCTGCCCTTGGTCTGTCAGTTATTGCTGTGCTGTTGTTGCTGTACATTACAGTGTTATTGTTGCTATGCCATTGCTGTGCTGCTGGATTTCCCCTTGTTTTGTCAGTTATTGCTTGCTATCAGTTTCCCTTATCCTGTCAGTTATTTCTGCTAAACACTATGGGTATCTTCAAGACAGGTTACAAAATGCCATGGTTATTTAAATTAAAAATTGGATAAATATCTATTTAAATAAAAAAGGGGGGAATAATAAAGGAACTGCCCCCGATGCTCTGTTCATTATACATTTTTTAAATGGCAACACGGCCTATACCATGAAAAACAGAGACCCTCAATCAGTTATCTACCACAGTGGCTACGGCCCTGGATCAGCAGGCTACCATAGATACATCTATTAGAGGTAGAATAAAGAACAGGTGGATATCTTATGACAGCTTGCCCAGTTGGGCTGTGAATGGAAAACTCCAGCCTTATGTGTAACCAGTGTACCATATGAGAACTTTATAAAAGTGGCTAACTTGTCCCGAGAATTGTCTTTGTATCTTGCAGGAGAATTTTGATGATTTGCTGTCCTCCTTGAGACGGTCCATCATGACAATCAACTCCACGCGAGTGGACATAAGCTTGGCCGAAGAATTCCAGTCCTGTATTATGTCCTTCATCTCCTACTTCAAAGAATGGGTGGGGGTTGGAATGTTTGGAACAGTCCTATGCTATGGAATAGGGTTTCTTCTCTGGATGGTCTGCTGACTCAAATCCCAAAGTCTTAGGGACAAAGTGGTTTTTGCACAGCGCTGGCTGCCCTGGAATAGGGAGCCTCTGCTTATATGTGGTTATCTATGTTAAAGCAGTAAGGTTTAAGCCAACCAGCTCCTGCACCCCTAGGACTGTGGTCCATGGCACAGGGTGGAGTGCTTGGCTTAGCTAGCCCTAAAGGTTGTCGAGCTGAAGAGCATTGCACAGAGAATGGCCCTCTCTGAGAGATAAGTCGCTCTGCGTAAGGATTTCCTGCCGTATATTCCCTTTCCCAAAAAATTGGCAGAGGGCAGGCCGGATAAGTTCCAGGTGTCATGAGCCTAGGGACAGATTCCGTGTAAGCCCATTTTAATGTTTTCATTTTGGGAAGTGCGACCTCTATCTTTACCTTTTGAGGGAGTTGCCTTTCTGCAAAGAAGTAAAATTAGGGGGAGATGTAGAAGGCCGCAACCACACTCTCCACCATAGATGGCACTGCACCGCCAGGTGAGCTAGAAAGCTCACACGTGTTGGTATTTTTCCACTACTCCCAAGGTATCACCTGGGACTGGGAGCAGTTGACCAATCCAAGAATGACACGTCCAAAGCAGGGTCTATTTCCTATATAAGGGATGGGTTCCATCTTATCTGGGTCTCCGCCATGTGGCTTATGCTCTAGCTCCCAAGAGACATAAAGCTTTTCTGCAGAAGGATCCTATGTGTACCACGTGGTTCTTGCTGGCGAGACGGTAGCGCGGGACACTTCATAATAGAATATTAAACAAACTTTAACTTTTAACTGTGCAACAAATGAGGATAATGATCTCAAAATGTAAACAATGTATAAGTATCAGAGGTAGAAATGTATCTTGCAATATGATAAATATATCCTAAAATTGTATCAATTAAATGTCTTAAGCAGAGGTAGAAGCATGCATGCAAACAATATGACAAAATAACTTTGCCTAAGTATACAAATACTGTAAATAAAAATAGGAACATATTCAAAATAATTTAAGCTTGTATCAATATACAAGAATCTATACCAATGTAAATTGCCTATAAATAATAGCCCACAAGTATTCACTCCATTATTCACTATTATTATTACTGTGAGTAAGCTCACATTAATCTATTATCCCATACAATTCCCCCCCCCTTTTTTTCAAAGAGATCCCTGAGCTTACATAATTTTCCCCCACACCCCCAACCTTATAACAATTATAATGAATCCTTAAATTGATTTACCTAACCCTAAGGACAAACTGTATTGGGAGTGGGGACGTCATCTTCTAGAATTACTTTCAGCTGTCATGAGGGGAATGTTCTTTCTATGGGATCCTGTGAAAGTAAAATGATGATTAAGTTCCAAGATTACTGTCTGGTATAATTGCAAATAGTCTCTGAATATTCGATAGGGTTTTTCTGAAGTTCTTAGTTGGAGTTCTGGCCAGACTGTTGTAAAAAAGTGCACTATTTCAGCTAACAAAGGTAGAAATATCTTGACAAGCTGGTACCCAAAACAGGTCTTATAGTAGCGCTATCAGTATCATAATGTCATATCAGTCAGGCAAAGAAGTTGTTGCGGAGCCCCATCTTCTTTCTGGAAACTTCAAAGATTAATGCAACAAAATTCATTGTTCGTTGTGGAAAACTTAAACTTTATTTATATAGACATATACAGACATATATTCAATGAAAGGTATGATAGAGACAAAAAGTAGGTATGAAGAAAAGTAAAATGTTTTCTAAATTCTTTTTTCTTTCTGTCCCATACCAAATGGCTCTTGACATGAGACAGAAACTCTGAAATTTTCTCTTAACAACATGCTTGGATTTAGAAAAGGACAGAGTCGTTTTCCAACACCAAAACCAGCTCTATATATTCATACACACACACACACACACATATATGTATGCATATGTAATGTATATGTATATATGTTTTAATCACCTGTCCTAATAAGTCTTATTCCTTTTTCTTAATGATCCATGTTGGATCGTTATTTTTTCCTTCTATCAGCATCCAGACATCCTGGGTCTCTTGAATTTTTGAAGATGTGTATTTTTCTGTAAAGACAAGAGCAGAACCCTGCCCCAACCCTATATGGTTTCCTTACCACCTATATGGTTGTCACCGTTGTGGATGAGCTGTCATTTCTCTTTCTTAAGAGATCGAATCTTTATTAATCTTGATGATATCCATAGTTTTTCTTCTCCTGTGGAAACAAGAGAAAAACCCTTTCCCCTACTCTCCCAGTCTTAGACCTTCCCCATCTTTGTCATATTTATTCCCTTGATCTACCCCAATTATGTCGATTTTTGTATATCTAACAAAATTTTATGTGCAGGTAGTCTGAGTGTGCACAAGTGTCTATGTGATATACTAAAAACTTTATTACTTTAAAGATATTTATTTGAAAGAATGGTTTTTTAACTCAAGTTTGAAGTCTAAACCCTCTCTATTTTAATACTTAAATAACATCACTTTCATGTCAACAAAACAAAACAAAATTCTATATGTCTAATCAATCTGCCAGTTAATGGGTTTGAATGAAATTTCAGATACATTTCGGTGATCAATTTCAGGAAACTTTTGTTATTCTTCACTCTTAACTAAATCTGAAGTGCTGTCCCAGTATTATTACATGCAATTTCAGACAGCTTTGTGAAATTTAAGATATCTTCAGAATTCTCCAGCCCTTATTTCCACACCCTTTAAACTGAGTTTTGCGTAAGATGAGAAAGAGCTGCTGGTTGGCCTGGGATTGAGGGTTTTCTCCAAAGTTCTACTTTGTTCCAAACTCCTTTTATTTAGAATAAACTTCAGCCTGTTTTAATTCTCTTCCCTGGGTGTGTGGTGGGGCCTTGCTCTAGGCAGAGTTTATTTACGTTTACTATTACCAGGATATCAAGTTCACACCGCTGAGGAACATTGAATGGCAGTTAGGGAGGCAACCAGGATTGGTACATGTTTGCAATTCCAGCCCTCAGAAGACAGTGTTGTAAGATCACGAGTGCCCAATCGGCCTGAGCTCAAAGCAAAACTGTTGCTCAAACAAATCACAAAGCAATGTGAGGGACAGAAGAACTCTCTTCTTCATAAGTCAGACATCTGCCCAGTCCCAGGGTGCACTTCCTCTGGATAACCAGCCGAAGGCACAACAGCTCTGTGTTCTTCAATAGCTAAAGGCTGTACATTTCCTGTCATTGAGCAAGACCGAATAAACGTTCCTGACCAGCCTTTTGGAGGCTCGCAAGTCATCAAATTCTCACCACCACCCCAGGGAACTCATCTCCCATGATGGATCCCAAGTAATCACTATTATACGTGTAGAATACAACGTGGGTGTGCACATGTGCCATAGTCCACTTATGGAGGGCAGGGAGCCATTTTGTGGCATCCATGTGAAGCTAAGCATTGAACTGAGGTTGCCAGGCTTGTGCAACAGAGGACTTTATTCTCTAAGCTGTTCCACCTCCCCCAGTCGTCAACTCTTTCATTCCTTCACCACCTAACAGTTTCTTCTGTATTTTTCTGATTTTCATGATCTTGAAACTTTTAAAAACTACAGATCACTGACATTGTCTTCTGTTTGGATTTTTCTGGTGTTTCCTTAAAGAGTTGTATTCAGGCTGTGCGACTTTCACGTCAATACTGCAAAGGTGAGAATCTGCATTGAATAACATCTGCCTGGATGGAACAGGATTTGAACTGGGTCGATAATTAATGGTTGTTCTTTGAACACTGATGAAGCTGACATTTTTCTCTCAACATTAAATTTTCTTATTTTGGAAAGGCTAGACAGATAACATAGTCAGTAAAAGACTTGTCATACAAGCACAAAGACGTGAGTTCAAATCCCATCCCCTCTCTGCTAGTCAGGAGTGGTGGCACAACTTTGTCATCTCATTGTAGGAGACAGAGGCAGGTAGATCCCTGGATCTACTTGCTTACTGAGCTCAAGGCTAATGGAACACCACATCACAAAAAAAAAAAATAATAATAATCAAAAAGGATAATGCTGAGGGATGTGTCACCCAAACTTGAACTCTGGACTCCACAGATATGTGCACACTTGTGCACATGTACCCATTCCCACACTAGCATCTACACAAACAATCATACATACAAAAACAATAATAGTTTCTTGTTTTGCCTTTGTTATAACTATTTTGTGGGGAAGCAATGGGAAATGCCCATAGCCCCTGTGTCACTACCTCTTCCTTGCAAGTCTTTCATTGTGTTCATATAAGGACATATACCCATATAGACTTTTGATTTTTCTTTCTTTCTTCCTTCCTTCCTTCCTTCCTTCCTTCCTTCCTTCCTTCCTTCCTTCCTTCCTTCCTTCCATTCTTTCTTCCTTTTTTTCTTTTGTTTGTTTATTGAGGCAGGGTTTTTCTATATAATGACCCTGGCTGACCTCAAACTCACAGAGATCTACTTGTCTCTGCCTCCCTAATTCTGAGATTAAAGGCATGTGCCACTATTGCCAGCTCTCATTCAACCTTTAACAAAGCATAATAAAATGACTGTTAACTTGAAACTATCCCTGATTTTGCCAATGCATCCCTGTTCATGATGCTTTCTACATCTTCTCCTATGTTTGTCTCGTGTTTTTGCCTGTGTTAGCTCTGGAACCAGCCATTTCTTTAAAAGCTTCCTCAAGCAGCCTTTACTTTCTGAGATGTAAAGATACATGTGCCCATTGCCATTGTGCCACCATTCTCCTGGTCCTCTCTGTTGTCAGAAACAGAGGAAGCAAATGATTGGAATCTATATGCAAATGCTTGCATCTACAATTGTCCAGACAGTCCAGACTGTCGAAATAGTTACACAGAAAATGGGGGCTATTCCAACACCTGCTGTAGGCATGTGAATTTGTGACAGTGTAACTGACAAGTTAAGAGAGAAAAATATCACCGAATTTGTGTTTACACATATTAGATTTTACTTTTAAAAATAGTGTAGAAAATTCTCAAAGAACTAATGTTTAAATCACATAATTAATTATGTCTGGTATATACAAGTATTTACATTAAAATCAATGATGTGTATATACAAATACATATATGCACTTCTATGTATAAATAAATACGTAGAAAGTCCATTAGAGAGTGGCAAATGCTGCATCTGGAATGGACTCCTATAAAAAGAGGTTTGTGGAAGAGGGATTTTTCACTTGGTCATGGCAAGTGCAAGCTCTGCTTGTGTCTTCTGTGACAGTGCTGTGTGTGTTTGTATAATGGACATGAATGCAGGCTAGAGAAACGTCTTAAAAAGAAGGAAGATAACTGGTTAGGGTGGTGTATACCTGTCATCTCAGCAATCGAGACAGGGACAGACAGATCTCTGTGAGTTTGAGCCCAGCCTGGCTTACAGAATGAGTTGCAGGACAACCACAAACAAACAAAAAAACAGAGACGGGGGAAGGGAGGGAAGGAGAGAGGGTTTTATCATCGGAACAGACAATCCAGTACCCATTTTTCCAAAACCAAGTCCATTCACCCCCGTTGTATACCTACCAAGTTGTACATTTTGAAACTGGCCAGCTTTTTTGTGGGGTGACTCCTACGGGTTTTTTTCCTCCCCGAGAATCTCGCGGGTGATTCCATAGACGGCAGAACGTAGCTGTTTTCCTTCTATCCCAGCGGTGGCATCCATTTGTCCCGCGCTTTTCTGTGAAACCTCATTCTCCTGGTACAGGGTGCGCTTCCTGTATCGGACCACGAGTCTTTATCAATATCCTAGGAGTTGAACAGACATACACACACAGAGAGACCGGATCATTTGCCCAAAGGGTAAATGTCAATCTTTATTCAGCACACGTAGGCTTATATACTTGGAGGCAAGAGGATGAGAGCCCCTCTCCCATCTGGGAGTGAGATCATAGTGTTGACCACCTGGCGCCAAATGGCAGAACAGCCAAGCAGGGGGTATCGAGCTGGGAACCCTGACAGACAGATGGGAGGAGATTTAGGGCGCCTGTGAGGACCTTTTTAGCAGGTGAAATTATCATAGCAATGACAGAAACGAGGCTTTGAACTAATTCCCTCCGGCTGGCAGAATGAACAGGGGAAGCTAAGCTGGTTAGCGTAAACAATTCTTACATCCTGTGTTTTGGCCTTGAGGAACAGGGAAGACAGGGCCCTACAGGAGGGAGGGAGGAAAGCAAGTTGAAAATAGAAAATTGCATCCCGCCAAACATGGTGGCACATAAAATATAAGCAAGTATGTATGTATTGTGTATGTAAGTATGTATGTATGTATGTACATATGTACGGATGTCTATACACACAGACACACACACATACACATATCTTTTAGCTCTACCTCCTGTTTCAGTTCATTTTGCATGTACCTACCTGATGCCCATGTTTTAGCTTCAAACCACCCTCTGTGGTGGTTAATCCTTATTTTTAACTTGACTAGATTTAGAATCACGTGGGAGACACACCTCTAGGCTTATCTGATAAGGTACTTTCAGAGAACATTTACTGGTAGAAAACCCACCCAGAATGTGAGCTAGGTTCCTAGAATATAAAGGGGAAAATGAGGAAGCAAACTGAGCACCAACATTCACCTCTCTGCTTCCAGAATGCTGGCACAATGTGACCAGTTGCCTCACATTCCCAGCACCAAGCTTCATTCCATGGCACACTATATCCTCCCAAGCCATGAACCAAATCAGCCCTTCCATCTTCAAATGGCATTTGTCTGTATAATTATTTGATTATTCAAGACAGATCTCTCATCACTAATACTGTCTCATCCTCAATATAGATGAATCCTTACCATCCACATTCAGGCTCCCCTGTGTGAATGCCATTTTATACTTTGGCAGGCTTTGGTACACACAACACTAGGTTTACACATATATTCTCCCTGCCCAACTTGTTGGATATGTAAATGAGAAAGGGCGAAGAAGGTAAAACAATTACAGTTTGGGTCAGAAGAATAGAAGGTAGTGACATTAGCATAGGATGCATAGGATATTTTCTCTTGCATTTGCATTATGGAGTATGTTCTTGTATATTTGTTCCCTTCAGGGTGTACATGAAAATTGTTATCTTGAGTTAGAGCAACTGTCATAAAATTTTTAGTTTGTAGAATTTGACATTCCAAACAGACTCTCCAATGTCTTTAAAAAAGTCCTAGATACGGGAAGGAAGGGAAAGGGAAGGGAAGGGAAGGGAGGGGAGGAGAGGGGAGGAAAGGGAAGGGAAGGGAGAGAGAAAGAAGAAAAAAGAAAGAAAGAGAGAGAGAGAGGGAGGGAGGAAGGAAGGAAGGGAGGGAGGGAGGGAGAAAAGGAGGAAGGAAGAAAAATAGTTAATTTCAGGTATCATATGCAATCTTAAATAATTACTACTTAAAAATTTTATAAATTGGGAGAGTGGATGTCACAGGAGAAGGTAGAAGGGGAGAGGGGAAGAAGGAAGGGGAGCAGACAAAAATGCATAGCTCAATAAAAACAAAAGAATTCTGTGTCAAAGTTGGGTGGCAAGAAAATGGGAGAGTGGATCTTAGAAAAATTGTGGGGCATAAATATGATCAAAACAAGTTGTACACAACTCAAAACTCAGTGAAATGCTTACATTTTGTCAGTGTAGCTAAGAAGAAAGAGAACTGCTATGTCGCATGTACCAGAAAGTACCAATCTAAGGGTCATCCAGATCATTTTAGTATTCAGTTAAGTTGTTAGAAAGACACCAAATTTGGAAAAGGTAATGTATGGGCAGTCATATTTTGTTATTGCAAAAGGACACAAATCAAATACATGGCCAGGGGTGTGTGGTCTCAGGATAAAGTCAAGAGCACCCAGGCACAGGCTCCCAGTTGTTTGAAACTCATGGAGTCAGTCAGACAGGACTTACTCTTAATAATGATTTGTGGCAATATACAAGCCTAGACATATCTTCAAAGAAGGAGTCTTAATTGAGAAACTATCTCTATAAACTTGGCCTGTCAACAAGTCTGTGGAGTACTGTTTTCATTAATTATTGATGTTGAAAAGCTCAGCCCACGGTGGTAGGTGGTGCTAGATTGTATAAGAAAGCAGGCTGAGCAAACTACAAGGAGCAAGTCAGTAAGAAGCACCCTTCATGGTCTTTGATTCAACTCCTGCGTGGAGCTCCTGCCTTGGAGATCCCAGTTTCTCTCAGTGATGACCTGAGAGTCGTAAACAGAACTAAACTCTGTCTTCCCCAGGTTGGTTTGGGTCACAACATCAGTAACTCTTAGCTAGGACAGAAATCACACAAGCCTAAAAGGCGTCTTCATTCACATTGCTAGTCACATTTCTTTATCTCCCTTAAAGGTTTTGAAACAGGGCATTTCCTTCAGTAATGCCTCCTTTATGAAGTTGTAGATGGCAGAGGATAGACTATTCCAGTCAGTACTCTAACCTGGCAAATAAGCACCCATTTACGTGGATATTCATTACCTACTTACTTTTTATTGTTTAAAACAACAACAACAAACATGCTTCTCACACACCCCCCTCCATTAGATATCAGGGATTTGAATCTGGACTTTACAGATTATTACATGAGAACAGTGAAGATAAAGGAAAACACTTCACCCTTTGTGGTCCAGATAATGACTTAATTTTTTTAAAAAAAAAAAAAAGTCTTTCCCGGTGTGGCATCTATAATCCTCAGAGATGTCCCTTTGCTGACCTATGTCAAGGCCAGGCACATCCCTCCAAGTTTCCCCACATGCAACTGAATAGCTGAACTGCTAAGCCACTGATCAAGCAGAACCACCTCCCTCTCTTTTCTCCAGACTCAGAACCATAGCACCTCCTCATACAGCTCTAATCTAAACCTCTCCAGAGAACAGCCGGTCACATGATAACTAATGCACATTCTGATCCGCTATTCAGTCTTCCTACTGCTTCATCATGTACACCCAACTCTTTCCAGGCTGGTTACTTACATCTGTACACCATTAGTCAAAACATCTTCCCTCCCTATTTCAGTAGTCCTGCCCCTTGTTGCAATAATCCCTTTATCCTCTTTATAATAATCACTATGATTAAAATCTCACTTTACTATCTCAATCCGTTTTTAATTTGATCGATCCTGTTGAATGCTGATCTTATATATACTATGCAATATACTTATATTAATGAAATTAGGTTAAAATTTACAAGAAAGAAAACCTTTATATATGGAGGGATTCATTAAGACTAAACAAATACACACGGAAGCCCAGCTAATTGATCTTTGTAAATAACAGGGTATATTTTTTATATTTAAGAATTACTGGAAAACCCAAACTCTGATTACGCTTGTCAGTCTTAGCAGTATTTGACATCCTATTCGCCTTCGGATGGCCTGTCTCAGATGCTGCTCAATTGACTGTGTTTGCCTACCATATACATGTCTCTAAGATAGCTCCAAAAGCCACAGTAAGACAAATAGTATAGAAGTTTACAGAAGTCATTTCCTAAATGAAGATGTTAAAGTTCTAACGGCATATCAAATTCAAGTCAATTCAAAGGTCATATTTTTATTCACCCTCCTGTATCAGACCCTTTCTATAGGCAAAAAGTCACTACTAAGGTATAATATTTGGAGCTCATGAAGAAAAAGTTTTAGATATACCTCATAAATATAGACAATATATTGTGTTTGAAAGGGCATAATGAGTATATATTATACATATTAATAAATAATAGCAGTATGACATCATTTTAAAGCATAAAAAGAAAGTGTAAAAAGAACTTTGGGATGACTTTCATCCATTTTTTTAATGAAGAAAGAAAAACATGAAGACAAAATTGGACCACTTTGCCTAAATCACCACATTTGGCCATGAAACTTTTCAGTTTAGTAGTTTATGTCCAGACAGTTCTGTGACCTCCCATTACTCCATCCTTGACTGCATTTTGTGACTCTCTCTTATGGATTTCAGTATGGGTGAAGTTAAAAAACTAGGATACAATCACACATAGAGGAAAGAACCCTCCTACCAGTTTCTGTCTTTTGTATGCCAGCCCTTGGGAGCTAACATGTACCCTCTCTGACTTGGAGGCTTGAGATTACATATAATGTCATGTGCAGAGATTTCATTTTCCTTTTTGGAGAGTTAATAGTAGTCAAAACATGAAACACCTGCTTCCTTAACTGACATACATATGTGCCAGGAAATAATACTGATAATATCTGGCAATTAGCAATTATCCTACACATCCAGAGGAACAACTAAGAAACAATGATGGTCATATTTCTTTGTTATTTGTCACCCTCAATCTCCAGGCATTCAGGCGTAACATTAATCATTGGCCAGATGTGTTCATCAGGACTGGAATCTAGTAAGCTGCCACAGAGATTGAGAGCATTCAAGTCAGGTGAACTTGAATCCGCTCACTGACCCTGATCAGATCACTCAACTCCTTAAAGCCACCATTCCCTCATTTGTAACTCTAAATAATCACAGTATGGTCATAATAAATAACGGTATTGTTTGTACAAAGTATATTCTGTACAAAGAAGCACTGTTCTTTGTTTTGTGCCAGTAGCTGCCTCTTTTATGTTTAAATGTTTTGTTTTATGTTCAAATGTTCAAGACTTGAATGAGGAGATTTTCATCACTGCTTGACAAATGAGGTTATCTGAGACTGGGATATAGCAGTCCTAGGTCTTCGCAAACAAAGGAAATTTTAGTTATGTGTGAGGAGTAATTTGCATTCTCTCACTAAACAATGTGATATACAGAGCATCATAGAAGGAACAGACTTAAGCTGCAATTGCAGCCCTGCTAAAATATATAGCTAACCATATCTTTACCAAAACTCCTGATCTCTTTGTGCTCACTGTTTTCACCCGTGCAATGGTAAAATTTGTTTTAGATGGTCACATGATTTTTCTCAGTTCAATGTTAGTAAGACTGACTCTTCAAAAAGTGTGGTTCCTTGAGCAGCTGAGGGGAGAGTGCTTGTACTGGCCCTATCCTATAGCCACACTGATGAATATCTTGCATATCACCATAGAACCCTCATCTGGCGGTGGAAGGAGATAGAGACAGAGACCCACATTGGAGCACTGGACTGAGCTCCCAAGGTCCATTTGAGGAGCAGAAGGAGAGAGAACATAAGCAAGGAAGTCAGGACCGTGAGGGTTGCGCCCACCCACTGTGACGACGGGGCTGTTCTAATGGGAACTCACCAAGGCCAGCTGGACTGGGGCTGATGGAGCATGTGATCAAACCGAACTCTCTGAACGTGTCTGACAAGGAGAGCTGACTGAGAAGCCAAGGACAATGGCACTGGGTTTTGATTCTACTGCATGGACTGGCTTTGTGGGAATCTAGTCTGTTTGGATGCTCACCTTCCTAGACCTGGATGGAGAGGGGAGGACCTTGGACTTCTCACAGGGCAGGGAACCCTGACTGCTCTTTGGAATGGAGAGGGAGGGGGAGGGAGAATGGGGGGATGGGGAGGGAAATGGGAGGAGGGGAGGAGGTGATAATTTTTAATAATAATAATAATAATAAGTGTGAAACACATAAATCATTCATTAAATTTTTAATCTAACTACTAATTTGATAGATATCAAATATCATTAAGGACTGAGTCCTGTCCTAAGCACTGAGAAGGTGGAGGTTCCACAGTCAAACAGAAAGTGGCTGTGCATATATGTGCATGTCTTTAGTCATGGTATTTAAAACTCAAGAAACAGAGACCGGCAGATCTCTGTGAGTTCCAGGCTAACCTGGTCTACAAAGGAAGTTCCAGTCCAGCTAAGGACACAAAGTGAGTTCTTTTCTCAAAAATAAAAAATAAATAAAACGAAGAGTAGAAAGGAAACATCCTCACTTTCAAGAATTTTGGATTGATGCAGAGAAAAGAATGATTAACTAAGCCTGAACTACGGTGGTAGCAAGTGAACACTTGAGGGGAATGGCCATCAGGAAGCAGTGTGTGAAAGATTAGTCGCTGCAGTCTGTTAACCAACTTCCTTTTCACAGACCTGACACAGCAAGGAAAAGTGCACATTTCTTTCTTGAGCAACTGAACTAGAAACAGCTTCTTTTCTGGTTAGAAGTGTATAGAAAACTGACAAATTAGGTGACAGCAAGAAAGGTTCCTCCTCAGAAAAAAGAGACCTTGTCAGTGAAAGGAAAGGGGTGGATGGAAGATACTGAACCTTACATGTTCACCAGGGGCTGCATGCTCAGCATCCATCACAGTGATTCAGTTACTTATATATATTGTACTGTTATCATTTTTTCTGTGTCAACCGAGAAGTAAAGGCTCAATAAAGGCTATATAACGAGATAAGTAGTATGCACCGGTATTCCCAGCACTCCAGAGGCTGAGACAGGAAGTTTGCCAGTGTAAGTCTAGTGTGAGCTATATATCAAGATCATATGATACAGTTATCCACTCCTGGAGTACAGCTAAAGAAGTCAATGTCAGAATGGAAAAGATACCAACACACCGCTGTTGGTTGTACTTATTTTTAATAAATGAGTTGTGAAATCACCTTAGGCACCATAACTATGCACACAGATAAAGAAAACATGGAATGGAGGTCAGTGATATGACTCAATGGGTAAAAGGGTCTCCTACCAAATCTGATGACCCCAGGATTCACATGGTAGGAGGAAATTGTCTGCCACTAGCAGTACACTGACCTTAACACAGTATACATACACACAATAAATAAAATGTGAAAACCAAGAGCTGAAAAGAGAGAGAGAGATGGAGGGAAAGAGAGAGAGAGAGAGAAAAGAGAGGAGGAAGGAAAGAGGAAAGAAAAGAGGGAAAAAATGTAGCATGTGTACCTAATAAAGTATTATTTAGACATAAAGAATAAAATTATTATGTGAATGTAATAAAATATCATAATGTTAATTAAAATAAGCAAAACTCAGAAATATTACATGTTTTTTCTCATATACAGAATCTGAATGGTTTTTCGACACGTGACGTAGAAGGGGAACTATTTAGAAAGAGGAGCGGGCAGTAATAGGTGGAAGGAAGTAAAAGAGGGCAGTTGGGAAGAAGAGCATAATCAAACGGTGTTCTTTGTGTGTATGATAAAAGTAATGAAAACTATTAGAATTAGAATACACTAATAAAATATTCAATAATATTCTTTAAAAGTTGTCTATCATTGTACAATATAAATTATACAATGCAATATTCATACACCATTATTTCCCTCCATGTCCTTCTAGTGGCCCCAATCTCCCAAATATTTTTAGAAGAGATTAGTTTACTGAAGATCTGAAATAGAGTCTGTGCTCAGTTCTTATTAAGCTTCAGATAAATGCCCTGCGCAGAGTATTAAATGGGAGGAAACATAAGATCGCATAACCGTCTTAGAAATTTGAAGTTCTCGATGTGGTTTTCACATCCAAGCACCCACGAAGAGATCATGCTGCACTCTACTTACCAAACAATGCACTCGATCTCATTGCGCAAGTGTGGACTTGGTGCTCAGAGATAAGCATCAGGAAATATAAGCTTAATCCCAGTTTTACATAAAGAGAAAATCCTTCCAGGTTTTATTGGACAGAATAGGTTGAACTTGGAAGGTGAAAGGGGAAAGTTAAAAGATCAAAACAGGAAAAGGGTGAAGAACAGGGCTTATCTCAGCTTAATTATAAAATAGGTGAAAGACAATGACTATCGTAAACCTAGCAACACTTTGAAGTCTTTGATTTTCATCAGAAGTGTTGGTTCTATCTGGTCAGAATTGGAAAGATCTTTAATTTGTTAATAATTATATCAGCTTAAGATAATGAGTTGGTTTGATTCTTCTGCTATACTTGCGCTTCTGGCACTCATTCTCATTTTTATTTTAAATATGAGTGTCTGTATGGCTAAAGCATGCAAACTGCAGCCTCCAGGACCTAAACCCTGGCCAATTATTGGAAATCTACACATTCTCAACCTGAAGAGGCCATACCAAACAATGCTAGAGGTAAGACAAAAAGACATACAATCATACATGACAGCTCTCTTGGCACGGTGTGTGTGTGTGTGTGTGTGTGTGTGTGTGTGTGTGTGTGTGTTGTTACATCATTCTGGACCAGAAATGCTTATTAGCGTGCATGTGCTAACAACAGTTCATATATGTTTTGGGGGGTTAATCAGATATCAAAATTAAGAGTGCTGCTTAAAAATGCATATACATACTGAAATTTCTATGTGTGAGTGGTGTGTTTGTACAAATTAGCTAATATGATTCAAAGACTTAAGTGATAATTATATTCTTAAGTGTTTATGGCATGTAATCTTTACCTCAAATGTTTTAGGCTACATTTTGTCATATATGACCTACAACAAGACAACTAAGTTTTGATTATTGATGTATCTGCAGACTTCAGATTAACTACTCAAAATTCTATTATAAATAAGATGAAAATCTGTACTATGGGTCCAACAGTTTAGATCTAGGTCTTCTACCAGTCTGATGAATGAATTCAGCTTGCTCTGGGTCCACAGTTCAGATCTAGATCTTCACCAGTCTGATGAATGAGTTCAGCTCTTGTCCTTTGTGTTACTGTCTTCCAGTTTACAGAGTTCATACAAGAACTGGTCTGATTACACCACTTGGAGCTGGCAAATGATATAAAGTTTAAACTTTAAGTTCTAAAGTGTTTCTGAGTTGAGTTCTCACAGAATTTGTAACATTTTAATTTTAAAATATATTTTTTCTTTTCTTTTAATTTTGTTTTTCGAGACAGGGTTTCTCTGTAGCTTTTGGAGCCTGTCCTGGAACTCACTCTGTAGACCAGGCTGGCCTCAAACTCACAAAGATCCACCTGTCTCTGCCTCCTGAGTGCTGTAATTAAAGGCATGTTCCACTACCACCCAGTCTAACATTAAAATCTTAAAAGACAAGATATTGAAGAAGAAAAATACTATAATATTACCTCAATCAATCAAAAAAATAAAGTAAAATCACTTTAAATTTGCTTTATGCTTTTAATTCAATAAATCAACACAGGGATTTAGCCTATTCCCCCTAACCAACCTGGGGGGAACATTTTATCTTCATATTACAGATAAGTTTACTTCACAGAAATTACTTCCTAGAAACAAAATCAATACTTAAATCAACTTTGTGGCCCCTTATCCTACAGTTCAAAATCAGGTTAATTCCTCATAAGAATGAGATCTTCATTCAGCAAATCCCTTCATCTAATTATGTGTTCCTCAACTTTACTTTCACACTGCTCCTGTCCATTGTGTATATATTAACCAGGCTAAATTCTTTGCAGCATGTTTTTTTTTAATTTTCTTTCTCATTTCCACAGATTTGCCCATGTTCTGAACTATTTCCACCTACAGAAAAGGAAGGTTTCAACTCTTTTCCATAATCTGGACCCTTTTTCACCAAACTTATCCTTAAATTATTTTTCTTAGACATGCTAATCTACTCAATATAAAACAGTTCTCAAACAAAACACTCTGCTCTCGAATTTTTATCTTAATTTCTACTTTAGAAAGAGTGATTTTAATTGTACTAATTTTCTAAATCATTGAGTCATCCATCGATTCCTGTTACAACACTAAATAAGTAAGTTTCACATATAAGGGAGCATTCTGAGCCATCTTAGTCTTTACCGAAGCTCAGGTCGGGTAGAACACAGACTCTCAGGCAGCGTGTCACTGATTGTGTGGTTCTTGCTGAGCAGCATCAAGTACTTTGTGATCTCATGAAGACAAAATAACCTTTCTGCTCAGGTAAGGGAGCTGAGATGTAACGGAACCAAGAGTAAATCAGGATGCCATATATATTGGCTTCTGCTACCTTTCAATTATTAAAGAAAATAGAATTTTTTTCGATAAAAAAAATGTTGCCAGTAATGGAGAATTAACTTGGTCCTAACATCACATCACACCTTAAGAAACAGGATGTTCATGTGGAATATATTAGTGTGGTACCAAAGAAATGTTTTATTTTAGAGCTGTGGCTGTGCATTTTCTGTTTTCAAACAAAAAAATAATAGGGAGAGACAATGGTTCCATTCTGAAGTAAAAAAACAAGTCTTACTCTCACATTTGAAATCAAACAGAGCCCAGGAATTACGAACTGAAGGCCACCAGTGTGACTCCAGGTACTACAATGGCTGGAGGAGTAACTCCAGTAATGCAGGCCAGAGGTCATGATCAACTTCACTTTTGATTATGCCATGATGTTTCAGTTTTTTCTCTGATTTTTTTTTCACCAAAGCTCTCCAAGAAATATGGCCCCATTTACACCATTCATATGGGACCAAAGAAGGTGGTGGTGCTTTCTGGCTATGAGACGGTGAAAGATGCCCTTATTAATTATGGCAGTCAATTTGGGGAGCGTTCTCGGGTGCCTATATTTGAAAGACTTTTTGATGGAAAAGGTAAAGACCCCTAAACTTTGAATATATCCCTTTTGTTAAAGTTGTTAAATATTAACTATGTTCTATTTATTTATTCTTATCTCCTTACTTTGATAGTTTTATATGCTTTGGATTAATCTTTCTCCCTGGAAAATGGTGAATTTGTTTGCAATTCTTCATTGATCCCAAGCTTGATATAAGAATCAAATAGAAACTCAAAAATTGTATACTAAATTCAACAACAAAAATTACAAAATGTTTTCCCAACCCAGAAGTCCTTGCTGTACTACTTAAAAAAGAAAATACCTTTTTACAGGAGAAGAATGTGCTTCAGAGTCCACCACTATAAACCCAGAAAGGAATGCCTTTCACATATTGCATCAGATATTCACACCGAAGCCTCTCAGGATGAAAAAGAAATTAGCTAGGACTCATGATACTGGCTTTGCTAATTGGAGTCACACGAAGAGAAACAAATTTACCATATATGTATGGTACGCACGTTAGGTTAAGTTCGGCCCACCGAACCCTAGGTTCTTATCTTCCCAAAGGAGCTGAGAAACGGGGATTTTACCTCCCTGATCATTTCAGACAGGTCTCCAGATCTTGAGGAAAGACATTCTAGTCATACATCTAAACAATGATGACTTGGTTTTCAAAAAGATGTATGTATATTTCAAAGAGAAGGGAAACTGCTTAGAATGTTTTCTACAGCAGCTCTTCTAGGAAATGAAGAAAAGGGAGACTTTCTAATCTTTGCAGGGAGACCTCGTTTTCTTTCTTAACTTGCTGAGAAATGAAGCTAGGGTTTGAAAACTGCTAGATAACTACTATTAGACTATGCCATCAAACCATTCTTCCCTTATTTCTGGCAGGGAATATCAAAGCTTTCTTCCATAATTTTTATTTGTCCTTGACCACTAAATTTACCACTGTTGGAGGTAACTTAAACCCACTCCTTTCTCTCTAAGGAATTGCCTTTGCGCATGGTGAAAACTGGAAAACAATGAGAAGGTTCAGTCTGACCACATTGAGGAACTTTGGCATGGGCAAGCAGATAATAGAAGACACGATCATAGAGGAATGCCAGCATCTTGTACAGAATTTTGAATCTCATAAAGGTGTGTAGAGTAAATAAAACCATTTTATTTTTCATGAATGAGAAAACAACAAAAGGTGCATTTAGTCGTGTAGCTTGAAATAATTTAACTTGTAAAAAAAATCCCAAGGACATACAAATGAGGTCTACTCAAATACTGTCCATGTCAGGTGAGACATTTGTTCTTATTTTCTCCTGCTCCTTCCTCTCCCTCTTTCTCTGCCTCCTCCTTCCTCTCCCTCCCTCCCTCCCTTTCTGTGTGTGTGTGAATCAATTGGAATTTACTTTTATATAAAATAAATTTTGAACTGTTTGAAAGTATTTTGAAAATATGCTGTCCTTTTATTCTCAAATAAAATGCAATAATGTTCTTGTAAGGCAATATTTACTTACCAAGAAGTTAACTTTGACATAATACTTAGTATTTTATTTGAGAGTTTTTACCTACTGACACATCCTTAATAACCTCATAAGCCAAGTAAGCTTTTGTATATGACTGCTGGAGATGTAACTGGGTAAGGAACCTTGGGCCCATGTATACTAAGCAAGCACGTGACCACTAAGCTGCAGCTACAACCTTCCTTTTACTTTTTATTTTGGAAATTGATCCCACTAGGCTGTCTAGGCTGGCCTTGAACTCTTTCTACAGCCTAGGAAGTCCTCAACTTTAGATCTTCCTACCTCAGTCTCCCCTGTAACACGGATACAGGCCTGTGGAACCAGGTCTGATTTCACGCTCTGTGTAGATTTCAGTGATGGAGAAAACATCAGAATGTAGTAGAATTTCTAGCCCAAACTTCGGTGTGGCCTACTATAGTGAGTGATGTTTTCCCATATATTGTGCAATAACAACTCTCTCTCCACACACTGCACTACAAAGCTACACAACACACACACATACACACACACACACACACACACACACACACACACACACATTAAGTTGCCTGTGCCACATTATTCTTCCTTTAGCTGAGCTGAATTCCAGTCTTCTTTCATATTTCCATTTCATTTCCTTTGTGGCCATCTGAGCATTTGTGGCAACTTCTGGGCATGAGCCAGAGCTATAAATTTCACATCCCTGAGAGACACAACCGCAGCTAATCCTTCTCCGAAACTCTTCACTGGAAAGTCTGCCCCAGTCAGTCTGGAAGTGACTTAATGCTGTGTATGTGGTTATTCCTGACCTGCTCAATGAATTGCCTTCTAGGAAAACCCTTTGAGATCAAAAGAGTACTCAATGCTTCTGTTGCTAACGTCATTGTGTCCGTGTTGCTTGGGAAACGGTTTGACTACCAAGACCCCCAGTTTCTAAGACTCTTAACCTTAATTGGTGAAAATGTGAAGCTCATTGGAAGCCCAAGAATTGTGGTAATGTTTTTTCTTTCTTTTTTTTTTTTGATTTCCTTTAGTGATTTACATACTATGAGGTACACTTGACTATTCAAGAGACTGTACAAAGGATGCTAATGTGTTCTAAATATAATGGTATGGCAAACATGCTTGTTTAACCTACCTGATGGTTCTCTCACCACAAAACACTGCAATAAATACCTTGATGCATGGATTGTGAGACACACTAATGTATGGCTTTGGTATGTCTTATAATTGTAGCCATCTGTCATTTACCTACACCAACAATGATTCATGGGATATGAACTAAGCATCAATTAAATAAGAAGTGTAAGCATAGGAACCTTGGAGGAAGAGTGAAGCGGAGAGGGAAGAAGCAGAGAGGGGAGCAGAGAAAAATGTAGAGCTCAATAAAGATAATTTTAAAAAAAGAAGTGTATAGTAGAATTCAGTTAGGAAAGGGAGGTTAACAAGACAAACTAACAAGCATATTAAAGAGAAAGAAAATGCTCAACTAAACACTATCTCAATGTTTATGTTAATCTATACACATGGTCACAATGGCTCAGCAACCTGATTCTTTTATCGTTTTAAGTTCCATCTACTGGGAGCTGGAAAAATGGCTACTCAGGTAATAGCACGGGCTGCTATTTCAAAGGATCCTAGTTCCATTCTCAGAATCCATTAAGTGGATCATGGCCAACTGAAACCCCAATTCCATGGGATCAAATGTCCTCTTCTGATCTTTGTGGGCACCGGGCATGCAAGTGGTACACAGATATACATGCAGATGAAAACCAGTACATGTGATATATGTTTTTTCAAACTTATATCTTCCATCTTCCAGACCCAAGGAGGAAAAAAGAGGTTTATAAAATTTTGAATAGTATCACTACAGGCAACCATATAATTTCACTTTGGAACAATTTAGGCTTTTACTATAAATGCAGATCACCTCTCAATACTGATGCTTAGGACAGGCACAGGCAGCTATCTCATACAACCTTAGATGAGGGATCTTTTGCCTCTTTGGATCATCTTCACTACAGAAAGGATGTCATGAACTCATTTGAGAAGTGACTAAATATTAGATCTAACTAAAAGTAAGTATATTGAGAAATTTTAGCAAACAGTAAAGTTTTACCTGGAATGTCTTGCATTGCCCATCAGTTGCAAAAAATAATAATAAAAAGACAAGTATTAAGTATTGAATCTTTAGAATTAGCTTTTTTCAGAGAACCATTAACATTCTAAAAAGTCTTTCTTATATCTCATCCCCAGCCACAGATTAAATAGGGAAAAGAGGGGATGGAGATGGTCTCTCTGGTCAAGATAGCTAACACATCTTGTCCCTCTGCCCTCATTCTCTGGACATCTGAACTGAGAGCTTCTTGAAATCTAGTTGCCTTGGTTGGTGCCAACCCTGTACTCTTCCAGGGGCATCTAGACTGGGAGAAGGTTAACTGAGGACACACCAACCACTAATGGCATGCGTGAGCTAAGTTAGTAATGCCGTGTGCTTGGTGGATCCTTTCTACATCAAGGAGTTCAAAAATGTCCTTATAATACATAAGTGTCCCTGTCAAAGTCTTCTTGAAACATATTGAAGGGTTGAGGATGACTTTATAAAGTGGTACTTCCTGATGGGAGCTACAGATAATGTCTGTTACAAACTGAAGTGTTTCCGTGGTTCTACAGAAAACGTAAGTGGATTTATTGTGCTGGTTAGGATTAAGATGATGCAGTTGTTTACCAGGATTCACAGAAGATAAAAAAAAAAAAACCACTGGGCTTCTTTCTCCCAACATAAAGTTGATACTATTTCTGTATACCGTATCACCTTTAATTCCGTTACCCCGCAGATACAATATGCAAAATACTCTCCATAGACCAAAGCTTATGAGCTGTATCGGGATTCACTATTGGTTGTTTAATTCTGACAAATGGGAAAGCATCGTTATATAATTCTGTTTGTCATCCTTAGCTGAGGCAAAAACTGAAACCGTTATTTCTGCAATTTTTCAATAATAATAATATTTTCACTTGCTTTGTCCCAACTAGCTTATACCCATACTTAAAGTATTTTTTTTAAATCTTTTAGCTTTTTAATATGTTTCCTGTTTTGGGATTTCTCCTAAGAAGCCACAAGAAAGTCATAAGGAACAGAGATGAATTATTTTCCTTCATAAGGATGACCTTCCTACAACATCGTCATAATCTTGACAAAAATGATCCCAGAAGTCTCATTGATGCTTTTCTGCTCAGACAGCAGGAGGTAATGGTGCTTATCTCAGAGGATTCTTTGATTATGATTTGCTATTAATTTAACTAATAACTTCTAGAAGCAAAATATTGCTTCAGAAAAGATAGACACTGGACTCAGATTAACAGTGGGTCGTTTATAAACTGAAGATGTTATTTACTACATTTTGTTTACATTTGCATATTATTATCTGGGGAAAGATATAACCATCTTTTTATTAGTTTTTTAAAAATCTTGCAGTGCGTTTCATCTGTTAAATCCAAGAAATATTACTTTGTTTAAAATTTTAAAGAGGAATACTAAAGAGAAATATAAAAAATTTAAAAAGAAAAAAATTAAAGAGAATAAATATGGTATTTCGCAATACTATAATATGATACAGGGAGTGTCTCAATAACTCAATTGAATGCTATCTTGTAAACTTCCTAAATGAAAACAGCCTTTGCTATTTTCAGATTTATTTAGCATTGTTAGCATCTGGCACTTCTCCACATCCTCCAATTCTGTAAGACAGCTGCATAATAAAGGGAAAGTCCTCTAAGTGGAACAGTGCATGACCGGCTGTTTTTAATTTATGGTAATCTTTTACAATTTCCCATTGTGAGATTATTACATAACTAATGATGAATATTACCATTTTAGGAAAACGATCCATCTGCTGACTATTTCAATGAAGAAAATTTGTTAGCCCTCGTTAGTAATTTGTTTGCAGCAGGAACAGAGACCACGGCCTCCACACTGCGCTGGGGAATTATACTCATGATGCGATACCCTGAGGTTCAGGGTAAGTCTCGAAGATTCAGAGCATTACCCCAGTGAAGGAAAACAAAAGTTTCTGGGAATCAAAAATGCAGAACTTCACAGTCATACTGGATACCTGTACATTGTAGCCTTGACAATGGCTTATGTGGTTACTTTCCTTTGAGAATTAGAAAGAGGGCTTTGGGGCTGGGGATGTGGCTCAGCAATTAGTTAATCCTCTTGTAGAGGATCAGAGCTCTGTTCACAATTTTCACATCAGGGGAATCACAACTCTAGCTCCAAAGACTCTTTCTTCTGTATTGCATGGGTGCCTGAACTCACATTCACACACACACACACACACACACACACACACACACACACAACTGAAAACCAAATAAATCTTTTGAAAGTAAGTAGTGTTTGCTCTTTACACACCCTGAGATGATCTGAAATCATGCTTGTTCACAGAGCAGCTTAGAAACAGAAGCAGAAAGTCGGAAAGATGATAAAGAAAGCCCTCAAATTGGGAGAACATTTCGGTTTGACTTTAATATATAAAGAAGACGTGGGGGAAAAAATCACTTGAATTCATGTGCAGGCAGAACCCTAACCTCTAATTGTGTTGTATCCAGAAAAGGTCCATGATGAGATCATCAAAGTTGTGGGCTCATCTCAACCTCGAATTGAGCACCGAACTCAAATGCCCTACACAGACGCTGTAGTTCATGAAATACAGAGGGTGGCTAACATACTGCCCACAAGCTTACCCCGTGAGACAACCACAGATGTTATGTTTAAGAACTACTATATTCCAAAGGTAAGGGCTTACGCAGGTGAGAGGAGAGAGTATATCCCAGATGTTTAACATGGTAGGAGCATTGAGACTGAAGCCGGGGACACTCTTGGCCCACGTTTCTCCTTCCCACCCGCTCCCTCTCCTTTTTTTATCTCTTGCCTTTCCTCCCTCTCCATTGTTCAAAATAAGATAGCTGAGTGTTTGAGTGTGTGTGTGTGTGTGTGTGTGTGTGCGTGTGTGAGTATGTATGTGCATGTGTCTGTGTGTTTGCGTGTGTGTAAGTGTGTGTGTGCGCATCTGTGTGTATGCAACTGATGACAAGATGTTATAACTGAGAAAAAAAATGGGATTCAGAGGATGTAACCATTTTCTGGGATGAAAGATTGCTCTTTGAAGGAGCCAGGATGCCAGGTAAAAGGTGTCACTCTCAGGGTCCCGAGCTTTTTTAAGGCAGGCTCTTTCATTGGCACCTCCGTTGTTCAATTCCATTATCTCATGAAGTCATGCCTATGGATTCCCAGGCTCCTTCTTCATCAAATCTTTGAGTTCCTATGGAAAATTGAAGACATGTATGTATCCCTTCCTCAAACTAGACTGAAGGTGAGCATGGCCAGAAACACACATGTGAAACACACATGGCACCAATGGTTTTCCTCAGTACCTAATGTGAGGCCTGCTGGTGGACCCACATCTGCATAAAGCCATGGTGCTACTGATCATTTGGAATTCTTTTTCCTACACGACTGCACCCCACTCTGGGAACACTCTCTGAACAAGACTGTACTAACCTTTGGAGCTTTTCTTCTCAGCCTATGTTAGGTATACTGTTGAGCTGAGTTAACCCAATTAACAGTGAAACAGAAAAACAAATGCAAACAACGTGGCAGCGGTCAGTTTCACACGACTATAATAAAATATACAAGGCAGCTATCTTGCGAAAAGAAACAGTTCATTCGACTTAGAGTTTTGCCAGGTCACGTTGAAGATTAGATAGTCCAGGCCATCTAAGTTGAACTGGTGAGGACAGTAGCTGGCATTGAGAGGACTGTGAAGCTAGTGAACAAAGACTGACTGACTGGAGTCCCATAATCCCCTAGAAGGGAACACTGCCACTGGTATAAAGATGAACCAGTCCCGTGGTCCTCATCTCCTAAAGTTCTACCACAGCCTTTGGAAGAAGTCATGAACATAGAGTCTGTGGAAGAATCTCTCCACCTTCAAGCCATAGCAAAAGTGAAAACAGAGAGGCAATGTTAAATGTGATCCACAAGAAGCAGTAGGAGCGGTAGGATTTTAGTTTTAGCCTCCTACCGTGCTGCAATCCATGTAAAATGCTGTTGTCAAGAGGACTTTGCAGGTACAGGGATATCTAGTTAATGTGCTGTGCTACTAGGAAGTAGGCTCAGTCTTGGCACAGCTCAATCAGCTTTTTGGTGAAATGAATATAATTAACATGTTTGCTATGAGGCAGAGAAAGTAAATTTACATATAATCTAGATAAATAAATATGTAGATAGATGATAGATAGACAGATAAGTAGATAATGATAGTACCCACATGTTTTAAAACAAAATTCTTTTACTCAATTGTCTACTTGAGTAAAAAAAAAAAAAACCACACATTTTCTTTGATAAAGTTAGCCAAGAGATTATATTCCAAATTGTCATTAAAGATGTAGATATCAAAATAAAATAGTGAATATTTTCTTTAATTAATTAATTTATTTCCTGATGACTAAACTTGAATGTTGTGTAGCCAAGGCAGGCACTCTTGTGCCTGAACTAGGCCTCCTGCTCAGAGTTCTGTGTGTAATCATACTTTACCGTGTTTTGTTTGCTGTCATTCTCAGAATTCCCTGTCCTATACAGTTAAAAATCATCCCTTCATTTACAGAAAGTTGTTTTACAGCATGTGGCACAACATACAGGCAGAGAAGCTTATGATTTAGAATCTGTCCATATAATCTTGGATTTGGTATCCACTGTCATGGACCTTGAGGGATAAAAGAGCAAGTCTTCACCGAGCCATTGAACCTTCCAGAAATTCTGCCTGGTTCTTTTGTATTCTTTCATCTACAGCTTACAACACAAGTTAGGACCACTCAACTTTCCCCACACAGACTTAGGAATGAATTTGTTAAATTCATGAAACTATTAAACATTAACAAGCTGAGTGAAGAACCTGTTAAATAACATATTGTTATCACATAACCAATACACACTAAAGGCTCGTTTCCAGGTCCTGCTTTCAGTGAGGAGCGGAGGGAAACTTTGGGACTAAAGGGAACATCACATTACTGACCTTAAAGCCTTCCCAGATGACCGTATTTCTTTCCAGAATACACCGTATCTAGAAATTGCCAGCCATGGTTATAACACATTGCAGAGGAGCCTCTTAGAAAGAAACATCATTTTTTTCACTAACAATACTACCTTTTATTTCTAGGGCACAGAGGTCATCCCTCTGTTGACATCAGTACTGCGGGATCAAACCCAGTGGGAAACACCAGACACTTTTAACCCCACTCATTTCCTCAGCTCCAAGGGGAGGTTTGTCAAGAAAGAAGCTTTCCTGCCCTTTTCTGTGGGTAAGGTGCCTTATTTGACACAGCTGCTTTAACAAGTAAGAGGGCTATCACCTCAAGAGTATGCTCAGGTCTTGTGGTTTTCACTCTGAAAGATTACATTCAGTTTTGCTTTTGCCCCATGATCAATATTGTATTCAGGCCCAGCTGGCTGCCTTTGCATACCCTGTGAAGTCTCTTTCAACCTTTAAGCAAGCAGCAGCCATCCATATTTAGGATGAGTAGCCTGTTTGGGAATTTCCCCCAGTTTAGTGTGGAAATCAAAATTTTCTTTGTAGTACTGGGGAGATGACTCAGCAGTTAAAAGAAATTTTGTGAAGGACCCGAGTGGTTTTTTTTTTTCTTTTTTAAGAGTTATTCATTTTGTGTATACTAATGCCCTATCTGTATGTACACCTGCACACCAGAAGGAGGCATCAGATTTCACTACAGGTTGTGAGTCACCATGTGAGTACTAGGAATTGAACTTGGGACCTCTGAAAGAGCAGCAAGTGCTCTTAACCTTTGAGTCATCTCCCCAGTCCCTGAGTATGGTTCTTAGCACCCACATTTGACAATGATAACTGTTTGTAATTCCAACTTAATGAGTCTCCAGTGCCTTTGGATTCTGCTGGCATATATTTACACATACCTACACACAAACACACAGACATACATATAATTAAAAATAAATCTAAAAAACTGGAATGTATTGTGGGCCTCCATTAAAGAAAGCTAAGACTAACAATACTACTTTTGGGCCTCTCTATGTAGCTCTTGCCATCCTGGAACTCACTATGCACACCAGGCTGACCTCAAACTCAGAGAGATCCATTTGCCTCTGCCTCCAGAGTGCTGGGATGAAGAAAATGTGCCACCACACCCAGCCCCATACTACTTCTTAGTCATAGACGCCAAGTAAAATTCAAACTATAAGAAAAATATTAAATATTAATCAATTTTATGTGTCTACTATTAGTGTTAGCTATAACCTCTTCGTTCTTATGCCCCTCTAGCTGTGGGGAAGGTACCCTTTTCTTCCATTTCCATTTACAGATACATCCACACTGTCAAAGTCTTGCACTGTGAAGGGCTTTTGTGATCTAAACATCTTTGTCTTTAATTGTCTCCAGGCAGCATCCTCAGAGTTACACACACAATAAGATCCTCTTGCTAGGGTTGGAACCTCTCATACCACATGCTTTATCTTGTTGGGCTGGTCAGAATTTTCCATTAAACTCAATGAAGCTTAAGCAGAAGGTCATAACTAACATCCCAAGGTCTTTACTTCTCTTCCTGTTAAACACCATTCAGTTACGTTCTTATTTCTCGGGAGATGGAAAGAGCTAACCCCAAACCTACATTAGCTGACCCTTTCACAGCCTTCTCCAAGGCTTGCGACACTGTGTTATAATTATCACTTACCTATTGGGTCACCTGTTACACAGGCAAGACAACGAGAACAATAGCAGTAGGAAAGCCAAGCACAATAATACCCGTGTCTTGTTGACATTAAACCTGCTTATCACTGAGTGGCTAGTTATTTTATGGACGTTACTAAACAGAAAAGAAATACCCATGACTTTGGACCCCATAAAAACCTTGCCTTGTTACTGGGCCCAATAAGAAAATGCGTAGTTATATGTGGAGTTCTTCTGTTCCGTGTAGCTCTCCAATAACCAAAAGGTTAACATGAGATCTTTCCCTCTGTTGTAAAATAGAAGTCTTCTATGATTTTGGACATTTGCAGTTTATGTTTTAAAAAATAAAAAAACAAAACAGAGCTCTACAGCTGTATTAATTATAAAAATTACCAGCCATAATGTAAGCAGCACTTTAAAGGCCTCCCTCTGGGAGTAGTTAAACAGACCTGCTGTGTCTTCAGAAGGACTGAAAGCCGACTATACATTAAAAATGCGGCATTTCATTCAAATGTGTGGCCGTCAATCTACAACACGATTGAAAAATTCATTCTATTTAATCTAAAAGTAAGATCATTCTTCACACAGTATAATCTAGGAAATATAGATAACTACCAAGAGCGTATTATTTTAATAAACTTCTACCAGGAAAGTTTCCTTTCTCAGTTTTATTTAATTCTCCCAAACAATGTAGATTTCAGAATTATATCAGTTGGATCTCGCCTACCAAATGCTTCTACAGATTAATGACCTTTTCAAGATCACTGTGACCTAGCTCCTGCTCCTTACTCTTTTCCATATAATCTCCCTGGTGCCCCGTATAGCGAGAGTCAAATCTCGTGCAGCCAATGGCACAAGGACCTCATCCTCACCTTCCCTCATTGCCACCCGGCGAATTTCTCATCCTTTCTTTCAAAGCTTGCTTATAAAGCTCTCAATCGAAGAATGAGCCTTCCCTGGCTTACTGGGCATCTTTCCACATGTCTCCTTGTGACACTGCCTATTTATCTGTAGGTCATCTACTACACCACAGTTCTCTTGAGAACAATAGCAGACGCTTAGCCAAGTTCAGTAGCTGTCGTGTTTTCATTAAATGTGAGTTTGTGAATGAAATGGCTAGCTTTTACTTAGAAGACATATCATGTGCTTGCTTTTACACATGATCTTGTGTCACACATGACTTTGTCAAAAAGCCTTTGCAAATTAAAATGTTGTTATTGTTACTTTTTCTATTGCTGTGATAAACACCATGTCCATAAAAACAATTTAGAGAGAAAAGGCTTATACTTCTGGGTCATGTTGCATTACTGAGGGAAGTCAAGGCAGAAACTCAAGACAGGAGCCTGGAACCAGAGGCCTTGGGGGAACGCTGCTTCCAGCCTCCACCTCTGGCTCATGCTCAGCCAGATTTTTTTATACACCATATCCCAACTTGCCTAGGGAGGAAGTCACCCACAGTGTGCTGGGCTTTCCTATATCTATGATCAGTCAAGATCAGTTGAGGTTGCCTCATTAAAGCTGCCATTGGATTTATTTTTTATTATTTATACGTCCTGCTTTGAAACAACAAAAAAATAAATAAATAAAGCTCAGCAAAGGTTGATGACTGACCCACTCATTCCAAAGTAGTGGAGAATGTGTAATCTGGTTTTGTCTTTGTCTGGGATTGTTTACGTTTTTGTACTAATGTCTTTATTTTTACCCTTTTTGTTGTTGTTTTGTTTTTCGAGACAGGGTTTCACTGTAGCTATCGAGCCTGTCCTGGAACTAGTTCTTGTAGACCAGGCTGGCCTCGACCTCACTGAGATCTGCCTGCCTCTTCCTCCTGAGTGCTGGAATTAAAGGCACGTGCCACCACTGCCCAGCCTGTGCTGACGTCTTATAACCTCCTGCGGTGTCTGTGTCTTCCAGGTCGTCGGATGTGTGCTGGCGAACCACTGGCAAAAATGGAGCTTTTCCTTTTCTTCGCCAGTCTCATGCAGAAGTTTACCTTCCAACCACCCCCTGGAGTCTCCCATTTGGACCTGGACCTAACCCCAGACACTGCTTTTACCATGCAACCAAAGCCTCATATGATATGTGCTCTGCTCCGAGCCTAAGGTCTTTGAGTTTACTGAAGCCCCAGTTCTTGGTGTGACCTGTGGTCCTCTGCACAAAAGCTTTCCTTCCCTTCATTACAGCTATGGTATTTGGCCAAGTCCTTCATGATTCTTTTTGCAGTTAGCCGCGTTCTCAAAGAGGGCTGTCTTTTCAAGTCAGAATGAGTTTCTCGGCTGCTATAGAAGAAAGCTCACTACCAAACGTGAAACAGACGTGGGCTTCTTAGCCATGCGATATCTAAGAATGACCAACCAAGAGTCATAATTGGTGTTTGTGTGCAGGGGCACTATAATATCCATGAATATCATCACAACTGCGGTAGAGAAAACTCAACTTATTAATGCACACATTAAACACAAGGCATTGTTTTCATTCTGGGAATAAACAAGTGGTGGCTAATAACAGATAATTGGTTGTGAGTATAGCCAGTTTGCTGAGATCAGAAAGTATTAGTTAATTAGGGTCCTACTAGATGGGTACACGGGGATGGGAGGACAATAAAGGCACTTGCTGTGTAAGCCTGGCATGGCACCCTAAGTTGGATCCCCAGAACTCATGTAAAGGTAGAAAGAGAGAACTGACTCTACAAAAGTTGTTCTATGACTTGCACATGTGTGCTATGACATGTGTGCTTACACCCGTACACCACACACACTCACACACGTACTATCACTGGTGATCTTACATGTTCTGAAAAGGAAAGTATTCACCTGCGCTCTGGCATACCCAGAATGCCTGTGCTTAGCACTCTAAAGTCCCAATGGGGCCACAGGCAAGGGACCGTGGCAGCAGAACAAAGAAAACCATGTGGCTCCCTAGACACAAGAACAACTCCAGCTTTTAGGAAGCCAATGTACCCTCCCACCATCAACGATGTGCTTCTCCCCTGCTCTTATCTGATTTGTATCTAAGTGAGGACTGCACTAGACAAAGAAGACTTTATATAAGGTATTGTAATTGGCTAGGACCTGGTCGGAATCCAGCTGTGCAGAAGAGCAAAGCAGAAAGGCTTTCAACAGTGGGGTGTGCCAGGGAAAAGTACTGGAGGCTGGGAAGGAGTCTGGCCTTTGGGCTGTGTCCAGCTCCCTAAATGACTCCTGCATTTTCAAATACTTCTATGACTGACATTCTGCAGTTGCTACTCAGTGACCATTTGACCTTTTCTTTTTATCCACCGCAATAGATAAAACCCATAAAAACCACGTTTTACATGGTAAGCATGCATTCTTCCACTGAACGAAGGCCCCAGCCTTTGAGCCTCCTTTGAAAAGGTGCTACTTCCCACAGAGACTAGGAGTTCGAATGCCCTGTCTTCCTTGAGAATTCATCTCAAGAAACGCTCTTAGGTCATTAAGAAATACAGTCCCCACCTGTGAAACTGGCCAAAGATCTTTTCAAAAGACTTGGATTTGATTACCAAGGATTACCAAGAACATTTCTCAAGCCTAAAAGTTTCCTTCCCTGTCATTGGGAAGAAGTGTTTCTACAGGTCAGTAAGGCCAGAGAAAGTTAGGCCATCTCAAGATACCATTATTCTCAAGGCCTTTTGATGGGAGGACCTCAGGGGCCCTGGCTTGCCAGAGAGCTAATGGAAACAAAGAAATGGAACTTACTAGCCTCACTCTGAAGCTTGAACACACACAGACACACACACACACACACACACACACACACGCACACATACACATGGAAGTGCACTTTCTGGCTTGCCCTTAGCTTATTGCTGGGGTTCACTAATATATAGTATGGATTTAGTCCGTTCTAAATCCATAATCAAAACTAGCTGGTGGGTGTGGTTCCCTTACCTGGGGAGCAGTGAACATGCCTTGCATCAGAGATCAGGAGACCCAAGTTTTAACCAAGTAACAAGTTTGTCAGCTTTCTATTGTTCTGACATCACGACTACACACTGGTGAGGCACACATGCTCTGTCTGCCTCCAGAAGCCGGGGTGGGGAGTGGGGGGTGGGGGGAGAACAGTGTTTAGTGATGTGCATAAAGTTAAACAAAGAACTAATTTTGCTGTGCTCAGAGAGGAAAATAAAAAGCATCATTTTACGTAATTGTAAAGTAACAAATAATTAACTTTAGTAAAGTTAAAAATGTCTGCAGAAAATATGATTGAGGAAAACTGACTTCCACTAATGTATTTTTCCTTGATTCATTCTTTAATAATAGCAATCATAAAATAAAGAATTTCTTATTGAAGCTGTCTATGTCTGATAAAATTACACTTCTATAGTAAAAACTTTACAATTTATTGTTTCTCTAAGTCTTACACATAAATTATATATCACAATCAATATAACTTAATTTCTTCCTTAGTCACCATAATTGCTATGCTGTTGTCCATATTTGTCATTTAAAATTGTTTTAAATACTTTTACTACATTGTATTTATTTATGTACACATGTGTATATCTTTTTTTCAACATGGGATTGAACTCTGGTTGTCAGTCTCGGCAGCAAGTGCCTTTACCCACTAGCATCTCGTGCTCTATGCTCCATCAATTTCTTCTTGGCAATGTTGAAAGTTGAAACCATATTAGAAAAAAGCTGCGTCACTGAGAGTCACCCCAGCTGAATCTACTCTTGAAGTACAGAACTAATTGAGGATAAAGAAACGGTACTCTTGAAAGGGACTTGAAAAGTCAAACCTTTAGGAGTGTCCTCTACTAAATGCATGAGGTGAGGGTTTTTTTTTTTTTGTTTTTTTTTTTTTTTTTTTTTTTTGTGCGTGCGGGGGAAATAAATACTGCTCTAAACTTCTGCATAAAAGTAGTAAAGGGAAATTAAAACATGTGATTTTAGAGTCTGCATCTGCATGGTTAAAATCCCAAGAGCAACTGCAGCTAGCCTAGGCATTAGGGAGAGAAACTGCAGAGCTTCATGTTGAATTTACCTTCCAGGCCATCATACACAGTGAGTGGTATAGACTCTGGGTCTGGTGAATTTTGATGTGT
The DNA here is from genome assembly GCF_982192425.1 of Myodes glareolus. NCBI lineage: Eukaryota > Metazoa > Chordata > Mammalia > Rodentia > Cricetidae > Myodes > Myodes glareolus. Next base: position 16,922,556 of record NC_142043.1, on the reverse strand, counting down.
GATGTTTTTTATTTGCTTATTCATTACCAAGTTTTTTAATGATAAAGTTTATTTAAATTTTTTAAAAAAGAAAAATCATATCAGTCACTTTTTAACAACAGAAGTGTTTTATCACTAATGATAATAATAAAAACCAGATGAACTTTTAGTCTCATTAGTCATTGTCTTGAACGCCTCTGTTGACTCCATTGTTTAAACCTTGGCCCAACCATGAATACGGGTTGCTGAATCCTTTTTTCTCCTGCAACATAATCCCCAAGCAGAATTTTATTATAAGATTATTTTAATTATGCCTTTGTAATTTTCCTACACATTGGGATAAAGAAATTGTGACACCTGAATCCTTGTAACTTCTAGGATCTGGGTCAGCATTAAGTCCAGCCCAGCCTTAATTATTTTGCAGCCTTGTTATTATTCTGCGACAAAAGTCTTTCTTACTCCCAGAATCCTCATACTTCGTAACTGAAGAGAACCTACCGGTATGTAACTCCATAACAGACAGCATGTTTTATATTTACAAGGTCTTCGATTCATTCAATCTCCAACACTTGCAAAGATCGAAATTAGTAACAGACTGAATCTATAGTCATTTATTTACTAGAATTGGAAGAAGTACTGAGGATCAAGTTCTGGGCCTCAGACATGTCAGGCAAGCATTCTGTCAAATCCTATCCCCAGCCTGAGGTTGGATCCATGTGGCAGTGGCTAGATCTTATGTGGAGATATTGGAAAGCAGATGGAAAAGAATCTCTGCAGAAACTGCTTCAAGTATTTTGGTTTTTGTCCTTTGAAAGTACAGCATAGGTGCTGGCAGGATTGCTCAGTGCTTAAGGTCAGAGACTACTCTTGTTGTGGACCTGAACGCAGTTCCCATAATCTTTGTTGGATGGCTTACAACTGCCTATAACTCCAACTCAAGGGGTTCCAGAGTTGTTCAAGGGCATCTGTATTTCAGTACATATTACCACCACCACATCCGAGATAAACATACAAAATAATAAAAAAATAAATAAATAGATAGATAATTAAATAAATAAATTTTTTAAAATGCAGTTGATTAGACTGAAGAGAGACGTAAACATGACCACCATGACTGATTGTTATTATGATAATGGTAGCTGATTTGAGTGTTTATTATATGGCCGGCACTAAATAGCTTCCATTAAATTTAATCTTAGAGAATTATTGCAGTGCTGGAAGAATGCCACTCAGCCTCAGCTGCCATCTGTCCAAAATGGCAAGGTGACTCAATAACTGCCAGCTTTCTGATGTGCCCACCTTGTCATTCAGGTCCTCCCTGATCCAAACCCATCCTATGAGAAGTTGTCCTTCTAGACATCCTCCTTCCCCCCAATTCTTGATGCTGGGGATTTGACAGCAGTAGACCTCCAGCCTTTCCCTTTCTGTTTCCTCTTCACTGTTAAGGAAAATTTGCCCACACAGATTCAAAGAGAAGAAGACTTTATTGGAGACTTTTATGGTAGGGAAGAGAGAACAAACTGAGTTTCTCTGAGACCGATGGAAGGAGAGTTTCTAAACTGGTGAGAACGTACTGAACGATTTTGGGGACAGCTGTTCAATGTGATTAGGCCACTTGTGTCTGTTAACGAATAATTTGGGGAGGTAGTCTTCTGTTTTCCCACACTACAGAGGCAAAGATAATTCGGGATCCTCTCTTCCTCAATGACTCCATTTCAAAGAAATGGCTCATGGGCCCTTAGTCAAGCTAAGAGAAAATGGGAAATGTTCCCACTGCCTGGGTGGGTGCTGTTGCTTCCAGCCAGCCTGAAAGAGGCTAGTCCACGTACATTAACATTATTACAAGCTCTGTTCTGTTAAGATTTTAAGTTTTATTTACGTGTATGTGTGTGACTCTATGTCCCATGTGCACTAGTGCCTGCGAAGGCAGAAGGGATCAGAGCCCCTGCAGCTGGAGTTCCACGTGCCTGTGAGATGCCCGCCGTGGACACAGGGAACCAAACTCAGATCTCAGCTCCTGAGCAATCCTCTCTCCAGCTCTCTATTACTCTCTTTTAAGCCGAGAAGTCAGGTTATGATTTTTAAATTCACTTCCTTGTTCTGAGCATAACTGTTCTTATTCTACCGGGAACTATGGGCCGGCACAGTGCCTATACCCTGAACACACCTCCTTTTGCTGCCCCAAGTAATCTGGACTTTTCCTTGCCTTATCTCCGTTTATGAGATTATTTAGAGAAAAAAAAAATCCATAAAGAGCCACCCTTTCAAATTAAAGAGCAAAGTGCTGGGTGGCTAGAGAGATTTCACGGTGTTCCAGATTCCCAACCCTGTTTTCCTACCTGAATCAATTGATTGACATTCAAGCCCCACCTTTGCCCCACTCCCTCATAACTCACCATGAATGACTGAGAAGCTGTGACTCAGCTGCAGAGGTCTGGAACCGTGCTGTCCTTAATGACTTCCTGCCCTTCCTCCCCTAAGGGGCGTCTGGCAATAAACCATTTCACATTCATTAAAAATGAAAGACTCCTTCTCAGTTAAGAGATCCAATAATCAATCAATACTTCATTAGGGACAATTACAGAAAAATACTGCTGTTTAAAAACACACATTTTTTTCCAGGTTCCCAATCCCCGATGAACTGCATTGTATACCCTTTTATAAAGTCTAAAGTTTAGTTCCATAATCTTACAAATTGTTATTGCCCTGGCATTGTTAACAATAAATTATAATTTTTTTAAAAATAATGTTTTTAATTGTAGTAACTGACTATGCTAATATTAACCTGAGGGATAGGCCAGTGCTTGTAAACCTTGAATGTGAATCACCCAGGGGTCTTTGCAGACAAGCATGCTTGCTCTGACTCAGCAGTTCAGTGAGAGTGGAGGGAGAAGAGACTCTGCTCTTTTCTCCTTGGGGCCCCTTGGGCCAGATCCCCAGTGACACTAGCATATCATTCCAGCTCCTCTCTGCTTCTGTGATAAAATGCTATGACAAAAAGGAACTCTGTGGAGGAAAAGCTTCATTTCTTCTCACACTACCCATCTAACTAACAAGGAAACCTACATAAAAGCATCACTCAGAAAATACACAGGGGTTACACCAGGACTATATTGTATAATTTATTCTTACAATAAAATAAATGCATAAGTATGCATTAACTGAAGCTAGTACACAAGAGCCACACTTTGAATTAAACATTCTACAATGTTGATTAACTAATTAATTAACTGATTGTAGCGTGAATGGTTATAGAGAGTTTGAATGTTGCAGACCAAGACCCAGTGTATCTTGGGTTATGTAAGCCCATCTCTATGTGTGATCTAACATCTTTGGGGTGTATAGAGCAGCCCAAAGGCTAATAATGACATCAGATTGCATCTGAGATCTACAAAAGAAATTTCTCACTTTGCTGTACCCACTTGCCTGAAGTTTCTACCTGTGTATTTGAAAAGTCTGCGGATTTATGAACCATTCCATTGTTCTGATACTATAAAAATGTCATGAAACCACATAGGCACGTGGATTTTGGCATAATCTGAATCACCGAGTTCCTTGGTCATGGTCACCCATGTTTGGTCTTAGAATGAACTATCTTTTACTCCCTTTGAAGTGAGACTTGTATATTTTGTGTCAACCTAAGCATACACATAAAAAGAAAATTAAAACAAAGCCATATTTATGTGATACTAACTATTAAGAGATGTAGGATCGTGGGGGAATTTTTGTTGTCTTTTAATCTATCTTTGTAAACTTCATAATATTTTCTTAATTTTTTTCTAGATGAGTAAACTTTTTCTCATTTTCTTTCTCCTTTTTTTTTTCTTCGTCTCTTTTCTTTTCTGTAGGCCTCCAGATTGCTGCAATTAAAGGCTTATGCTACCACATTGGACCTCAACAATCTATTCTGAAAATAAAACTTTTTCTTTCTTCTTTTAAGGGTCATTTTCAGTCCTGAACAAATGTCTCAGCGATGAAGAGCTCTTTCTGGGTTAAGTTTCGATGACCTGCACGAAGGCTTGCAACCACCTATACTCCAGTTTTAGGGCGTCTAATAGTTTCTTTTGCTCTCCGTGGGCAGCTGGTAGGCACAATAAACATATACACATGCAGGCAAACACTCATACACAAAATGAATTTAAAATTTAAAAAATTTAGAAAAAAAAAGAATCACAGTGAGTTTTAATATCAAAACCTGGTAAGGCTCCTCAGTCCAACAAGCAAGTCAAACACAATCAATAGCATGGGTAATGATAGGTGTGGAAAAGGAGATTAAAGAGAGGGGGCAGTCAGAGAATCTGGAACACACTGTCATCCCATTATGTGGGAGGCTGAGGAAGATGTCCAGTTCAGTCATCACAGGCTAGACATCAAGTCCAAAGCAAGCCTGGGATACACAGCTAGACACTGTCTCAAAATAAATATATATATTGATTAAAAAAACAGAGGTAGGCACTAGCCTGATCATGGTGGTTATGTTACTCTGACATTTGTCACAGTCTATTGTGTTCAGATGGGCCTCTGGGAGTCTTTGGAACAGTTTATCCAACAAAGACAATTTCAGACGAAGTCAGTTTTCTGTGAGGTAGAGGTTAAGTCAAAGAGCCACGACCCAGTCATCCTGAGAGATGCCGAGACCTGGTCATCCTGAGAGATGCCGAGACCTGGTCGTCCTGAAACATGCCTTGATACAGAGGGCAGGTTTGGATGTTCTTCCAAAGACTCTTGTGAAATGGAAAGTGTTCTTCACCTGTAAGGCAAATCAAGATAGTTCAGCAACTACTTTTCGCTTTCAATGTGATGTCTATTTAAAACCAGTAAACAAGTTGCAGAAAGCTAACTGTGGGGGCGGGGGCTAGGTAGAAAAGTAGTTTTAAAATGATTTTTCAATATGGGGCATGATGGCGCATGTCTTCATTCCCAGCACTCGAAAGGTAGGCAGATCTGAGGCCTGTCTGATTAATATAAAGAGTCCCAGGCCAACCAAGACCCCATCTAAGCTTCAATTGCCAAGGAGGCAATGAAAGCTTTCAGCCCCTCTATTCATTCAGCATAGTGACTGTGGTCCTTCCTCTAGTCTTAGCTGAGGACCCCCACACGGTGTAGAAATAATTTCTAAGGAATTTGGGAAACGGGTGTGCTGATCCATTAAAGATGGAAAAAGCTAAAACCTCTAGTTCATTTTCATTATTTGTTTTGTTGTTGCTTGTTTTGTTTTTGATTTCTACACTACATGATTATTTAAAAAGCTGAATCCTGGTTAGGGGAAAAATGGGTTGAATGATGTAGTACTACACTAGGCATCCTAGGAGTCAGCGCTAAGCGTGTATTGCATGCCAGGCAGTATTCTAAGTATCTTAACTAAATCCCACCTCAAAAGCTCAGCATTTCCTCTCCCTACTTAACAAGTAAAGACTTAAAGATTAGGCACCTTGCCCAAGGTTACTAGTTAACAAAGGGTTGGTAGGAGCCACAAAGCTCCAGAGCCTGCCTTCTGATAGCTGAAGGATGCTACTCTTCTGGGTCAATTGCAAAAGACGGTTGTTTTTCTTGTCTCCATTCAATGCTCAATCATGTAGAACCAATCTCATAAGAGCAGAGAGGCCACCTGCCAGTCATGATTAACCTTACAAAGAAATCAGTCAGAATTTCCACAAAAGGAGAAGTTATTGGGAGCTCAACATTACATTTTCAACTACTCTACAGATCTGCGAATAAGATCAAGCACTAATGTCCTTCCTCAGGGAAACTCTCTCGGGCCTGAGAACTGCTAGTGGTGAATCTCCATCAGGTAGGCCTTGCAGGATGCGGGGATAAAAACGGCGCTCATACTTTTCCTAAATCTGTGTTAGAAACCCATGGTACCCTCAGATGGATCCACTTTTGAGACAGGGTCTCTGGGTGCAGCACAAACTGGCCTAGAATTCAAATTCTCCTGCTTGGGCATATTTGAATCTCTAGAAGTAAGACACAGCGAAGGTCATCCAGGAATCTTTAGGAGGGAGATGACCACATTTCTTGTCTACTTACGAAGCACATGAAAACACTTGCTAATGAGCTACACAAGCTATTGACCTCTAGGGCCAACTAAGCTCTTCGGTTAAAGAGGGATGCTGTCTGGCCAGGCAGAAGATAAAAGGTGGATCGGGTGATTGATTGAAGGCAAATCAAGCTGGGTCTGAAGACACATGAAAGGACTAGGTAAGAGCAGCTGTTCCAGCTTCACCCCAAAGCAGAGCCCCTCTCCTTTGTGACCTGTCTGTAACCAAATACCCTCCCATAGGGGCCAGTTGAGCCCTCACCTCTCTCTAAGAGCTCTGTTGTGCTCCTCAGAGTTCCAAACTACGTCCCAGTACTAAAGACTTAATAATGATGTGGGACTGGAGAGATGGTTCACTGGTTACAAGTACTTGCTGCTCTTGCAAAGGACCCAGGTTCAATACCCAGCACCCACACAGAGGTTCACAACCATCCCTAACTCCCATTCCAGGGGATCCAATGCTGAGTTCCGAGAGCAGTGGGCACACTAGCGGTGCACACGTACATGCAAGCAAAACACTCACATAAATAAGATAATGAAGTTTTTTTCTTTTAATGCTGGTGTCTAATGACAAAAGGAATCCACTTAAAAAAAATCAAGTGTTAGCCTTCAGTCATTTTAAGCACAGAGTAGAGTTTGGAGAGAGGGCTCAGTGGTCAAGAGTGCAGGCTGCTCTTGCAAAGGACCAAGTTGGATACCAAACACCAGATTCCCCAATTCCCAATTTCCTGTAGCTCCAGCCACAAGGAGCTCTGGCCTCCAGGCACCTCCCAACACTCACAGGCACATACATCTAATTGAAGACAATAAGAATAAAACAACTTAACCCAGCAGAGTTCTCGTCAGTTCAGTCTTAACTACAGATCTTAGTAGTCAAAAAATGTGGATGTCTGGATAAGAATGGGGCATGTTTCTTTCTGAACAGAAAGAGCGGAGGAGCATATTGGGGGTGGAGTGGGGAATGGGAGGAAAGGAGGGAGGGGAAACTGGTTGGGATGTAAAATAAATAAATAAATAGATTGAATTAAAAAACAAACAAACCAAAAAGAATAAAGCATACAACCACTTATGACGTATTGCATACAGAATGTCTACCTCACTTATTAAACAGTAAGTTGGGTTAGATGCCCTCTGGGATAAAGGCCTGTTCTCAGGCCAATCCCCAGCACACAGAAAACCCACCCTCCCACCCCAGTCTTTCTTTCCCTTGCTCCTTTTCTTCTTAACAAATATGAAGGGCCTGAGAGGAAGTTGCACACCAGTGTATAGAATACCTGGAAACATTTTGCTTCACTTCCTGATTCGTTTTATTTCATTTTTCTATATATTAAAAAAAATAAAACAATGTTGTTAAGACTTTCAAAGCAAGTATCTCTGCACCTGCTCCACACAATATACACACATCCTAGATTGAAGACCTCAAACTTGACTTGTGCTTTTGGGTGCTTAACAGGAAAGAGATGCAGACAAACACTATGACTTGCCTCCAAAAACACCAAGAACTGAATTGACTAAGGTTTTGTGCTTTTGAACTCCCACGTTCCACCAATATAAAAATACCTTTTATTCTCTTAAAGGCTGTCAGACACTGACGCCACAGAGGAAGTCTAAAACTGCTGAGAGTAGGTTCTTCGAGCGTTTTCTCGCATCCCTAGCCCTGGAACAATTCTCGGGTTCGGATCTTTGGCGACGAATTATCCTCCCATAGCAATGCGGGGTACATCCAGGTTCTGCTCTCGCCCCAGTGCCACACAAACGATGTCAATCACTCTGGGTGCGAAAGGTGACTGCGGTTACAGAGCGCTCCTTGGTCCTCGTAGTCATCTGACCCTTGGTCCACTCAGTCTGCTGCACCTCCTGCGTCTCATGGTAATCCACGACCCGCACCAACACGGACCTGGGGGTGGCTGCTGGGTTCCGAGCCTGGGCTCCGGGGACCGTGGCAATGCGCCTGCGGGAAAGCTTCGGTTCAGATTCCGAATAGCGGCGGTCTTCAATCCTCGGTCGGAAGTCCGCGCTATCCACCAGCTCTGCGCAAGCAGGGTCCGCTTGTGTTCCCAACCACCTCTCGGGGTTCAGAAGAAAGAGCACTTTCTCTCTGACCCAGGACTGGCAATCCAAATTCTCTCGCGTCCGCGATCTCACGTCCCCACCTGCCGCTGAGAGGTCCCTGTCGGTCTCCGACGGCGTGGGATCCGGAGCGCGGGGATCCACGGGCGGCCCAGCCCCGACCTCGCGAGGAGAGCACACGGCCCGCCGCCGGGATCTCCCGGGCTCGATCCCGGCGAGCGGGTCATTCATGCGTCCTCGCTGCTCCAGTTCTCAAAAGAAAACTCCAGCTCTGCTCAGAAAATCGCGGGCGGAGTAGGCACTGGGTGTGGCCTGAGCGAGTCACAGACTATAGGATCAGCCCCAGGCCAGGCTAGATGAGGATTCCAGCCTCTTAGCTTGGTCTCCTTTCTCAGCCCTTAAACCTCAGGGCTCCTCACCTGTTCAAACAGAATCTTGGCGCCTTTTGGCCTTAGAGCCAACTTTTTTTTTTTTTTTTTTTTTTTTTTTTTTTTTTTTTTTTGAGTGTGTTAGGCTCCAGCTCCACTACTGCCTAGTAACCACCTGCCCTCACACCCGTGTCCCTTTTCTCCAAAACTGAAATGAGAGGCACTTGGGGCACCTTCTCAAACTCTCAAACCATTATTCCTTATTCCTTTCCATGGATGTCCAGCATGAAGGAACAAGTCCGTTTGGTTTTTCAATCGTGGGGTTTAATCAAATTCTGAAAGGATTTGTGTCCACTTTCAATTCTCCCCAAGGCTAGCGTACCTCCAAGTCTGTGGAACCCAGGTCATGGGGTGATGTTGAAGCAACTGAAGTCTTAGCGAACAGCGCTGTTAGTTTGTACATTTCCTTTGGAATGCCCGGGATCTGTGGGGACAGTGGTCAACTCCGTCTGTGTTTTGGTTGTTACTGTCACTTACCTCAGAGAGGCCGAATGCCTTTGACTTCAAACCCCTTCTAGAAGAGAAGCAGAACAAAACATATCGCTTAAACGAGTTTCGGAGTTTATCTTCTTGTACCTTAGTAGACCTCCTCCTATTCACCTACCCTCTCCTTCTTTAACCCCCCAGATAATACATACGTGCATCCGTTCCCATGTCTGCATATATGGGTAAACCTGTGGATACCCAGGGTCAGGGCCTGTGCCACATTAGTCTGTGCTGAGTTGGTGGAGAACTCTAGCCGACAGGAGAAAAAGCTCATATGGGAAAGTCCTAGTCCGTCCCTGGTAACACCTGTGTGTTTGACTCGATAGCAGTGCTTCCCTGTCTGCTCCATCAAAATGACCACAACTGTGGGAATTCCTGCTCTCACAAGATAGGCTGAACAACGTGGTGAAACAGACGTCTTAGTATCAGGGCGGAGTCTGGCTGATTAGACCTTGTTGCAGTCTGGCTGGCCGCTACTATTCCACGTTTATCATTCTTGCGTGCTTCAGATGAAAATAGCTCAAAGCACTTTAAAGTCAGTTATCCTTTTATAATGAAATAAGGAAGTAATATTTCTTTGGTATCTTTGGGGATGTTGAAGCTTTCTGATCCTGGTCAAACACTGATACAGTGGAGCCTGGTTTCTGTTATGTTTATATGTTTGTTCCTGACTGATCTCTGAAGTATCTCCTAAAGAGACTATAAAGCTCTGTCCTGTTCATAAACTTAGCCAGGAAGTACCTAGTGTTGCTGAATGCCAGGAGCAGGGTGATGGGACCTTCAGAGGAAGAAGCCAAACTGCTTATCTCTAGAGTGTGCGTCCCTGGAGGGAGAGTGGCGTAATCACCCAGGAGTCATAGACAGGAACTCAGCTGTAGTGTAGAGGAGAATCATGTGCAGATCATCTTTCTGACCTATGCTCACAGACTTAGTTTCCATGGGTTTGGAGTCAGGCTTTGAACACTGACTGTTAGCAAAGCCCTCAGTAATTTTGATGCTGGTGGGTGGTCCATGGCCATAATGGGAAACATGCCACAAATGCACAGCAGCTGCACATGCTTGTACCACCTCAGTGCAAGAATGGGCCCTTTAGCCGGGCAGTGGTGGCACCCATCTTTAATCCCAGCACTCGGGAGGCAGAGGCAGGAGGATCTCTGTGAGTTCGAGGCCAGCCTGGTCTACAGAGCAAGTTCCAGGACAGGCTCCAAAGCTCCAAAGAAACCTGGTCTCATAAAAAAAAAAAAAAAAAGAATGGACCCTTTACAGTTAGGCATGGGTAGAGGAGGGGCTCTTGGGGCCCTAATCCTCACTACTAAACCATTTGATACTGAATGATTTACAGAGGAGGAAAATCATTGTCTTCATAGCTTCATATGTATACATGGTGGTGACTCTGTAGGGCTCCAGTGAATAATCCCATCTAATGTTCACACATATGGCCCTGATTGAACTAAATGGATCAAAACCAGTCAGGTCTGAGAACATACACACAAGTAACATTATACAGACGGAGCACAGTTTATATTTAGGAAAACACATTTATATACATATATGCATGCTGCAACAGTAAATGGGTAAATAGGCCCTTAATTGGAAAGTAAGCATGAAAGTGTATGTGGGAATGATTGGAGAAAGGAGGAAAAAGGGAGAAATGATGTGTTTATATTATCATTTCAAAAATAAAATTTTTAAAAGAAAGTAAGAAGCCATAAACCTGAGAAAGGTTGATAGGGGCAGGAAATAGATAGGAATGGAAGAGATTCCAGGAAGGGCATAAGGAATAGAGTAATGAAAATACATTATATGCATTTATGAAATTGTTTAAAACCCTAGGCTTCTTTTGTTTCTTGAAGAGTCAAGGAGAACACTGTTCATACCTTCTTTTCAGGAAAATTGGGAGAAACCTAGTGTTGTGCCCAGTCCGTGAGGACCCCAAAAGATCACCAGGGAGACAGACTCACTGAATGCAAAAGCAAGGTTTATTGTGTGCACAATACAAGCTGGTAGGGACTTCATCACAGCGACTGGTGAACCAGCAGAAAGAGGACACGCCCTGCCCTTCTAGAGGGCATTCATTAAAGGCAAAACTCAGAAAAGTTACATTATCAGAGTGTGGGATGATCACTTCAATTCTGATTGGCTCGTGTCTAGGGACTTCTCAGGAATTTTATTTTTGAACCTTGCCTGTTGCTTATCAAGTTTTCTTATCGGCTGAACTTCGGATGGGGACATTCGGCAGTTATCTGGACTATCCAGAAGGCTATCCTCTTACTTTTGCCCCAAGCCATTTCTGAGGACTGGAACATTTTACAGGAAATGGCTTACACAAGGCACAAGATGGGGGTGGAGGACAACATGGAGGATCTTTGGTTCTTCATTCCCCTCTGTTCTAGTAACTATAGTGAACCCAGTCATGGGTTCCTGACTTACCTCTTGAGTATCTTCAGTCCTAAGGGGTCTGCAGATTTGTGGTCTCTGGGCCATAAGTTGTATTGTACCCAACTTGTCTTTCATGAATTTTACTCTTTGTTTGAGAGTGCAAGGCCCAAAAGTCAGTAACAAAAGTAGAATTATGAGGGGTCCTGATAGAGTGGGGATGAGAGTGGTAAACCAAGGGGAGCCATTAAACCAGGTAAACCTGGTTGGCTTCATGTTCTCTTTTCCACTTTGCCAACCCTTTTTTAACTTTAGCCATATTGTCTTTAATTATTCCCAAATGATCAGTGAAGAAACACCATTCTTCCCCTAGAGCTGCACAGAACCCACCCTGCTTTAAGAAGAGAAGATCGAATCCCCTCCTGTTCTGCAAGACTACCTCTGCCTGGGAGGATAAGGACTCCTCTAGCAGGGAGACAGATATTTTTATGTGCTCTATATGCACATCTATGGCCACACATAGATTAGAATAATATTGATTCTGGGTTACTAGTCCTGAGATTCCTATACCCAATCCCCCTAGACTAGCGCCTAAAAGTAGCCAAGGATGAGGGCTGTCATAGGCTCTGTCTTACGTCTCCATAGCCATGAGGGCTGGCTCCATCCTTGCTGTACGAGGTCTAGGAACTCCTGATCAGTGTGATAGCTTATTCTCAGAACAAGCCTGACTAGTACACAGTATCCTCTGGTCTGGTATATCAACAGGCAATTTAGGTAGTCATTTTGTTCCCCATGCCAGGGAGTTCCCCCTTGTCTCAGCATTTCAACCTATTCTGGGAAGGAAAATGAGACAATGTGTTCTTTTCTATAACTACTTTGAGCTGACATTGGGGTGTTGTTGTTAGGGTCCAAGTAGGCTGAAAGGCTAGCCAAAGGTAAGGAGGGAATTATGCAGTGGGGCACTCATCAGAAGCATCTGGTTCGCAGACTCTGTTGAAGAGACAGGGAGCATTCACATCAGCTGCACTGGTCCACATCAGCTTTCAGCAAGGCCAGGGCTTGCAGTCATTCAGAGCAGGTTGTAGTCAGCAATTGATGCTTAGATGTATGTGCCAGTCAAGTGGAAACCTATTGAGAGAAGTTTAAACTAGAAACTACAGATTTTGATTAGAAACGTGTATTTTTCTGCTCTCCAGACAGTCATGTATGGATTGGACAGAGACATCTTTGACCTGATGAGAAACACCTTTGAGTTCATATTTAGATGGCAGCCAGAAAAAAATCTAAAATCTCGAGCTTATGACCAAACAGTAACTAGTCATTTCTCTATCAGCTTATCATAACTATAATTTAGAAGGGGAAATAAATTAGAAACATTTTCCTGTGTTTACATCTTAAACCATTTTTAGACCCACAACGCTTATGAGCTTTTATATCCTCAGACCTTTATATATCTTAAAACATTTTTTTTAAGTCAAGAGACCTAGTAGCTTTAGCAAAAGCAAGACTTGATTTTTGTATCTATAAATTGAGTTGACAAGCTGGCTAAAGCTTTGTGGAAGCATCTGGATTCCTGTTGCTGCTAAACTGACAACATTATAGCTGGCCTAGCCATCAATACTCTCAGTGATCTTAGAAGGATAAATAAATTATACCTGAGTACAGATTAAGCAGCTTCCGAATCTACTAAAAATGGCGGGGACCAGAGTCCATATACAGTTAGCCATACTCAGGTCTCCATAGCATTGGAGGCAGAAGGATCAGAACGGCAGTCTTAAAGTCTTAGCCAGGCCCATAAGTTGTTTTTTTCCCCCCTGTGGAGGAGGGCCATGGAAAAGACTGACCTTATTTTGTCTAGGCAAAAGTGGTGCGATTAATTCTCCAATGTCCTGCTGTCTGTCCACAGTCTGGACCGGGTCCTGGCAGCAGAAGTTGCACTGGGGCATCTCGCCCAGTGGTCGGTATCATTATTATCCAGGTGGAGACTTCACAGTGTCCTGTAATCTTCTTTGGAGCCCTTGGGTGCCTCGTAAGATCTGGGAGTATCTATCTAATATAATAAGCTTTTTGATCATAATTTTAAATGCCATATTCTGCAGATTTCTGAAGTATGAAAGCTGCCTAGGTACATCTGATTAGACAAGCTTTGTTTCTAGTTACTTGTTTTAAGTTTGACTTTGAAACATATACAGGGACCTAAATAAGGCTTATCCCAGTAATTAATTATATCAGTACTTTAAGGATGACTAACTAACATGTATTTCCTAATGGTCTATAATAAATTAGCAGCTCTTATAAGACTAAAACTTTACAATCTATTAGGTTTAGCCTTAAAAAAATAATGATTTTGAATTGAATCTAATAAAGAGTCATTGTGAAGATAAAAACAGAACAAGTTTGTATCCAGCTGTTAATACTGTCTCCTGGGAAACCAAGGAAAAGATCCCAGGGCAAACCTGTAACAGGAGGGAGCCTAGGGTCTGGCATTGCCCTTGACAAGTTCTAAGGCACCACAGCTGCTGTGTTAGGGAGGAGCCACAAGTTCCCCTTTGCTAGAGATTAAGAAGGGCTACACCCTTTTAGGGTGTTAGAACTTTCTCCAAGCCCCTTGGGGGAATGGGAGCTTTATCAGAATGTCTGACCTTGGGGAAAGGAGTTTGTAGTTTTATCTCTGTTAAGTAGAAGCCCTAGAAAACATAATTTTCCAATTGAAGGTTCCCCTTAGTATCAATACAAATAATTTATGACTCAGTTCATTCAAATATCTTAAACCCAATAAAGTTAGGAGGCTAAACGTACATTTTTAAGGCTGAATAGACCTTGAGCAAGAAGATACATTTTTAAACCACTGATTCTCAAGTTTTTAATGTTTTGACCTTTTAATATAGTTTTCCATGTTGCGATACTCCACTATAAAATTTTTCCATTGCTATCTTACAACTGCAGTTTTGTCATTGTTATGAATCATAATGCAAACATATGACATGCAGATGGTCTTTGGCTACCCCTGTAAAAAGGGTTTTGGTTTTTTTGTTTGTTTGGGTTTTTTTGTTTGTTTGTTTTCCATCAAAGGGTCAAGCCTCAATGGGCTGAGAAACTGTTTCAAGCCTTTTGCCTGACAGCTCAGGTCATTGTCTTGCTGCATTATAAGAAATGAACATCCCAGTTCCTGGTTAGCATTTGGTGTTTATGACTCTGACCCTAATTTTTAGCCTTTTATTATGTCCAAACATTAACAATATAAAACATTTTATAAGCACAAATGTCCCATAGTTTTAACTGTTCTTAAAACATTAAAATCTCTTAAATTTCTTCCTGCAATATCAAAAATAAAGGACCTCTTTCACTGCATCTTTGATGGCATTATACATAGCCTGTCTTTTAGATCTCAGCCTACTCTATTTTACTGTAACTTGTACTTCTGGTGATAGAGAGTGTGTGTGTGTGTGTGTGTGTGTGTGTGTGTGTGTGTGTGTATGTGTGTATATATACATTTAAATAAAATATTGCAGGTCTCCAAGTGGCAGCCACGGGCATTTCTAAAACTGTTAAGGTCCATTCTTTCAACTGTACATTCTTTGGGACTCTAGCCCTGCTGTACATTTGTAAGCCTCAGCTGTTCCCTATGATCCCTTTATGTCTTTATAACCATTATCACCTGGGTGACTCTTAAATGAACAAAGTCTAGCTGGCAGAGCAAGGTACATTTTTGAGTATAAAAACATTGAGGTGAAGCTTTAATACATATATATATATAAATATATATATATATATTTATATATATATTTGTTTTCAGAATGGGACAGGAGTCATCATACAAAAATCTAATCCTCGATTCAAACTATCTTAGAGATCTGCTGTTGCCTCCTATTTAGGCCCACTCCATGTGGTCACCTTTAATCAAGATGGCCGTGAAATCATGTGGCATCCGTTTTTTTTTTTCTAGCAAAAGTGCAAGCCAAAATCCAAAAAGGAGACATGCCTTATGGTTTCTCTAAAATTACTGATGCATAAATTTCAAGTTATCAATTCCCAGTGTTACTAATTAACTTTTAACTAGTTTTATTTTAATTTTAAAAGATTTTTGATTGTACCTAACAAAATAAACTTAAATCTAAAGCTACAGAATGCTCACATAAATCAAGTCCATTTTTTTTTTTGATTGTTCTGCTTTGTTTTCTTCTCCTTGTCACTGTGTCAGGGGCTCAGACTGACAGAGCGAGCGACAAAGGAAACTTTTAAATAAACATGGGTCTAGTGAAGGAAGAGCCATAATCCAACTCTATAGCCAGCTTTTCAATAAATAACAGCATAAAACAGTTGAACATTATCTATAACAAGGCATCTGAATTTCTGTCAACCCAAGTCCTATAACCAGAGCTCAGAGATAAATTTTGAGGTCAGGCCTGCAAATGTGGTCACAGCAGTGATGGGTGACATAGACAACAAAAATATCCAAACCACTTCTGTCTCAGCGCCGTGTTTGCAAGAAAACTAACATAGACAAACTTTTCAATGAAACGAGCATATTCAGTATTTACATGTATGAGAAACTACAGCAAACATAGTTCACATCCCCTTCTGACCTTCTATAATTTTTTATATACCTTTAATCCATTTTTCCCTCTTCATTCTTTCAGTCTCCTGCTTTCTCTCTCACTTCCCAGACAACATATCAGAATTTTTCTTGCTTTTTACCAAAGTCTTTCTCGCCTTTCAGACAAGATAACAACTCTTACCAAAGTCTTTCTTGCTTTTCAGACAACATAAAAACTCTTACCAAAGTCTTTCTTGTGATTTTCCTCAGTAGTATGTAATATGTTGTATGGTTGCAATATTTTAAATAAGAACAGAAACACCCATATACTATAACAAAAATAACTTTAAATTTGCATCACTTAAAATCCTGTACCAGCATGAAACATCTGAGACTAACAGTTTTTTTTTTCATACCATAACCAGTAGTAATTTATAACCAGCCTCTCTAAATGATGACAGATATTTATAACCCACCGGATCTGAATGACCAAAGCAGCTATGGTGGAGGGAAGTCTGGTCATAGTATTACAACACGGCCACTACAGCTTAACACCTATAGTCAGTGACTTCTCCTCACTGCCCTTGGCCCGCAGAACCAAACCATGGCCATGTTTGGCCAGAAATCGAGGCCCACAGTCCCCAGAGCAGGCCAAGGGAAGTCATCCACCAGCATGGGAAGTAACAGGGTGACATGCAGCATGGGGGTTTTAAGGGGAAAACCTGCAAAGGCGAAGGGAGTACAGTCAGATTAGGTGGAAGGAAAAGCCTGTCCATTCAAGTCAGTTGTCAACAAAGACACAAAGACAGAACACACAAAACCAACAAACACAGCAGTTAGACAAAGGGCCCAAAACAGACACTGATAGGTACCAGATGGTCTGATTTATTGGGAGCCTGAAGACTCGGCCTCAACAAGATCAAAAAACATACAGGAGGGATGGGAGGCATTCAGTAAGGCTATCTAATTACCAGAGACTTCAGATTCAGAGTTTCAGATGGGGCTTGACTGAGTCCCTGACGGGATGGTCTCAGATGAGAGACCCCTGTCCAGACAAGGAAAGGGGACGTCTTCTGATTCCTCCAGGTCAGCCATCTAGTGAGTCTGCCCGGACAAATTGACCTGTTCAAATTTAGATTCAGATTCCGAGATTGGCGCTGGCGAAAATGGAAGAAAGACAGACAAAACTTCAAACACAGATTTACCGCAGTAGATCAAAATAAACCTTCCAGGGTCAGGGGTCCCAATAGGGGTGTCTCTGGGGATCCCAGACAAGCCCCCGAATGTTATGCCTAGTCCTTGGGGACTCCAAAAGATCTCCAGGGAGATAGACTCACTGAAATGCAAAAGTAAGATTTATTGTGTGCACAATACAAGCTGGCAGGGACCTTGTCACAGCAACTGGTGCAAAAGCAGCAAGAGGAGGTGCCCCGCCCTTCTAGAGGGCATTGTTTAACCCAGAAAACATTAGCACAGTATGGGGTGATGGGTTTAATCCTGATTGGTCACATCTAGGGACTTCTCAGGAATTTTATTTTTGAATCTTGCCTGTTGCTTGTCAAGTTTTCTTATCGGCTGACCTTGGGATGGGTGTACTTCCCAGAAGGCTACCCTGTTACTTTTGCTCCTAGCCATTTCTGAGGACAGGAATGTTTTATGGGAAATATCTTACATAAAACATAAGATAGAGGTAGAGGACAAAATGAAGGGACTTTGGTTCTTTACCTAGGAGAGGGGGTGTGTATCACTTCCAAGTACATTTTTTGCCTTGGGATGAGATGAAGAATTAAAACAAGGAATGAAAAAAGGAGAAATCTATTTGCTAAGGAATGAGGCAGAGACACCCCTCATACAGCACTTGCAATTTTAAATGAAAAGACATTATGTATTCGTGCACATAGGCTATGAATGAAAAATGTGGAGGAAATACACTCACGAGAAACAAAAGTAGAGAGTTTTCCCTGAGGGTGGCATTTGCTGTGTGTTGTGTGGCAGTATGGCCTCCCAGGGAAATTATTTTCTCACTGGGGTAGGAGGGAGGTTCATGATATCCAGGAAGTAAACAAAACTTATGAGGTTCAGGAAGCTACTGAAAAGCCTGCCATTCTCAAGCCCCCTAAAGTAATATAGACAGTGTAATGTTCTGTACAGACTGAGCGAGTTACCGTGGGAGAACTAGCTGTCTGTCTGTTGTGCAATTTAGTGACTCACCGCTCATGTTGGTGGGCTTTCCTGTGAAGCAGCTGCCTTTGAGTCACCCATGCTCCTGTAATTAACCCCAATAAACTCCCAGGCTCACCAAGCTAGACTTAAGTGACATCATGTCTCTGGCTTGTCGTCGATGCCCTGGGCTGAGTGGACAGTCCTTCAGAGTCCCTTCCATACGTCACTCTTAATATATCAGTGATTTTAAAGACTGTAGAAAGAGGACTGAGATGAACCATTAGCTGACTCTTTAAGTTACTTATGAGAGCTGCACGAATGCTGGCCAGTGAGTGCGGGTGTGTCAGACTGTGCTGAGTTCTACTGAACAGTAATGGTGAAACCCCAATTTGAGCTAGGATCTCAAAGTTCGGGAGAAGATTTTCATTAATTCGCTGTGAGACTACGTGTCTTTTAGCAAAGGCAGAAACTCCACCCATAAAGTCTAACCAGCATGACTGAGCTGAGCTGGATGTGAGCTGAGCAAGGGTGACACCAATGGACAGGCCAAAGTGAATGAGGGAAAAGCCCATGAGGTCTCAACCCTGCACAAGAACTACAGACAACTGAGGAATTCTGGGAGTGGGGGAGTAATCTTCCTCAGGACGAGCACAGCAGTTGGTCGATCCTGAAAACATATATACAAATAAAATGTTATACTGACTGAGCAGGTTATATTTAGGAATGCGTATTTGTGTGCACGCATACACATACACACACACACACACACACACACACACACACACACACATACACACACACACAAAAATAACAATGAATGAAGAAGAGACCAAGAATTTGAAAGATAATGGGGGAAGGATATATAGAAGGGTTTGGTGGGAGGAAAGGAAAGGAGGAAATGTTGTAATTATGCTATAATCTTAAAAATTTAAAAGAAAAAACTTATAACTACTATTTTTTTCTGTATTATACTTGTATACTTTTGTCAGTGTTCTTCTGGATTGGACTTTGAAGGGTGGTTATCTCTCTCTCCTGCCTTTCTGTCTCTCTCATCATATGTGTGGGTGGCAGGGGACACCCCAAGCCTTGAACATTCTAAATAAGCACTCTGCCACTTAGCTACCTCTGTGGCCTCCAGGAGTTATTTCCCACACTTATAATACAGTGTTCTTGTCAGTGATTCTAATTCCACTTCCTCTAGATGTGCCATCTGTTGGCAGCCTCCTGGTCTTACCTTACACCCACATTAGTACTCAACAGCTTTCTTCCCTTATCTGGTCTAACATCCAAGAGTTGAAAAACTGGTCCAGCAACCAGTTCTCAGCTCCTGGGAAAGTGACTGCAGTCCTTCCAGCGGGCCAGGTGATGAGCCTAATGGAACGTAGTGAGTCAAGCACTGACCCAACAAAAGCTGCCCTGGAACCAAAATGTTACACTTGAATACTTCACGGCGTCTCAAACTTGACCGGACACTGGGATAATCTAGGAAAGTCTTTTAAGATGTCATCTGGCTGACTTTGAAAGATTGTACCATAACTGTGCTGGAATGGGGCTGGGGCCCATGTTTAAAGCGTCCTAGATGGTTCCAACAACTACTACATTTCAGAATCATTGAGTCAGATCATCTTTAAGGCAACACTAAATAAATAAAAAGTAAGAAAATATATGGAAATGTTACACTGAACCCTGAAAATCCATGCAGCTACTGTGTGTCCATATATATATATATATATATATATATATATATATATATATATATATATATATTTGATGCATTAAGAATTTTACATTATGCACCCCAATTCCACTCAGTTCTGAGGCCTTCCATGTCTACCCTCCACCCTTGCATCCCCCCCAAGAAAAAAATCACTTCACTCCTTCATCTTTCCCTCCTCTCCATCATTTACTTGTTCACCATAATGTCATTAGAAACTGCAGTGTGCCACATAGTATATCCTTCTACCCAAACAGCATTACTTGTAAATGTTCATAGTAATGAGCTGTCGGTCTAGTACAAGGCCTCTGGCTTCTGCTATTTCATCAATACTGGACCCTCACCAAGACTCCTGTCTGGGGTCTAGTTGTTGCCCCGAGTCATGGAGCTCCTTTGGCATGGTTCAGCAGGACACATGTGGTCCCTCCAGCAGGTTAAATATGGGATAGATGTTGGGGGTCATAAATGGGGTAGATGTTGGGAATCACAGAAGGAGTGGTTGTTGGGGTGGGACAACTCAAAGCCCTGGATATGAGCTTGGATGATAACTGGCTTGGTAAACCCAGGCCTCCACCAGGACACTGTGGCTGATGGATGGCAAGGCCAATTCTCCCAGAGCAAGTGAGAGACAGGACCAGCTCAGTACTGGCCCTTGCAAATCAGCATGGCCTCAGATGGCAGTCCAGACCACAGGCATCTACATGGTACTTGGTGGCAACAAGAGCCAAGGACTTTAAAACAGACCCTGGCTTCAGAAGGACCATGAACATAGACATGGCCCTTGGTGGCAGCATGAACTAGGATGCCACCATGTCCTCAGGTAGCAGCACAGGCCATTCAGATCAATATGGCCCTAGTGACAGCACAGTCCTCAGACATCAACATGGCCTCAGGTGGCAACCCAGACCATAAATAAACTTTTAAGCAGAACAGCACCTGAGGAAGCTCTAAGATTGTCTGCAAGGCCTCCACATGCATAAGAATATACACACAGAGAGACACGTGCACACACGTGAATGAATAAATCAATGAAGGAATGAATGCAGAGAGCAACAAATACTGATTGACCCACACAGTGAACTACTGCCCAGCCATAACAAGAAATGAATTGTGGGTTCGTGATGTAGTAGTCTGAAGAGAAGAACCTGTACTGTGTGGTTTCCCTTGTGTGAGATATTGGAAAGTGCTAAGTGATCTGATGTGACAAGATGATCTGGGGCTTCCCAGAGGTCCAGTGGGAGCAGGGCAGGACAGAAAGTTCAACACAACCTTCTTGCATAAGCATAATCTTACCAAATCTTGCGTATTAAGGATGTACACTAGCGACGGTGGGGCAGTTTGAATATAATTGTCCCCCCAAACCTCATAGGCAGTGGCACTCTTAGTGTGGCTTTGTTGGAGTAGGTTTGGCCTTGTTGGAGGAAGTGTGTCACTGTGGAGGTGGGCCTTGAGGTTTCCTATGTTCAGGATACTGCCCAGTGTCTCAGTCAACTTCCTGTTGCCTGCAAGATACAGTGCTCTCAGCTCCAGGACAATGCCTGCCTGCATACTGCCATGCTCCTGATGATAATGGACTGAACCTCGGAAACTGTAAGTGAGCCACAAGGATTGGAGATGGAATTACAAATGTTACTGAATCCGATCTTTAGTAGGTAATAAAGGGAGCATAAAGCCATAAGGGTCATGTCCTTAATCTGATGGTACTGTGTCTGACAGAAAGAAAGAGGGGCATTGATATAATCCTTTGACACTGGAGGATATTGCAAGGAAGGAGCTTTCTTAAGACAGAAAGAGAGGCTTCATCCAACCCCAACTGAACAGTGTTAGCACCCAGACCTCAGAGCCCCTAACTCCCAAACTGAGAGAAGACCATTTCTTGTTTATTTAGCCCATCCATACTTTGTTGTGACAGTCTGACCAACCCAAACCTGTTTAAGAAAAACAGGCTTTGTTGTAAGGATGTTAAGATCAGCAGACTTCAAAATAAGTAAAAGAAAAATGTGTTACAGAGGAATAGCAAGTTGGTTCTGCAGAGAGTC
Organism: Myodes glareolus; assembly: GCF_982192425.1. Taxonomy (NCBI): domain Eukaryota; kingdom Metazoa; phylum Chordata; class Mammalia; order Rodentia; family Cricetidae; genus Myodes; species Myodes glareolus. The sequence continues at coordinate 16,900,724 of NC_142043.1, read as the reverse complement.
TTAGCAGGCTCCACCTCTTAGCTGAATGAAGAGCTCTACCACCCATTCCTGAGGCATTTACTAAGAAATTAGACCCTTCCCCCCACACACACTTGGAACCAAACTGGACCAGTGTACACAAACTTATTTATTCAACTTATTATTACCAATAAAATGAAAGATACATTTGAAGAATCATCTGGAGATCACTGTTGGCCCTTACAATATTTAAAATTTATTTTTAGAATTATGTGTATGCACATGTCTATGTGTAGATATGTCCCCACAATTGAAAATGTCCGCAGAAGCCAAAATAGGTCATCAGATGCCCTGTAACTAGAGTTATAGGTGTTTGTGAGCTGCAGTCTGCCATATGTGGGGCCGTGAATTAAACTTGTTTCCCTGCTAGGATGGCAAATGCTCTGAATCACTTAACTTTTTCTCCAGTTGGCTGACTTTTAAAATGGAAAACCACTCAACTGAAAATAAAAATTGTAAAATATGTATTAATATGACATGTGTCCCACACCCTCAAAGGCTTGGTCACCAGCTGGTGGGTCTATCCGAGAAGACCAGGGAACTTTTGGAGGCGGGTCTAACTGGAGAAAATATGTCACTCACGTCATATCATTGTGGTCACATTGTGGTCCAGCTCTGAGTTGTTTCCCTCTGCTTCCTGAGTGCTAGCAATATTCTGTCATGGCGCTGGGCTTCACTACAAGCCCACAATCACGGAGCCAAGCACCCTTGTCTCCAACCTTACAATGTGTGGACCAAAATATAAATTTCCTGCTTTTAAGTTCTGTCAAGTGTTCCGTCTGTGATAAATGAAGACAACATGCCGTACAGACCGAAGCAGAATGCAGCAGAGCTGGGGCAGTTGATACACATGCAGAGAAAGAAATCATTATTGTTATTATACCCAGTGAAAAGTCCTGATTTACTTATGACAATCAAGACCTAATTAAAAAAAAATTGTCCTTGGTCAATTTTCTACTGGATAGCTCTTCAGAATATTCCCTGTTCACATCAAAGCCCAAACATCCCACATCCCAGATTAACATAATTTTCTCTTTGTCTCTGCCCGCCGCCACCATGCTGACACAGGGTCTTTCTCTCTATGGAGTACTGACTGTCCCAGAACGGGTTATGTATCAGCCTGGCCCCAAATCAGAGAGCCTTCAGGCTACGGTATAAAGGCATGTGCCACCACACCCAGCTCCTCTCTTCTCTTAACTCTGTTTTCTCATTCCTGTGCTGCTTCTATGACTGATCAACAGGACTGCAGTTTTATTGCCCTTCCTCTCCCCCAATGGCTTCCCCTTTCCCACATACCTTGTATTTAACAAAATTATGGAAATCTTACTTCCTTACTGTTTTTTTTTTCTTTTTTTTCTGTTCCCTTCCTTCTTAGCCCTCACAGGTGCAGACTCTGAGGTCAAACATAATAAAATCTTTCTAACCTTATCCATCCTAATTACTACATATGGTGGACCGAATCGCCCAAGCAGAAAACTAATGAATAATATCTATGAGCACAAAGTGCAGATTGGAGAAAATGTGAGGTGACTCAATATAAGTAAAAGTTAACCTCATTATGAATAATATTGAAGATTATAAGCATCTTAAAGGAGAACTTAATCACACTTCCCGTTTATAGCTGGCATTCTGTGACTAATCCATTTCAACTGTGAAAAGAAATATAACCATTCTTCAAGTGTGTTCTTGCTATTGTGTGTGTATAACTGTGTGCGTGTGGGTTCTGTGAGTTCTGTTATGGTAAAAATAAAATGCTGCAGGTCCCGAGTGGCAGCAGTGGGCAGTGGGCACAAGACCATGGTGAGCCACGAAGGCAGCCAGGTCCTAGGCAGGGAGCTGTTGTGTGGCAGGTGGGAGACCCAAACAGATAGGCAATGCCATGTGGAGGGAGGCTGGATATTTATTTAGTGGGTTATGGAAGGGAAAGGGAAAGAGGGGAAGGGGAGAAGGGAGAAAAACAGAGAGGGAAGGAAGGAGGGAGGAGGGGGTAAGGGGAGAAGAGGGGAGAAGGGAGAGAAGCAGAAGCTGCCTCTTCAGGAGAGAGACAGAAAAGGAGAAGGCTCAGGCTGAAAGTGAAAGAAAGATCTGCTTGCCTCAGTGGTGGATGGGGGCAGGGTTTCTCTCTCTCTCTCTCTCTCTCTCTCTCTCTCTCTCTCTCTCTCTCTCTCTTTCTCTTGATTTTTATTGAGTTCTACATTTCTCTCTGTTCCCCTCCCTGCCTCCTGCCTCTCCCCTCTACTTCAACCCTCTCCCAAGATCCCCATGCTCCCAATTTACTCAGGAGATTTTGTCTTTTTCTACTCACCATATCTATGTATGTCTCTCTTAGGGTCCTCACTGTTGTCTAAGCTTGTCTCTTAAAGGCGCAGGACAGACCATTGCAACTTCAACATGTAAAAAGCATAAACAGCACTTTCTCCAAATGTTTCTTGAGGTGTTACAGAATTAAAATAAAATGCTCTCCTAAGTTTTCATAAATCATCAAATATATAAAAATATAAAACACACTTTAATTTTTAAGGTTTCAGTTTTCTTTTAAACTGAGAAGTGATTGCAGGGTTTTTATAAGTTTTCTAAATCCAGAAGAAAAAGTCAAAAGTTTACATGTGCCTGTGCATGTGTGTGCATATGTGTGTGCGTATGTATGTGTGTATGTGTGTGTGTTCGCATGTACTTTCTACAGTAAAAGAGGCAGAGGGCAACTTGTGGAGTCAGTTCTTTCCTCTCCCATCATGTGTGTTGCAAAGACAGGCACTGGTTGTTCGTCTTGGTGGCAGGCACATTTACCAGCTGAGTCATCAGGCAGACCGCCCATAAGATAATATTTACAACATGGAATCTTGTTTAACACATTGAATTCAAAGCGTTCATGTTTTGTTCTATGCATTTTATGAACTTTTAAGAACTTACACACCATAGAAGAGGTGGCAATTCCTGTGCATAATAGTGTTGCTAAGATATTTTGAAATTCTTAGTTAAAAAAACTAAAAAACCCATTTAACCACAAGGAATAATATATATGTATATATAAACGTATCTCAGTAATACATTTATATATGACATTCTGATTAATAAGTAGCTGCTTACACAAAAATTTTAAATTATAATTCATTATTGGCTGTTTGCATTATTCTAGGTTTTAGAGTAAATTTATCATAGTTCTTTTCTGTCAGAGATCAATTTAGGGCTCAACTCTTTGATGATAAACAAGCGTTTTACAAAACAGGAAACCATGCCACCAGAAAAAAACAATGTCAACACTCAAGGACGTTAACGAATACCCAGTATTCTCCAGACTGTATTCTATTGCAACACAAACAAATACATCTCTTCAACAGAAACATGTAGTGTTGCCAGAGAAAGAATTTCACCTTTGACCCAATATATTAACACTAATTACATATTCCAAATGAAACAAATATGTAGTTGTGGTCTGAATATGAAGTGTCTCCTGCAGGCATATGTGTGTGAAAGCTCTGCCTCCAGCGGAGGATCCATGTTAGGAGTGGGTGAGACACTGCTGGAGGGGGTGAATCACTGGGAATGTGTCTGCCAAGTGTGGACCTGGGGTACTGGTTCTCCCTTCCTGTTTACCAGGAAGTGGAGAACAACCTCTGCCACACATTGATGTTTACCAGGAAGTGGAGAACGACCTCTGCCACACATTGGTGTCTCTGATGTTTTGTTCAAGCAAATGAGGCTGAGCAGCCCTGAAGAGAAATAAATCACTGTAACTTTAACCCACATTTAATCTTTCTCCTCTAAACTGTGTATATAGATATTTTGTTCACAATGATCAAGAGCAACTAACAACAAGAGCTGGTCTTGATTAGGGTGCGAGACCATTTTTCTTCAGGTGACATCATTGTATAAATTCTACTTCCCTCTCTGTCTGTCCTCCCCGTTTTCTTCTCTCTCTCTCTCTCTTTTTCTCTCTCTTTTCTTTTTTTTAAATCTGACTTTGACAACCATAGAAATAATGTTATAGTCACAGAGATTTTGCTCTCTAAATATTTAGCTCTGTATGAAGATTCATGGATGTGTTATTCTCAGCAAGAGACAAACCGAAAAAAAGATACTGTCTGCTTTTCACCAAGATCACAAACAAGTTGTTCTGGAATGTCTATCAGCTCAAAGAAAGGATTAGTAATAATCGCTTTTCCTTCTCCGTTTTGTACATATTGCATAATCCACTCCTTAAGGGCAAGGCTTGAGCAAAATACACAGTGAGTTGAGCCGGTTTGGACTTCCCTTTGCTGTTTCTCAATCCCTCGACAATCAACTCACCATTTCTGTTTATTTCTTTCTCTCTTTTTCCCTTCCCTTTGCCCTTTTCCCTCTTGCTTCCTGCCTCCTACTCCTCTTTCTTCTCTCATCTACCTTTCTCTTGTTCTTTCTTTCTCTTTCCTTTGCTTCTTTTCTTTGTTTAAGAGAGAGGATCTCGCTATGTAGCTCAGACTAGTCTAGAGCTCACACTGTGTAGACCAGGTTAGCTTTGAATTCACCATCCCAATGTCTCCACCTCTCCTAAAGGCATACTCAACAAAGGCTGGCTCTATGTATTTATTTTCAACACTATAACTTCATTAAGAACCAAATAGAATCTTCTCTTTTATGCAACCCTTTCTTTGATTCTTAGATTAATTCAGTACCAAAATCTAGGAGTGCAGATGGCAGAGTCAATCTTTGTAAATTTAGCTCTGTCGCTGCTATATAGCTAGCTAGCTGTAAGACTTCAGGCAGGACATCAATTTTCATCCAGCTTTAGTTTAAAGAAGGGAAAAGTTGGAGTGAGAAGAATACTAGTTGGTAGGGGAAATTACTATTTACAGAGCCCTTGGAATAATGCCTGTCATTAGATGTCATGGGGCGAAGGCAACAGGTTTTGTTTCTTTTACTTGCTTCAGTACAACCTTACCTACCCTGTTCTAACAGCCTTCTAAAGACTTCTCGACATTGCTGTTAGCTAATTCATTTATTCCCTCTGGATTTCTATCATCCACAGTACTATTTCCCCTGTGAATCTTGTCCTCTATCTCTTTCCTCTCTGAGATGCTTCCCCTCCCCCTTCCATTTGCTTTCACATCAGAATTCTTCCTCTCTGTCTTCCACCATCTATTGCTGGTGCTCTTGTTTAAATTTGGGTTTAAGGTTTTAAAGCAAACAGAGACATTTCAAACTCAGTACACATTGGTAATTTTTAGTTGTGGGCTTCCTTAACCAGAGTGAAAATCAAATAACATTTTGATATAACATTGCATATAGTTTGTGGTAGTTTCTCTTTTGGTCCCTTGTATAGTTTGAGGTATCTCTTAAAATCTTCACTTAAGTAATAAGTTTTATTTAGATTCAAAATAAAATAATTAAAATTATAGTATAATAAACTGATATGTGCCTTTTATGTGCATCTGTTAATATTTTATCATATGGATTATTTTTATTATCTTTATCTTTATTTTTTTCTCCATGCCCAAAATACTTAAAATAATGTAATTACTTGACCCCTGTATCATCTAAGAAAATTGACTTTAATTCACAAGTACAACTTAATATAAAATTCCAGGTTAGTTGTCCTGAGACCTCAAAACATACTTTATACCTTATTCCCCTGAAGGTCTATCAATTACAATTTATTAAGACTTTTAGCTGTCCTATAAAACTGAATAAAGTGGTCAGTTTTTTTCCAGTGATACTAACTTTTTAAGCAGTCAGGCAAATTATGTGCTAAAACATTCCACATTATAGGTTTTTAAAATTGTTTTATTATAATGGGATTCCTGTTCTAAAAATAAATCTGTAGATCTGGCCTGTCACTTGGGTACCCTGTCCCTTTAAGAGATAAGTCCCGCCCACTCCCAATTGCCCCCTTCCCACGAAGGCAATGGAATCTCCAGCCTCCTCTCCTGTTCTTGCTCTCTCTGTCCACCCTTCTTGTAGAGAGACAACTTCTGTCTCTCTCCCTTCTCCCCCCTTCTCCTCTTTCCCCCTTCTTTCTTCTCTCTCTCTCTCTTTCTCTCCCCCACCCCTAAATAAACTCTCTGCCCAAGCTCTCTCCACATGGCATAGGTTTTGACTTTGTGCTTTGTTTTGTGACAGGATCTTACTCAAGCCTAAACTGGCTTCAAACATGAGGACTGAAATTAAAGTCATGAGCCGCCACAGTTGGCTATCTGTGGTGAAACTTTGTTTGTGCTCTAACAAATAAAATTTGCCTGAAGATCAGAGGGTGGAGCTAACTACTAGGTAACTCCTAGTAGGTAACCAGGCAGGGGTGGCACACACCTTTAATCCCAGCACTTAGGAACAGGAAGCAGGAAGATCAGGAGTTCCAGGCCACTCTGGGCTACAGGACTCTGAACCACCTAAAAGAGCAATAGAGCCCCCTGATGGTGGTTCACACCTTTTGGTCCCAGCACCTGGGATCTCATGTGTTGGATTCCAGTACATGGGAGGCACATGCCTTTAATTTCAGCACTAAGGAGATAGAGACAGGAATATAAAGCAGGTGGAGCCAGGACCTGTTCTGTCTGAGGATTTGTAGAGACAGGATCTTGTCCCTTCAATTTGAGAATTCAGTAGAGGCAAGAAGTCTCTCTAGTAGCTGGCTCCTTTACTTCTCTGATCTTTCACCATTTACCTGGATAACTGACCTCTGGTTTTTATTATTAAGACCAATTAGAATTCACACTACAGCTGTCTAAACACTTTTGACAAGGATTTTACTTGGGAATGGGTGAAGCACAGTTCTCAACATTGTTGGTGTGCACATTGCACCCTTCAGAATGTCCTAGCATGAGGCTGTTCTACTTATTGGAGCTGACAGTCCTGTCTGACCAGTCACCAGTGCACAGCCCCATTACAAAGGTGCATTTCTCCCTTTACAGTTAGCAATTAGCCTGCTGCAGAAGACCTCTGTCCTACATTGTTACTGTTTCCCATCATCTCTTTCATGGTGGCAATGGATCCTCCTTTCTTGCACAAAGTAATAATGTGAGTAGTGAAGAATGACAGCTTTGTCATCCTTTCTAATTTTTAAAAGTAAACAAACTTCTGCAAACCATAGCCTTTACATGCTACCCCTCCTCTTTTTTCATATCATTTTGGACTCAAGGATTTATGAAAAAATATATTTGCCATATCTGTTAGTAATATAGTCCTTTGTGATGTTTGTTACACCAACTCAGATAGGGAAATTTTTAGGTGGATACATACTTTTTTCTTTCTCTTTTCTTTTTTCTTTCCTTCCTTCCTTTCTTCCTTCCTTCCTTCCTTCCTTCCTTCCTTCCTTCCTTCCTTTCTTTCTTTCTTTCTTTCTTTTTTGGTACAGTGTTTATCTATGTAGCCCTGATTGTCCTGGAGCTCACTTCAGGCTGGCCTCAGACTCAGAGATCTGACTGCCTCTCCCTCCTGAGGGCTAGTATTAAAGGTGTGCACCACCACTGCCTGGCAGCTCATACATTTTTAATAGTTGTTACTATTAGCAACAAACCTGTGAGATGAGCTTTGTGACTGTGTTGGATGTACACTGTTTACACTGGGGTGTAATGTCTAATGTTATAAGAAAACATTTTTGTATTTAAAAATGATTTTTAAAGGGTAAAATAAAAACAATATAAAAACAAATAAAAGGATGGCAGGGCAGAAATTTTAAAAAGAACTAAGACATTTCAATGTTTAAAAAGCCCTTCATCTGTCATATGGTAGAATGGGCAAGTGAGAGAAGACCTCCCTCCTTCCCTTCCTCTCACTGCCTGGGGCAGCTGGGAAAGCTGGCCCTGGGGTCCCGAGACTGAGACAATTGGCACTGCACCTCACCCAGGTGAGTACCTGCACAGTAGAGCTGACCCTCTTGGTGGGGAGGTGGAGCACAGTTGGGGCACAGGCTGGAGGGCGTGAGAGCAGGAGAACTGAGACACAGCCATGTGGTGGCAAGGGTGAGAGAAAGAGGCCCTTCCTCCTTTGTCCTTTGCCACCTGCTGGGGAGCTGGCATTGCCTCTCACCAGCTGTAGCACAGGGGAAAATAGGGCTTGCACCTCACCTGAGCAGCACACTAGAGCTGACCCTGGTGGCGCTGGGGACAGCGGGGCAGGTGAGCCAGTCCTGTGGACAAGAGAGCCGCAGAGCAGAACCTGGCCCTCCCTGTACACCACACAGTGGCAGAGATGGGGAAATAGGCTCTTCTCCCCACTCCTTGCCAGCTGTGGCAGGCAGGAGAGCCAGTTGCCCGAGAAGTAAGAATGGACTAGCTGGCCCTGTCCCTCACCAACTGCAGCAATTGGAAGAGTGTGCTATACACCTCTCCTGGGCAAGTCAGTAGAGCTGGCCACAGAGGTATGAGTGTGGAAGAACCTGACCCAAGAAAGTACCGAGAGCAGGAGAACTGTCCCTGCTTCTTGCTGCCTGCTGTGCTGAGTGAGTTAGCTGGGAAGTGCTGGAGAGCTAGCCCTGTTGGTGACTAAGAGGGAAAACTGGTGGACTGACCAACGCAGCTACTGCCCAGGCTCAGTACCAGGCCTATGAGTTAGCCTATCCTAACATCCACTTCATCTATGAATGGCTAGAGTATGTGAAGGGGCCAGTCCCCAGTCCTGCAGATCCAAAGCTGCAGGATCTTCATGACACAGGACAACAGGATATCAAGGAGAAGTCCCAGTGAGGGCTTAGTACAGACAGGATAACAGAAACCAGAGGCCTCAAACCAGACCAAAACATTCCCATTGTAAAAAACACAAATAAAGATGAATGGACTATGGGGTGGTGGGCCGTACAAGCTTCCACTTGGAGATTTTGTTGTTATTTTGTTTAGTCTTTTGGCTATACTTTTAAATTTTATTTTGTTCTTTTTTAATGGGGGGTGGCCATAAGGTTAGAGGGCATAGGTGAGGGGATGGGGAGATGAGTGGGATCAGGATTCATGGTGTGAAATCTATGAAGAATCAGAAAAAGTTAAAAAAAAAAAATAGAAAATAATCTAGAACTAAACTCTGACATCTAGTGTTCACTATAGAAACTGCATTTTCTTGTCTAACCACTTGCCTGTCCTCTGTATTCATTCAACAGTCTTTAATATCTCATGTCCGTTTTGCCTTGGAAACACAGGTCTGTTGAGTGAAGAGAACACTGGGGAGGAAGAACTACGTACATGGTGCATCCCTGTCACTTATTTTAAAGCAGAGGGATAGGAATTGTGAACAGCAGTTACCCAAGGAGGAGAAAATCACCCAGAGAGGGAGCGACGTTGGAGCAGTGGTGAGGACATGTGACAATCCTCCCTGCCAAGCTTTATGAGGCATCTGGAAAGGAGGAGCCATATGCAGTCAACATTTCCAGCTTTATTTCAGACTTCAGGCACAGTACAAGGTAGATACTAGGAAGAACAGGGAGATTCACAAATTGAATTTCATGGTTGGGACTAAAGTAAAAAAAAAATCTTGAGCTTAGATAAATGGTTGAAAAGTGAACTAGTTTGTTAAGTCTGCCACCTCAAAAGCAGAAACATATGGCAATATGTTGTTATACCTCTGCTACTTTAGAATACCCCCACTCAAAATTTTTAATCAACCATCACAAACAAGAAGGAAGATGCTGTTGGAATCTGGGCCATGCTATTCCACTTGCTTTTACTTTCGTTCTGTGTTCTAAAGTTTACCAAGATTAGAAAAAATGAAATAAACTTTAGGTCTAAAATGGACAACTTAAGGGAATTTAATGTATAGTTACCTTGTTTGCGTCCTCAGAAGTCAAACTACCATGTGGTTTGAGAATATTTCATATTCTGCTCTTGGTTGTTTTTGTCACTTTTCCTTGGTGAATTTCAGAATGTCAGTTCATTTTTGAGAAAATACTAGACGCTTACAAGACCCAAGGAAGTGCACATCTTGGAGACATGAGGCTGGTTACCTCTATTGACTCTTTATATCACCCTGCCCTGCATGGCTGCGCCATACAATGTTTGTTACTACTTACCAAGGGCTCTTCTCTCTCACTGCACATCATTAAACTGCTTTCAGATCTATTTCCAGCCTCTGTACACTTCAGTTAAAGTTTAGCTAGGTTATATATGCTTCTGTAACTGCTTTACATTTGCACATGTTGTATTTTCCCTCATTAACATAATATTCTGATCTACCATATTATTTCACCTGGTGGTAGCATTGTATTTAATCAGTGTGCTACTTTAAAAATTATTTTCCCTTTTAAGCAGTCTTTTTACATTTTGCAATTTGTTCTATAATAAATTTTATGAGTAGAAAGGTAGGTCAAAGAGCTGTTGTTTCGCTAGATTTCAGCTCATTTGCTTTTAATGAGTTTTTTTATTGCGGAATAACATGGATACACAGACGTATTTGGGCTGTGGTAACTTGATGGCTTTTCACAAAGTGAAACCTACCCAGGAAGTGCTCTAACACTGAAACCCAGCCTTTCTGAACTACAGCCCAATTCTGATTTCAGAAGCTGGAGCCTGGTTTTGCCTGGTTTGTTTCCAGGCTGTGTGTAAACAGAATCATCCAGCTGGAATCCCGTCCCTCCTCAGTTTTCAGCACGTGTGTTTTCAAAGTTCACCATGGTGCATCAGAGAATTCTCCTTTCATATTCTCTTGTAGTTTTACTTCATTTGAGACAATCTCCTGTAATTTGGACTGACCTCAGACTCATTTTGTAGCTGAGGATGGATTTGAATCCTGCCTCCACCTCCTGCCGAGTAGGAATACAGACTTGCCCCTACAACTCCAGGCTCTCGGCTTGTGTTCTTGAGCCTCAGCAAATTTCATGGCTTGATCATTTCTCATCTAGAAAATTCTTCTTTGTGATGGCCATCTGATGGTGTTTCTCTGTCTTGAGAAACATTCTAGAGACTTTTTCCATTCTAGAGACTTTCCTCCACTTACCTAAAGTGATTTATTCAAGATCTAGTTCTAAACAGTCTCAGTAAAACTCCTGTTTCTTTCTGTCTGCATCCTGATGATTCCTGACTATATATTTATGTCTTAGACGTCTCTGTGTTTAAAACTTGGCATTCAACTGACCCCACCGCTTGCTGTTCCACAACTCCAAAGTTTAACAGTCTAAGACTGAACAAACGTTTTCCCTCCTTCCAACCATCCCTGACCCAGATTGTTTCTGGTCTCTGAAACATCCCACCACCTAGTTCTCACAGCACTGAGAATTCAGTCATAACTGGCATTTATCACTCACCATACCCAATAGTCCCTCAGCTCAGTCCTGACATTTCCTCCCTAGTGACTCAGGTAACTCTCCACGTTTCATGTTAGGATTTGCTAGCACCCAAATCCAAATCATTGTTGTCTTTTGTTTACTTCGTAGCCTTTCAAGGAATAACTAAAGAGATGGCTTAATTAAGTTTAATCAAGATTAAGCTCTACTTTGAAAGTCTGCATTGGTTTGAAGTGCACAGAAGAAAAGTTTTTAAGCGAGTAAATAAAGGCCTATTATCTGCTACTCCTCTCTCACCCCTGTAGAAAGGAGCTGCGGGCAGGCCTGCTTTTCATCCTGCCTGGCTCCCGCACAGCTAGCTTAGCCCCAGAAATAATAACACACAAGTTATATTCATTTAAACACTGCCTGGCCCATTATCTCTAGAGAGTTAGTTACTGACTAACTCTCATATCTTGATATTAACCCATTTCTAATAATCTCGTGGTAGCACCACGAGGTAGTGGCTTACCGGAAAAGATTCAGCATGTCTGACCTGGTGACTAGCTCCATGGCGTCTGGCTCATAGCCCTCTTCCCAGCATTTTGTTCTGATTACTCCGCCTACCTAATTTTCTGTCCTATCAAGGGGCCAAGGCAGTCTCTTTATTGACCAATGAAAATAACACAATAGACAGATAACCCTCCCCCATCACACCCCATCCTTCCTCTAGGCATTTCTGGATACATCCATACTTTCCTTAAATATGATTAAAACAGAGTTGAAAGTTGAACAATTATTTCCATCATGGCTCCATGTAAGATAGAATGGTTAATGCAGTGCAAATTACAAGGAAAAAAACTTAAATATTGGGTCCAATATTTTCTGACAAAATTACATATTTAATGAGTGACATCATACTAAAATATGATCAAATTTGTCTAACACATAAATATATAGACTCATGATTTTTTATACTTGTATGAGTTTTAATTAAATTATATAAAATTATTTCTTACATATACAGACAATGAAACTGAAAAATGACCAAAAATGGTGTCAATTGTTAGAGGTAAACATTTTTGAAAATGGGAAGATAATAGAATCATTTCTAGAAGGTTCCAAACGACATGAGGCAAATTAAAACAACTAGAAGAAGCTTTGTTCCCAAAGGAACTGTGAGGGATCATCTCAGTTTGTGTTCACAGCAAAGGGAACCATCACTTGCTGAAGTTAGTTTTCCCAGGTCTGAGGAAAAAGCAGGGTGCATGTAAATAGAGTCCATACCTCAGAAGACAGCAAGAGAGAGATGTTAATATCCTTTCTTCTACAACCTCATCACAGCAAGAGGGAGATGTCAATATCCTGTCTTCTACAATCTCATCACAGAAAGAGGGAGATGTCAATATCCTGTATTCTACAATCTCACCACAGCAAGAGAGAGATGTTAATATCCTTTCTTCTACAACCTCACCGTTCGCATTGGCCTATGGTCGCCTTCATTTTGCAAACACTGGTGTTCTCGTCCTTCTAAAACTGTAACAACTATAACACAACTTCTACACATAAGGCTCAGAGACCATTGTAGAAGAGGAGGGCAAAAAGATTTTAAGAATCAGAGGAACAAGCTGGGTGGTGGTGGCTCATGCCTTTAATCCCAGCACTTGGGAGGCAGAGGCAGGCAGATCTCTGTGAGTTCGAGGCCAGCCTGGTCTACAAGAGCTAGTTCCAGGATAGACACCAAAGCTACAAAGAAACCTTGTCTTGAAGAAACAAAAACAAACAAACAACAACAACAAAAAGAATCAGAGGAACAGGGAATGAGACAGTGTCTCCTAGAAATGTCAGAGAAGCCACGTTCATGATGTCTCACCAACATGGATGCCTAAACAAGACCTGACTCAGGACAGCACCAATAGACATGGGGGAAGGGTGGACCTCATGGGGACCCACCCTTAGAAAAGGAACTATAGAAAAGTATGGAATGCTGAGAGTGGGGAAAATAGGTTTCTTCAGGGAAGAGAGACCCCCAGTTGGTTTACTAACACTAAAGCATCAGCCTTGAAATCATATACATCAAGTAATATTATACAGACTGAGCAGGTTGTATTTACATATTTAGGAATGTAAATTAAACATTTTTAATTAAACATTTTAATTAAACATTTTAAATTAAACATTTATGTAAAAAGAAAGGATATTTACAAAATAAACATTGTGTAAGTTAAACAATAGAAACCATGACTTTGAGATAGAGTTCAGGTTAAACTGGAAGGGTGGAGAAACGGGAAGAGGGAAATGACGTGTTTATATGTTAATATCAAAACTAAGAAAAGTTAAAAATGTAACTAAAAGGTTTTCTGTATCTCAATAATAGGTGTTTCCACCTACGCAGTATGCCAGATCAAGCCAAATTGTAAAAGTCAAAGAACAGGTTTACTTGAGCAAAGTAACCCCTGGGTGAGTTTTCCAGCCCCAGTGACAGAGGCAGGAGTAGCAGCATGCCTGAACTAAAGCAGGTTATATAGTCTGTAGAAGAGGGGTGCTGGTGTGTCCAACCCCAGGTTGGGTTTGTGCCCAAGTGTGGTCATAAACTGAACAGTTTACGTGGGGACTTGGGCTGCTGGCAACTTTAGGGGAGGAGCTATCACAGCAGCCCAGAATGCAGAAGTGGGCTTTTTGAGCCTTTTCTTTGTTGGAGAGTCTCTGAGAGGGCAAGATTTGGAGAGGGAGAGAGAGAGAGAGAGAGAGAGAGAGAGAGAGAGAGAGAGAGAGAGAGAGAGCGCTTCTCAGACCATGCAGGATCGAGTTGAAAGTTCCTACTGAGCAGTAACAACTAAAAATACAGTGTTAAGTGTACAATTAGGGATGCAACAGATTCAGATAATGGTCATGATTTTGCCACTTACACACTGAATAATTTTTGATGAGTCATTGCATCACTAACTCAGTAAGAGAACAGTTCATCTATCCTGAAGATTACATTATGAACATACAGGGTTTGGTGTACTTATCAATAAGTGGTAGATAAATTATCACTAGGAAGAAACAAGCAATAATGATAACACCAAGAACGCGGCAGGGGCTACTCATGTTTGAGTCAGGGCTAAAGATAATGAGCCTCGCAAGGGCAGAAATTAGCCCATGTTTTCCCCAGGGTTTTATGGACTCCTCTTATTTCTCTCTGGTACCAAGCATGAGTTTCTAGGTAACCGTTGGCAAGGATCGCCTATGAATAAATCCGCCCTCAAGAAGTCTTATTAAAATGTTGTGCACACCAACCATTTTGTCTCCTCACAGAATAAACATCAAAACATTGGATTTTGTCTCATTTTTGTAATTAAGATTTGTAATTTCCAGAGGAGAGGAAGCAGTGGTTTCTGTATGGTAAAGTCAACTTTATTGAGTCTACATAAATTCACCCATTGCATTGATGTCTGCTTTCATTCTGTTGTTTATTACATTATTACATTATTGAAAATTGCATATGACTAGACCAGTGGAAATTAAATTTAAAATAATGATAACAGGGATGCTGAGATGACGTGTCAGATAAAGGTGCTGGTCACTGAGTCTGATGGCCTGAGTTTGAGGTCTGAGACCCACATAATGGAAACAGAAAATTAACCCCCTATCTATTCTCCTCTGATTTACACACAGAGGCCAAATAGCATAAAAATGAATCACAACAGGAAAATAGCAATAAAATAATTTAACTATTCGAGAACTAAAATAAAAATTACAGACTTCTGGCTTTCCAGTACTAATAATAGTAAATGTAATCTTGAAGGATTTATTGCCTCTAGATTTCAAATTTCTTCAATGTAATAAGATTAAAATTGATTATAATATCAATATTCAAGGATTATAAATATATTCCTATAGAAAATATGCATGCAACACATCTTATCTGCCATTTTTATAACCTCATACACACCTATATGTGAATTTCAGATTTTCATAAACAAGCAGATTATCATTCAGGTGTCTGGAAGAGTTCACGGGTAAGGTCTTGTCTTACAATGACAGTTGGTCATCCAAGGCAAATGAGAAGGAAACCTGGGAAATCCTAATTCTCAGGTTCTGCCAGGTGCTCAGTGCAACAGGAGCTATGGGAACAGGTCGGCCTCTGTGTTGCAATCTCTCAGCCTGGGGTTTCTGATAAACCACTCCCACGGAAGAGCTATAGCTAACGTCACCCTCAAAACCAGCAGTCAGTTACTAAAAGGGGACCCAAGACAGGTTGTGAGCGTGAAGATTTTACAGCAGGAGGGAGTGGCATGGCTGGAGACTATGGAGCAGGGGGCCAATGGCCCTACATTATAGCACACTTTCTCATGCAGCCGTTTCTAACACGAGCCAGGAACGGCTGAATTTAAAGGTATCTTCCCTGCAGTGGGTCCTCACAGAGGACACACACCCTCTATTCTGAGACATAGTTACTGGGACCCTAGCCCTCAGAATTCTTGATGGTGGAAATCTAAGACAGAAAAGGTTTCTCCGGGTGATCTTGCATGCGTTTTTCAGACCCTTTTCATTGATACGCTTTTTTGGTTTAATTCACACTTCACAGGTATCTAAAACAGGGTGTATATTCAGGGAAAGTAGAACATTCTTGGAGTTTCTGTGAGCTAAAGTAGAGTTTGTCTAGAGAAAGCCGCAGGGGTGAGAATAAGTCTATGGAAACGACAAGGCAAGAACTCAGCATGGACACTCTTCAGGAGGTTTATAGAAGCCACGTTGTCATCCAGGACATTTCCCTGGGAGGGGAATCCGCGGCTTTGCAACTTTCTGGCCAGTGTGAGGGCCACCAGTCGGCTGTAACCTTTCCTGCGATGGTCAGGTAGGGTGTAGCCGTGACACATGGTGGCAAACTGGTCGGTGATACCCCAGGACACGGGGTTTCCCTGCTCGTCACGCACACACACGCTGGGAAAGCACTCGATGAGTTTGGCTATATACCGCAGGCACTGCTGGTTGCCGCCACGTGACCAAGTCCGGTTGAGGAGATCAGCATCTGAGACGCTCAGGTAGGTCAGTCTCGGGATAGGCCCAGTTCTGGAAGAAAATCAATAAATCAATAAATTGGTAGTCACATGACTACCAACAGCTACCCTTTTCCTACCGATTATAAATGAAAATCATCTCCAAGACTATGTTTGGCTTTTTCAAGAATTTGGAACTTAAACACTTCCCACTTGAAAGACCGTCACGTGAAATTTAGTTTCATGACCACTTGTTTTCATCAACTCTGCAGACTGCGGTGTGGCCGAGGCTGCTTCTGCATCTTCACTCTCTGGGAGAGGAAGTATAACTTAATTTATATTTGGATTGCTTTCCAACTGATGCAGAAGGATAAGAGACTCTCAGGGTTCAGCCGGTCACAAGCAGACGGTTGACCAGAATCACTGCCAAAGGAGGCAGACACCTAGCTGATGACAATCACGTGATTCCCTACTTTGTTCCCAAGTATCCAACTTGCTATCATCTGGAGGGGTGGAGTGTTGGAACCTCTTTTGATTTTGAGTGTTGCCAGATACTTGAATCATAAGCTAGGCTACAGTTAACACACACATACATTATTATTATTATTATTATTACTACTACTACTACTACTACTACTACTATTTTCACCCAGAGTTGCCTTTAAAAGACTGTGTGAAGTCTTACGCAATCCAGATTTTTTTGCTTCCTAATATTTTGAACCTAATGATATTTTAGCATTCAGTATCCTTCTGCCTTTGCATAGTCATGGCTACACAAGTCACAGTGAATATGTACACTCTCTGGAAGAATTAGGTTTGCCAGACTTTCCCTTCTGCTGCTTCTCTCTAGATCGAATGTTCTCATTTTTTCACTGGCCAAGGCCAAGTTTTACAGGACACTAGCTTTTATTTATTTTAATTGTTCTATAGAAGTGTCTAGTAATTTTATATGTAAAAGTCCTGATGTCAAGATAAAATTCCCGGTTCATCTTAAGAACTGAAACAAAGGTCTGGACTGGAGAGATGGGTCAGCAGTTAAGAGCACTGGCTGCTCTTCCAGAGGTCCTGAGTTCGATTCCCAGCACCCACATGGTGGCTCACAACCATCTATAATAGGTTCTGATACCCTCTTCTGTCATGCTGGCACACACAGAGAGAATTCATAAACATAAATGACTGAAATTATAAGATCAAAAGCAAAGTATTGCCTCTAAGGCTGAGTGTGCCTTGGAATTTGCTATCTCTGTGAACTTGTGAATACTACTTAATCCATTGACTAGTAAAGACTTATATTGTAGCCCTGCAGTGGTGTTATAAACGTATCTAATTATGCATTTTACTTTTCTTAGTGGTTGCCAGCTGCAGCACTGGCCAATCTTCTATTGAGGAGAAGAAGGAGGGAAACTGTCTTAGGATTTTTCAGTTCAACTTTGAAAGTACTACTTTAAAAAAAGGACAGAGAACCTCAAGCACAAATATTAGTACAAGGAGGAACATTGTCAAGGCAAGCACACCTCAGGCATAGTGTGTTACACATTTGCACATGAAGGATGAAGTATTTAAAGTACAGTCCACAATTTGAGTATGGCTTTGGGGTTAAAGGCAAAACGTTACTGCTAGGAAAGATCACCAGAATAAGCCCCATGACATTGGGATGGACAAGGATATTTTGAATAAGATACAGAAGTATGGGAGAAATTGCCAAAATAGGACTGCATCAAGCTAAGAGCTTCCAGAAGGCAGCTATATTCACTATAATACACTATGGTGAAAGGCTATGCACAACTAAAGAAACAAAACAATGAGGAAAACCCCTGAAGAATGGGTAAAAGCACTTGGAAATTATCCTTGAGGTAGGTGTCTAATATTAGAATACAAGGAAGGAAAGAATCAAAGAATCCTAATGAGGATAAAAACAAAGAACACAATTTAGAAGTTTAGACCTACAGGGACATTAAAAAAAATACGGTATACAAATGACGAAGAGGTATATGAAAAAAACTACAAGTCAAACCCACAAAGAAATATCACCTCACTGCAGTTAGAAAGGTTCTTGTCCAAAAGTCAAGGACAACAAAAAGTAGTGAAGATTGGAAAAGGAAACTTTATACACCAGGAGAAAGGTAAATTAGTATAGCTACTTAGGAACAGGGTGGTGATGCTCCCAAAAATTAAAATCGGAACTGTAATATGATCAAGGAATTCTATTCTGGAGTATATAGCCCAAAGTAGTAAAATCAGTCCCTGTTGACCACAGCATGCTTCTCAATAAGCAAGACACGGACTCATGTTGGGTATTTCAAAATAATGTGACATATATACAATGAAATCGTATTCATCCTTAAAAAGAAGACTCAGTCTTATCATCTGTAGAATCATGGATGGGACTGTTGTTATATTAAAGAAAACAAGCCAAGTGCAGAAAGTCAGAGAGCACACAATCTCACTCACATGAAGAATCTAAAATCCTAATCTCCATACAGCAGAGAATGAAATAGTGGCTAGCCACGGCTGGGGAAGACAAACAGAGATTAGTTTTTCTTTTAAGAAATCTTCGTCTTACCCAGGAGTGGGGGCGGCACACACTTTTAATCACAGTACTTGGAAAGCAGAGGCAGGTAGATCTCAAAATTTGAGGACAGCCTGGTCTCTAAAGAGTTCCAGGACAGCCAGGGTGTCACAGAGAAACCCTGTATCAAAAACCGCCCCCACCACACACACACAAATATTCCTTGCCTTTTACATCTTAAAGTAGCTAGGATTAAGGATAAAGTGTACCACATTCTGTTTTAATTAATTGAATAGGTGTGCAGCATTGGTAGGGTATAGTTCTCAGGATGAATATGGAAGATTGTCCCTGTGCTGGGGGAGGTCACAGGGTATACGTGAAAGATTACCAATATACTGTGGGAGGGTTTTCTCCTTTCAAAGTTCGTGTGTGCTCCAAGTTTCCATATTGTGGCAACATAAAAGAAAGCCCTGGTAATTTCTTTTGATTTCCTGCAATTTTAGAGTTAGTCTGTGCTTACCAGCTCCTCCAACATTTACCATGGGAGCAGAGAACCAACAGGCATGGAGGTGGGCACTTTTTAATCAACTTTGTTTCATTTTTTTTTAAAAAAAATCTCTTAAAAAAGATACTACACCTTAATTCTTTTAATTTAACTTAAAAATTGTGTGTGTGTGTGTGTATGTGTGCATGTCAGCATGAGGTGTCTTCATCAATTATTCTCTGCTATATTTTTGAGACACACACACACACACACACACACACACACACACACACCCTTAGCCCAACGGCCCAATTCTAAAAGCCTAACTATTCCTCTACAATCATAAATATTCTAGCATTGTTGTTTGGACTTGCATAACAGTACATCCAGCTCCAAATGCAGAACCTGTTTTACATACAGGAAATTGTGGTCTGGCACAGACGAAACAGGAGAAAAATGGACAGCCTTGAAGGAAGACAGCTTTATATCCAAGTCCAACAGCTTTGCATTGGCAGCAGCTTTGGAAACAGCATATAATTCACTTTGCAGCCCTGGATGATGACAGACACAGAACCACAGTCATTTATTTCAGCATTTTTATGGCAAATGTCATCAGTACCACTCTCTGATACCCTGTCATGTTTTAACCATGATATAGTTAGCTATATATGTATTACTACAGACATTCTCTTCTTGATCTACAAATCAAATTATGTTGTCATCACCATTCATGCTTTTCCACTTCTGCTGGAAATATCTCAAGGGAATTTGGAATTTCTTACTGGAAGTTTTATTTGCTAATTTACTTAATACCTCAAATTAAATTTTTTTTGAAGAGAATTGTCCCTTTTTTATTTTTAGCTTTAAAAGTTAAAGGCCAGATGTTTATAGGAGTTTAGGCTTATTTAGTATGGTAAATCAACTTGACAACCTAGAATCACATGGGAAAAAAGTCTCATTAAGGACTGACTACCTTGGGGTTAGCTGTGGGCAAGTCTATGCAGTATTGTCTTAATCAGTTAACTGATGTGGGGAGAACCAGCCCGCGGTGGGTGGCAGCTTCGGCAGGGATTGGGCCTGAACTTTTTAAGAGTAGAGAAATAAAACTGAGTGCAAGCAAGCAGCTAAGTGAGTGAGCGTGTATGGGCACATCCTTGTTTCTCTGCTCGTGACTTCTCTGTTCTTGGATGCAGTGTTGGAGGTTAGTACCCTTGACTGACCACCAGGGATCGATGAGGACCTGGAGCTATAAGCTGAAATAAACTCCTTTTGCCCCTAAGCTATTTTTGGTCAGGATATTTTATCATCCACAGGAATGAGACTAGAACACTAAACAACTTTAAAGCTTCTTGTCCACTTCCACAACGTTCCTTATGGACTTCCAAGTGCAGCCTGGAGTTGGAAGATTGAGCTCAGTTGATTCATCCAGATCCTACTCATTTCTCCCAGCATGCTATATTATTTGCACCCCTTTGTTTGATATTAACTGTCCCCACCCCTACCCCCAGCATACAAAAATAGGTTTTGGTCTCTGTTCTTAAGAGCTACAGCATTGCACTTTTCCCAAGTGCCCTGTTTTCTAGCCTTTGCAGTCTGACTATGGGTGGACAGAATCCTCTGTAGTGCGGTTGTCTCTCTTCTAGGCTCATTCCTGAAGCAAGTTATATGGCTCTGTTTTCCTCCCCACTTGTGAGTCACTTCTCAGCATGGCCTCAAGACTACAACTGGGTGAGAAGGCATATGGAATGCAGTATGATGGCTGAACCTTGACACCTCCCTCTCTGAGCTGAGCCTCAGTAAAGACTAGAAAGTTTACAGGTGAATGCTACTAAAATTACAGCTGCAGTGACTAGTGTCCCTTATTATAAAGCTGAGTTATAGCTAAGTTATCAAAAGGTTTGAATTTTATTGTTTTTTTTTAAACCATGGACTATATATGTAGTCTGTGTGGCTTAGAAAGACCTAAAATTTGTATCCTTCTGCCTCTACCTCACAAACACTAGGATTGCAAGTGGGTTCCCTCATACCCAACACTCAAAATATTGCCTAGAAGAGAAAACATAAGTGATACAAGCCAAGGGTACCATACACATTCTGGTATAGGAAAAGTAACTGTATAAAACTCAAGTAGATATGGTAAGTATTTATGGACATATTGCTAAGTGTCTATATCTATGTGTGTAATATCTTTTAAGAGATCTATAAAAAGTGTGTGAGTGTGTGTGTGTGTGTGTGTGTGTGTGTGTGTACACACAGGGGCACACTGACTGCAAAGGCCAGAAGATGGTTTCAAATCTCTTGGAGCTGAAGTCACAGGTGGTTGTGAGCTGCCTAACACTAACATGGTGCTGGAAACTGAGCTCTGGACCTCTGGAAAAACAGCAAGTACCCTTAACCACTGAGTTATCTCTCTAGTCTCCATGATATCTTTTCATACAGGAAAATGCGAGCATATAGTGTGTGCTTTGAACTTGACCTTACCTTGTATCTGAAACACTTGGTCCCAGTTGATTACGTCACGCTCTTCCAATAGCTGTTGGTAAGCACTGACATCTTTGTAGAACACAGCGTATGCATTAGTGTAATGGTCAAAATTATCTGTCTCAGCCTTGGGCAGAAGACATAGTCATGAATGTAATACCCCAGCGTATCTTCTGGGTAATCCATGCCCTGGAGAGACTAGCTATTATTATTATCTAGCTAATTTTCAATTGTTCAAATCAGTTACATAGAAACAGAGAAACACGAATGAGGCTAATATACTGTAATGAGAAAATTAGAGATTTTGATTCTTTCTTCCAGAACTAAGAAAGTTTTAAGAACTTTCCGACTTTAGGATTTAATTAATAAAAATTAAAACTGTAGTAGCTTGAGCAGTGCCTCTGCTGAGTTGCCTCGGATGACTCTAGAAGCTAATCAGGATATCTGGCTTTAATCACTAGACACACACACAGAGGAGGAAACGTAAAAGTCAGTGAGCACCATGTAAGAGCCACAGCCCTCACCACCTTCCTCATGCAGAGGGCAGCTCATCTCTGATCACTTGAGGTTCTCGTTAGCCTCAGAGGGAGAATGACATCATTGATCTCATTGTGCTGACTGCCTTAAGTTTTCCCAATGTTTTTGAAAATTCCCAAATTCATCAGTCATAAGAAATCCACTACTAGAGGAGGAGCTAGTGTGTACATATTGGGTGCTTCATCTCCTAGAGACTGTGAGATGCTAAGGGAACACTTGCTGGCTAGCAGTCTTCCATCTGCCTGGGACTCCAAAGTAGCCACCTACAAATCACGGATGACATGCATAACATGTTAAGGTAATGTGTGGTATTATAATGGTCATACCACTCCCTTGATCTAACCAATTTTTTCCAGTTGGAGCCAATTTTTACTTTTAATGTGTCTTAGTTGCTTTTCAGCACTGTACCTCTCTCTGTCGCCGGGTGATGACAGCTTTGAAGTCAGGCCATGAGTCCACTACTACTTCCTTTTGAAAGGGATTACCACGATTTATGTTCATCACTGCTCCATAAACCTGAGCCAGAGAACCAGAGACCTTTAGCTATTCCAGTTGAGAGAGAAATTAGAGAAATATTCACACACATATACACAATGTGGATTTACCATTTCAAATGTGGTCATGGAAACTAGTAAAAAGTCTGTTAAATCCTGATATCTTAGAATTCTGAGAGAGAATGCTTGATGACTGAGTAACAATTAATATGAAGGTAATAAAAGAGGCTGTTCTGGAAAAGATGTCTTTCCCATCTGTTTCCTTCATTAAGAAAAATATCCATCCTAAAAACATCATGCACACACAGAATAAGTGAAAGTTGGAGCATAGCAAGGATTTTCGAGCTAATATCACAGTATTTTCATCATCATCATCATCATCATCATCATCATCATCATCATCATTATCATCAAACAGGAAACATTTCTAACTCCAAGTCAGCTTCACTGCTCACAGCAGCCTCATTTTTACATTTATTATAATATTGATTTATGAAATCTTCAACACTGTCACAGAGTGATCAGCGGGCCCTCTGGGATTTTAGATTGGAGGCTTGAGTGACCCAGAGGTAACAAACCTATAACTAAACTTCAGTCCTCAAGCATAGGCTTACCTTCAGCACCACCAAATTCCATCATTTAAATCGTGTTCAGAAATAACACAGTCTACCATTGCCCAAATTTCTCTAAAGAGTCCCCTGGGATGACAGAAGGGTGACAGGAGCAGATTGTGAAACTAACATGTTCATCAAAGACACATCTGACATTAACTCCTAGATTAACACAGGAAAGAAACTCAGTATGATTAGGCTCACAATAAATACCTTGAGGGATTCAGGAAAGTGACTCTTCAACATGTTCTCCAGGGTCAGTAATTTGGTGGAGCAGTTTAGCACCAACATCGTCTCCAAAGGGTTGCGCTTCCACACCTAACTAGAAACTTGAAGATAGACATTTAATTTCTGCTTATTAACTTTTGATCTTACTGGGAATATGCTAGCGACCCCGTTTTCTTCTAGTATAATGCCAATACTGCCTTTGAAGAGGATGGAAGTGGAAGAGGGGCAGGGGGCTGCAGGGTAGGTACACCAGTGAGTATGTGCAAATGGAGATCACTAGACCTAATCATTTACAGAGGGGACTACACATCCACTATATTCTGACTGTCCCCAGCAGGGAACTAGTAAAAGCTGGACTTCTATATTCAAGTGTGTTTTGTTTTTGTTAGTCTCAAATAGCTTGTTGGCAGCAAGAAGGAAGGGCATTCCTGGCTTGTCAGTTTCTTTACCATCACCCACCATATAAGTTCTGTGTTATAGGAGAGAAATGTAGATACTTATGGACCAATGATTACAGGGAGGGAAGAGAAATAACTGGGTTTGACACAGTAAAACCAAATAAAAATCCCTACTCCTCTAGCGACAATGGTCTCCTTAGCTTGGAGGCCCCTCATTTTCTGGAGGAATTGTAATGCTTGTCAACAAGCATTACCTTTGATTTGTCCTGAACTCTTTCTTGTCTCTCAACTGAAGGACAAAATGAAACCACCCGCTAGCTCTATCATTCCCTAAATGCTGTGAAGCAATTTTTTGAACACAAGTAAATATATGTGTGTGTGTGTGTGTGTGTGTGTGTGTGTGTGTGTGTGTGTGTGTATAAAAGAATTAAGTTGAAATTGAAATTCAGGGAAATGGAAAACAAAAACACAATAGGAATAGAACCAAGAGAATGTTTGGTCTATAGACTATGGTACTACAGATAGAATCTTATTCCTGGATTCCATATGCGATGTCTTTTAATTAAGATTATTTATAACTGCCAAATCAATCCTGGCAATGTGGTGGCATTTATCTATAGATGCGTAAAGAACAATAAAAAACTGTCTCCTGACACACATTGCCAGCTAAGTTAAACAGAGAACTTTATTATCCTATTTCAGGTCTGATGATGTAAAGAAGAGTCACTATTTAGTATTACTTTTATTTACCTAATTAAAACATACCTTTTGTTAGCAATTTTCTTCTTAAAATGTGTGGATAAGCAATGGTACAGTGCTTGGCCCTAAAAGGGACAGCTGTATCACTCTCTCTAAGGTTCAGGGAGTATAGAAGAGGGGGTAGGAAAAAGAGATAGAGGGAGGGAGATGTAGAGCAAAAGATGTTCCCTTGACATGACAGGGCTGTTGCCCTCATAGAATCACTGCGGTTGTGGTTATCTGAATAAGAGGAGACCTGCCAACATTTCATCATGGATGGGCCATGAGAGGTTCCACATCTCTGAAATTGACAGTTGACAATTAATAAGTGTTAAGGGAAATGTGTGTCATTTCCTTCAGAGGTGTCGTCATTGATGAGTGGCCCTTGCTCCACTGAATAACCTTCTACCCGTGGTCAAGGGAAAGGAAATCTAAATTGAGTGACCTTATATAAAAGGAATGGATGATGGGGTGAGTGACTCGTGAAGAAGGGTTCCAGTGGGAGAGAAAGGGGATGAGAGGGAGACAGAGACAGACAGACAGACACACACACACATACACACACAGAGAGAGAGAGAGAGAGAGAGAGAGAGAGAGAGAGAGAGAGAGAGAGAGAGAGGCAGGCAGCAGCGGTGAAAGGAAATCAAGTTCATGCCGTAAATACATGAAACTGACAATTAAAAAATTAGAAATGGCTACTAGTCATAGTGAATAAGTGCTGCCTAGATATTCCTAAGTGCAAGGAGACTGTGGTATCTCAGAGCAAAAGCACATTAAGCATTGTTCAAGCATGAGTTTTAGTGTTACTAACCACTTTGATGAGAGCCAATCAACAAAACATATTGACTAAACAACGTGTATAACAAAAAGAACATACAAAGTGAGGCTATGCATTACTCGTGATTGAAAACAGTCTTGTCGAACCTAACTCCGCTCCCCTAGGAGCAATGCTTCAGTATCAACTACATCAAAGTTTCACACGACAGTGCAGACTGAACCATCAGCAATGAGGAACGCCATGTTGGGAGCTCACATTTGCCACTAAATTTTCCAGTAGTTAGCATGGAGAGAAATAAACAGGATTAGGTACTGCGTCAGTGCTCCATAAGATTCTTCCATGTTCTTCTCCTGTCAGTTACTTGCTTTTGCCTGTCAGTCATCTCTACACCGCAGTCCGGTTTCCTATATTCAAAACCTCCCTGGATCAGACTCCTTTTGAGTCTAAGCTCTTGCAACCAACAGATGACTCAGGTGAAAAATTAAAATCAGTTATTCCCCTGGACCTTACACGCATGATACTACTTTTAACACACAGATGTGAAAATGCCTGTTCAATAAAGAGTGATGAATTTCACGAGTGATCGTCATCAAATGCGAAGATTTGGTTAGTGCCACAAAACAGAATATAGAAATTCCCATAGATAAAGAAAATATTTTTTTACACATTAAAAATATGTATATATTTGTATATATATATATATACACATATGTATATATACATGTATATATATATATGCACAAACTGTTACCAGAATGCCATGTCCTTCCCACTCCACTACAGGTCCCTAATAATCAGAATGTCTTCTAGAATTGGAAAGTAGAGGTGTATAACCCATTTAAGTAAATTTCTGCCAATAGGCACACATGAAAAGTCTTATTGAGAAAAATAAGTTTTTCAAGGTTTAAGACCTTGAGTTTCTATAAGAACATTGTTTATAAACACAGAGATAGTACTTGGGAAATTTTATTGATTCATCATACAATGGAAGAATGACTGTCTTGGAAAATCATTTTTAGGAACAAGAAAAACATAATTTGTTTTTATGATAGTACACCATTTACAACACAATGCCCAGTATCTTTTTTTTTAATTTTTAGGGGAGTACTCATATGAACATGATAAGCTCCTCCTATCATAAGTTATACAATCCACTTTCCCAAATTTGCAGAAATTGTACATACCTCGTGGGATGGATGAGTCTTGGAGCCTTACCCTGGGAAAACTACCTTTTTTATTATGGTATATCTCTGCTGCCAGTGAGCTTTTAAATTTTATTTAAATTACAATTAATAATTTCAAAATGTTTTTAATTTTCAAGGGCTACTCTAATAAACTACTACAACCTGGGTCTTTGAGAAGTTTTCTCTCCTACAGCCCTGGAGCCTAGACAGTGAAGAAAGGGATTGGGTAGGCGAAAGTCCTTTAGGTGTTTCCAGCCCCTGGAAGTTGCTGAAAGTGACCCCAGGTCACAGAACTGTATCCAGGGGAGCTCCCTGCTGAAGAGAGCAGCAATGAATGCATGGCCTCCAGCGAAACGCTAATTTTAAGGCTACTATGTTAGGAACTTCTAGAGTTGCATGTTCTAAAATCATTGTCCTTCGGTTGTGAATATTTGGAATCAGATTGATTTCTGATTCTAATATAAATACCTGTGTACAGGAAAAAAACAAAACCAAAACCAAAAACGTAACAAAAAACCTTTCATTAATTAGGTTCACAATTCCTGTGTTTTGTCTCTGTATGTGGCACGTTAGACTTGGGGAAAATGAATCAAAATCAGGGTGAAATATAGGACCTTTTTCATTCCTCTTTAAACAAGAAAAGTTTCTTTCGAGGACCTGTCATCTATTGCTTGTAATTACCACTCTCAGCGACCACATATAAAGGACTTTTGGTTCAGATGACAGACATATCTTCTGTTACTCAGGTTAAAATCACGGCACAGCGCAGCTTGAAACTATGCAGTGCTTATCCTTCCCATGGAAAATTTAAAATGAAAAATGAAACCACACAAAAGTGTTCTTTCCTCTAAACACAAGGATTTATCCTATCTATAGAAGGTTAATTTTATCTTTACCATGTCTCTCCTTCCTTCCCAATGATAGACTAATGACTTGGAGGGGGTTATTTACAAAACATACCTTGCTGGTGAGAGAGTTCTGTTGGAAACAGGTATTTTAGCTGTGTCTCTCTGCAGAGCGCGTTCTGTGTAAATGGTAAACTTATACGTCTGGGCTACTTTTCTAATTAAGCCTTAGTGGAAAGAGGAGGGAGAGTGGCCACACCTAGAGAAGGGGGGGGATTTGTGCAGGCCTGCTAATTATCATCTCAAATACAGCACAGGTATTTTCAATCCGTTTTTCTTTTCAATGCCATCTAATCTTGTAGTGCAAAAACCAACAAATATGAACCTTGAATAGATGGCTAGTTAGATCGGCTTTAGACATCGGCTTTAGACATGAGGCCTACCTATTTATCAGAATCCCATTGTGGGGCAGGGTAGAAAATAAGAACAGAAGCTAGGCAAAGGAGGTACAATAGAAAAATGATATCTGTACCAACTTTTTGGATGCTTTTAAATGTTTTTCAAAAAAAAAAAAAAGACGATTTTGTTGCCCTAAACTTCCAAGGTTAAAGCATTCAGAAAAGGGTATTTGTGGAACTGAGAGTTGTTTTGGGAATTATAATTTCTGCATCATATTCTTTTAAATGAAAAAGTCAGGCTCGGATTTCCACCACCGAGTGGGCACTTGAGCATCTCAGCACATGCTGTGTGCAACAGGGCTTTGGGAAACAAGCTGCAGAGATGTCCTGCATCTCTCCTGCGGAGAGTGCTTGCTTGAAGCAGCCATGGAGGAGGCCACTGTTTACCATCTTAACTGCTGAGACTAGGTAAGTTAGGGCGTTCTTCCTGACAGACCCTGTTCTAAAGAATAAAATGAGTAACTGGCAACTGAAACCTAGCTATTTGAGAAATCATTATGTCAATTATCCTGTGATAAAACTAAGGGTGTTAGATACTGGTACATTGATAAACAAAACATAAGACATGTAAGGGCAATATATATCTTTTTGCAGTCCTTCATTTTCCAATAAACTGATTCTGTTAATGTAGAATAGAACCATGTGCAGAGTGTCCAGTGGAATTATTTAAACTTACGAGGTCAGGTTATTTGTGGCCTTAGAGAGCTCAGCATCTCCTGCAATGAGAGCGATCTCCTATCCAGGTGTTTTGAATGACATCAGAATGACTGCTTCTGGCCTATAGGAAAATAACAAAGCAAAGTGCACTTTCCAGGACAACTGAATCTAAGATGACAATCCTGCAAATGGGTACTTTACAGTACAGTGAGCATTCGGCTCC
The DNA here is from genome assembly GCF_982192425.1 of Myodes glareolus. Classification (NCBI taxonomy): domain Eukaryota; kingdom Metazoa; phylum Chordata; class Mammalia; order Rodentia; family Cricetidae; genus Myodes; species Myodes glareolus. The sequence continues at coordinate 16,871,941 of NC_142043.1, read as the reverse complement.
AAACTAAGGAAAGTGTGTGTGTGTGTGTGTGTGTGTGTGAGAGAGAGAGAGAGAGAGAGAGAGAGAGAGAGAGAGAGAGAGAGAGGGAATGTAAAATAAATGGAAAGGGGCTTCCCTTAGTAAACACAAGTGATACATATGGAATGGACCTCACTTATTATTTACAAAGAAAAACAAACATCCCGGCTGCTGTAAGGGATCTACTGATATTTAGTAGTTCCTTCTAGCTGTAGTCCAGAAATTTTGAAGAAGTAGAGGAGCAACTAGACTGTCCACTGCCACATTCTGATACTAACTCTTTGTGACCTTAAGATAGGTACTTAACTTCCTGGTACCTCAGTTTACCTGCTGAATGGATATAATAGTGTTATGAGATTTAATCCTCACTGGGTTAGATTAAATATTGGTATAGGACAGGAATGGCATGGGTGTACACACAGACACACACACACACACACACACACACACACAATGGCAGGTCAACCCTCTAACAATGTGATCGTAACCAAGTCCCCTTTGCCATATTTATATCTGGAATGTGTATTAAATTCTCTTTCCTTCCTTCCTTTCTCTCTCTCTCTTTTTTTTTTTAAATGACCCTAAGAGAGACACACATGAATCCACTTATGAAGTAGAAAAAGCCAATCTCCTGAGTAAATTGGGAGTGTGGAGGAGAGAGTGAGGGTGGAAGGGGAGTGGGGAAGAAATGAGTATAGCTCAATAATAATAATAAAAAAAGAGAAAACTTTTCCATTGGCCACAAACCATTTAATTTAAAAAAATTCTAAAATCATTTCATTGAATTTTGAAGACATCTTTTTCGTCTTTTTGTTCAGTTTGAATTGAATCATGACATTTGCACTATTGCCACAGTAATTTATAGCTCGGGCACAGAGGCTATTCAAAAAGGGAAGCAAACTGAACCTAGTGGTGCATGCCTGGAATGTCAGCGTTCCTAACCAGAGCCAGAAGGATTGACACAAGCTCCAGGCCCGCCTGGGACTACACAGTGAGGACCTCTCTCAAAAAACTCCAAACCCCTAAGCCAAAAAACGTGGCTGTTGTGTGGCGATTTAGAAGTAAAGAAATGCACTGAAGGGCAGCTTTTTAAGAAAAGCGCATTTGAACACAAACAGGGCTCACACTTGTAGATAAGCCATCACTCAACTGGGAAATCTGAATTTCTCCTTCTTTCCTTTCTCTTTCCCAAAGCCGAAAATTTCTTGACAATGAACGAAATGTGAGATTTACACATGTTTAGAAAAGAAGCCAATATCAACAACTCAAATGCTAATTTTGACAGGTGCAAACTGCATATTTTTGGTAAACAAAGAATGAAAAGAAATGATATCCAACCACATAACACAAATCCTTTAATCGTAGGTTCTACCGCAGGTGTTTCACAATAAACAGAGCCCAACAGAGTTGGGAGGGAAACGGAGAGGCTTACATAAAGGATTTTAGATGACTGATGTGATGTGGAGGCTGTAATTTACCTGTATAGTTTTAAGTTAGTCAAACAGTTATACCATGTTATAGTCCTATGGCAGTTTACTGAACACTTATTTCCCTGTTAGTTTACTTCAACAGTTTTCATTCTGAGTTCAAAATAATTAACAAATAAACATTCACCAACCCAACTGGTGAAAACACTTATTTTGTGTGTAAATGATCATTTTAAGGTTGAATATTTTTCAAATATTTCTTCACTTTAAAACTTTTCCTTTGGGAATTAATCCATTTTTTTCTCTTGGTACTTCACTTATAGCTATTTATCTATAAAGACATACTTTAACTATGTTGAGCTCTCTGGCCTACAGTGCATTTAGTATCTGGCTTGGCTCTTAAACCCTTTTCAAACCCGTCAGAACTTCATATAGTTCTCTGTTGCTGGGACACAGGCTATTCTACACTGACACCTGCTGTTCACTCATACCTTATTTATTTACTGATCGTCTACGTGGCCATAAAGAATATTAGCCATGAATTTATCTCAAATCATTCACAAAAAGTATGACAAAATAAAGCATTTCAGGAAAAATGTATGTTTCTGGTTGCCTGTTAGGTCCCTGACAGTAGCACAGATCTAAGTTAGGGCTATATCTTTCCAAAGACCAAAGAGCTGTCGATTAGTTGATCCATGGCAATGAGCTGCCTCTCCCTCAGAGTACTGATAAACTAGAATTCTAATTGACCTGAAATCGTTCACCAAGCAGATGACCTGAGGAAAACAGCATGCTGGTGTAAAACACTCTAACTAATGATAAACATCAATGACTTGAGGTTTTATTAGTCTAAAAGTTTGAAGTTTTCAGTTGCTGAGTGCAGGGTTTTAAGTTATTCTGTGGCATTTATTCCTTTCCTGAAGTCTTCCTGACATTATTTCCTAAGACGATCCTGCTTCTGATTCTTTGGAATCGAGCAGCTCCATGATTCCTAAAACAATTCTTCCTTCTATAATAGGCATCAATCCCAAGATATTGAACTGTAGATGAATTTTGGGGAGCTCTGCTAGGGGGCAATTAGCAGTATTATGACATATCCTTAATAAAGTAACAAAATATTCTTTACTAGAATATTTTCAGCTGGAGTTATAAGTAGCTAAAAAAGCCAAGCCAATGTGCATCTTTTGCTTAGAGATGACTTTGACCTGCTTATGGAATTATTTCTTCACATACATAAACTTACCATGAGGCAAAGTCTATGCAAGAACCCTTTGGTGGGATACAGGTTTATATAACTAATGCTGTCTTTGTCAAAACCGCCACCTTGCCTGTCAGCTGGCCTGGCACACATCTTCTAGAGATAGTTGTTGAGATATGAGATGAACACCCGTGGAGGGCACTAACAGCACCTAAGCTGTCTCCTAACTGACATGCGTGTAAACAACATCTCAGAAAGCTGAGGTACATGAGTGAGCTGTGGGCCACCTCTATGTAGCTTCCCATAGCAACACTTCTTTCTACTCCAGGTGCTGGACCTTCCTTCCAGCCAGCAGCTACACTCCCAGCTGCAGGTCTCCATACATCACGGCTGGTAAGCCTAGGCTGTCACCTCCTCCTGTCACCGCACTGCCGTCTACCTTCGGCAGTCAGCTCTCCTATGCTGGCTTTCCCCAAAATTGCTTTCTGGCTGGTTTTTATTTATTTATTTTTTTCATTTTTAAGGGAATAGCTATACTTAGGTTCCTTTTAAACAATCTTCTTAGAGTATACTTTGAAAAGAGCAGAAAACATCCAACATCTAAGCATTCACCAACCAAAGGACCAAGATGTTATTACCTTCAAAATAAATAAACATTTGGAATAAACAGCATTAATTCCACAAAGACCAGGGATTTAAGGAAGCATGTGGGATTCTTCTAGTTCCACATGAGCAAACAGAAAATGTAGGTTATTAGCTAAAGGGAAAGATACACTCACGTCTTTACTGGTTAAGCGCTACACATAAACCCTTCTTATCCACAAAGCTACTTTCAATAAATAAGTTCCATTCAGAAATCATAAACTGTTACAAAATTGTCTTTTTATTGAATTTTAAAAATCATTCTTAGTACATGGTCTTAGCAAATAACTATAGACATAGTATATATGTATTTCTTAGATTTAGCAACTACTATAAACTGTTTTAAGAACATTAGATACTAATGATAGGCCCACAAAGGCTATTTTTAAAGTGGATATAAGAGGGGAACTGTTCTGCAGAAACATCAGGTTTGTAGTATTATTACAGTTAAGTACAACTTCAAGCCAGATGTGCAGCTCACACAAGTAATCCCAGCACTCAGATGAGGCCAGCATGGGTGATACTGGACTAGCCCAGGCTACACACAGAGTGAGGCTCTGTCTTGAAAAGGAAAGTTTTACAATTCATAAACAATAAGTTAATATGGAGCAATGTTTAAAAACAAAAACAAAACCAACTCTTTAAGAGTGCTCAAGTTTCTTATAGGCTTCTTGAATGAACGCTGACATGTTCTTCACTGAGGCTGAATTATGAAGGACAACCAAATCCTTTAGAAGAGCATTCTGGTTTGGAATTAGTGCCAAAATTTCTTTCTGTGGGTAAGACAGTACAATTAATTATAGCACTTTATGATGAAAATACATCATATTTCTATTATTTGAAGAAATATAATAATAACCTTAAGTACCCACCACCCAACTTCACTAATTATCAAGTGATGACAGTTCATTTTCAAATAAGTTGTTCCTTCTCCCATTCCTGCTAAGCTGGGCCATGACAGATAATAAAATGAGCATTTACGTGACAATATCAATAAGCTCTCTGGGAGAAAAGACAAACTACCAGCATATAGATTAATGATAAATACTCCAGTGCTATCTCATAAAGAGCTGTCAAAAGTTAGAGTTCCATACCTATTATTAGAACTCTACAAACACATAAGAGTATATAAAGGAGTATAATATAAATCTACTCATTTCTACTAGGACTTTACAATGGTACACTGGCGTACTGGAACATTAAATAAATACTGATAAGACTAGTCTACATGAGCTGACAGAAAATATGTTCAAATATGCCAAGTAAGAAAAGTAATTTGTCAAAAAAATTTATAAAAGGATTAGCTTGTTGAAAGAAATGGGATATGGTTTTATATGAGGGTGTGTGTGTGTGTGTGTGTGTGTGTGTGTGTGTGTGTGTATAACACAGCCTGGCAGGAATATGGTAAATGGGTACTTACTTGAAGTATGGGTGCTTTAAGACTTTTCTGAGAAAGTTCTGGAAGAGACAGTACCTTATTAGTATCCACGTGAAATTCCTAAATAGAAACAGAAAGATAGGGATTATTTCAAAAGCCTGCTTTTTTTCATCTTACAAAATTCAAGTTATCTTGGTAACACTTTAGAATTAAAAATTATAGTTAAAAATACTACCAATATGGTTTTTAACCATTACCTGTTTCATCTTCTGTTCTTCTTCCTCTACGTCATTTGTCAGAATTTGAATTTTGTTCTTTAGGCTCTGAATATTCTCAGTCATGGACTCTGTGGTTGCTACTATTTTGTCTATTTCGTTCTGAGGCAAAAAGATAAGTATTTTAAAGTAAATGTCTTCCAAATGAAACCCTAGGAGAGAGTGTGTCCATAGAATACCATACATTTTAACACGCTCTAGATGACAATTTTAACTTTACTTTTGCTTACCTTTCAAAAACAGAGCCCCTGGAATGCTGTTTGGCCACTTTAACATGATTTATAAGAAAAACGTACTTTCATGGGATAAAGAGATAACTGCCTATCACTGCTTCTTCTAAACTTAACCCAGCGGCTAACTAGTCCTGGAAAACCCTCCTATGGGTCTTGCAGCCCAAGGACTCTGCAGCAAGCAACAAGCAACAGCATTTGTTAAGCAGCATATACTTTCAAGTGCCAGAAAAAAAATGAAAATATTTTTTATTTTAGTTAGGAACATTTGAATGCCTGTTTAAATATGCCAGAAGAATAAAACGCTAGGCATTGAGATTAGATATTAATAAAAACCTTGTATGAACATTTTCTAAATAAAAGAAACATGTTAATTTGTAGAAAAAGACAAAGAAATATGCAAAATGAACGAAATATAGAAATAACAAGAATATGCTGATTGCAGACCAAGTACAGTATAAATCAGTTACTGGGTTACTAGAGTTGCACTATTTTAAAGTATATCCTAGACGTCATCCCACTGCATCTGTAAATATTTCAATGCACAACTCTAAACGATGTAACAAATATGTAAGATCTGTATTACCACATTAATTAAAATTCTATTAAATTCCACAATGTTGAATATATTATTCTTATTATTATTTCCTTATACACAGGAACTACTTTACACTTTGTTTGACTCAGGCTCCATATTGGCAATAATTGGTCTATTTTTTCTTTAAGTAGGTTTTCTATCCCCCCTTGGTCTAATTCTTATGTAACTGAAATTCCTAAGTCGAGGGAAGGAAGTCATTTGTTTTTACGAATGCTTCAGGGCTTGAATACTGCATTCCATGGTGAAGTTAACCTGCTCCACAGCATCACACTGCTATGAACTGACATCTGATTTTACAATGTGTGGATTAAGACAACTGTAAAGCAAACCATATATATCAGTTTACTATGGCTGCTCCAACAGATCAGTTCCAAAGGGCAATAGCCCAAACAAAGGTTATGGTTTGGCTATGATTCCTTTAAATTATCTGGCGTGAGGGTGGGTGGGCAGGTATTTTTGGCTTTCCAAGTTTCTGCTCTGCTTTGCAGCAGGCCTTTTCCCCCTGTGTATGCTTCCTTTCCCCGTTCTGTGTATAAAACCCTTCTCCAGCTGCTGGTTTGCTGCACTAGAGATTTCTCCTTTGTTACTTAGAGCTAAAGATTTTTCCAACCTTTTATTATTTACTTGGTTGTTTGTTTATTATTTTTTCAGTACAGGGTTTATCTGTATAGCCCTGGCTATCCTGGAATTCACTCTGTAGACCAGGCTCCCTCAAACTCAGAGATCTTCCTGCTCCCACCTCCTGATGTGCATCACCACACCCCGCTATTTCCTGCCTTTTAACTTTTTTACTGGCTGAGAAAACAAACCTTACTAAGACTCCTAGATGGTAAAATTTTTGAACTTTCACCTCACAATTTGTTCGGAGGATTGCAACCTCCCGCAAATAGTCACCAGATGGACATCTCGAGTTCTGAATCTTTGCAATCTGTTAAGTTTTATTGTGATCCTTAGATCAAGATCCCTCTGCAGCACTCTGACTGTTCCTCTGCCTTTATCACCCATTTTGACAGCTCAACGGAGCTAGAGTGATGGGTACCTCATCCCCCAAACTACCTACAGTAGTAAGGTGACCTCTAAAAGGGAAAATGAAGGATTAGAAGTTGTACAGATTTCTTGGTAGGAAGACAGACAGTGAGAGGGACCATGGCTGGGAAACAAAGGCAGCAAACTTCCAAGACGGCTGGCTTCTTCCTCAGCCTCCCAATCTGAGATAAAAGCCAGGCTGCTTAAAAGAAAGGCATTGTGCCCCACCACCATAATCCCCAGGTGGCTCCTCTAGACACATTGGCTATACCGTCTTTCTTCAAACCACTGAACCACTACATTAGGGAAGAAGGCTCTTTGGAGACTTTAAAAACCCAGTCCTAGTGAAGAGACTGGATTTTCAGCTTCCTGAGACTCCCTGCTTTGTGGGTGGTCTCTCTGTGCTCTGATATAGCCTGTTTCCTCATCCCCAACTGCTGGAAAAAAAAAAAAAGATTATATGGAAAAGCAGGGCATGGTGGCACATACTTCTAACCATAACATGGAAAGATTGAGTAGGAAGAGCAGGAATTGGAGGACAGCTTCAGATCAACAAAATCTTGTCTTAAAAACCCCCAAATTATAGAGATTTCTTCCTTGTCTATTTAGGTTTTTGACTGCACTATGCCACTTCGTACCTTTGTCTTGACATGGCCTTCTCTTTGTTTCTGTATTTTTATTTGCTTCTTGTAAGTACATTTATTGTTGGATATAAGAACCACCCATGAAGCCATGAAGCTGGGCGGTGGTGGTGCACGCCTTTAATCCCAGCACTCCGGAGGAGGCAGAGGCAGGTGGATCTTTGTGAGTTCAAGGTCAGCCTGGTCTACAAGAGCTAGTTCCAGAACAGGTTCCAAATCTACAGAGAAGCCTTGTCTTGAAAAACAAGCAAACAAACAAACAAACAAACAAACAAGAACCACCGAAAAAATTCGGGGCGCCTCATTTAGAAATTATTTAATTCCATTAACTAATTAATTTTGAGACAAGCTGAGTAACATGTCAGCCAACGTTACACACACACACACACACACACACACACACACACACACACACGTCCACATCACTCACTAAACAAAGAGTTACATACAATAATGAAGATTTTCATTATGACACTAGGAATGGTGGCATATATCTATAATTCATTTGAGCCTTCACGAGACAGACGCAAAAACATTATAATTTTATGGTCAGCTCAGGGAAATTAGCAAGATTCTGTCTCAAAATATAATAAAAAGCCTAGCCATGTAACTCAGTGGCAGAGTGTTTCGGGTGGTGGGTTCAGCCTCCAGCAACACAGGAGAAATGGAAATCACTGTAAGATTTAAAGTTTATTTCATCCCACATTGTTATTATCCTCTTGGATATTCCTATCATATTTATGCTGTGCGGCAACACATTCCATCGCACCCAGATGTGGTACCTCCTCTGAGTGAGTGCTAAGGAAACCACAGACTGTACCTGTACTTGTGCCATTGACGTTGAGTTTTAACTGGAAACTGGAAATACTTTCCCATAAGGTCACACTATCATTTATTGCTTATTTCTGAACACTCTTATTTGACACAGTGAACAATTATCATGGTTTAAAATATGTACAAAAACCCTATACTAATGTCATGTCACTGTTTATTAAATGGTAGAGGTGTTGCCAGTACTACAAGATGCTCAGAAGCAGTAACTTTGGGTTGGAAATTGTAGTATGGATTTATGAATTAAGTAGGGCCACTACATAAATATATCTCATTAATTTACAATATATGTGAATGCATTGCACAACATGTTTCTTCCTACTCAGGAAAAGTTGGAATGAATTAGTTTGAGTTACTAGATGCTCTTCACAACATCTTTCTTGTACTAACTACGATTACTACCCTCAGCTTTCAGAAGCTACTCAAACAATACCATCTGCAAACTACTCCAAAACGTCTCAGGGTGGTATGTTATAATTTGTTTTGGTTTCTATAACTAGTGAGCTCTTTAACATTGCTTTTCTTACTTGTTCAAATATCAACTAATCAAAGGCTAAAAGTTGAGCACTATGCTCTGATTCAATTTTAAGCAGTTTGTTTACAGCAAAGTTAGAAAAAAAAAACAGTATTTTTCTCAGATAAATAAAATGAAGATAAAAGGTTAGACTGTTCAGACTGTGTGAGGATAAAAGGTTAGACTGTTCAGATTGTGTGAGAATAAGAGATGTAGTCACGGTGTGTGTGGACAGCAAGTCTTCAATATTCACGAGCTATAGACATGCTAACAATCTGGAACTGTATGGAACAAAAGTTCTGGATTCCATAATAATCAGTATCAAGACCTGGCAATTAAAAATATCTAGAACTCAGCTAAACCAGAGTAACTAAAAGAATGGGGCTGCCCACGACTAGGATTATTTGGCCAACATAAAATAAACTAAATAGTATTTTTGTAGACTTTTTGGTCTTATTGTGGTCTTTTACTTATTTATTTTGATTTTCATTACTGTGTGTGTGTGTGTTTTTTTCCTTTGTATGTGTGTGGTTTTGCTTGCTTGTTTTAAAGAGGAAGACAGAAAAAGAACATAAAGTTGGATAAGTAGGAGGTGGGGAAGTCTGGGGAAACTGTAGGGGTGCAAAAGAACAATCATTATTTATGAAAGGATTTTTCTAAAATATTTATAAGAATAGGACTGTTACTTGATCACAGATAAATAAATCATAAATACGTCAATTTTAGAGGCCTAAAGTTCAAGTGAAAGTTTTCCTTTCATTACAACAAGCAAAACCAACAAAAACATCCTCCATTCAGAATTTGTACTTATTACTAGATCAACACTACGATGACTTAAATTTACCCTAGTCCCCTTTTGCCAGCTCTATAATTACTGAAGCCTTTCTGAATGTCATACCTGCAGTAAAGCCATGTCCTCCTCATTAGCCCTTTCCTGTGCCTTTTCCATTTTCAGCAGATTTGACACATCAGCTAAATAGTTCAGTGTTCTAGCAGGGACTTTCAGGGTTCCACACAGTTGTAGCAATCTTAGAAACAGAACAAACATGTTGATTTATGGGAACACGATCTCCTTTTCTGTTTTAAAACAGTTTCATTTTTTTCCTACTCCCACACTTATAAGGGTTACAATATTCTGTTTTCTTTCTTTCTTTCTCTCTCTCTCTTTTTTTTTAACAAAGCCTAGCTGCATTTTCCCCCCAAACAAATCATCACTTAACTTCAATACATTAACAATTATTGCAAGTCATGAAATGCTAAGGCTACTTTACTAGAACATATTTTAGTTTACACATTTAAAATATATTTTAAAATCAGAATTTCCTACTACTGTTTAAATATGCTTTCTAGACTACTATAGCCTGTAAGTCTGCCAGTTTAGTATGGATTGTTGAATAAGAGAAAGAACTCTAGAAGTTTTAAGTCTGACCACAAACCCCACTTCTCACTTTTTAAGAATGCAAGCAATACAGGTTAGTCTAAACATTTTCATTTTAAAACTGAGTTTTAAGTTTAGGGCAGAAAAGATGATGATTTTTACAGGCTTTGCTACAGAACACAATGAGACGAATTCTACTCTATATTCTAATAAAGTCTTTACTGATCTGCGTGACCACCACTTCCAGCAGATGACAAAATAATGTTCTCGGACCTGACTCTTCAGTTTTATGAGAAAGAAATTAAGAAAAATATACTCAATGTAGTTGTTCTGCCACTATAACAATATGGGTTTTGTAAAAATTCTCTGTAAGTTGAACACCCAGCTAAAACCCAAAATCTGAACCATTTTTGGTTCCAAACTGATCTCCCTGGTGGAAAATTCACCATCATTCACACTGTCTTATGCAAAAAAGTATTAAAAATATTGTACAAAGGCTGTTAAAATGGCTTAGCAGGTAAAGGGCTTTAGCAAGTACCTGAGGATCCAAAGTAGGATACAGGTAGGAACACAACGTGGAAGGAGAGAACCAAGTCTTCAAAGCTGTACTTGACCTGTAATAGCATGCCACAGCACATGCTCTCTCGTGCACACGCACACAAGCAAAAATAAAGCTTTAAAGGGAAATGAAAAAGCACATTCCACTAAAATCATTTTAGAAAACAAGAGCAAATCATATTTTAAAAATAATTGTAATGTAATCATTTCCAAATGTATCTTACCTTTTCTTCAAGCAGTTGAGATGATACTGAATTTGTTTTTTTTCTTTAATGTTCTTGCTTAAAATTTCTCTGGGGGAAAAAAGAGACTGACTAAATATTACTCTGAAACATAATTCAATCTGTATTTCAAAAATGTTTCAAGTGTTCAACCTTACTACCTAGGTAGAACCACTCACCTTCTTTTTTATAGTATATACATTTTTAAATAATTTACGTTGAACTGAAATTCATGATACTAAGATTTTAGTATTCTATATAAGTTTTTATTATTTCTGGTGCAATACAAATATAATACAAAGTAGTGGGTTTTAACATCTTCACAGCCACACCCACACCCACGATGATTTGATAGCATTTCTCTTCTGTTACCCACAAAACACTTTAAGCAGAACAATGACATTTTCTTTGAATCATATTGTATTATAATAATTTATACACCCAACTTATCTGATGTAGTTAAATTCTACTGTGGAATTTAACTCTTTGTATTTCATATAACATAGTAGTTTTCATAGAAAGTGTTATTGTGAATGCAGCTTCTGAAGAATCAATATTGAGAGAACAAGTTAAAAATCTAATAGACTGCAAATCAATCCACACAGACTTAATTTTTCCTTCACTGATAGGTTCCAGGTTTCTACAATTAAGCAAACTCTCCTTGTTAAAGACTAATATTGTCATGGTTTAAATTTGATATGCCTGCCACTGGCACGTGCACTGAGTGTACGCTCTTCATCTGTGGAATTCTTAGGGAGCAGTGACTGGCTGGAGGATATGCAAGAAACTGGGTGTGTTTTAAGTGACACCTGGTTCCTGTCTTGTTTCCCGCTTCCTTCAAGTCATGCTTCCACTGCCATGATGTTCAGCCTCCCAAGGGTTCAGAAGCAATGGAGCTAAGGACTATGGATCACATCTTCTGAAACTGTGAGACTAAATACTCTTTCTGCTGTTTATGAGTATCTTTACCCGTAATGTTTACGTAAGCATCCTGTCACCTCCATGAACAAGGTAACTAACGTATGTAGAAATATTTAGAACAATGTAAATAGTAAATACCTAAGTAGGAGTAAGAGTTGCAAAGGAAATATCTGAAACTCACAGAATGACTGACTCCATCAGACTTTGCAAATAATCTCCAGTGTTCTTTGGAACAGGCTGCCAGGTGCTTCTCTTGTTGGAGGCTATTTTTATCCGTTTTAAGTAAGCACGCTTTGCTTGTCCTGTTACTGGTAATACAAGAGAGTCTAATCAAAATAGAGGTTTGCAGTTTTACTTAAAAATGATTTTAGTGTAAAGAACATTAATGGCATTACGAAACTAAACATTCCACTCTTTAATTCACATTGTCTTGCAGCTACAACATCTCAGTTATTGAAGATAAATTTGCCCACTGTGATGATACCTGATATAGTATCAAGTAACAATGAAATACAAACACTTTTAAATAAACAGTTATTATTATTAAAATTTGTTGCTGAAAAATGACTTGATATTTTAAAACTTTCAATAAAAACACTGGAAAACTATTTCTAACATACACTAGAAACGACAGAACAAGCTACAAATAGACATTGACTATTACACCTTTATATCAGACATGAGTAATTCAGAGTGCGGAGAACTTTCTAGTTCTCATCAGCATGGCAGATAAACCTCAAAAATGTTTGCCAGTACAGTTAAATAGTGCACTGTTCTACTTACATGGCATAAACAATGAGATACAATACTGGCTTCATAAAGACTAGGTAAGGAAAAAAGAGGTATAATTTACTTTGAATAGTAAAGCTAGTGATTATAAATTATCCGTATAGTCCTGGCAGAATCGAAAGCGCATATGTTGAGAGAAAGAGGTAGAATTGTCTTTATCTCAGAGATGAATAATTTGGAGAGGGGGACAATGACTGTTTTCTAGTGCCTATCAATGTGACAAATAAACCTCTTTATATTTGCTAGAAGAATTAAGCACTGTGAATGTGGCTGCTTTGACCACCTTTCACTACTGATGAACTCATGATCATGGAGTTGAAAGTTCTTTCATGAAACTCAGGAGAAGACACTTTAAACTAGACATACAAGAGCAGTACCTTCAGAGGACAGATGCCCTGCATGACTTCTGTTCCTTTTTGCTGTGATTCCAACCTATAGACATAAAAGCAATTAAACATAAGATATAAAGATGGTTTTGAACACATTTCCATGTATACTAAAGGGTTGTATTGGATTTTTTAGTAGACAGAGAAAAACTATACAGCTGCTTCTACAGATAAGGTAAATATTATGAACAAAGAACGCACTAAAGACTTTTGGCCTTTTTAAAGTGATAGATAGTATTTCTAATCAAAGGATCTACATGATAGATTTGATATTTTATTACCTCATTGTCTGGCAAATCTCCATCCTCATTAGCTCTTTGTTTTGAAGTTCTCTTTAACTGTTGAGATTTTCTCTTAGAAGCACTTGCTTTTCCAGACATTTTGATCTAAACCATACAATTACAATGATACAAACTCTGCAAAGGTTAAAAAAAAAAAGAGAAAGATGAGGCTTATACCATGTTTTGTTGAAAAGATTAAAGGTAATTGTTCTAATTATGTCTTCAGAATTTTGGAAAAACATCTTTTCTTAAAACATTTAAATATGTTTTTAAAATATCACGTTGGTGCTGTTGATGTAGCTCAGTTGGCTGAAGGCTTGCCTAAAATGCCCAAAATCCTCAGTAGCTCAGTCAGCTGAAGGCTGTAGATGTAGCTCAGTTGGCTGAAGGCTTGCCTAAAATGCCCAAAATCCTCAGCACTGGAGGAATCTAGCTTGGTGTGCCGCTCTGTAATCAGCCCTCAGGAAGGGTGGTCAGAAGAGTGTAAGCTTATGGCTATTTTCACTTACACCCAGACAGTGAGCATCACTTAGAATGTACATTATGTGCATGAGAGACAGAATAGTGTGCTAAAGCAATCATCCTCCCAATCCTCTCTAATCACTCTTCTTCATTTCTCTACAGAAGTCTGCAGGGCCTTTTCAGTTCTCATCGTCTGACACAGTAGGGTTTTGTCAACCATTTTCTCTGGATAGTATATACTTACTAGCATTCAATCCAATACTACTCCAGATGTGATTTACAAACTGCTTTGAAAAAATATATTGAATACTGAAATTGAGAATAAAATTTCTATAGAAATTTAACAGAATTTCAAGTATGTCAAATTCAATCACAAAATATCTGGCCATGTCTTTTGAACTTCTTATTTTTCTAATAGCTAATACTTAAAATTAGATTAGCTTTGCAGTACAGTTTTAGATTCAAGCACATTGTAAAAAAGTGTAAGGTATTTTCACATCCTACACTGACACATAGTTTACCGTAGCTTTCATTGCTGGTGTTGGATGGTTTATGAGGTTGACTAAAAATCTATTTTAAAGTGTAGTCAACAAAATTATCAGTATTGACTGACTAGAAATCTGAAAACAAGCCAAAACAAAATTGGTCCGTTGTCAGTGGTGTCTTCACGGTCTCTACCTGTAATAGATTATAGTGGCAAAGCTTCTCAACCGCAGCCTCATTAACACTGGGACACTTTTGTTGTTGTGAAAGGCTGGCTTGTGCACTCTAAGATGGTTAGCGGCGTTCTCCTTTCTATTCACAGACACTAGAATGGTCCCACTCCCAAACTGTGACAACCGAAATTGCTTCTGGGTCACTGTCAAACATCCTTCTAGTCAAAAGGCCCCAGGTTGACAGCCAATGGCATGACAGGTAAGAACAAGCTACAAATGGGAGACAAACAGTCCAGGTTCTAAATTCCAATGAACTCACTAGCCCTAAATCCAGTAAATGAACTAAAATTTCCCATTGATACAAAAGTACCAATATCAAGTACCTGAAATGTGGAAACAGCAGAACAGAATACACGAAAGTCCTAGGTCAGTCTATGGGACAGACATGGTAAGAATATAAACAAGGGTCATTACTGTTCCCATTGTGGCAACTTCAGTTCCGAGATTCATAGAAAATCATAGCTTAATATTAGCTTGGCAGACACAGATAAGAAAACAATTACCATGTATGAAATTGTTATGCCCAAATCCGTGGGGTCCCCACAAAAGCCAACAAAGGAGACCGAGTTTCATATGTAAAAGCAAAGAGCCTTTATTTTAATTAAGTTTGCAAACTCGGTCTCTCATCATGTCCAACGTATTGGATAACCGGACAGCCCCGAGCTCAATTGGAATTGGGTTTTTATAGTAGTAAAGGGGGTGAGGGGATCTCTGAGGTTCAAGACCCCTGATTGGCTGACATTTGTCTAGGGGTGTTCTGGTAAGGTGCGCTGGCAGGTGGTCCCCATCCACAGCGGTTGGAAAGTCGGGCATTTTCTTTGAATGGTCTGCCCTTGGGTGGGGGTATGGTTATCTCAGCTTGTGGTTCTTTCCTGTTACCAGGTGTGGCTTCAGGGTAAACTACTGAGACTAAACGCAACCAAAATGACCCGTGAGCAGGTGTGGGAACACTGAAGAAGGAAGAGAAATGAAGTACTTAAATGAAAGCAGCCTGCGGCATGGGCATGACAGCTCAGGAGAGTGCAGTTCCGCCTCCGGAGCCAGTCGGTTCAGATTTGAATGTTCAGGCGAGGAGAGGAGAACCGCAGAGAGACACCCTACTTTTCTGTTTGCTGTTTTCCTTTCCGGTTTGCTGAAACTAGTTTAAAACCTACTTATCTCAATGTAGACCTTTGCAAGCCACAAACGAGAAGGAACTCTGGCGAGACAGCGGGGCGATCCTGGACGGGGTACAGGGCTTCAGGAAGGAGAAGCGGGAGGTCCGGGGGAAGAGGGAGGGAGGAAGAGTGTTTTCACGCCTCCCGGGAGATTCCAAGATCTCAACCGCTGCCCCCGAGAGCAGAGACCTATGCGGACCTTAGACATTGCCCTTCAAAGAAAACAAAAAGCAAAAAGCAAACAAACGACAGAGTTTACCACAAACGCGTGAGCCTCAAAATTCACGCCCTTCTGGATCCATCGGTCCCTTAAACGCTTTCTCCAATCAACGCTGTTCATTCCAGGTCTCGAAAAGCGCGGCTCAGTCTTTCGCGCCCAAAGAACCGGAAAAGAAAAAACCAAACCAAAACAAATACAACGACCCGGGAACCGGAAGTGTCCGTCAAGAAGGCCTGGCACCGCGCGGTCCGTTACGTCATCAGGAGCGCGCCCGCGACGGCGAGATCGGATTGGCTGGTCGGAGGGTGGGTCAGCTACGCCCCCTGACTGGACGGGCTCTGAGTTCCAGCTGCTGGCGCCGGTGACGGGCGGGAATCGGGGCTCGACTGTAGGATCGGGGCTCGGCCCGGTCGCCTCCCACGTTGTGGCCTGTGAGTAAGCCTGTACACCGCCGAACCCGGCAGGCTTGCAAATCTGTCCGCTCACTGCGGTCATCTTTCCGCCTGGTCTCTCTGTCCTCCTTTCCTTCCTTCTTTGCCGTCCTGCTGTGATAGAAGCCACCGGCTTTCTCCCTGAAGTTTAGGTGTCTTCGGCCGACTTCTCATTTTCGGCCAGGACATTGAAATCCGGAGGTCACCGCTGCAAAGTGCGTTTCTACAGCGCAGTAGCCTTGTCGCTCTGTTCCCTGGCTTCCCACGCACGCGCCTGGCAGAGGTCACTTGTGGGTAGAAGTGCCCAGCAGCCACGCTTACATGAGGCTCGGGTTGTTTGTAGGTTGTTTCTGCTAGTCTTGGTGGCACTAAATAAATAAATAAATAAATAAACGATAGGAGGAAGAAATGAAAAAGAAAAGGCAGGTGTAATTCCATACAAAACTAAAAATTTCCATCTTCTCAGTTTTGCCATTCAGAGCACAACACATGCGTGCAATTTTAAACCACTTGTTGATTTTCTTCCAACATAGTTTTGTGTTTAATGGTTTTCTTTAAGACAGTGATTCTCAACCTTCCTAATGCTGCAACCCATAGTGTAGTTTCTCATGTTGTGGTGACCCTCCAACCATAAATTGTCGCTGCTTCATAACTGTAATTTGCTACTTTTATAAATCGTAACGTGAATATTTTTGGACATAGAGGTTTGCCGGAGGGGTCGCGACTTACAGGTTGAGAGCCACTGTTTTAGGCTGGTGATTCCTTTATTCTAATAACTTTCAGGCTTTGTGTATCCACCACTTTTGCAAATCGAATAGCAGGAGTGGCTAGCTTTTATGAGTGTTAATGTGGAATCAAATGTAAACAGTTATACTCGCACGTGAGAGTTATTTTTGTTTATTCTTTTTATTCTTTTTTTTTTTAAATTTGCTTTTTGGAGTCAGGGTTTTTCCATATAGTCTGGGTTGCTCTGGAACTCCGTGCTGTAGATCAGACTGGTGATCTACATGTCTGCCTGTTTGAGAGCACTGGGATTAAAGGATCCCTGGCCTTTTCTAAATTACTTTTATCTGGGGAATATATGCATATATATATATAGTTATAATATATAACTGTTATTTCACTTTAATAAAAAGTGTGTTATTTCACTTTAACACATTCTAGTCGTCATTAACACATTTACATATTGCTACTTTGAATGCCTGAACTCTTTTTATGGCTCTCAAGAAAAATTTAGAAGTCCTGTTGTCACCAACAACAATACTGTTATGTATGTGTGTGTGTGTGTGTTCATGCATGCATGAAGCATGCATGTATGTATGTATGCATTAGAGACAGGGTTTCACTATGTAGCTCTGATTGACCTGGACTCCCTTTGTAGACCAGGCTGGCCTTGAACTCCTGAGGTCACCTGCTTCTGCTTCCCCACTGTGTGGATTAAAGGCACTCTGTGTGTCTAGTTCTGTTATTTTGAAGTGCTGTTTTCAGTGTTTACTAATTTGGCCTTTGGCTTTTCAGAAAATCCCTGTTAAATGGGGACTCTGTTTTGTCATTTCTCCAGTTTGAAGAAAGAGTCGCTAAAATTTTGTTTTCCAGGAGTCTGCTTCCCGTCTTCAGTGTAGTTTCAGACATTTTCTGAGTCCTTTTTAGTGCTCTGCATCACTGCAGAGGTCGTGCAGATGTCAGCTCAGTACTCCCATCACTCACTGCTTAGGCTTTCTGAAACCCAAGTGGCTTGAAATAAAAATGGATAGCAAAGCTCTCTTGTGGGGCTGGAGAGATGGCTCAGCGGTTATGAACCCTGGCTGTTCTTCCAGAAGTCCTGAGTTCAATTCCCAGCAACCACATGGTGGCTCACAACCACCTGTAATGAGATCTGGCGCCCTCTTCTGGTCTGCAGGGATACATGCAGACAGAACACTGTATACACAATAAATAAATAAATCTTTAAAAAAGAAAACAAAGCTCTCTTGTATTTAATAGGTTAAAAAATTACAAAAGCTTTAAAAGTTGCTATCTTTTTTGTATTTAGGTTTTGATTCTGTTCTGCGAACTTTGAGTGTATTGCATTTATGGGGCTGTATCTTGATTCTTTCACCTAATACTTACTTGAGCCTCTTTCCTTTCATATACTATACTCAACATAATTTTGACTTTTAAATTGGTGTCAAAATACTTAGAGAACGCACACACAGTGGTAACTGGATAGAGCACTAATTTCCACAAATGTAACACACTAATATAATTTATGTCCAGATCATAGCACTCATTGTAAAGCCTTCCTTTTTTACTGTCATAAATGAAAACTTCTGTAAATTATGATGGGAAATATTACCTTTTTCTGTTTTCTAAACTTAGTTTAATAGTTCCATTAAATTATTTTCTTTCTCTACGTTTTAACACACATTCTAATTTTAGTTTGTAATATTTCTGTTTCTCTAGTGCAAATAAGACTGCAGAGAATGTGTTTTATCTTTCATTATAGAAGTTATCCCAGGATAGATATTACTTCTCTTAAGGGGGTAACATTTTTGAGACTTTTTATGTATTGGAAATTTACATCATAAAGTAGTTGAAATATTTACTATTTCCTTCAGCCGTTTTATGTTTCTTGTTTTGTGACCAAATAACTATTTGGCAGTCTTCATTGTTTTACTAACTTGATAGGTCAGCAGTAAATGTGAAAAAGAGAATTTCTAAAAAAATACTTTTATATTTTTATTATTTTATGTATGAGTGTTTTGCCTCCATGTACATCTGCACCCCTTCATGCTTGGTGCCCGAGGAGGTGGTGAACCTCTATGTGTGGTCTGGGAATCAAACACAGGAATCCTTTGTAACAGCAAGAAATGCTCTTAACCACTGAGCCAACTCTCTGGCCTGAAACCTAGAGTTTTAAACTCATTTTGCCTAGTGTAAAGCACCTGGTGAGACAACTGTATTAATGAAATTTGCATCTGATTTTCTTTTGAAAACTGGGCTCTATATGTTGAGACTGTGTAACACTTAAGTGTCAAGTAATTGAGGCAATTTGCTGCTTTTCTCTGTGGGTAAATACACGGCATATGCAATGAGCTATGACTGTTCTATTATTTCTAGTACATAAAATGTATGAATGACAAAGACAGAAATACATTTGATACTACATGGAGACCAGGTCATGGATGCCTTGGAGGCCTACTTGTTCTAATTTCTACATTTTCCTCTATACACCAGTGTAATGTCTACCATAAACTAAAAGATTTGTAAATGGGTTTTGAATGAAAATTAATTGAAATACTACCTTACATTTACCACATGATGTGACCTTTGGAAATTTTTGTGGGGAGTAAGATGTAATCAGATTCGCTTTCTATCAGTGTTGAATGGGTTGGAGGGGCTAAATCTGGTCAGGAAGACCAGCTAAAAGGCTGTGGAGTAAGAAGACTAGAACAATAGTGATTATGAAGAACAAGGGTAGATGTTATACAATATCAGGTGCAAAGCAGAAAGGGAAAGAAAAATGAAACAGGACCAATATTACACAATTCCACCTTTTTCCATAGCCACTGAAAACTCCCAATTTTCTTCAGAGTTCTAAATGTACGTGTATTGCTTTTCTAACTTTTTCTAGGTCAGTTCTCATCTCTTTTGAGGAGTATCCATGCTTCACCATGTTGAGAGCTAAGAATCAGCTTTTTTTGTTATCACCCCATTACCTGAAGCAGCTAAAAGATACATCGGCCTCCAGATGGAACCGGCTTCTACATCAGCAGCAACCCCTTCACCCAGAGTGGGCTGTCCTGGCCAAAAAGCAGCTGAAAGGCAAAAACCCAGAGGACCTAATATGGCGCACCCCAGAAGGGATCTCTATAAAGCCCTTATATTCCAGGGCAGATACTATGGACTTACCTGAAGAGCTTCCAGGGGTGAAACCCTTCACACGCGGACCCTATCCCACCATGTACACCTACAGGCCCTGGACCATCCGGCAGTATGCAGGCTTTAGTACTGTGGAAGAAAGCAATAAATTCTATAAGGACAATATTAAGGGTAAGACTTCAGTGTGAGAGGTGATGGGTATGATGACATAAGAGACATTAATTCATTTCTGGAAATATGACATTCATTTTATGTGTAAATTTACTGTGAAGCAAATGCCTTTCAACTTCTGTGGCCAAAGAGATTTGAGGTAAAAGTAAAAAGTGTAAAATTCTTGGAGATAAACCACACTTTTGCCTACATTGTAGGAAAGAAATGAGATGAATGTACACAAAGGAGAGAGAGATGGGGTTTATCCTTGGACAGCTTTTAGATGGTTTCGTTGATGTAAGAATTGGAGGGACAGCTTAGGTGATGCCAAACAGTACAGTAGGAAATAAGGTGGTAACCATATCTATAGTGAAATCTGCCCTTCATTAAACAATTGTGTCTACGATTTCCTTTCTACTGTATGACAAAATCTTACTGATTGAATGCTCAGCTTTAGATTTTCTAGGTTTATGTTGCTTAGGGAGGATTAAATTTATATTTAATGTGTTTAGTTATTTGGCAGTTTTTCATAGGGACTGAATATTTAGCTTGGTAGTGCGCTGAAGGCCTTGGATTTCATTCCTAGTTCCATTAACATTTTTGAGAGATTATGAGAATAAAATCTAAAATTCTGTTTTTTGTTTTTTTTGTTGTTGTTGTTTGTTTTTCGAGACAGGATTTCTCTGTAGCTTTGGAGCCTGTCCTGTAGACCAGGCTGATCTTGAACTCATAGAGATCTGCCTTTCTCTACGCCACCACTGCCCGGCAAATTCTAAAATTCTATTTCAATAATATTTGAATGGCTGTGGTTTATAGCCATGACCTCGGTAAAGGATTAAAAAAGTAAAAAAGCTTATATATGCTAAATTGCGTCAAGTATATGTGATCATCTAGATGTTTTTCATGAATTTTGAAAACATCTCAATGAAAAGAATAAAAACAACCACAAAATTTGTTTGATGTGTGAGATTAAGCCACAGATCCTTGTGCGGGTGTGAGATGAGTGATACTCTTGCTTCTATTATTCCTTAGAGATCTAGCAGCTCAGTTTGCGTGTCTTAGCATCCTGGAATCAGCAGCTCAGTTTGTGTGTCTTAGCATCCTGGAATCAGCAGCTCAGTTTGTGTGTCTTAGCATCCTGGAATCAGCTGGCTCTTAGGAAGCCAAGCATTTGTTTCCCATGAGCACGGGCATGAGGTACATCTGCTTCCAGTATCTTCCCTGAGACTCTAACATACCCATGGCTTCTTTTTTTCCCTTATGTACTTAGCTGGTCAGCAGGGATTGTCCGTTGCCTTTGACCTGGCAACACATCGTGGTTACGATTCCGACAACCCTCGAGTTCGCGGAGATGTTGGGATGGCCGGAGTTGCTATTGACACTGTAGAAGACACCAAAATCCTCTTTGACGGCATTCCTTTAGAAAAAATGTCCGTTTCCATGACCATGAATGGAGCAGTGATCCCGGTCCTGGCAACGTTTATAGTAACGGGGGAAGAGCAAGGCGTGCCGAAAGAGAAGCTGACAGGCACAATTCAGAACGACATCCTGAAGGAGTTCATGGTCAGAAACACTTACATCTTCCCCCCAGAGCCATCCATGAGAATTATCGCTGACATTTTTCAATACACAGCACAGGTATGCTTTCTTCTGAAGAGTTTGCTGTACTCATTTGTAGAGGATTTCACAAAGCGCTGCAAGTTACCGTGAAGTTCAATACTGAATCTAAGTTATCTTGTCAGCCTGCCTTGTTATCTCTTAGTGTTTTGTCTTCGTGTGGTAATTGTATGGCCATAACCTAGGTGCTGTTCTGCTTTTCCTTTTACTGTTCATTTCATTTTTTGATAGTTAGTTGACTGATAATTGTTAGAGTAAGGAACTCTCACTTCCTTGGTTCTTTTCAGAGTTCGTTCAAATGGAGTTAAGATGCACACTAGTATTAAGACAGATCGATTTTATTTCTGTTACTGACTGATTTGGAACAGACTGCATGTCTGCCACCTCCATGCCATCCCTAATTCACCCCTGAGTTAAGCATCCCTTTTCAGGCAGATAAGTGAGAGAAGGCGGCTCCCTGGGCCTCCACGTTTTCTTTAGAGCAGTGCAATGTTTTCCTGGTCTTCTCTGCACTTCCTGTTAGCAGTGCCTGTCTCCTCACAACCCTTAGAACTGCTTAATGCCAAAGAGGAAGTCTCTTCTGCATCACAGCTTTTTAACCTATTCACCCTCTGCATTGACTTGTATCAGAAGTCCTGCAAGTATTTTCTGCATCCTTCATTTGCTATTCAGCCTTTGTCCTTTGAAAAGTATTTTGATGTTTTACATCTGCCCAGTGGAATTGTACTACATAAATTTGTATATGTAGAATGGTATTATATATAACTGTGTTTATACTACATTTGGAGATTTCCAAGACATATATAAATATTCTGCCTAACAACATATAGCAAGCACATAAATAGCTGTAGCTTAAACTAAATAGGAGTCTGCTCTGTTTGGTTTAAGGAAGCTAGAAGGTGGTCTATGAGGGTTTGCATCTGTGGAGCTCCACAGTAATCAGGACTCCAGGTTCCTTTATCTTGCTTTCTTTTGTTATTAGGTATGTTAACTGCTATGGTTAAGGAAAGAAGGAAGGAAGTATGGCCAGATGTGCGCGAGGGAGAGGGATCTTCCAGAGGACTATCCAAGTCCTCCTGTCTCTGTGGCCACAGTAGTAAGACAAGAGCGGAGACTAGGACTTGTACTGTGGAGCTCTAAGCTTAGGACGTGCTGTCAGAGCAAGACTGGCTGCTGGGGTGGAGAGTATCCTCCTGTGCGTCTGTACCCTGTGAATGTCACCGTGTACAAGATCCTAATGGTATCTAGAAGTTCAGAATTGTGCTTACATACTTACATAATCCTTCATGTGACAGCATGCCAGTTTCAGATTCTGATTAAATGATACTTTTTTAAAAAAAATTGTATAAATTGTGAGCTTTGTATTTTTAAAGAATTCTTAATTATGGGAAAATATGTATGTTGTGATATTACTGTGTTAACTACTTTTAAGTGTACAGTGGTATTAAGTATATTCCACTGTTGTGCAACCATTGCCTGCATATCCCTTTACTCTTAATTTTGCAGAATTGAATCTGTCTGTTCCACAGACAGTCCCATTGTCCCCTTTTTCCTGCTCTAGGATCCCACCATTGTATCGCTATAAGTAATGCAAATTTGAGTACTGCAGATTGCTCACATGAGTAGGATCATGCAGTATTTCTTTGTTTCGATAGGCTCATTTCCTTTAATATACCATTGCCAGTGTTGTCCTTTTTATGCCATACAAGAACTTCCTTCCTTTTTAATTCTACCATATTTTACTTCTATTATTTAAAAGTCTGTCAGTATACTCTTCTGCACAGCAAAGCACCTGTTTCCTGGCTTTTGTTTGTGAACTCCAAAAATACAGTTATTTTTCTCAATTTCATTTGATTCTATCCATTTTTTGATTTTGTTATAGAGAATTTTCAAAGAACTTTGGGTTAAAGTACTTGAAATTGTAAAATACACAACTATATTTGTGTATTATATGAATGTACATAAGTATGGTATATGTAAATGTGGTATATTTAATTTATAACATATATTAACAAGGCCACCTAACTTTTTTGAGAACTTAGTGTCTGCTAGGATAATACTACGTGATTTAGATGAATAATTTCATCTCAAAACAATTCTATAAGAATGGTATAGTTATTACCTCTACTTTGTTGGACACCAGCGAATAGCACTTTTGAGAAACTTCCCAGTGGTTAAGTGTCGTGGTGGAAATATGAGCCCTCTGATGTCAGAGCCCATGTTTACGGTGTTTTTATTTTATGTTCAGTTGAAAACAGTCATATGATAACTCTTTGGTTCTGCAGGGTCTATCCAATCAGGTACTAGACCTAACATGGAATTGGAATGTTGGGAAACATTGGTATGTGGCATTCTTAGTGGTCATGGTAGAAGGAGCTACAATATGCTTGATATTAACAATAACAGTAAATCAAACTGGAATCTTTGATTTTTTTAAAACAGGATAAAGCCAACCTTTTAAAAAACATTTTTTAATTTTTATTTCATATGCATTGCCGTTTTACCTGCATTTATGTCTATATAAGGGTGTCAGATCACCTGGAACTGGAGCTACTGACAGTTGTGAGCTGACATGTGGGTGCTGGGACTGGGACCCAGGTATTCTTGAAGAACACCAGTGCTCTTAGCCACTGAACCATCTCTCCAGCCCCAATCTCTGATATTTTTAAGCTGTATAATTTATCCTATTTTGCTTCAAAATATAACACTAAGAATCAAATCAGGTTTGCTTACCGTGTACTTGTTCATATTGAATACATTTATGCAAATATGAAAATAATGTGAGTAATATAAAATTTGTCAACATATCAGGCAAATCATAAGGTCTTTATGAAGTCTTAGCTAGCCTAAAGGATAACTAGGGCAACTGTTTTCTGGTAGAAAAACAAATATAACACCTTGAAGATGCTTCAAAGATCAATCACTTAAATTAGAGAGGGAATTTGATTAACAAATACTAGGTTTTTTCAGTTATGATTATTAACTACCAAGTAATCTGAAACTGAACATCATGTATAGATAATGCTTGCTTTCATAACCTAAGTTGAATAGAACCTTTTCATATTTCATTAATTGTTATATATTTCTTATTTTATATAGCACATGCCAAAATTTAATTCCATTTCGATCAGTGGTTACCATATGCAGGAAGCAGGGGCTGATGCCATTCTAGAATTGGCCTATACCATCGCAGATGGGTTGGAGTACTGCAGAACTGGACTCCAGGCTGGACTCACAATTGACGAATTTGCACCAAGGTCAGTAGATTAAAGTTAGGTATCTTTTCTCCATCAACAACATTCATGAGCTTGTCCCTGAAGTGAGACTTACCTGTGTGCTGGCAATTCAAATGTGCAAAACATGGCAAATGACATTTTTTTTTGTTCTAAGACATTGTAGCTTGTTATTACAACAGCTTCCAAAATGTGGTTCATTGCCTCCTAGGGATTACATAGATCTTGAAGGTTTACACTGTTCCTGAGTACTTTAAAACTTGGTTTTCCTTTTTCCTTTTTATTTCCCCTAGGGTTGGTATAAACCTGTGTGGTATGTTTTATTGAGATAGATGGGACATATAGATGGCTTTAGCTGTCTTCGTTTAAGCTGCTCATTAAAGAGGTTTGCAAAAGTACAAAACAGGACTGGGAAAATGACCAGTTGGTCTGAGGATCTGCGTTTAATCCCCACAGCCCACATATCAATGCTGTAGACATGTTTGGAATCCCAATGTTGAGGAGGCAGAGGCAGGTGGGTTCCTGGGGTTTACTGGCTAGCTATCTCAGATAGACCCTGTCTCAAAAATAAACAACAAAAACAGGTAGATACTGCCCAAGAAACAGACCTCAGATTGTCCTTTGGCTTGCACATGCACACCTCCACACACATGAGCACATAGGAAATGGACACCCTTCTAATAAAAACATTTTAAAATAAAAATGATTTTTTTTAAGTTTTGATAGTATAAGGAAATATTACTGTTTAAAAGGTATATATTTTACATGTTATATTTTTATTATTTTACATGGACTAATGGATAAAATTTAGATAATTATATTGAAATAAAGAAAAGTTCTTCACAGTCTTCAGTAGATTTTAAGGATGAGCCCAGATTCTAAGACCTCTCAGTATGGGAGTTCATTGAGTTTTATTAAATGTTCGTGTCCTAGTGCCCTTTTGGTTGACATGAGGTTATGCAGCCTTCTGGCCACTAGAAATAGGTAATCTATATATGTAAATCAGTTAAATCCATTGCAGAATGTGAGGTAAAAGGGAATAGTGAGGCTAGGAACAAATTAGAGGAGAATGTGACTAAACTCAGTGCTCAATCATTTCTTAAAACATATACAAATTAAGCCAACCCATGCTATACAAACAAAGTAAGCATGTGATTCTGTTCTTTCAGTCACAACCCTTTGTTACAAAGATTTTTTATTTTTTATTTTTGTAACAAAATGGATCTTGAGCTGGACATGTAGGTGAATGGTGAAAGCATTTGCCTAACAAGTGTAAGGCCCAAGGTTCAATCTCAGCGCTGGGTAAATAAGAATTTGACTCTCTGCCACTCAGGGTGAAACCCAGGGTCTAGTGTGTGTTGGGTGAATACTCTACCATTTAGCCATCCCCTGCCCAAGAATCTATCTTACTCAGCATACAAGAGCAAATTCTTTCCTAAAGGAAACCATCGTGAAGGGAATAATTTTTCCCAGAAGTAAACATTCACAGCCATTTTTATGTTAGGGTCACAGTTACTTAGATATGTGTGTGCTTTGCTTTTACTTCAAATTAATTGTTTGATATTCAGATCTGGACATGGGTTTTTCTAGTGTGTGTTACGATTTGTTTTAATTTCTTATTTGTATTTTTAAGTTTCATATACTTCTGGACTTTACCTTTTTAGGTTGTCTTTCTTTTGGGGAATTGGGATGAACTTCTACATGGAAATAGCGAAGATGCGAGCTGGGAGAAGACTCTGGGCTCACTTAATAGAAAAGATGTTCCAGCCTAAGAACTCCAAATCTCTTCTTTTACGAGCACACTGCCAGACATCAGGGTGGTCACTTACTGAGCAGGTGTGTATCTATCTGAAAATAGATATATTGAATAAAAAAACAAACATTTTTTTCTTTAGAATGTGTGGACAGGAACCATATTTAACAGCCTATTTGCTAATACTGAAAATCATGAGTATCTTGAAGTATAACGCATGCTTACGTTTTGAGTTTGCACATATCGAAAAGAATTAGCGCCCTCTAGTGGTTAACTCAGATCATTTCTATCTTGGCTTGTGACTATTCCCCTTTTATTTTCTTAGTAGTTTAGATTACTGTTTGATCCACCACGTCATCTTCATACACATATGGCCTTATACTTAGCTCTCTTCATTTTCCCTTCCCCACACCCTTTCCCCAGTGCTTCCCTTTCTTTTCCTAGACAGTCCTCTGTTCAACTTTTTAAAATCATATTTTTCTGTTTTATCACATCTGTCCTCTCTGTTACTCACCAACCATAAGATATCGTCCTTTCCCTCTTTTAGTTTTGTGGCCTACAAACACACTTGTAAATACACACACACACACACACACACACACACACACACACACACACATTTAATTTTAAATCTAGATTCTGTGGATGAGAGAAAAATGCAAGGTAATTGTCCTGACTCTGGCTTATTTCGCTGAACATTTGATTTCCAGTTACACCCATTTTCCTGCAGGTCATGATTCATTTTATTTATAGCTGTGTAAGATTCCACTGCATTTAGCTATCACATTCTCCTTTCATGCGTTGATAGAGATCTAGACTGATTTCCTCTCCTAGCGATTGTGACTAGAGAATTAATAAACCTGGATGTGCAAGTATCTCTGTGGTGTGTTGATTTAGGGCCCTTTGGGTGTGTACTCAGCAGTGGTATAGCTGGACCATGTGGTGTGCTGCTGTTCGGACTCTTTGACGGCGCACACAGATTTCTGTAGTAGCTCTGCAGCAGTTCACACTCTCTGGCAGTGAATAGGGCTCCTCTTTGCATCTCTGCTGATATTTGTCGCTGTTTGTTTCCTTTCCTTTTCCCGCCTCCTCTCCTTCCTTTTTTTCTTTCTGTCTTTTACACTATTTCGTCTTCTAATCTGGTATAGAACTCAATATGCAGATCAGGCTGGCCTCTGCCTGCCTCTGCATCCTGACTGCTGGAATTACAGGCGTGTACTCACACCTTGTGTCACTGGTGTTCATGATGATAACCATTCAGACGTGGATGAAATGGAATCTTAAGGCAGTTTTACTATCATTTCCTTAATAGCTAAGGCTGTGGACACTTTGAGTTTGTATATTTATTCTTTGGAGTTCATTTTGGTCTTTAGCCTTTAGCCTTTTTAGTCTTTTCAGTGCATTAGCTTGTTCAGGGATTTAGGAATTTGGTGGTTTGGATTTGGGGGCTCATTATTTGCAGCCCTTTACATATCTTAGGTATTATTCTCCTATTTGGTGTATATGGCAGATTTTTATTTACCCACCTGAGGCAGTCTCTTCACTCTGGTGGTTGCTTCCTTTGTTATGCAGGAGCTTTTGCCTTTCATGGAATTTCTTTGTCAATTCTTGGGATTATTTACTGTGCTAATACAGTAAAAAATTATTTGCTGATAAAGAAGAAATAAAAACCACAGTATAATTAATACATCTTATTATAAAACTACCTATTTATAATTTATTTTTATCCTAGTTCACACACTCAAAAGTTGTGTTTTAAGCAAGAAACACAGACATTTAAAGATTATTATCATTTGAATAGTATAACTTGATTCCATTAAAATCGCATGGTGATACTTGGCTTCTGTATCTGTTCATTTTTATATTCCACATACTGTGATTTTAAGTTACATGTCTTTTTTACTGTTAATAGTGAATAACAACCAACATGTTCTTTCTGACTAGAAGTAGAGATTATGAGGTTGGAAGGAACTTTTATAATCTTGTGTTACTATCCTGATTTTTCCAATTAAAACTGAAATATATAAACTAGCCAACATCTCAGTTAGACATATAATGAAATAGAATCCTATTTCCTACCTTAGAATTTACACAGAATCACTTTAATTAGTCATTAGTCATATTAAGTGCCTACGTCATACACATCCATTGCAGGAGATGCTCTGAGGTATGAAAAATACTTAGGAGATTATAAATTAGGAAAAAAAGATTCCTGTAATCTAAGAAAAATTATATTTCATGATATGCTTATGGAACAGTATTTAAACAATGTAAAATTGTTTGGTATTTTAGAGGAATGTATGAGACAATGTTTTCATGCCTAAGCCTGGAATAGACACTTGACTCTTACTTCTTTTCTAGCTTGCTCACTAATTTGTGTGAGTTTTATTTAATACTCTGACGTCTGATGTTCAGTCCCCAAACTGCTTTGGACATTGGTGTAGGTTATATAGTTGTTGCTTGATTATAATATCTCTTCTAGTTCTGTCTGTGAACTTTTTTCTTGTTTTGTTTTTATTTTTGATTTAATGTTTTAGGATCCCTATAATAACATTGTCCGCACTGCAATTGAAGCAATGGCAGCTGTGTTTGGAGGGACACAGTCTTTGCATACAAATTCTTTTGATGAAGCTCTGGGCTTGCCCACTGTGAAAAGTGCTCGAATTGCCCGAAACACACAAATCATCATTCAAGAAGAATCTGGAATCCCAAAAGTGGCTGATCCTTGGGGAGGATCGTACATGATGGAATCCCTCACAAATGATGTTTATGAAGCAGCTCTGAAGGTCAGTTTCTCCTCTTTTTTGATCTATAAATAATCATTTTTAAATTTATACTAAAATTATAAAATGTATGTGAGGAAAGTGAAATTTATCTTTAACTTTATAGTTTTCACTACTAAAGTGTAATTTAAAAGTATATTTCTGTTTCTATGGTTATATTTTTTGCAGGATTAAAAGCTAGCTGTTACTAAAAGTACATGTGCTTACACAGATGCAAAGACACAGACAGACACACATAGACAACATGCATAGAACCAGACAGACTTACACAGATAATATAGATAAATAAGCAAACAGACACATGGGCACAGGCTCACACTACAAAGACAGACATAAACAGATACACAGACACATACAGAGACACACACGGGGAGGGGGGAGACAGTACTCTATTGTGTTTCAGTTCTTATTTTTCTGTTTACAGGAGTAAGCTATACTGTGTATTTTAAGTGACACATATACTGTTTCTTCTGATTTTGTTGGCTTTAGGCATTAGACACAATGCTTTAGACACTGTCTTTTGATTTCTGCTCTAGAAATGTTTAGTATTTCAGTGGATAAAAATCACTTCTTATTTCCCCTTCCTACCAATATAATGATATCCCGTTTTCTCCCTTCCTGTCATTCTTATTTGCTTTGAACTGGCTTTTCTCTAGGTCTTATGACATTTATGGAATATAAAACCTGAATCTCATGCCTGTTATTTGGAAGTACTTCTTTTTTAAAAATTATGTAATATTCATACATGTGTGTAATATGTTTGAATAAAATCCACCCCTATTCTTTCTTTTCGAATTCTCCTCTCATCTCCTTTATCCTCCTAGCTTCACATGCTCTCTCTTAGAAAAAAAATAACACACTAAGTCCATTTGTGCTGCCTTTCTGCATGGATGCAAGACCATCTACTGTCAGAACACTGCTCCCTACAGCTAATGGGCTCTCTCTCTCCTCAGTTGCCAGGAGCTTCTAAGATGGGGATGGAATGCTAACTCCTTCGCTATCCATACTGAGGTTTTGACTGATTTAATCTTTCAGGTCTTTTGCTTGCAGTTCTAGACAGCCACTGTGAGTCCATGTATGCAACTGGACAGTCATGTCTGGCAAAACTGATGTTCTCCAGACATCTACTCTCTCTACCTCCTGAAAACTGTCCGCCTCCTCTTCCACAATGATGACTTGAGCCTTTGGGGAAAGAATGTGATGTAGATGTCCATTCGGCGCTGACCAGTCCAGTGTCTTAGTCTCTGAGTGCTGAGCAGTTGTGCCTCTCTCTGTTAATCTTGATGTATTTCTCAGAGAAGCTTCCTAGTCATTTATAACTTTATGTGTTTGAGTGTTTCTCCTTTGTGTTCTTATCCTTGACTCACATGGGAAGCAGAGGAAGCCCTGGGTCAATGTAAGGAGTGGATGAAATCCTGAGCACGTCACGTCAAGGACCTCGATGCCTCAGGCCAGGGAACCAGCAAAGCCTTCCTCTGCTCTGTGGGCAGATGTTGACAGTGTGTGCAGGAACTGCAAGTGCCGCTTGTTCCTTCTGGATGACTGTAGCCTGAGGCTGCTGCGTTAGAGACTCCATGTGGAGACTAGCTAAGCGCCCCTGCTGTGCTGCACATAAAAAGCACATAGTTTCTTGGTCATTGATCATCACTGGTGCATTTCTATCTGAGAGCGTAGGGCCCACCCCATCCCAGCTTTGCTTATATTACTTCTGTCTGTCTGTCTTTCTTAATGTCCTGTCACCCCTCGTCAAGTTCAGAAACCCATGTATGAGCTGCAGCAGACTTGATTTAAAATTATTTCTCTGTGTGACTCTGTGATCAAATTTATTAATACTAGTTTGCTTTTCATTCTTTTTCTTGCCTCATATTTGTGATCAGAAATTCCATGTCTTTCTTTCTGAAAGCATCAATATTCTTCTGATTTTATGTTGATACCCATCTCATATGCATATTTTTTCTATATTATACTGAGTTTTTGATGATTCTCTTCTATCTCATATACACACATATATGATAACATTTTTTTCAGATTGAGAGTAGAAATGCATTTTGATATATATTTTTCTTAAAGAGTCATAAACCTTAAAAACCTTTTGTTCATATAAAAATAAAGTCTGGAGAATGAATCTTAAAAACATTGTTCATGTAAAAACAAAGGCTAGGGAATTGGAGTGCTATTGTTGGTCTTTTTCCACAAGATGTGGCTGAGGAATTTCAAGCTTTCCAGAATATACTTTAAAGTTTTTCTTTTATCTCTTTAGGTAGCTTTATGCACATAAATTCTGATTATTTCTCTTGTATTTAGTCAGTTACTTTCTTATAAAATACTAATTTAGCCTGTAATTTGAATGCTTTTGGGAATATATAACATATAGGGCTAGGTTGAATGTCCTTCTCTCTATTTTACTAACCTTTTTGTCTTTTCTCCTTTTGTTTCCTTTCTTTCCTTTCTTTCTTTTCTTCCTTTCCCTCCCTCCCTCCCTTCCTCTCTTCCTTCCTTCCTTCCTTCCTCCCTTCCTCTCTTCCTTCCTTCCTTCCTTCCTTCCTTCCTTCCTTCCTTCCTTCCTTCCTTCCTTCCTTTCTTTCTTTCTTTCTTTCTCTCTCCTCTCTTTCCCTCTCTCTCTTTTTTTCTTTCATTAGCTCATACATGAAGTTGAAGAAATGGGTGGGATGGCCAAAGCTGTAGCTGAAGGAATACCTAAACTTCGCATTGAAGAATGTGCTGCCCGAAGACAAGCTAGGATAGATTCTGGTAAGAGAGAATAGAGAAGTTTGTGTATGAACTGTAATGATTAAGGAGGACTATTAGTTTCTGGCTGTGGATACCATGTACAACTGATACAAATACATTTTAAAATGAAATAGCAATGGAAATAGGTCTTTGATAAAATATTTCTCATATTCAAATATATTTAAATATAATGTATGTCCGTATCTTGTACCTTTGCATTCTTGCAAGCACACAGGCAAGCATATATTACTTACAACATAGATGTGCATATGTGCTGAGCTGTTGCCAATGACAATATCAAGCTGGCATGCTTGGCAGTCTTTGTGCTGTCCATGGAAGAATTCGTTCACTCCGGGGATACCTTTTGGTATGCCCTGTTCGAGTCGTTTCCCGTGGCTGGGGATGCAGCTGTGAATAGGACAGACATAAACTCCTGAGTCTAGAGATTTCATTGCAGTGAAAAGAAATGGAACTGAGTGACTACTGATGATGCTAAGTGCTGGGAAGGAAGGAAGGAGTATAAACTGGGGTGCAACAGTCAGTTACCTTTAGATGAGAGAAGTATGCTCATAATATTGATTTATTATTGATAGATTTTTAAAGTATTTGTCTTTCCATTTAACAACTGGCTGTATGAAAGTTCTATAAAATCATAGAAAGCTATTGGACATTGCTACTCTTTTTGCTTTCTACATCTGTCTTGGTAACTGACTGTCCTTGTTTTTTGTTGAGAATAGCAAAATTCTTTCCTGAAGAAAACCCATCATGTAACTATGTAACTGTTCTTTCCACCTTACCTGTATGCTACGGACCGGCTCAGGGGAGCCACTCAGACCGTGAGAGAATCAGGGCGAAGGACAGAAGATTTCAGGATACGGCGGAGGAATTTGACAGACAGCCACTCTCAACGTATTTTGAAAATGCTGCTGTGTTTTACTTATTCAGTGTGAGGTTTTTATATTATTACAAACAAAGAACTTGGCAAAGGCATACATCATCAGATCATAAAAAAAAGCATAGAATAGTTTACAAAAAGAATCTTTGAAAATGCTTTGACTTGGGCACAAGGACTTTTGCCCAGTCTGTACCAGGCGGCTGGTCATCAGATCATAAAAAAAAGCATAGAATAGTTTTTTCAAAATACAGCAGCATTTTCAAAATACATTGAGAGTGGCTGTCTGTCAAATTCCTCCGCCTTATCCTGAAATCTTCCGTCCTTCACCCTGATTCTCTCACGGTCTGAGTGGCTCCCCTGAGCCGGTCCGTAGCACCTGTATCCTAGGATGGAGTTTCTGCATTATGCTGAAATTTGTGAGACAGCTGTATTTATATTAGATAGCTATTGTTATAGTTTACCAGAAACAGAAAGCAAGTTATGATAGAAAGTAAATTAGGTATAAGATTTTAGACTTACCAAGATAGGATAGATATGAAATATTTTCTCTGAATTTGTCAAATGCAAATGTACTAGACATTGTTGCTGTACTTATTCTCTGTATATATTGTATATAGTCGTTGTACTTAATGTATATAGTTTTCTTATTTTCATTATAGCCTTTTTTTAGAAAAAAGGGGAAATGTAGTGACATTTCAAATGTATTTTAATAAAGACTTTAATAAATAAACAGTTAAGAATGATACTTAAAAGTATATCAGATAATATGTGATAATCAGAGCATTTTCAATAGGGAACCATTTATGCGTAAATTGACATGTTATTCTCCTTTGGGAAACCACTAGGGTCTGAGGTCATTGTTGGAGTAAATAAGTATCAGTTGGAGAAAGAAGACTCTGTGGAAGTTCTGGCCATTGACAATACTTCAGTGCGGAAGAAGCAGATTGAAAAACTTAAGAAGGTATTGTCAACCATTGTTTGATAAGTATGTCCTGGGTTATGGGTTCTGATTTCTTATATTGTTCTGTATAGCTTCTATAATATCCAGAAGAAGTCGGTATTACTTCTCATGTATTTCTTTAAAGGTAAGACATTGGAAAAGTTGCTTGGATTAAATAATTAGGCAGTCATGACTCAGTGCTGAAATCACAAAGTAAGAACACAGTGTAGCTTAGGACCAGTGTTTGTGTCAGAGTCTCTCATTGTAATGGTTCCTCCACTAGACCATGGTTCATTAGCTTTCGGATTTTTCCAATCATCAGTCTTTGTTAGTAATTTTGTAAGCTTCACTGTCTAGGGAGCTTTTTGCATTTTGTTTTAGTATCCTCTGTGTATCTTGGTGAGCATTGTATTTCTGTTTTATTTTAATTTCTTTCTGAAATGTTATATAAAAGTGGATAAAACATTTACTTCTACTGTTGTCACATATACTCTACTATCTGAAGCTGTCCTGTCTCCTAGTCTCTAGATTTTGTAATCACTGTTCTGAGGCAACAAACAAACAAACTAACAAAACCCTTTAATTTTTTCTTGATTAACAATCAACTTTTTCTCTCTTAGTTCAAACAGTCTATAAAACTAAATAGATTTTTTCTAGTTAGCTGGGATAGCATTCTTTGCAGACATTTAATGATCTCTTTTCCACTTTCATCCCTAATCTAAACCAAACATTTTATCATTGAGATGCTCTGTTTAGCAAGTAGCCTTATGTCCCTGCAGTCACAGGAGACTCAGTATTTATTACAGCTGGAAACTCTTGACTCTTGCGCTTTAGTTTCTTATTAACTATATTGTCAAGGCTTGGGACAATCTGTTTACCGTAAACTACCCTAAACTTCATTTGGGGAAAGAGAAACTCAGCTTTTGGAGAAATGGAAGGTTCTGTTGTAGCCTTTAAAACATTTAAACCTGGAATGACTCTTAGGACCATGGCTAAATCAGACTTCCTTCATTATAAAAGTTAACTTTTACTATAATTAATCAATTTAACATGTTTCTGCTGTGGCACCCTGAGCTCTTTCTGGTACTGGGTTAAAGTTTATATTTTCTCATGGTTTCTTTACAAGAAGATATGTGTTTGGCTGTTACGACACCCACCTGCTGGACCCCAAGACTGAACCCACGTCAACATTAATTTTCTCGTAATTTTTTCTTCAGTCTATAATCCCACTTAGTTTTAGTGTGTAATTTTTTGCTCTTTGAATTTCAGTAATCCGCTGTACAGGTAATTGTAGCTAACTAATGCTCTAAGGAGTGCTAGTGTTGTAGTGAACACGGAAAGGCGTACTTCCCAGGCCTTGCCTCATGGTCCACCTTACCTCAGAAACTCCTGGTAATTCCTACCCAAAGTCTGCCAGCTCCACTGCGTAATCATTCTTTCAGTCTTATCTGCCTTATTTCTTCTTTTAAATTAGAAATTTATTTGTTTATTTGCTTATTGGTTTTCCTAAAAATTCCAGGAATAATGTAAAATAGCAGGGTGGCATGGGCATTGTTCATTTGTTGATATAATCAATCACCATGACTACAGTAAAACTGCCAGGAATTGCTACTTAGTTAATACTTAACAATTTTTATTGAAAAATTTTGCTCATCAAACTTTTGCTTGCGCTGAATAGCTTAGAATTCCATGAACTTAAGACGAATCCTGCTTTTGGATCATAGTTGCTGAAAATACATGTTAAAGATTGAATTGTTAGCCATTCTAGCTGTAAGTACAGATGATACTTTCAGACATCCTTATTTCCTACAAGAATGACTCCACATTCTTTTACTACTGCTTCTACCATAATACCAAGATTTACTGAGTATCTGTGCTATGCCAACAGTTGCGTTAGACACACATTTTCCTCATTTAATTCTGTTAAGAATCACATGATTCTTTTTATTAATCCAGTCTGACAGAAGCTAGTTTGGAGAGATGTCTGTATGTTCTTAAGTGAATGTCAGATGGAAATTGTATCCAGTATGAGTAGATGTCTGTGCCTTGTCTCTTCATTCTAATTCTAGCGTATTTCCAATGTTTTGACCATAACTTTTGTGTAGTCAAAAGGTGCATGTTTCCTCCATTCCTCCTATATGCAGTGTGTGAGTACACCTATTATGAAGATAGGTTTCAGCAAACAGTACGTTTGTAAGCGATGCTCCATGCTTGTAGATGTTTTCTATTCTATTTAAATTCCAAAAATAGGTTTGTAACAATTGTTAATTCTACATCACCACACTGCAGTTCATTAGGCATCATAACTCAGAAGCACCACACTCTAGCACACTTCACTTAGATGGAAAATTCAGATTCAAGCCATGCAGCCATGCAATAACGGAAACTAAGCCTTTTCTTTTTGAAGAGGATTTTGAATTGAGTTTTTCCTTGCTGTAATACACATTTTCCATCCATCTCTGATGACAGATTATAATCTCAGTGGCATTCTGAAAAGTATCATAGTTTGAGTTCTGTTTACAGGCGATGCAGCTTTAAAACTTGGGCTTGAGTAACATTGACTGTCCAAGTTGTTGACAGAGCACAGGAGAGCTAGGACCTGAGGGGATATGGTTTTAGCTTTGTTTTCTATTGTCTCTCCTTTTTGGTCTCTTTCCCTCTGTGATGAGGTCTCCCATTAGAACGATTTTTAAATGAAAAGAATAGCAGTATGTATTCTGGACAGCATGTTGTCGTCATCTAAAGGGCACTTCTGGTAGAGTTAAGCTCCCCTGTAAGCTCCGATCTGGTGGTCTTT
Source organism: Myodes glareolus (assembly GCF_982192425.1). Classification (NCBI taxonomy): domain Eukaryota; kingdom Metazoa; phylum Chordata; class Mammalia; order Rodentia; family Cricetidae; genus Myodes; species Myodes glareolus. The sequence goes on along the minus strand of NC_142043.1, from coordinate 16,834,884 downwards.
CCACTGTTAATTGTGAGTCTTCCTTGGCATTCCCCTGTAAAGGGCCCACCTGTTTTCATTGTGTTGTAGTTTCAGAAAAGCCTGGGTAACTATTTGCGATGTTACTACTCTGCTTGCTTCTTATTTGTTGGCTTTGTGCTATATCAGAATTTTACAAAATTCTGAATGAATGAGTTAAATAATGTACATACTTCTTAGATTGAATATTATGCTCTTCCATTGCTTCCTATTCTTTTAAGATAAAGATTATGGAACTTGTTCAGTAGAGTATGTATCAGGGTTTAATCTTGTAGTACCTGTTTTATTGCCCTTTTGCATAAAACTGTCTCTTCTCTTCTTCCTAAGATTAAATCCAGCAGGGATCAGGCTTTGGCTGAGCGGTCTCTGGAGGCACTTACCCAGTGTGCTGCCAGTGGAGATGGCAATATTCTGGCTCTTGCTGTGGATGCAGCTCGTGCAAGGTGAACATGTGGGAGTTTGAAGATTTCCAAATAATGAGAGTTTGACCAATTTAGCTTTTCACAGTGTACTCAAATAAAACATTGCTTCTGTAAATTCTGTGAGCCTAAAAGAAAGTAATGGAAACTGTTAGAAACTTCATACTGGTTTCAGTGCTTACTAATATTTAAAATATTAATATACTTTGAGGGATATTGGTAGTTGTATAATTCACTGTAGCTTAGAACACATGGCACTGTTACAATGCATCAGGGTCTTTGATTTGTAGGCTGTGATTCTGATAGACTCAGCTTTATGATCAAGGTTGTGTGTCCAACCCTGACAGTCTTTGAAGGAAAAGAGGGGGAACTCTTATCTGATAATTGTTAGATAAAGGTTATTATCCTGTCATTGCTTTTGAATCATTAATCTTGAAGCAACCAGAAGAATAAGAAACCCCCAATACTAATTCTTGCCCCTTTGTTGCTAGATAAGTCTAGTGTTGTAAGATGAAAATAGAAGGAAGGGTGAAAAGGCAGGGGGAGGAATGGCAAGAGAGTACTTGTCAAAGTGTTTTACTCTCTTATTTTGTGTCGATGTCTTGGCCTATTTCACACTGTTTTCTTCTGTGTTCTGCCTGGTCTTCTTGAGCTCACCTCTTCCCTTGGCTGGAACACACTGAAAGATTTATTTCTCATCAGAAAATGTCACTGGTACTTTAGCTCCGCCTGTTTGTATTGATAAATGGGATTTTGTTGAGTTACCTTCAGACACTGACTGACTGGTAACTTGAAGATTGTGTAGTCTTTATTTTGGTTGACAGGTATTTAAAGGGACTGCAGTATAGCCTGGCACCAAGAGTCAATTTTAGATTAAGTATTCTCAGGAAAGATGTTTTTTTAGTATCTTATAAACTTTCTTGAGGTTTTGCACTCTATTTTTATTTATTAACAAAGCATTCTAATTGTATTGATTATTGAGGTAAATATTTATCTATTTATTGTTAATTGATTCTCTCCCTGGCACCTCTTTTTAATACTGTAGATGTACAGTTGGAGAAATCACAGACGCTTTGAAAAAGGTTTTTGGTGAGCATAAAGCTAATGATCGTATGGTGAGTGGAGCCTATCGGCAGGAGTTCGGAGAAAGTAAAGAGATAACATCTACCATCAAGAGGTATTGTGTGAGCTCTAGTGAGCTCTGGTCTCATCTTCATGTTAGTTAATACACTTCCCTGAGCCTGCCCTGGCTTAGTGTCTTTGCTACTTGGGAAATACATTGACTGTTGTACTAGTCTGCTGTTCTTATAAAATGAATAAATATTGAATAAAATACACATATTATACAGTCAATATATAACATATGATTAACATTTAATTTATAACATTTATTACATAATTTATTATTCACAATTATTATAAATATGCAGTCCTGTGCCAGTATGTGAAACTATGATATTTTGGCAAATCATAGATTGTATGCATAGTGGCGATCCCATAAGATTATAATGGTTCTAATTTCTGTCTCCCATTGGTATTGCATCTAGTGATGTAGCCGTGGTCATAGCCATGTGTTTATGGTGATGCTTTATACATACACCTGTGCTCTACTAGTTACATAGAAATATAGCATTTACCATCATGTACAGTGTGTAGTACCTAGTGATAACAAACAATGCTATTACTCACTTCCTGTTGTTTTAATTTTTATGTTAGAGTATATTCTTCCTACTGGTAAGTATGGTGTACTGCAGAAGAGTATACAGCAGGCTGTAAGCAGCCTCACATACTTCTGCTTACTACATCTCAATTGCACCATTTTTTCCTGAATTTGATTTAATTTTGTGTTGGGGATCGGTCTCAACAAAAGCACTTCTTGCCAGGGTAGAGTCGTGGGAAAATAAAGACAGGAACCACAAAACAGTAATGGGAGGGAGTTTCAGGGATTATTCAGATCCTGAAAAATAACCCATGCTTATTGTTCCATAGGTGTTTATACCAAACATAAACTGGGGGAGAAGGTAACAAAGGCTACATTAACATGATAGCGTGAGACTTCCCATCATCAGCATTCTGTTGCCTAGGTATCAGGACTTCTCAAGTCAGGTTTACTCACATACACTGGTCACATAGGCAGAAAACACCCCTTCCCCAGAAGATCTCAGTTACAAAGGAAGGAGCAGAAGGACACTGGCATATCCTGAACACTTATCAGATGGTGCTGAGTTTTCTTAACTTCCAAAAGGGGCCAAGCAGCCACCTCCTGAACTAAAAGGTGTGATTAAGCCTTGTTATTCCCCAAACTCTGACCATCAGATAAGGTAGGAAATGGGCCTGCATTTCTTGGCCCCCACAGTTTTGTGCTTATTTTTCAACACTTGTAGGAACAGAAAGCTCTCTCTCTCGCGCCCTCTCTCTCTGTCTCTCTGTCTCTCTCTCTCCCCCTCTCTGTCTCTGTCTCTGTCTCTGTCTCTCTCTCTCTCTCTCACACACACACACACACACACACACACACACATCATAGAGCCTGGGTATGTAGTATGCTGTGCCAGTAAGCTTACGTAATTGTATCAGGTTTTCACATTGACAAAGCCAACTCATGATGTGTTTCTCTGAATATGTCTTGGTCATTTAATAATTTATGACTATAATGAATTACATGTGTAGTATATACTGACTGATGAGAATGAAATTAAATATTAAAACTAATAATCATTTGGCAAAATGAATACTATTTTTACCTTGCACCGTTGTTGCCATTAGGAGTTTTTCATTTCAAACACTTGTTTATTTAATTGATGCTGGTACGGCTTCAGACCCTCCAGGTGAGAGCTTACAGTCATGTTACTATATACTTCTTAACTTCTGTCACAAGGCTTAGTTACTTGAATAGTTAAAACTTAATTTTCCCATTTGAAAACTAAACACATGGCTGCTACCTGTGCAAACTGTAAAACCAGTCTTCACTGAGGTGACAGTGAGGACCGTTGCCACTGCCTGACGTGAAGCTGTAATGTGATTTGTTTCTTGGGTGTAAAACTGACCTCTGGGTGATTGGTGTTTTCAACTTGTGTAACACACTTCCCTCAAAAAATTGCATTACCAGTTAAATAGTCTATAAATGTTAAATATAAGCCAAAATACAAGTCATCAGAAGGAACCTTTATTACAACCAAAAAATTGATGTTGTATTTTGTCATGTTTATACAATTTGTCATTTTATACACACAAGCATTCTGATTATGTATTATCTGAATTGGCCACATTATATGGCAATACTGGCTTCACAGAAAGAGTGTGGTAATACTCCTCCCATTCTGTTCTATGGGGCAGTTTGAGGAGCACTGGTGTTAGCTTTTCTCTGAAGGATCGGTGGAAGTTGGCAGTGAAATCTCCAGTCTAAAACTTTTCCTTCTTGGGGCACTGTTTCTGCCTTGATTCCATTGTCAGTTGTAGATCAGTCAGGTGTTTGTCCTTTGATTTAATTTTAGCAGACTATAGTAGTCTGGGAATTTACCCGTTCTTGGGGTGGTGGGCACACAGGCTGCACTGTCTTTCAAACTTGGCTCTAACCATACAATAACCATATTTAAGGCTTGCATGGCATTCCCACTATTAAATACAGGTTTTAATGACGGCATTCTTAAAAGATTTCTCTGGGTAAATTGCAGTTTTACAACTTACATTGGACAGTTAATATTTAATTATTATTACCTTTTAAATGTTCCTAGAGTTAATAAATTCATGGAACGTGAAGGTCGCAGACCCCGTCTTCTTGTGGCAAAAATGGGGCAAGATGGCCATGACAGAGGAGCCAAGGTCATTGCTACAGGATTTGCTGATCTTGGTTTTGATGTGGACATAGGCCCTCTTTTTCAGGTATGTATTGAAATTATTTTCAAGAAGTCTAACAAATTCTGCATTTTCCAATGTATATAATTCACTTAATTTATGATTAAAAATAAAAACTCATGTTAACTCTGATTTTTGTGAATGTAAATGTCAGTTGGGAATGAAATGTTATAAGGCTTTGGATAGTGAAGTTTTATTATTGTAGTTTTTGGTATGTATGGTAGGTAAAGATTACTTTGAAAATTCCTTGGGGAAATTTTTTGTTCTAACTTAGACTTAATTGGTGAATTCCAGTCCCAGAAACACATACAAGATTGGTGTTCATTGTATCGCTAGCTTCGTTATCACTCAGAATGTGACGATGAGGGACTGGGAAGTGGAACGTTGAGGAAAGAACCCCAGTGCATTGTTTCACCCTTACCTTTCTCTGTCTTCTGTGTGCTCAGACCCCCCGTGAAGTCGCCCAGCAGGCTGTGGACGCAGATGTGCATGCTGTGGGTGTCAGCACACTTGCTGCTGGTCACAAAACCCTCGTTCCTGAGCTTATCAAAGAGCTTACTGCCCTGGGACGGCCAGACATCCTTGTCATGTGTGGCGGTGTGATTCCACCACAGGTATTTTTCTTCTTCATACTTTTCTGGACATATGTACATGTACATGTGTACACACATAGACACTCACACACAGCTTTTCCTGGAGTTACTAACAGGAGTGCAGTTAAGGGTTTACTTATAGGAGCAGGGGTGACTCGAAAGCAGATGCATCACTAAAAAGCCCTCCCTGACACTGGCGAAGACTTAAGAAAGCTGACTCTCTGGAGCTCTCTGCAGGACTTAGGCAGCTTTGTTGCTCAGTCTCCTCCAGCAGCAGTACATTGGTTCTGTAGCCTTGGGGTGGGGTCCTTGTCAATCTTGCAGCTTTCAGCTATCCCAGGCATGTGAATTTTGTTTTCTTCTGAGTCTTAGGAATCGCCTTGCTTTTCCCTCAAGGGAAGGTTTCAATGATTCAGAGAAAATTGCTGTGTAAAACAACACATATATACTGCCTACCCCCATGCATATGTATCAGGCTATGAAACTGGAGACAATGTAGGACTAACACATAGACAGACAGACAGACAGACAGATAGTAGATAGATAGATAGACAGACAGACTGACAAGCAGACAGACAGACAGGCATAGTTGGAAAAATAGATAGATAGATAGATAGATAGATAGATAGATAGATAGATACATAGATACATAGATACATAGATACATAGATAGGCAGGCATGTTTCTCAGGATGAACTGGTTTTAGATACAGAGACAAGTTATGCCTCGGTGATTTCACTGGGTAAATTCTGCACACAGTGAGCACTGTTATTTTTTATTAAGGTTATATTTTAATTCATTATATAAAATTTAATTTAGCTTTTTTCAAAAAATTGTATGAGAAAACCACCAGGAACTTATGATAGCTATCTACCATCTCCATATTCAGTTAACAGTGACAGAGAGATTCGGATAGAAGCAATGGGCTTCCCAATATAGAGAGAAAGATGGTGTAAATGCAGTGTGTTTGTACTTGGGCAGCAGTATAGAGGCTTTGGATGGGTCTTTTAGGTAGCTTGCATCTGTTGGAGTGTTCCTCATTCATTTCTTTGATAGCCCCATACTTGAATGGTTCTCTACCCCACAGTTCTGTCCTTTGCTTAGCTCTGTAAGCTACTTTACTAGTGAAACTGTTTTGATTGAAATAACTTTTCTGAAGTGAAAAGTAACCATACTGTTAGCACATGAAATCAGCTTGTCCTGAATGTTATAGGCAATAAGGAGAGGAAGTAGATACTCAAAAAGGAATAGAGAAATGAATGATGTCAATTAATTATTGTGAGGTAAAAGAACACCACCCCATGTTATTACTGTTGGTTTAGAAGAATTACTTAAGATGCAAAAGGGCCTATTCCCCATCTGACTTCAATGATAACCACTTTTCCTTTTTTATTAAGATTAGAAAAAAATTGGTTTTGAGTGTATAGGAAAGTAGATACTTGTAGGTGCTGCATAGACCCCACCAGAACATCCATCAGTAAAATGCAGTTTCGCATCTAGGTGTACAATCTTTATTCCTCTATTATACCTCACAAAATAAAATGGTGAGTTTATACTTCATTAAAAAATGAGAAAATAGATATGCATGAGGCTGAGATGATAAGGCGAGTGGCATCTTTTTTTCTTGTTTTCTTCCTACATTAATATGTTTTTTTAAAATTTTTATTCTGTTACTGTAACAGATTTTCTAAGTAAAAAAGCTATTTTAACTCACATTTTTGGAGATTTCAGTCCATTATCTATTGTTCCTGTTATTTTTGGGAGCCTACGTTGTAGCAAGGAGAGCATGAAGAAGGACAGTTGATCACTTCAGGGTCCAACATGAAAGATGAAGAAGGAATTCTCAGGCTAGTGACCCAAAACTTCTATTAGATTCCACCTGTACTGCTTTCGCACCTTGTAGTCATGCAAAGGCCTGGGTCCAACCCTTTAACATGTGGGCCTTCGGGGGCTACTAATCGAACTGTAGTACTGGGTGTGTGTGAAATGCTCCTGTTACTCAACTTAAGGCCATATAGTTATTGAATTAGAAAGTGTAACACAGAGTGTTGAACCAAGCAGATTCCAGATGTAGCATTTACAGTAGCCTCTTTGCATAATTGTCCTCAAGTGCTTTAGGCTACCTGAGAGAACACATGGATCCTAGGTACATTTTAAAGCATGATCTGGCCTGTTGTGTGGAAGACATTGTGAAGTACCTTTTTATTTGGAGATAATTCCAAATTATTACCTAAGGTGCAAAAATAAAACAGCATAAACAACATCTGTGTGCTTTTTGCCCATATTCGGGTATTGCTAACTTCTAACCCACCCACTAAGGTACATTTTGCAAAGCTTGTGTGAGAATTAGGCAAGTATGACCTTTGAGTTAGAGAATTTTAGAGTTCCCCAAAACTCACCAGCTGTCTGTAGCTCAGCTGTCAGGATAATGCCATGGAACACTGCATTATTAGAAAAGGAAAACGAGCTGGCAGCCTCTCAACCAGCCTGTTCTTAACCTGGAATTGTTGTTACCAGATGCTACAGTCATTCTTAGGAGCTCCTAAAACATGTAGCACCCACTCTTTCAAACAGTGCTGTAGGGCCAGTGCTGGGGATATGGAGATGATTGGACATGCACCCTCTTCTCAGAAATTCAGGCAAGAAAGACACAGGTTCAGGAGTATGTGTTAAATGCTATTATAAAACATCTAGTATTGTAAGAAGGGTACAAAGGTAGGAAGGGCTTCTTGGCAGATAATTGGTCTGAATTGTAATTTATTCTCTAGTTTTGACCATTTGTATTGTAAGAAGGGTACAAAGGTAGGAAGGGCTTCTTGGCAGATAATTGGTCTGAATTGTAATTTATTCTCTAGTTTTGACCATTTAAAAATGAGAAAAAAGACCACTGTTGCAACAGTTAAACACAGACTGTATCATCTGTATGGTAAAGGTCAAGCCTCACAGCATACACTAAATTTGCTATTGTAGTTAAATGTGTTCTGCTGTTAACAGAGCCTAAAGCCCATGGTGGTGCTTGTGCCCTGGGAATCCTTGCACTAAAACAGTGGCTGTCACTAAATAAGCTAATGACCTGCTGCCGCAGGACAGAAAAACAACCAGTCCTCCTAAACAGAAAGCTGATTACCATGAGGGCAGATTCACGATGTCACTGTTCTGGTGACAGAGACGTGTCCAAGAGAAAATAGACTGATACTAAGTTTAGCACAGAGAACGATAAGCAGTAAGGATTTAAAGAATGGAAAATTAGGTTTTAAAGTACAGTTCCTTCTCATTAGGGCCACATAGCTTCACGTTGCAGACAACAACCGGCAGGTTCTGGTTTAGACATGGGGGTCTGAGCGTAATGCTGCTGGTTATTGTTAACTGCCCCATCAAGAAAGGCATTTGTTTCAGCTCCACATGCAAACAGTGTACCAGGTGAGAAACCTTTGGGCATTGATGAAGAAGAAGAAAGGGAAAGGTGTACACATTCATGCAGGCACGTATGTATAAAGTATGTTTCTTCGAAGTTGGAATAATGTCTCTATTAACCAAGTAAATATGTCCAACAGGATTATGAATTTCTGTATGAAGTTGGTGTTTCCAATGTGTTTGGTCCTGGAACGCGGATTCCCAAAGCCGCCATTCAAGTACTTGATGATATTGAGAAGTGTTTGACAGAGAAGCAGCAATCTATATAACATCTGGATCTGTAGTTATGACCAAAGAAGATAGTAAAGCTATGTCTTCAGGTAATTCCAACATCTGTTGTTGTGCCTGTCTTGGCAGCCTTGCAGTAAAAGACCCTGATTATAAAATGCAGTCCTGCTAATACACATATTTAAAGAATATGAGCTTGAAAGTAAAAATCTCTAAATGGTATCTATACCAAATATTTTTAAATACATTATTTTGAAAATGAAAATGACATACTGCTAAGAAATAACTAGTAAAACAATTTCTTAAAAATAATTAAACTTTTATTTTGTTTTGATTTTTGAGGCAGGCTCTCACTATGTGTCCTTGGATATTCTGTAACTCACTAAGTAGACCAGGTTGGTCTTAAACTCGTAGAGATCTACCTGCCTATGCCTCCCAAGTGCTGGGATTAAAGGTTGTGCCAACATGCCTGGCAAAATTGAACTCTACATATAACAATTTGACTGATTCCTTCTGTCAATTTAGTGTTGATTTGGGTACTAGAAACTCGAGTTCTTGTGTTAATGAGTTAGCAAAATAATAACATTTATCTTGGAAAAGATAGTATAGGGTATTTTTGTATGGAAATAGATTGGGGTTATGATCCTCAGCCAGGTCTACCATTGCTTCAATAAAAGTATTGTGTCACACTCTGCACAGTGGAATAGGGGACAGACAGATACACTGTCTAGAATTGTTCAGTTCATTCTTAGCATGAGAATGTGATATTGTTAAAGTCAGGCCTGCCTCCAAACTCAGGAAAAGATGTTGTGAATGCTTTCTTAAATGAAGTGCTGATGGTCATATGGATTCTTCTAGAGTGCTGATTTAAGTCTGTTACATAAAATCAGCAAGCCTTCAGATAGAAACAGGCTGATTTGTATAGATCGTCTTATTAAAGATGAGTGACCTTAAATAATTTATTCTTTAAAGGACGAGAATAGTTCTTTATTAGCATAAGGCATTCAATGAAGGTGAAGTAAGAAATGAGGGTACTTCTGTAAATTTCTGTATTATAAATCAGATAGTAGGGTTTTGAAGGGCATAATCACATATTGCTGTGGAATTAGACTACTCTATAATGCAGTTTAATTTTCAGAACATGACTTGTAGAGGGCATCATGACTACTATTGTTCTCATTTCAGAGATGAGCACTTTGACTTCATGGTCAGCAATATATTCATTGTGTTATCTTATGTGCCTTTTATAAAGAAATATATATTCAATAAATATGTTATTCCTTTGTTGTGTTCCATTATGTGATTGGTAACTTGATATGTACCATGTTTTATATATTTATAATTCCTGACATTTCTCTTTGAAGATCACTTTGAGAAGAAGAGTCATCAAAAAGCTACTAGATTTTGTTTTTCTTGTGTTTTTTTGCCCAAATATCAAAGTAATAAAGTCAATAATCTCACTATTTTAAAATATTTCCTGAAGTATGCAGAAACACAATGCATAGGGTGGTAAATTTGGCCTTGCACTCGATTAAGTGTTTATCACTATTATGTGTAGAAAATGCCAGCATTTAAACATTTTACTGTTCATTTATTTCAGAACATTCCAAAGGAAATATTCTGTTTAATTTTTCTGTCTTTGCATAAAATTCTCTGTGTTTACCAATAGGCCCTTTGGAATTAGACGATGACCAGGTATACAGAGAAAGTGAATGTTCTATGGTCATCACATGTCACAAAACAGAAAAAAGTTAGGAAGGCATCTGCTGCCTTATGTCTTCCTAATGGGACTGAAATCAAAACAGAATGTTTTAGTGATATTATAAAGCACATTCAAAATACACTGCAACGAGGATTTACTTTACTGAGATGCCTGGGTCAAAGGTTAGTGTCTCCCCCAGCTGCTAAAATGTTCAGAGCCACATCTTAACCCGAGCATTCATCTTTTATCAAACGTTGGTTTTGTGAACCATAGGATGGGCCAAGGTGACAAAGTCATATACCATGTGGCATAGAACACAAATCTTTAAGTATGTTCAGATAAAGAATAAACAGATCAGTGAGAAGCAGTACACCCTTGCCCACACAGTGCGGAACTGCAGAGAGAAGAAAGCCTCCATTTCAGTTAGGGTATAATGAGAACAGTTACCAGGGAGAGGGATGTCTTTATGATTTAATATGAGGAATTTCCTCACACCACTGAACAGAACCTACAGAAGATTCCAAGGAGGCAGCTGCTCTCAGGCACAAACTGAGACAGGCTTTCTGAAGTAGGTGGTCGGGAGGGAAGATAAACGGGGTCTGGGGCAGCAGTTGCAGGTCCAGCACTGTTCTAGGCTATTCAGGAAAGGTATTGGGCCCCTTCAGAGAGCTCCTGAGTGGATCAGATGGGCCATTTAGGATCCCCTCTCATTTGATTAAAGCAACTGAATAAGAACTTGACTTATAAAGTTTCTTCTCAGTATCATTAAAGAGTCATTAAAGTATCATTAAAGAATGATTGATGTAGAGTGAGTGTGTGTGTGTGTGTGTGTGTGTGTGTGTGTGTGTGTGTCTGTGTCTGTGTCTGTCTGTCTCTCATTCATTCTGTGTACATGCATTCCACAGAACTGACTGTTATTATCTTTCTACTATAATCTCAGGTGACTAACTCTGGAAGCCACCTAACTAGAGAGACTGTATTAGCAGTTAGGGGATGGTTTTGAATTCCTGCATGGAGAAGGTCGTGAACCAGAGAGTCATAACCTGTCCATGTTTGGTATCCAACATGGCAGCCCCAAATATAGAAAATGTAGTGGCATTTCATTTATATTTTAATAAATAAAGCTTGCCTGAATATCAGAGAGTAAAACAGCCCCACTGGTCAGTAACACACACATTTAATCTCAGTAGCCATACTAGTTTGCCATAGAAACCAGGCAGTAGTGGTGCACACCTTTAATTCCAGACCTAGAGAGGATTATAAGACAGCAGGAGACAGCTCTCAGACACAGTCTCATTCTGAGATTCCTGGAGGCAGGATGGCTATTTTGGACTCAGGTAGAGGTAAGAGCCAGTGGCTGGTTGCTTTGTTTTTCGGATCTTCAGGTTGAACCCCAATTTCTCTTTTGAGTTTTTATTCTTGCTTCAAGAAACAAGTATGTATTTGGTGATAGAAAAACTGAGCCTGGATGCAAGCTCTTGCTCTGAAACCTCCAGTCTTCTACAGCCATGCTGTTTGTCTCTGGTCATGGGGCCTGAACTCTCTTCAAAGCCCTCATCCTGTTGTTGCTTCTCTGTCCATCCATAGTGTTAGTAATTTTCCTGAGTTATTAGTAGTGTATTCCTCAATAGTCCACCTAGATATTCTCTGGAAAAATCTGCCCCATCTAAAACCTAACAAGTTTATATGGCGATAATAGCCGTCATCAGCTAGAATATGCACAACCTTGCATTTTCTCACCAAGACAGAGATAATGAACATGCAACTGAGGTCAATTTTTCTTTTTGTAACTTTTAAATTTTGTTAGAATGAAGCAAGAATAGCTGTTGTACCCAGGCAGGACGCCAAAGACCATCAAGAGGCCAAAACCGATGCAAAAGCAAGGATATTCTCTCTCTCTCTCTCTCTCTCTCTCTCTCTCTCTCTCTCTCTCTCTCTCTCTCTCTCTCTCTCTCTCACCATCCTGCAGAACAAAGGCAAAATTGCAAGGACCTCGAGAGGGAAGTTGGGCCTTCTTTTAAGCCTCACCGAGGGGAGTGTCTAAGGAAGTTAGGTCATTTTAGATATGATTGGCATAAGGAAGTGGAGATCATATTAGTACGTCTTAATTGGCTAGGGCTAGTGAGGGATTAGTCAGGGCTGTAGTTTTTCATTTTGGGGCGGGCCTGGACAAGTCCCAGGTCCTGTCCTTGAGCTACTATAGAGACCGGCTCAGGCCTGGCCTAGTACTGCATATACCAGGCCTTCCCTTGTTGTTGGGGTGTTAGAGATGGATTGTCCTTTACTTGTGGCATTTTCTCAGAAACTGCTTGATCAATCTCAGGAGACTGAAATCAAGGCCTGATCTGAGAGAAGACTGAGCAGCCTGTTGCTGCATCTGTTCGGTTCTTTCAAGCTTTGTATATGTTAGTGGGGTATGGCGTGATGTTTTGTTAAATACATCATTGCTTCATGATTTTAACATTGTAATTAGTATATTCATCACCTTGAATTTCCCTTATTCCTTTAAGACAAAGAGGTACAGATCCTCTTTTGAATGTAGTTTTAAAGAGTAAACTTTATAGAAGTTGAGAGAAGAGGGCCTGTGCCAAGACTGAAGAGAGCTGAGGTACAGGGAAGTTGGTTAACCCGCGTAACATGGAGTTGGGATAGGGTGGATAAGTTGTGAGTTCTTGCAGCATCATTTTGGAGTGGAATTCCGAGGGTTTGAGTGTAATGTGTTTATTGATTCCGGCTGGGGGAGATTGAATTTTCCTCGTCCTGTTCAAACATCCTGGTTGTTGGTTTTCCTTTGCCTGTGCTTCCTTGCCTGGAATTTCAACCTTCATAGACAGTGAAATCTTCCTTGACATTTTCTCCGAGAAGTAACTCCTTTTCTGATACTGTACCCTGCGGGTCCTAGTCCTAGCTGCCTTGTCCACCTGAGCTCTGGTCTCATCTCCTTGTCTCAGTGAGACGGACACACTCTGCTTACGTTTAATTTCCTATACAGTGTGAGTAGAAAACTCTCCAAGCAGTAGAATGGCCCAAACAAACACATAACAGCGATGGCAAAACTAAACATTATACAAACATGACGTTGGGTGCTTACCTTCTACCATTTAAATAAAATGTAACCCAAACTGGACCAAATATAAAAATAATAGCTAACAAGAGACTGAACTTGACAGTAATCTGTTGAATGTGATATCAAAAGCACAGGCAATATCAGGGGGAAAGTACAATGTTTTGACATCAGAACAATTAAAAATTTGTTTATTTCTGTCCTGACCCAGTAGTTTTTCACTAGGGAGTTGTTCAGTGTCCATGAGTTTGTGGATGTTTCTGTTGTTTTGAAATCTACTTTTAATCTATGGTGGTCTGATAGAAAATGGGGTATTTAAATTTTCTTGTGTCTATTGGGACTTCCTGGGAGGCTCTTGTCTAAGGGGAGGTGGGAGTTGAATGTGGAGGACAGGGGAGGTGGGACCGTGGGAGAGAGGGGAAATGGCAGTCGGAATGTAATATACGAGAGAAGAATAAAAATAAAAAATTAAAAATGTATGCCTCAAAGTACATTCTCTACACAAGAAGCTTGGAGCTTGCTCAGTGAAAGAATTACGGGAGTAGTGTGTTTTTATAAGTGTCTGATCTGCAGAATATATGAATAGTTTCCAGCCCAAGGTCAAAGCAAAAGCATAAATATTCCAGTTGTAGGCAACGGGGGTGGAGTGGATAGAAGGTGCTGAGGTTATAAAGACACTTGTTGCTCCCGCAGAGGGTCTGGATTCTGTTCCCAGCACCGCGTGGCCACTCACAACTCTAACTCCAGTTCCAGGGATTGTGACTCCTCCTCTTCTGGCCTCTGCAGCAGCAGTGTGCATATGGCACACATTCGTATATGCAGGCAATACATATACATATGAAAGAAAAAAATCTAGAAAATAAAAAGTGGACAGAATTTGACAGGGATTAGAGATGGGGTGTGGGTCTGGTTTGGGTTGGGAAGAGTAGGGATGAATGTCATCAAAATACAGTGCTTGTATTCCATTCTCAACTCATGAAATTCTTTTTTTTAAAAAAAACTGGGCAAAAGACTTAAACAGACATTTCTCCAAGTCAATCCTGTAGCTGTCCAAAGCACAGGAGAAGATATTCACCATCACCACTTCCTAGTCTTTAAATGTAAATCAGTACCAAGTGGCATTTCATTTCCCCCTGTAAGAATGTCTGTTGCCTAGTCTAAAAGTTGTGGGGGAAATAGGCACCTTGTTCATTGCCTGTAGAAACTTACTGTGGTTCATCTATTGTGGAGAAGAGTTTAAGTCCTGCAGCCAACTAAACATGATTGCACTTGTAGGTGTGTAGGTTTGCTTTTGTTTTTAAATGTTTTAAAAAGGTGAGCACAGGAAATCAAGCATATTTGTGCAACAGTTGTCTTGTACTGACTGTCACCTCAGTCTGTATTTTGAATACTGAAATATGATAGTGTTTGTAGGTTCTGTAAGGAAATCACTGCCCAGTTTTCATGATGGAATGCATGACTTGATAAGAGGAGACCACAGACCCTGGTCCCTGACCCCACTACAGTAAGAAGGTGGGAACTATCTTCCACATGCCACTTGACAGAGCCTGGCGTGTTGATCTTTTACTTCACCACTTTAATTATTTTTTCTTTTCATTTTACATACCAACTGCAGTTCTCCCTCCCTCCCCTTCTCCTGTCCTCCTACCTCCCCTCATCCCACGCTCCATCCACTCCTCGGAGGCAGTAAAGCCTTCCTTGGGAAGTCAATGAAGTCTGGCATACCAAGTTGAGGCATGACCACCACCTTCCCCCACCTCGCATCCAGGTGAGCAAGGTATTCCATCATAGGGAATCGACTCCAAAAAGCCAATTCATGCACCCGGGATAAGTCCTGATCCCATTGCCAGGGGCCCCACAAACAGATCAAGTCACACAGCTCTCGCCCACGTTTAGAGGGCCTAGTTTGGTCCTATGCAAGCTCTCCAGCTGTCAGTCCAGAGTCAGTGAGCTCCCACTTGCTCAGGTCAGCTGTCTCTGGTTTTCCCCATCATGATCATGACTCCCCTTGCTCATATGATCCCTCTTTCCTCTCTTTAGCTGAACTTCAGGAGCTCAGCCCAGTGTTTGGCTGTGGATCACTGCATCTGTTTCCATCAGTTACTGGATGTAGGTTCTATGATGACAGTTAAGGTAGTCACTAATCTGATTACAGGGGAAGGCCAGTTCAGACATCCTCTCCACTATTGCTTGGAGTCTTAGCTGGGGTCATTCTTGTGGATTCCTGCCAGTTTTCTTAGCACCAGGTTTCTCCCTAACCCCATAATGGTTCCCTCTACCAAGATATCTCTTTTATTGCTCTCCTACTCTGTCCCTCCCCCAACTCAACCATCCGTTTCCCTTATGTTTCTATCTGTATCACTCCCCTTTTACACCCCCTCCACTCAATTTACCCAGGAGATCTTAACTATTTCCCCTTCCTGGGCCCTCTATACATGTCCCTCTTAGGGTTCTTTTTACCTAGCTTTTCTGGGGCTGTTAATTGTAGCATGATTGTCTTTTGTTTTGCATCTCATACCCATTTATGAGTGCATATACATACCATGCTTGTCTTTCTGAGTCTGGGTTACCTTACTCAGGATGGTTTTTCCTAGTTTTGCCCATTTCAAGATGTCTTTGCTTTTTACTGCTGAGTAGTGCTCCATCATGTAAATGTATCACAATTTTTTATCCACTCTTCAGTTGAGGAGATTCTGGGTCTCCAGTCCCTTTGTTTGTTTGTTTGTTTGTTATTTCTCTATGTTACAGCTGCCTCTGCCTCCTGAGTGCTAGGATTAAAGTCTTGTACCACCACTACCCAGTGACTTAACCATTTACAAAACTTAAAACTAAACATCTTTTCTAGGCTATTAAGTCTACAAGACATTATTTTATCAATCTGACAGATAGATATCAATGTTCATAGTGGCATTATTTGTAAGAGTGAAAAGGCAGAGGCAATCCAAGTTTCTGTCTACTGACAAAATGTGGGATGTATTTGCAATGGAATAGCCCGCTGGAATAGGAAACAATATTAATACATGCTACCATATGAACAGAACTAGAAGGCATTGTGCTAAGGAAAACAAGCAAGTCACAACAGACAAAGTCTGTACTTGTACGAGTACTTACGTGCTTATAAGAGATTATTATAGAGCTGTATACAGAGTTTCAACTGAAGAAGATAAAAAAGTTCCTGGAGTTGGATAATGGTGTTGATTGCAAAACAATATGAATGCATAAAATCTATTGAATTGATATAATCAGTTTTGCATTTTTCATATCTTGTTATGATTATGTATTTGGGATAATAATGCCCGGCTCTATCTAGTCGCTACTCCAAGTATAGATGCTAGTATTTTTTTTTCTCTTTTCTTTTTTTTTTCTCTTTTCTTTTTTTTTATTAAATTATAAAAGTTTCCATTTCAGCCCCTCCTCCCAACACCCTCCCACTCCCCCCACTCCCTCTCCTCCTCCCTCTCCATCCCCTAGAGCAGTCAGGGTTTCCTGCCCTGTGGGAAGTTCAAGTTCCTCCCCCCTCCCTCCAGGTCCAGGGAAGATGAGAGTCCAAACAGACTGGAGCGCCAAAATCCAGTATATGCAGAGGAAGCAAGTCCCAGTGTCATTGTCAATGGCTTTTCAAAAAGGCTCCGGGCCAGCCACATTCAGAGAATCTGGTTGGATCACGTCCTCGTTCAGTCCCAGTCCAACAGGCCTTGGTGAACTCTCATTATATCAGTCCCCTTGTATCAGTGGGTGCTCGCATCCCTCGCAGTCCTGATTACTTTTTTTATTTTCTTCATCCTTCTGTTCCTCATTTGGACTGTGGAGTGCTCAGTTCGGTGTTCCAATATGGGTCTCCATCTGTATCGCCATCCAACGTCGGATGAAGGTTTCCTGTGCCCTTGCCTTCTTTGCTCACGATCTCTTTCCTTCTGCCTCTCATTTGGACCTAGGGAGCTAGGTCCAGTGTTCCAACGTGGTTCTCCGCCTATATCTCCATCCATCTCCAGATGAGGGTTCTATGGTGACATGCAGAATATTCATCAGTATGGTTGTGGGCCAAGGCCGGTTCAGGCACCCTCTCCTCTGTCCAGAGAACCATCTGGGGATCTCTCCTTGGACCGGGGATCCCCTTTATAATCAAGTCTCTTGAAAACCCTAAAATGATTCCCTTAGTTGAGGTATATACTTGCCTGATCCCATATCCATCCTTCCTCCCTCCCCCCATCCCAGTCCCCCGATCTTTCCCCAATCCTCCCCTATTCCCTTCTCTCTAACCCTCTCCCTTTCCGACAACCCTCCCACCCCACCCCCCATGCACCCTAGGTTACCTGGGACTCTTGTCTATTTCCTACCTCCTGGCGGGTAGCTATATAATCTTCATCAGGTTCATCTTCTCATTTAGCTTCTCTAGGATCACGAATAATAGGCTCAAAGACCTTTAATTATGGTTAGAATCCACTTATGAGTGAATACATACCGTGTTCCTCTTTTTGGGTCTGGCTTACCTCACTCAGTAAAGCGTTTTCTATTTCCATCCATTTGCATGCAAAATTCAAGATGTCATTGTTTTTTACCGCTGAGTAAAACTCTAATGTGTATATGTTCCACACCTTTTTTAACCATTCTTCTATTGAGGGGCACCTAGGCTGTTTCCAGGTTCTGGCTATTATAAATAGTCCTGCTATGAACATAGTAGAACAAATGCTTTTGTAGTATGTTAGGGAATCTCTAGAGTATATTCCCAAGAGTGGAATTGCTGGGTCCTGAGGGAGGTTGACTCCCAGTTTCCTGAGAAACCGCCACACTGATTTCCACAGTGGCTGCACAAGTTTGCATTCCCACCAACAATGGATGAGTGTTCCCCTCATTCCACATCCTCTCCAGCATAGGCTATCATTGGTGTTTTTGAGTTTGGCTATTCTGACAGGTGTAAGATGATATCTCAAAGTTGTTTTGATTTGCATTTCCCTGATCGCTAAGGAGGTTGAGCATGACCTTAAGTGCTTTTTAGCCATTCGAAGTTCATCTGTTGTGAATTCTCTGTTAAGTTCAGTACCCCATTTTTTAATTGGGTTAATTAGAGTTTTAGTGTCTAGTTTCTTGAGTTCTTTGTATATTTTGGAGATCAGACCTTTATCTGTTGAAGGGTTTGTGAAGATCTTTTCCCAGTCAGAAGGTAGCCTTTTTGTCTTACTGACAGTGTCCTTTGCTTTACAGAAGCTTCTCAGTTTCAGTAGGTCCCATTTATTTATTGTTTCTCTTATTGTCTGCGCTCCTGGGGTTCTGCTTAGGAAGTGGTCTCCTGTGCCTATATCTTGTAGACTACTTCCCACTTTCTCTTCTATCAGGTTCAAAGTGGTCGGATTAATGTTGATGTCTTTTATCCATTTGGACCTGAGTTTTGTGCATGGTGATAGATATGGATCTATTTTCGTTCTTCTACAGGTTGACATCCAGTTATGCCAGCACCATTTGTTAAAGATGCTATCTTTCTTCCATTGTATAGCTTTAGCTCCCTTGTCAAAAATCAGGTGTTCATAAGTTTGTGGGTTAATACCCGGGTCTTCTATTCGATTCCATAGGTCGACTTCTCTGTTGTTATGCCAATACCAAGCTGTTTTCAATACTGTTGCTCTGTAATAGAGTTTGAAGTCAGGGATGGTAATGCCTCCAGAGGTTCCTTTATTGTATAAGATTGTTTTGGCTATCCTGGGTTTTTTGTTTTGCCATATAAACTTGATTATTGTTCTCTCAAGGTCTGTGAAGAAGTTTGATGGGATTTTGATGGGAATTGCATTGAATCTATAGATTGCTTTTGGTAGAATTGCCATTTTTACTATGTTGATTCTCCCAATCCAAGAGCAGGGAAGGTCTTTCCATTTTCTGGTATCCTCCACAATTTCTTTCTTCAAAGACTTAAAGTTCTTGTCAAATAGGTCTTTCACTTCCTTGGTTAGAGTTACCCCAAGATATTTTATGCTATTTGTGGCTATCATGAAAGGTGATGTTTCTCTGATTTCCCTCTCTGCTTCTTTATCCTTTGTGTATAGGAGGGTTACTGATTTTTTGGAGTTGATCTTGTATCCTGCCACATTACTAAAGATGTTTATCAACTGTAGGAGTTCTTTGGTAGAGTCTTTGGGGTCGCTGATGTACACTATCATATCATCTGCAAATAACGAAAGTTTAACTTCATCTTTTCCAATTTGAATCCCCTTGATCCCCTTATGTTGTCTTATTGCTATTGCTAGAACTTCAAGCACTATATTGAAGAGGAATGGTGAGAGTGGACAGCCTTGTCGTGTTCCTGATTTTAGTGGAAAGGCTTTGAGTTTCTCTCCATTCAATTTGATGTTAGCTGACGGCTTGCTGTATATTGCTTTTATTATATTTAGGTATGATCCTTGTATCCCCAGTCTCTCCAACACCTTTATCATAAATGGGTGTTGAATTTTGTCAAATGCTTTTTCAGCATCCAATGCAATGATCATATGGTTTTTATCTTTCAGTTTATTTATATGATGGATTACATTGATAGATTTGCGTATGTTGAACCAACCCTGCATCTCTGGGATGAAGCCCACTTGATCATAATGGATAATTTTTCTAATGTATTCTTGGATTCGGTTTGCCAGTATTTTATTGAGTATTTTTGCGTCAATGTTCATGAGTGATATTGGTCTGTAATTCTCTTTCCTGGATTTGTCTTTGTGTGGTTTTGGTATCAGGGTAACTGTAGCTTCATAAAAAGAGTTTGGCAGTGATTCTTCTGTTTCTATATTGTGAAATACATTAAGGAGTATAGGTATTAGCTCTTCCTGGAAGTTCTGGTAGAATTCTGCATTGAAACCATCTGGTCCTGGGCTTTTTCTGGTAGGGAGATTTTTAATAACAGCTTCCAATTCTTCACGACTGACAGGTCTATTTAGATTACTCACCTATTCTTGGTTCAACTTTGGTATATGGTACTTATCTAAAAAAATGTCCATTTCTTTTACATTTTCCAACTTTGTGGCATATAAATTTCGTAGTAAGATCTAATGATTCTCTGGATTTCCTCTGTGTCTGTGGTTATGTCCCCCTTTTCATTTCTGATCTTATTAATTTGCATATTCTCTCCCTGCCGTTTGATTAATTTGGATAGGGGTTTGTCGATCTTGTTGATTTTCTCCAAGAACCAGCTTTTTGATTCATTGATTCTTTGGATTGTTCTCTGTGTTTCTATTTTGTTGATTTCAGCCCTCAGTTTGATTATTTCCAGTCTTCTACTCCTCCTGGGTGAATCAGCTTCTTTTTTTTCCGAGAGCTTTCAAGTGTGCTGTTAAGTCTCCAATGTGTGCTTTCTCCGTTTTCTTTAATTGGGCACTTAGTGCTATGAACTTTCCTCTTAGCACTGCTTTCATAGTGTCCCATAGGTTTGAGTATGTTGTGTCTTTATTTTCATTAAATTCAAGGAAGACTTTAATTTCTTTCTTTATTTCTTCCTTGACCCAGGGGTGATTCAGTAGTTGACTATTCAACTTCCATGAATTTGATGGCTTCCTGGGGGTAGCACTGTTCTTGAATTCTAACTTTAATCCATGGTGGTCTGACAAGACACAGGTGGTTACTAATATTTTTTTTTGTATCTGTGGAAGTTTGCTTTGTTACCCAGTATGTGGTCAATTTTCAAGAAGGTTCCATGAGCTGCAGAGAAGAAGGTATATTCTTTCCTATTTGGGTGGAATGTTCTATAGATGTCTGTTAAGTCCATTTGATTCAATACCTCCAATAATTCTCTTAATTCTCTGTTAGGTTTCTGTCTGATTGACCTGTCCATTGGTGAGAGAGGAGTGTTGAAGTCTCCTACGATTAGTGTGTGTGGTTTGATGACTGCCTTGAGTTCTAGAAGTGTTTCTTTTACATAAGTAGGAGGCTTTATATTAGGGGTGTAGATATTCAGGATTGAGTCTTCCTCCTGAAGAATTGTTCCTGTTATGAGTATAAAATGTCCATCTCCATCTCTTCTGATTGATTTTAGTTTGAAGTCAATTTTGTTGGAGATTAGAATGGCCACACCTGCTTGTTTCTTAGGTCCGTTTGCTTGAAAACCCTTTTCCCAACCCTTTACTCTGAGTAAATGTCTGTCTTTGTGGTTGAGGTGTGTTTCTTGTAAACAGCAGAATGTTGGATCCTGTTTTCGTATCCAGTCTCTTAGTCTGTGCCTTTTTATAGGTGAATTGAGTCCATTAATATTAAGTGATATTAATGACCAGTGGTTGTTGACTCCGGTTATTATTACTTTTTGTTTGTTTGATTAATAGAGTTTGTATGTGTCCCTTCTTTGAGTTAAGCTCGTGAAGGGTCGCTAGATGTCTGAGTTATTGTAAGCAGCGCTGGCAATGTTGGACTCCTTGGGTTGCGATTTTCCTTCTATTACTTTCTGTAAGGCTGGGTTTGTGGCTGCGAATTGTTTAAATTTGTTCTTATCCTGGAATATTTTGTTTTCTCCATTGATAGTGAATGATAGCTTGGCTGGGTATATTAGTCTGGGCTTGCATCCATGGTCTCTTAGTTTCTGCAGTACCTCTATCCAGGACCTTCTGGCTTTCATGGTTTCCATAGAGAAGTCCGGTGTAAGTCTGATAGGTTTACCTTTATAAGTTACTTGCCCTTTTTCCTTTGCATCTCTTAATATTCTTTCTTTAATCTGTATGTTTTGTGTTTTGATTATTATATGGCGAGGGGATGTTTTTTTTTTTTGATCAAGCCTATTCGGTGTTCTGTATGCTTCTTGAACCTTCATAGGGATATCATTTTTTAGATTGGGAAAGTTTTCTTCTATAATTTTGTTGAATATATTTTCTGGTCCTTTGATCTGCAGTTCTTCTCCTTCTTCAATCCCTATTATTCTTAGATTTGGTTTTTTTATTGTGTCCCAGATTTCTTGAATGTTTTGTGATGAGAATTTGTTGGATTTGCTGTTTTCTTTGATCAGAGCATTTATTTTCTCTATGGTATCTTCAGACTCTGAGATTCGTTCTTCCATCTCTTGTATCCTGTTGGTTATGCTTGATTCTGTAGTCTCTGTTCGTTTACCTAGGTTTTCCATATCCAGCCGGCCCTCGTTTTGTGATTTCTTCATTGCCTCCATTTCAGTTTTCAATTCTTGAACTGTTTCCATTACCTGTTTGATTGTTTTTTCTTGGTTTCCCAGTATATCATTCATGGATTTACTCATTTCTTCGATGTTTTTTTTTAATATTTTTCATCCATTTCTTTACTCATTTCTTCAATCTTTTTGTTATACTTCTCATCCAGTTCTTTAAGGGATTTATTCATATCCTGTTTAAGGGACTCTATTGCTTTCATAAGGGCATTTTTTCCCGCTTCTTCTGAATTAAGAGGTTCAAGTCTTTCTATTGTAGGGTCATTGGGTTCTGGTGTTTTCATGTTGCTTTTTAGATTGTTGGAGGAGTTCTTGCCTTGGCGTCTGCCCATCTCTTCCTTCAAATGCTCTCTACTGGATCTTCTAGTACCAGGTCAGGTTCCCTTGTTGGGCAGGGACTTCACTGACAGAAGGCCTACCTTTCCTCAGGCAGTCTATTGAAACACAGGCACTCCCTACTACCGGGTTGCACTCACAACCCAGGCCCAGCGAGCAAGGGAGTTGCTCTGGGGAGATCTTGTGGCCCCAGAGGGAAGGGGGGAAGAGAGGAAGGTGTACCTGGAAAAAGGCTGGGACGGGATTCAGGAGAGCTCCGCAGGGAGGAGTCGCCTCTACCTGGTGACCAGATTGTCAAGGAGGGCGGGGAAAGGCTGAATTCCTCCTAGCAGAAGCCCTCTGGCCAGGAGAAAACTCACCACTCCTCCAATGGAAGTCTGCTAGAAGTACACTCTCTCTTGCTGGCCAGGAATGTGATTGAGCTGGATAAAGGCTGGGAAGGGATTCAGGAGAGCTCCGCAGGGAGGAGTCGCCTCTGCCTGGTGACCAGATTGTCGAGGGGGGCGGGGAAAGGCTGAATTCCTCCTAGGGGAAGCCCTCTGGCCAGGAGAAAACTCACCCCTCCTCCAATGGGAGTCTGCTAGAAGTTCACTCTCTCCTGGATAAAGGCTGGGATGGGATTCAGGAGAGCTCCGCAGGGAGGAGTCGCCTCTGCCTGGTGACCAAATTGTCGAGGGGGGCGGGGAAAGGCTGAATTCCTCCTAGGGGAGGCCCTCTGGCCAGGAGAAAACTCACCCCTCCTCCAATGGAAGTCTGCTAGAAGTTCACTCTCTCTTGCTGGCCAGGAATGTGATTGAGCTGGATAAAGGCTGGGACAGGATTCAGGAGAGCTCCACAGGGAGGAGTCGCCTCTGCCTGGTGACCAGATTGTCGAGAGGGGCGGGGAAAGGCTGAATTCCTCCTAGGGGAGGCCCTCTGGCCAGGAGAAAACTCACCCCTCCTCCAATGGGAGTCTGCTAGAAGTTCACTCTCTCCTGGATAAAGGCTGGGATGGGATTCAGGAGAGCTCTGCAGGGAGGAGTCGCCTCTGCCTGGTGACCAGATTGTCGAGGGGGGCGGGGAAAGGCTGAATTCCTCCTAGAGGAAGCCCTCTAGCCAGGAGAAAACTCACCCCTCCTCCAATGGAGGTCCTAGATGCTAGTATTTTCATTAATCTTTTAGAAATTCTGTTAAAACTTTTTATGTATATTTTTTAATTGCATCAATGTCTTGCACTACTTGTGTACCTGGTGCCTGCAGAGGTCAGAAGAGAACTGGATCCCATGGAGCCGGAGTTACAGATGAGTGTAACCTGCCATGTAGGTGCTAAGAACCAAACCAAGGTCCTCTGGAAGAGCAGCTGGTCTTACCTGCTGACCCACTTCTCCAGCCCCTATGGTATTGATCTCATTGTGTGTCTCCTACTGCTGCTATATGTAAGAAAAATGAAAAAAAAAATGAATCACAGAGAAAAGGCAGATCATTTAGAAAGCTGTACAGTTAAAGAATTTGAATTTTTACTCTTAAGGCTGCAAAGAGCCACACAGGAATTTTAACTGTATGGAGAAGACACATGTGGTATAGCACAGCTGCGGTGTGTGCGCTGCTTTCTGTGGAGAAGAGTGGAGATAAAGAGTTAAGAGCTTACTATAGGGATGTGTCAGAGAGATTCTAAGCATGTAAGTTTATCTCCTTAGGTAGTTTCTTCTCAGAGATGCCAGTGATGTAGAGGATATGATCATACTTGAAAAGACTGACTTGTAGAAACTGACTTGTATCCTTAGAAAGATCTCTGCATATCTATTGTTTGCTGTGTAAATCTTTTGTCTCTCACCTCATTTGTTGTTCTGAAGATTTAAAAAGAATATCTTTTGTCTTTCTTCAACAGTTTCATACATGCATCATGACTTCCAACTTCCCCCGTCAATCCCTGGACACCCCAACACTCCCATTCCTGTCTCACTCTTTTAATTCTTGATGATTTCATGATTGAAGACACAGGTATAAAATCAAAATGAAGGAAATTTAAGTTCTTGAATTTTCATGGGTCAAAACTAGAACTTTGGAGATCAGATCATGTCTGATCTCCAAAATATACAAAGAACTCAAGAAATTGGTTGTCAAAAGAACAAATAATCCAATAAAAAATGGAGTACAGTCCTAAACAGAGAACTCTCAACAGAGGAATCTAAAATGGCTGAAAGAAATGTTCAGCATCCTTAGCCATCAGGGAAATGCAAAACAAAACAACTCGGAGATTCCATCTTACACCTGTAAGAATGGCCAAGATCAAAAACACTGATGACAACTTATTCTGGAGAGTTTGTGGGGTCAAGGGAACACTTCTGCATTGCTCGTGGGAATGCAAGATGGTCCAGCCCCTCTGGATGTCAGTGTGGCGATTTCTCAAAAATTAGAAAACAACCTTCCTTAAGACCCAGTAATACCACTTTTGGGTATATATCCAAAGGACGCTCAATCGTGCCACGAAGACATGTACTCAACTATGTTCATAGCAGCATTGTTTGTCATAGTCAGAACCTGGAAACAACCTAAATGCCCTTTGACCAAAGAATGAATAAATAAAATGTGGTACATCTATACAATGGAGTACTACACCCCAGAAAAAAAAGACATCTTGAATTTTGCAGGCAAGTGGATGGAACTAGAAAACATCATTTTGAGTGAGGTAGCCCAGATACAGAAAGACAATTATCACATGTACTCACTCATAAGGGTTTTTTTTAAAACATGAAGCAAAGAAAACCAGCCCACAAATCACAATTCCAGATACCTAGACAACAATGAGGACCCTAAGAGAGACATACATGGATCTAATCTACATGGGTAGTATAAAAAGACAAGATCTTCTGAGTAAATTGGGAGCATGGGGAACTTGAGAGAGGGTTGAAGGAGTGGGGAGAGGTAGGGAGGGGAGCAGAGAAAAATGTAGAGCTCAATAAAAATAAAAAAGACTAGAATTTTGTATGCACTTTGGCTTTTTCAGCACATGAGAAAAATGTCCTTTACATCAAAACTCTTGGTTCACCTTGGTTATCAACTAGACATGGCTGGGACGAGTGGACCTCAACTGGGAAGGCTGGGTGCCTTGATCAGAAGGGTCTCTGGCCACTTCTGAGAGGCATTTCTTAATGGCTAACGACTATAGATTAGCAATGGGCAGTATCATCCTTCAGGAGATGAGCTCGAGATACGTATGGTAGGTCACTGAGCATGCCAGAGGAAACAAGCCAGCAGACAGTCTTACTCCATACTTTGTGTAAGTTTGTGCTTCAGGCTCCTGCCTTTACTCAGCTTGACGACAATAAATGTGATTAATTCTTCCCTTCGAAGCATGGTACTTAACATAGCAACAAGAAACAAACGCACATGACGCGCCCGCACATACATAGATTGGCATGCAGGTGACATAGCTCGCCTGTAGAGGTCAGAGAACGACTTTAAGGATCAGTCTTAAATACTATGGGTCCTAGAAGCCAACTCAGGTTCAGGCTTACAAACACCTTTATCCTCAAAGCCATCTCTTGGCCCTTGGTTATATTTATCACTATGGAAGTTGCTCTTCGATTTTAGAAATATTTTAAAAGAAAAATACCCCCCTCCACCCCCACAACCCGTTTTTAAATTAAGAATGTTGTTTTTCTTTGGTTCTTCGATCCGACATTTCTTTTTTCCTTTATGATCTCTAGGTGGCGCTCGAAGCTCAGGATTATTCTATTTCCCTGTTTGAATCGCTTCTCACTTTTGAAAAACTCTCCGCCCATAGTCACTTTCTGAAAAAGCATGTCTGTTTAATAGTCCATTTAGGCATCATTTGGAGCGTGTTCTGTTGGTAATTGCTTATGAACATAGTGTTCTGCACATGGTTGCTGAGGTGGGCAGTTTATTAGCAGTGCGGCTTCGACAAGATTAATGTTGAGTTCTGTTGGGTAAATCCATCCTTGATTCACATTGACTCATTTTAAGCTACTAATTTTTCTTGTCCTGTGTCACCGCATTTCAAATTTCCTATTGTGCTGACATCTTACTATTAACCATGAAACCAAGCTGTGAAATAGTCTGTTTTACATGTTCAACATAATAAATAATTACTCAGAAATACTTTAAAAGGGTAGTGCAGAAATCAATAATTCATTTCCGAATAATTTTCTGCTTTATGTTGAAATCAAAGGCAAACTGTTTTCATTGTCACGTGCTTTTACTTTGACGCGTATTTGTTAAATTTTAATGTCTTACTACTCTGGAAAATAAAGCGGTGTAAGGATTGCCTTCTTTTTTTGCTGTTGTGATTTTGACTTATTGAGACAAGTTCTCACTGTCGCCTTGAACTCACCGTCCACTTGCCTCAGTCACACAAGTGTGGGATATCAAGTTTGCATGCTCAACACGACGTCTTCACTCTTAAATGTGGCACACCTGCAAATCCAATGACCTCTCTGTGCCTGTGCAGCAGGCAGACAGCTTTGCTGTTCAGTCATCCTGTGAGCGTTCAGCTTCGCTCATAGGCACTTGGAGAGGCACAAGACCAGAGCAATGTGATGTGTTTCTGTCCTGTTGTCCCCTCTAGTGCTGTCTGTCTTGTCAGACCACATGGTCATCAGAACAATGTTAGTGAGACTTTTTTTTTTTTGCCAGAGAGAATAAATCAATACCTAGACATTAAGTGTGAAAGGACACGAAGCACATGGCTCTGTCTCCGACATGTTCTTTTTGATCTAAGGTAATTATATTCTCCATGATTGCAGATATACCTGTTAAAAGATGAATATGAAGGTGATCGTTTTAATTCGGTTCTAAAATCACTAAGAGAGTGACTGCTAATTTTGAGATTAACTTCAGAGAGACATTTACATCGTCCTGCCACACTGCAAGAGCTGCGTGCCATTTTCTGTTCAATGAAGGGATGACAGAGCCCCACTAAACTGTTGAGTAGAAGCAGTGAGATGTTTATGATGTCTTTGCACTGTGCAGTAAAAGCAAAAGAAAGCCTTTACTGAATGGAAAATATTATACTTTCTGAGAGCCAGAGTCCTGTTGCTATAGAAATCATTATTATGTAACCCAGTATTAATTATGTATTGCGCACCTCATGTCTAACTGATGGAAATGAAAAGTACACATTCAGGCCCCATGGCAACTGTGACTGCCTGCTAGAAAGGAGGTCTCCTTAGTGCTGCAGAAGGAGAGAAGGAATGGCTGACTGTCTCCTGTGAAATCAAGGAGAGCTCTAAGGAAGACACAACATCTGGAACTTAAACTGGGAGAAGGGTACGGTGGGCAGACGTGTGAATATGTATAGCATGGATGGATAGAACCACAGCATGTCTACGGAAGAGGGAGCAGTTAAAGCGAAGAGCTTGCAGTCCACAAAAGGCAATGATGGTGAAAATACTTTCTAAGAGTCCGTCTCATTAGCACAGTAAAAATGTCCCTGAAACAGCAGTAAAAATGGATTTCTTCCTGGGAGCTGGATGATGTCAAATTGACATATTACTGATGTATCAAAAAATATTCCCTATTTCTAAAACATTTCTAACCTTTCACACTTTCTGTATCTTGTCTTTGTACATAAGGAATTTGAGGATATCAACAGACGACAGTATGCTAAAATGCCAGTGAAATAACAATGGAAAAGTAGTTTCCTGTGCTTTGCCAATCCCTTGGGGCTTAGGGAGCTATTTTTCAGGTTATGGGATATGACCAACCTTCTTTGTGATCCATTGTGATTACTAAAAATATTGGTCATGTCAGAGCAAAGCTCCATTTTTCAAGGTTCATACTAGTACCCATGATTATTACACTAGATATATTATTGGTCACAAAGAAAATTTATACATAAGCTATTGACAAACAATTCTTTTGTTTGGTGGACAAAAATGCACACAGCTTATGCATATTTGAATAGGCAAAATGATTTATATGGACATTTCTCATCTAAAAAATTTATGTTGTATTTAATTGATTGGCAAGCAAGGAGTTAAGAATCAGAAGAAGTGTTTTGTTTGTTTTTGTTTATTTGTTTTGTCTCAAGACTTTGTTACTTTTAAAATGTCAGTTCTTACTGTGGAAAACACAATTCTGTGTTTCCGAGATAACTGCAAACTTGCATTTGCTATGCATCAAAAGATTCAGATTCTCTAACATCCAATTTTTAATCAATCAGTAGCTAAAAGACTTGTCTTTGGAGGGGAAATATCAAGTGATCTGATATCAGAGTTGCTGCCAGTCTCATGAATGCTAAGTTTTACTGGGACCTCACCTCAGGCTAACAGGCTGACCACATCTTTATTTCCCCTAAAACTGTGAACGTACTTTCTCATCAGCAGAGGTGCGTAAGCGAGGGTGTTATAATCCGTGTTTTATTGTTTTGCACATGTGGGATTTGATTTTGGAGATGCTCTAAAGAGGCTCTGAAAGCAAAAAAGTTAATTTATGTAGAATATGGAAAGGAACAGTATCGGGGACCTCTAAGTGCCAGCCTCAGTGTCCCCTCAGGGTCCAGAAGAAGACTTTAGCAAGCTCAGGACTGAGATCTGAGGGTGAAATGAACTCTCCACCACGTACCTTTCTGTATCAGTTTCATTGTTCTTCTTCTGTTCTCCTATTCTGTAAAGTTTCCAGTTTATATACACAGGCGAAACAAAGGCAGTTCTCTGAGCTTGAACATCCCTTTATCTTTAGTGGTCCCAATGTGATCTCTATGAAGGACTCCTTTTCTGACTGCATGTCCTACCAACTGGATGGTAGTTGCAGGGAAGTGGCTTCTAATGCATCTCAGGGAACCAAGTGGAGTATAGATTGTGGAAACCAAGCTTTTTGACTGTGTGACAAAGTTTCCCACTGAAGGTTCCACAGTGTGTGTGTGTGTGTGTGTGTGTGTGTGTGTGTGTGTGTGTGTATGACCCAATATACTAGTACATGGGGAATAGTTGGGCTCACTTATCCATACTCTGCTGAATCTTGCACCAATGGAGAGTGCTTCTTGCTTAACAAGAGATACACTGTGAGAATCAGTTGATATGCAAAAGGTTCACCTTGTGAGCTGGGTTTGCCTCCATCAGAACGCATTCGTTCTGGTGGGTCAGCCTTCTGCCTTATCAGCTGAAATCTCACTGCCTGATTCCTGCAAACCACAGCAGAGAAGAGGGGACTGGAGCTTATTCTTGCTCCAGTTGGCATCATTCTGTCTGTCTGTCTGTCTTTGACTCTGTCTCTGTCTCTGTCTCTCTCTCTCTCTCTCTCTCTCTCGCTCTCTTTCTCTCTCTCTCTCTCTCTCTCACACACACACATACTATGTTCAGCTCAAGATCCTCTTCTTTCTTCTTCCCTAATATTTAGCCTCAAAGAAAATATGGAATTAATGAGGTCCTTCTGCTTCACATACCGAGAATTCCTAGTGTATAAAGAAAGACACTTCCTGAAGAGATGATTGAGAACAGGGCTTTTGCACTCTACAGGGACCTCAGTTGAAAGAAATCAATATTGTAAGAAATGCTTCCTACACTATCCTATAGACATTTCTCTTTTTTATCATAAATAATTTGAGAGGTTTTAACACTCATGTTTGGATATATGTGCCTGTTATGCATGTTGGCACGAGTCAAGGTCACTTTGTGTGTGTGCAGATGAACACATGTGTTGCTGTTCTGTGTAGCTGAAGGAGAAGTACCATAGTTCTGGGTTCTGATGGGCATATTATCTGTCATGTATATGATTCTGATCCAACATGAAAATGAATTTTCCTTTCTGTTCTTTCAAAGTTTTCACTTTCTGTTTAAACCCCTTTAAAATATAGTATCTCACTATGTTGTTGAAGCTTACTTTAATCTAGCTGTCCTCCTGCCTCACCTTCCCAAGTCCTCAACTTAGAGCTCAAAGGCAAGAAGCAGCATAAGGTCTACCTGGAACGTGGCCTCCTATGAATTTTGTAAACTAAATCAATTTATTTGTGACTTGAACACTAGACGGGTGGCGGAGGCAATTGTCATTCAGTTTCTCACCAGCAGTTAGATTTGGGCGAATCACCTACTTGTTCTTCAGAGTCTCTTTTTTTTCTGACTAGTTTTGGTATTTTCCTTAAATCTCTATACGAATGTGCACCCCAGACAGAACCAACGGAGTGCATGTTAGATTTTGCTTCCTTTAGTGGGAGAAACAGATCTGCGCATTATGCAGTCGCAGGTACACAATGCTCTCCACTTGGCTAATGTGGGAGGGGAAACACAATGAGAACCTCTCACTTTGCATTGACTATGAGAGTACTCAGAGAACACTGGCATTTATTTAGTCACTTTCCAAGTTGTGGACTCGTAATTCCCAGAATCCATAGCAGCATGTCCCAAGTTCTGCAAATGGTGTGAGTTGAGTCACCTTGTCAGTTTTGAAACAATGTCATGAATATAAATGACAAGCTCTCCAGGAAAGGCAACAGATATGCCACTTTGCTAACTTCTACAAAACCTAATTTTCTGTGCAACCCCCAGTGCATTAAAAAAATAAAATTTAGCACAGGAGTTGAAAGGGGTTTCCAGATGGCCTTTTATTAGGCCCGAGGAGAATGCAGCTTCTCTTCTTCTTCAGCGGTGCCTGGCATAGCAGCAGTCTCCACTTTGATATGCCCCGAGCTCTCTTGCTGCATGGCCAGCTTAAAGACACTTGGAGGGCAGGTCCTTGAAGTATTTGTTCAGGTAACCACGAGTCTGGATTTGCCCTGCTTCCTAGAAGGTCAGACACTGCTAAAGCATCCCAGTTTTTCATTATTTCTGCCTTCCGCCTCTCCGATGACATTTTTGCTGAGCATAGACTAACACAGAACGATTTTGAGTGGACCAAATAGAGTTATGGTCTCGGGGTTTATTCTGCTGAGCACACCCCATTTGTTCAAGACAGGGGAATTTGTGTTTTAAAGTCAAATCAACGCGATTTTGTCAAAAGAATTCACGGAAGATGGGATTAACTCTTGCTTTCACTTTTCACCTCGCAGACAAAAGTCCTTGTCTGCCTTCCTTGACTGTCCTTTCCCAGGGGATTTCCACTCTTTCTGGTTATATCTCATTTATAAGAATATTCCAGAAGGTAAATTTGCTTAGAAATAAAGATTAAGAGGGGATGGGGATGGAATGTAGAAAGCTGGAGAAGAATCAGATTAAAGTACAATAGATGTATTTTTGGCTAAATTCTGGGTATCCCCTAGATCCTGACATGTATGGATTTGTATAGTTACTGGGAATGCGATGACCAGGACATAACAGTCTTGATATGAGTAGGATTAACTCAGGCCTAATTTAAGGAAGTCAAAAACTCCACTGATCTGCAAATCATGGTCCTCCTAAGGGCTCTGCATGAACCAGGAAAGGGCTACTCCAGTTCACACTTTTAAATGTAGGACTTGAAGAATAAGACTATGGTACACTGGCCAATATTCATCCTGACTGATCAATGTTCTTGTCAAATATGTAACTATAAATATAGTTTCATTAGAACGGAATTAATTCCCATTATCAGAGACTGCCTTAAGTAGAGGGAGAAGAAAACTGGATAAAATACTTTGGTACAAGACAGTGGTGTTCTCAGTTGAAATGAAAAGGTGTGGGGGACAGAGAAAGAGCTGAAACGGACGAAGGGCAAGTGCCATTTACCTAGACAGCCCTGGCCATTTAACCTTTAACTATCCCAGCCACTCGAAGGAGAATGAGTTACGATTCCCACATACAGTGGGAAACGAGGCTCAGCATGCTTAAATGGCTTTTCTGTCAAGTTGTGCAGTCATGAGTTGAAACCCGGGGCATCGCCAGGGCTTGCTTCATTTGCACAGATGGCTGCTTCATTCTTTATGCTGCCCCTGTCTTCTCTCTGAAGAGCTACTAAGGGCCTGAGCCAGGCTGTTAGAGTAGGAGCCTCTCAGCCATTTGTGCTGTTGCTGTTCAATTTAGGTTTGCTGCTCACTTGCGTGCAGTATGTGAGGGCTGTTTTTTTTCCCTGTTGTCCGTTCTCATCTGTTCCAAATGACCCACAGACCCAAACTGCCTCTTACCTTTACTAGGAAGCAAAAGAATCAAGTATTTATTTCCTGATTCTTCTGCCTGAGGGGAATTGAGAGTGAGCCATCAGGATATCAGGGAAAAAGAGGTGATCAGAGGATGGCCGGAGCTGACTGAGGCCCATTAATGACGTGCGAATCTCTCGAATATTCTCAGAAGACATGCATTTTTTGTGTTTGTTCAAGGAAGTGTGGTTCAAACCCCAAAAAGTCAAAACTCTCAACTGGAGCCAGCACAGCAGACTCTGTAGATCACAATTCACCTGGGTATGTGATCCTCTCCCCTTGTTGATACCACCCTACCCCCCAACATCTGGGAAAATGGACAGATAATGAGAAGGTGAAGTAACTCGCCCCAGAGCTTCACAGCCAAGCAATGACTGTGTCCTTGGGTAACTGTATTAAGCAGCAATCCCCAAGGATATATTACCAGTAGCTCCTGCATGCCCAGGGCACTCATCCCATGGATCTTATCCACCTGCAAATTATAGACTTGGGGCTGAGTTCATGCCCTCAAGAAGCCCCCATCAGGGTCTTGAGTGTGAGAATTTCCCCCTCTCACTCCCGTTTGCGTCTTTGTGTGTGTCATTTTATGGGAGTCTTACCGCCCTCGGTGAGAGTCTGTGTTACTGACTTTCAGGACCACAATCACCATTTCATGATGACACACACAGACAAGAAGATAAAACATACAGAGAGAGTTCAGAAAATGTTCACTTGCAGACACCTTGGAAACATAGCAGCTTGAAGGCTGGAAGGAGGGCAGAGCACAATGGTTATCCTCAGAGGAGAAAACAGGCATCAAAATGATTTGAAGATGAGATAAAAAGAAAAGAGACCATGATTCTGAGAGGTGATCAAGGGTGGGGGACATAGGAGTGATTGAAGGGAGAGATACGGGAGGAGTAGAGGGAGAAAAAGAAGGTGGGAAGTGATGTAATTAAATTTGAATTAAAAAATATAAGAAGTCTCTTACTCATTTTTTAAAATCAGACTTCCAGAAAATGTGGTGATCAGTTTGCATACTGTTCTCTCCATTGTAGGCCAAGAGTACTCCTTTGTTCCTGGTCACCCAGTCCTGAATAATCACACAGAAACTATATTAATTACAACATTGTTTGGGCTATTAGCTCAGGCTTCTTATTAATTAACTCTTACATCTTATATTAACCCATTTCTATCAATGTGTATATGACCACGAGACTGTGACCTACTGCTAAGATTTCTGCATCTCTCTCCTTCAGCAGCTACATGACCCAAAGAGCTAAAGCATTAACTATCTCTCCCTCCCTCCTTAGCCTTCCTTTTCTCCAGTCCTTCTCTTTCCTTCCTCTCTCCTCGCAGTAGGAGTTTGTTTTCATTCCGTGTTCCTTATAGCACAAGTTGGCTTCTAACTCCCGATGTAGCTCCAGGTGCTCCTGCCGACCCCTCCAGAGAGCCTGGAACACAGGTTTGGAGCACCAGCTGGTTTACATGATCCTGACAAATGTCCCCAGAACTCATGGGCTCTAGGCAAGCCCTCTACCAGCTGAGCTACATTCATAGCCTTAATTTAATTCTTTACTTTTTTTTCATTTAAGTAATTGGAGTTTTAAACTCTATTGATAAGTTCATATTTATCTCAGTGAAGAGTTTCTCTAAAGCACCCACCCGACCTCCACACTACCATCCCACTTCTGCTGTAATCATTTTTGTCAGAGTTGCTATTGTTTCAACATAGGGGTTTTCAATTTTTATTTCTTTAGTCCTGTCACCTCAATATGCATCTGACCTATTTTTTAAAATTTTTGTTGTTCCCACAGATTCAGTATATCTCAGACTCAAGCGTGGTTGAGCCTTCTAAACAAATTGTCTAACCACCTTCATTTCTCTGAATAATATCGATCTGTTCTAACAGTTCAAGCTAGAATATTCTGAAATCCTCCTAAAATTTCTGTGATCCTCTTCTTACACTCTGCCACATATTTCTGGAGGTTTTCAACTTAAGTGATGAAATTAGTTGGCATAAATGTTTCTACATACTTATGGAGTAGGGTATAATGCAACACATGATCACATGTGAAATGATAAAATCAGGGTTATAAATATTAACTTCTCAAGCACTTATCATTTTTAATCTGTTAGAAACCTTTGAGTTCTTCTAGTTTCCGATGAAAAAAATCATACATGGTTGTATCTGGAGTTACTTTACCGTGGCATAAAACATCAGAATATATTGCTCTTTTCTAGCTATATTTTGATATTTATTTCCTAATCTTTCTTCATCCTTGCACTTTGAATTTTTCCTTGTCTTTACAAACCACTAGTCTACTTTCTTTTTGTTTTTATTGTGATCAACTTTTATAAATGATCAAGGACATGTGGTCTTGTCTTTGTTCCTAGCTGATTTCACAGAATATAATCCCTGAGTTCCATCTAGGTTGTTGGGAAAGTAGGAGAACTTCATTCTTTTCTTAGCTGATAACGGTTCATTTAAGAGCTTCTAAAATAACCTGCAGTGGGCACAAAGGAAAGGGGATGCATACACAGTTGGTGGGGATGTGAGGTGATTCAGAAAAACACTATAGAGCCTTCGAAAATGGAAAATAGAGCTACAGCATGATCTGACATTTGCTTAGTATTTATCAGAGATGCAGTCTTTCCAAGTCCAGTGCTTCTACCAGTTTATTCAGAACTACAGTCTTACTGTCTTATAAAGCTCTCATCTATGTAAATGAGAATTTTCCTCTTTCTTATAAGTTACCCTCTTCCCACATTTCCATCCTTGTTCCCATGGCTACCCCATTCACTCCCTGGTACTCAGTGGCACACACCTGTGATGCCATTTGGGCTTCCTGCACATCCCACCTCCATTCTGTCTCCTTGATTTGCCTGAATGTGCCCTTAGGAACCACCCTCCAGCCTTCCTATTCATCAGTTCCTACCTATACAAACACTTGGATTGCTATGCTAACCTCCCTTGACCATTCCTCTGAGACTCCAGTCTTGTTCTCATCACACTCACAGATCTCAGTTTTTCTTCACTGTAAAATGTGATGCTAACCACTGTCTAAAGCTTATTTATGTCTTTCAAAATCTTTCCCATGAGCTCATAGCATAGTGCTTTTCTTTCCTCACTTAGAATAATTACTGATTACAACTTGATTCTACTTTCAAAGGACTAGACTAAGTCCAATTCACATGGTGTTCTCCACAGGCTGTCTTGTATAAAGTAGGTGCCTAATTAGTCCTGTGACATCAAGCTTCTCAGCTGCTCTTGTCCCATGTCCCTGTGTTAAAAATGACCATTTCTTTCTTCTTTCTTTTCGTGAAAGCAGGTTCTCTTCCCATACGCTACATCCTGATCATAGTCTCCCCTCCTCACACTCATCCCAGTTTTTACTCTGTCCCCTCCCCGTCTGCACCCACTTCCCGTCCCTCTCTCATTAGAAAAGAATAGCCCTCAAAGAAATAACCAAAAAGGACAAAATAAAATATAATAAGATGAAGTCAAAACTATCCCATTGAAGTTGGACTCAGCAACTCAACTAGAGGAAAAAAGTTTCAAGAGCCCACTAAAGAGTCAAAGACCCTCTCATTCCCTCAGTCCCAAGTCCCATGAAAGTACTAAGCTAATAGCTACAATATATATGCAGAGGACCTGGTGCAGACTCATGTAGGCCCTGTGCTTGCTGCTTCAGTCTCTGGGAGCTCGGCTGTGAAAAATCGCCATTTCTGCAGTGCTGCTTGTTTCTTGTCTACTTCCTTCCTCTTCGCCTTGATCATTAGGGAAGTTTTGGTTGCTATCACGGTATGTAGCAACTGGTTCCCCTCACTGAGTTTCTGCATAAATGTCACAATCCCAGTTCGAATCAATATCGGTGAGTTCCACGCTTGTGTTTCACGGTATTTGTAAAACTGGAAAAAAAAATTTCATTTGCTCTGTATTATAAGGTTTTATTTTTTTCAGTGGAGTTAACTTTTCTGGTTAGAAATTCGAACAGAAAATCTATTTTTCAAAGTAATGTGAAGATGAAATGGGGCAATTTATTTGAAAGTGCTTTAGAAACTGTCAAAACCCATACAAAATGATATGAGTGCTAAATTGGAAACCCTTTGGAGATATAATACACCTTACATCACGTGGCAGATTATACTCTTTCCCCACCCACCC
The DNA here is from genome assembly GCF_982192425.1 of Myodes glareolus. NCBI lineage: Eukaryota > Metazoa > Chordata > Mammalia > Rodentia > Cricetidae > Myodes > Myodes glareolus. The sequence continues at coordinate 16,797,933 of NC_142043.1, read as the reverse complement.
ACACCTTAGACGCTTTGCTCTCAGAAATCTGGGCTACCTGTTCAGGCTGAAGATGCTTCCAATTCTAATCCTTGCAACCCTCATGTTTAAGATCTGGGTATAAGTTCCAAAGAGTCAATAGTTCTACAGTTTCCTGGAAAACACTTTACTCCCAGGTATAACAACTCATGAAAAAAAATCCCCACCCTGCTGTGATTTACTCATGTTCTGATGACATTCTTAGAGCCCCAGGAGAAAAACCAAAATGAAATCCAATAACCTAAGTGTGGCAGAGGGAACCTTGCCAATAAAGATACATCCTGGTTTCACTGCTGAGGTTTGAAACTGCCCTGGCTCCAGAATCTTTTCATAGGAGAAAATAACTTTTTTTCCCCTTTATTAATTAGACCACTTCTTTCCTGCATGTTCTCTTCCTTTTAATCAAAATCATTCTACTCCATATTTGTATTTTCCATTTCAACGTCAAGGTTGAGTTTAGGGTCTTAAATACTCCCTCGTTATTTGACTACTGCAGTGTCCATTTCTCTGGCATGTTTTTGGAAGTGAGAACTCGGGTTTTAGAGTGGTTATACAAAGGCAAAGAAATTACAAAGCAGGGAAGTGGGAACAGATTGCTCAGCTCATATAACTGTGTCATTCATTAGTCAGATACCACAGGCCCCGGACTGATGAAAACAAGATTTAAATTGAAAGAGACCTGCTGTAGGCAAGATAAAGAGATTCCAAGGACATTAACTATTCCAACCGTGGCTCCACACTGGCAGAGGAAAACATTTCCTTTTCATGTAAATTGCCCAGTTTTTCTTTTAATTACTGTTTTCCCTTTTCTCTCATTTCAGATGTCATTGCATTAAGTTTGCATCCTTAGTGACCTATTTACAACATAGATCCAGGAAGGCTGCCTAAAATAGTTTTTGGAAATCCTCAAAATCAAATTTATCATTTCTGAAGGAATCACCTATGAATATTTGAAGACTGTTAGTGGAAACTCATGTCATCAAGATAGCTACCTGAAATTGTTTATCAGGTAGGTGTGTGTGTGTGTGTATGTGGTGTGTGTGGTGTGTGTGTGTGTGAGAGTGTGGTGTGTGTATATGGTTTATGTGTGGTGTATGTGTAGTATGTGTGTGGTATCTGTGTGGTTGTGTGTGTGTGGTGTGGTGTAGTGTGTGGTTTGTGTGTGATGTGTGTGTGTGTGTATTTTTTGTGTGGTGTGTGTGTTATAGAGCAGACAGAAAAGAGAGGACACTCCTGCTTTCTTTCTACCATGTGGATTTCAGAGATCAAATTAGGTCATCACACTTGGAGACAAGTGTCTCTACCTGCTGAGCCATGCCCCTAGCCATAAAGCTATGCTTTCTAATTCTATCCTAGGCAATTAACTTTTTAGCATGAAGATAAAATACATTTTTTGAATGACTGACAAATACTTTAAGTAAATGATTCTATTGGGCTTCAAAAAGTTTATGACCCCTGAAATGGCTTTGTAATGTAATGATTGGTGATAGAAGTTGACTAAAATGAAGGCTATTTGCAACAATATCAGAATCCTCTGGGCTTTCTTTTACATGTTTTGATAAGATTCTTTATTGCGAATTATCCCAAGCGACAGAAGGAATTTCAGACAGGGAAGTGTGTAGCCCTGCGCACATAATTTACATTGAAACCAAATGTACTATGTGTTTCTCCTAATGCTGAGATTTTTAAGTTAAGGCACGTTGTTCAATTAAGCAGATTAAGACAAACATGGAGAAAGGCTGTGAAACTGGGAATCACAAATGAAATTGGAAAACTTAAGTTAGCAATAGGAACCCAATTGCAGAAAACACCCTCAATCTAAAGATGGCTACAACAGACATTTTCAACTCTGTTGTCTAGAACAGCTGGTGAGAAACCAGCTCTTGTAAAGATCCAGCCATTATGGACTTGACTTTGTATAATGGCTCCCAAAGAATTAACCTCTCAATGACTCCTGCTCATTTCAGCTCGTCTTTTCCAATGAAAAGAACAAGATGACATCTTCCTCTATATCAAGTGCACAATAGAGATACTAGAGGAGGGCATCATTCCAGAAGCAGTTGCAGGATTTAGGTATTTGGGAAACTTGGTGGTGCTACCCGCAAGCAATTTGGAGTGGAATGGGTTAGTTACCAAAACACATAGAGAAATTTTAACCTTCATTGTTAAAATTTTAAGTAATCTGAAAATGTTGGCCAATGTATTTTAACTGATATTTCTCCAAAAAAACCCCATAAAATGGTTAGCAATTCACTTGACATAGAGCTTCAGTTATGCTAGCTGAAGAAGTGCTATAAACAGTGATCTGCATGATAATGTTAATGTTAGCAATGCGTATGTTGAAATCTCATCACTTTCCCCACCCCTCAACCCCTTGGGTCCAGAACCACTCCTGTGTTCTCTGCATCTATGAAGGTAGAGGCAATATTAAGCATTATTTATGTTTGTTTTTAATTAAAAGGGATGGAGTATAAATCATTAATGGTCATAATCAATCTCTCATTTTTAAAAAAATAATAAGGGAAATACAACATAGGGATGATTATTTTGCATTGGTATGGATCGTGGTCTATTGATACAAAGTCAAGGTCAATTTTGTTATATATCTTTTTGTTCTTATTTAAGGTATTATGTTTAGATAACTTGTTTAAAAGTGTAATGTAAAATTAAAATTTCAGATTAATAGGTAGTCATTTATAATAGTCAAACTAATAGTCATGTTAGGTTATATACATTATATATAATTATATTTCAGTTAGATAATCTTCAGCACTTCAAAAACCTATGGAATGTGGCATTTAAAATGTTTTAAGAACTTAGACTTTTCTCAACAGTGAGACATGTTCGCTTCTGGCAGCACCAATTACTTCAGAGAGGTTAATAGGCATAGAAGAAACTTATTATGGAATTTTTCTTCAATGTGACAAGGTTAGCCATTTGGGCAAGAAATTGCTCTTGCCTGGACTGCTTGATGGTATGCTATATGAACTGGAAATGCGGGACCGACAGAAAAATGACTGCTGAACTTGCCTAAAGAAGATAAGATTGTTCTTCAAGGTTCCCACTTCACAAAAAAGTTTGACAGACATTCTTCAAGATACAGAAGAAAACAACTGATGAACTTTGCCATTGCAGGGCAGAACAGATCTTCAAATTTACTACTTTACTGAAAACTCTTCTAGATACTCTTGGCCTGTAGGCTGAAGATGGATGCCCCAATGTTACAGAAAAACTTTGAGTGACTGCTTTCTCAGTGCTGGGATTAAAGCATGTACCACCACATACAGCTCTAAGTTTTTCTTAAATTCCTTTTCGCAGTTTGGAAACTTAGTTGGATGAGATCTGCCAACCTCTGCCTCCCAAGGGCGGACTTTAAAGGCATATACCATCACACTTTGCTCAAAGCTTTTCTCTAGATTTTTTCATTATAAATTTTCATTAGAGTTACCATCAGAAACCACACAACAGAGTCTGTATTCAACTGTTTAGGGATTTTTTTTTCTGCCAATGGAATTAATCCAAAATTCTTCACTTTTGCCTTGGCAAACTTTTCAGACAAAGGTAAAAAGCAGTCACATTCTTCACCAAAATATTACAAGAATGATCTCTAGGCAACAGACTAAATTTCTTCTCTGAAACCTCTTGAGGTGGCTCCCAAAAGTTAATCAAATCACATCCAATACCACTGTCTTCTAAGCTCCTACTTAAAGCATTCCACTGTTCTCCAAACCCAAAGTACCCAAGCCTAAATTCCTCCAAACAAATATATGGTCAGGCCTATCACAGCAATGCCCCGCTCCTGGTACCACTGTCTGTCTTAGTTTGGGTGTTTATTTTTGTGAAGAGACACCATGACCATGGCAACTCATCTAAAACATTTAATTGGGGTGACTCGCTTACAGTTTCAGATATTCACTCCATTATTCTCATGACAGGGACAAAACAGTGCTGGAGAAATAGATGAGAGTTCTAAGTCTTGCTGGCAACAGAAAGTCACCTGATTGTCACATACTGAGGAAATCGTGAACAAAAGAGACCTCAAAGTTCACCCCCAAAGTGACACACTGCTTCCAATAAAGCCACACTTTCTAATAGTGCCACTCCCTTTGGAGGCCGTTTTCTTTCAAACTACCACACTTGGGCAAGAGGGTATGTCAAAGTATTCTTTGGCAGTGGCAGGCAGATCTCTGAGTTTGAGCTCAGCCTTGTCTGCATAGCAAGTTCCAGGACATCCATGGCTATACCAAGAAACCTCTAAAAAAAAAAACAAAACAAAACAAAACAAAACAAAAAAACAAAACAAAACAAAAAGTATTTCTTAGCCATTAATATTTAATAGTTTGAGAACTCTGGTTGGTTTTCTTTTATTCTCTGCTAGTCATAGCTTAAAAGAGGGGTAAGTTCTTGTTTAGACTAATAGGGGAAACTTATTTCTAGAATGTGATTTTGTAATAGTGAAAAATGATCTCTGATCTCTAGAGCTCATTTGGCTATCATTAATGATACTAATGCTTCACTAAAAATCATCTTGGTGAGTTTCAGGCACACTCTTCAGGAATACTCTTTCAGGTTTATCTTTTGAACCTTTATTATTTAAAATCAATTTTATTAATTACATTTGAGGTTCATAATATCATGAAATACAAATAGGAAATTAATACTGCAGTAAAGTCAACTAAGATTTGTACTATTTCATAAAAATTACCATCATTCAGAGACAAGTATAGCTAAAATATATATTTTAATAATTTTTAAAGCATTCTTTATTTTAATTCTTTGTGTGTGAGTGCTTGTCTGCATGAATGTATGTGTACCATATGCATGCTTATTTGCAAAAAGGTTTGAAAAGGCATTAGATCTCCTGGAACTGGAATTACTGGGATTGGAGACACTTGTGAACAGCTATGTTGATTCTGGGAACTGAACCCAGCTCCTCTGCAGGAATAACAAATGTTCTTAACCACTGAGCCATATCTCTAGTCAAAGTATACATATTTTATTTTTACATAATTCCCTAATACAATACAACATGATGCCAATTTACAATCTGATTAAATATAAGACAGAGCAGAATTAATATCTATGGTTTTTCATTTAATGGGGGGGTACTAAATTTCTTGATATATTCATTCTGTGCCTCTGTTACAATAGTGTGTCTTTGATGTAAAAATAGTCCCAGGAAGGGAAGATATGAAACTATAGCCAAGATTTCTTTCTTTGAGTATAAGCACCTTTTCTTTAACTCAGGGTGCCACCATTGGCATCTGTGACCTAAGGTACTATTAATGTCTGGATAAAAGGTAGAGGGTCATAGAATGAAAATTATACAACTGTCCTTTCATAAATCTTAGAATGTAGTTAAGAAGATGATGAACAAAAATTACTTGAAAGCTCAGGGATATGGCTTAGTGGATAAAGTGCTTGCTGTTCAAGCATGAGGACCTGAGTTTAGACCCCTGGTATTGCATGAAGTCTAAGTGTTGCAGCAAACATCTATAACCCTAGTAGTGATAGGGCAGAGGCAAACTTGCTCTCTAGCCTGTCCGGCTGAAATGGCAAATTCTATATTCTGTGAGAAACATTGCTTTAAAAACTATGGTGGGAAACAATAGAAGACACAAATTATTGATTTCTGACCTATTCATGTACACAGATATGTGAGAAACCTCTGACAGGCACACGTGCATACACTATCCACACAAACTCACTGAAAATCATAGTTTAATGTAAGAGGCATATGGACCTGCTTCACTGGCAGATTTCAGGAAGGAAAATTATTGATAAATTCATTTATTAGTTAATAAACTTCCTTAAATATTTATTGAAGCACCACACATCAGTCACTATGCTAGGCAGACAAGGGCAAAATATGTATTATCTTTTTAATTCATGGCATTTATGGTTAGATGGGATCTAAGAGATAAGTGAATAGGCCATCGTTAGACAGATAATTATAGTGTATATAAAGATAGTGAATGAAATCACACCAACACAAGGAGTATGACGCAGAGGAAAAGTGGGGTAGGTAGTATGCTGTATCACAGAGTATGGTGGAGAGAGACAAGAAAAGAAGAACTGTTCCTTTATGACAGCAGACATGAAGACACAGCCGATGCAATTAAAAATAAAAAATTAAGAAAGTAAGATACATCTATTAAGTGCTCTGGGATATAGTAACTATTTAACTAATTGTAATTTTTCCCCCAAGTTTGCCATTTCTTTCTTGTCCTTTTACCTTCATTCACCCATAAAAACTTTTAATAGTGGGATGGTTTTGTAAGTGCCACATATTAGACAGATATTCACAAATAGAAGTGTCAGGAAGCAGATGGCAAATGGTAATTCTGCTGTCTTTTTGGGAGACAGTTTGCACAGAGGAAAAGAATATGAGATTTTAAATGTGGAATTGCTCCAGTGCCTGCTAGCTCTGGGATCAGGATAAGCTAAGACTCGTTGGCAAATAATGATGTGAGTAACATCAAAGCTGATAGAGATAGCATACTAGGTAAAATACTTACGCTATAAGTATGAGAACCTAGGAAGAAAATATCTGAAAAAAAATCGTATTTAGTGGTATGCACTTGTGGTGTGCTTCACTGGCTGTGGAGGCAGAGACAGTCAATGGCCAGTTAGTCTAGAGAAATTGGCAAACTCAAGGTCCCAGGAGAGATCTTACTTCCAAAACCAAGGTAGATAGTACCTAAATAATGAATTCCATTAAACACATGCACATACAAATGGACACATGTTGGGATAATTTGTTTGTACACTATGTATAGATGTGTCTGTGTTTTACCTCACCTGTCTAAGGCACCTTCTGATGAGCTTAATAAAGAGCTGAATGACCAATAGATAAATATGAAAGGATAGTCAAGACTTGGGGACAGATTGGAACTCTGGAAAAAAACTCTGAGGTGGGAGATTCACTAGGCAGACATGGAGGAAGTTGGACATATGGTCCTAAGGAGAGGTAATGAGCCATGTGGCAAAATGTAGATGAATATAAACGGCTTAATTTAAGTTTTAAGGGCTAGTTGGGAACAGGCCTAAGCTAAGGCCAAGCTTTTATAACTAACAAAACATCTCTATGTTGGTATTAGAGAGCTAGTGATACAAAGAAAGACTGTTTACAGTTTTCTGAACATATTCATGCACCTACATGAAGCATGATTAATAAAAACTCAGAGACAGAAAATGGGGTTCAACCTAAAGGTCAGGAAAACAAAGCAGCCAGCCACTGGTGTTTACCTCTAACTCAGTCTGAAAATGGTGATCCTGCCTCCCAGAATCTCAGAATGAGAGAGAGAGACTGTGACCTGTCTCCTCCTATTTTATATTCCTTTCGAAGGCTGGGTTTTAAGGCATGCACCACTGGGATTAAAGACGTGCACTGCCTAGTTTCTATGGCAAACTAGTGTGGCTACTGGGATTAAAGGTGTGTGTTACCACTGCCTGGTTTGTAAGGCTGACCAGTGGGGCTGTTTTACTCTCTGATCTTCAGACAATCTTTATTTATTAAAATACAAATGAAATATCACTACATCTACACACACACACACACACACACACACACACACACACACACAACTCCCATAAAAATGTTTATGAATTTATCAGGTTTTTATAGGTCAGTATCACAGTATAGAGCACATGGAATGGAGCTCTTTGTATCCTTGTGTAAACGTTATCCTTCCTCATAAGTGTGCTGCTTCCACTTCTGTATGAACTTAGCACCCTCTTTATTCCATGGATCACTGGCAATTTCCTTGCCTAACACCATGTCTTCTAAAGCTCACTAGTAAAAGTAATTGATTTTGGAGAAAGAAAGAAACACAAAAGTAGGGAAGGAAATTGACTCCAGAGAAGTTGTTTTACATTCTTTAAAATATTCAGGTATTTTACTTAAATATACTTTAGGAAAAACACGTTGTTTTAACCGAAAATTGATTATTCTCTCATACAATACATCCCAAGCATAGCTTTCTCTTCTTTCACTCCTACCAGCTCCCCTACACTTCCCCTCTCCCCCAGATCTACTCATCCCTTTCCTTTCAGATAAGAGCAGGCCTCCAATACACGCACTGAAACACAGCAAAACAGTGTACAATAAAACAAGGCAAATTCCTCCTATCAAGACCGAGCAAGGCAACCGAAATGGAAGAAAAGTCTCAAGAGCAGGTAAAAGCACCCACTCCCACTGTTAGAAGTCACAGGAAAACACCTAGCTAACAGTCATACCGTATATATAAAGGACTGGGTGTAGACCCACAAAGACCCAGAGCTTTCTGTTTCAGTCTCTGTAATTCCATGTGAGCGCTGCTTAGTTGATTCAGTGATCCATGTTCTCCTGGTGTCCTCCATGTCCTGTGACTCCTACAATCCTTCCTTCTTCCTCAGCGTTCCCTGAGCTCTGAGGTGGGGAGGTACTTAATGGAAGCCTCTAATTTAGACTCTGCATAACATCTAGCTGTGTCCTTAAACTCTTCTTGATTTCAACAGCTGCCGTTTAATTGATTTTTTATATGCTTCAATGTTTGGAAGATTGGTCAGAACCTTTTCAGAATGTCCTGAGATTGTTAACCTGGGTTATGCTTGAAGAGAAGGACAGCACAGAGGTCAATGTCATCAACTTTATTAAACCAAATCGACGGTGTCTGCCATCAACATGATGTATCCTTGTTGACACTGAGGATACTAAATCCCATCTGAAGGGACTGTAGGGTTTCTCTGGAGTCCAGAATAGGGTGTTTGATCCCCTCGAACTGGAGTTACAGGCAGTCATGGATCCATGTGATGTGTTTGCTGAAAACTAAACTTGGGCCCTCTACAAAAGCAACAAACACTCTTAACTGTTAAGTCATCTGTCCAGACCCCAGAGGAATACATTTAATCATTTACATTTCTGGGAGAAGAAGTACTAAAAGGGAGGAAATATGGCCCATTTCCTGTGATAGATAATGTACAAACCATGTGTTCTGAGGCTGTCAGTTCATTTTCACAGCACCATTTTGCTTTGCATGTACTCCAGCACCGGCTGAAATCTACATAAATGAACTGAAAACAAAGTTTGATAAATCCACATGCCCCTTGCTGTTAACTTCCCATGGGCAGTGTCTGGAGATAACTGCTAGTAAATTAAAGGCAGATGCATACTTACTTATTAGTATCCACTTTCCTTTACCAAGTAAGGCTTGTGAATATAAATGAATGATGAGCAAACTCGAGTGGGCAAATACGTTTAGTTATCAATGTAAAACTACCATACAAGGATGAACTCTTAGATTCAGCCTAGAATTTTGATAGGTAATTGACAGAATTTCCAGAGGAAAATAGCACTATAATTTACTTAAGTTAATTGTTTCTTAGAACCATTTTATGATACAAGGAGCAGGAGTGGAAGAATGACCGCCATTACTTTATGCTTTGGTATGCTACCCTGTCTTTTTGGCAATGGTAATTTGATCTTTGCAACGCTGACAGTCATAGAACACATGTGCAAATGGATTTCTGAACTCTACTTATTCCCATGCCTGAACTAAACAATAGTTATCCAGAAGAGTGTGATCTCAGGGATATTGAGAGTCTACCTGTGATTTATCATGAACTAAATAACATTGATATGGATGTGGAGATGGCAATATGAAAGATAAATTTCATGCCTAAAGTTTTCCTCTTAGGAATGGGATTTTACTTTTCTCACCCCTAGTGGTGGGCGGAGCCTTATAGTAACTCCAATCTTTTGTATTTTTTAAAATTCTTACCTTTTTTTTTTAAAAAAATTCTTGGTTTCTCATACTACTTTTGAATACTCTGCTTCTCTGTCAAGGTCTTCAAATTTTTGGTTTCAGGGGTTGATTCTAGTTAGTTTAAATAAAATAGAGTAGTTCATTCCATTGTGAATACTGATTAGTTGTGAAAATGATTTAAAAATTCAGTTAGTGTAAGTAGGATGGATTTTCTTGGTAGATGGAAGTTTCTGTCCTGCCTGGTCCCACAGCTATTCAGTCCCAAATAAGCACACAGAGGCTTATATTAGCTATAAACTATTTGACCTATTGCTCAGACAGTATAATACTACCTAGCCCCTACAACAGCTATCAACAGAGGTCAACAAGCAAGAGTGAGAGGCCTGGCACAGCATAGCAAGACAGTATTTGTGCCAGGACTGCAGTTCTGAAGATACAGGATGATAAGCAGATAGTGAGTGTTCCTGGACAGGAGTACCCTAAGTGGCAGCCACAGTGGTCCAACGAAGTGCCCAGCTTGTATGTATATACATCCCTGAAATGATCCAAAATACTTTAGTTGTGAAACCACAAAAAGGGAAAAGAATTGTTCTTTGTCAGCAGAGTGGGTGCAAGATTTACCAGTTGGAAAACTTGAGACTGTACTGTTTGGGGCAAAATATTCATGTTCTACAGACATATTCTTTGTTTGGTCCCAGAGTCCAGAGCAGTTTTGATTCAGAGTTAAACACCAGGGCATCCTCACTATTGCAGAGTCTTTGGAAATTTGAATTTATAATGTGTTAAGGAATTGAGGCAATTTACCACCTGCTGTTGTGCATTGTAGTGTTATAAGATGACCTGCCAACAACTTGAGTTTTCTGTTTGACGGTTACTCTGGTTACCTTCATTTAAGAGCCCCAGAAAATCATAAGACATGGACCTACTGGTTTGCCAATATTCAGATTTGAGTGATAATGTATCCTTTTCCTTGTTAGTGGTTTGATAGTACTCATCAACGTTTTTAGACAATAAGAAAAACTATGCTGCGATACAAGCACAAATGAATAGAATATAAACAAGTAAAGTCTCCAATTAATGAAAGGCATTAGAAGGAGTATACCTTTTATAAGACCAAATGAAACATTTTCCCTAAATCAAGGAATTACCAAAAAAAGAAGAAGAAGAAGAAGAAGAAGAAGAAGAAGAAGAAGAAGAAGAAGAAGAAGAAGAAGAAGAAGAAGAAGAAGAAGTTAAGACCTGAGGGTAATGGCCAGTTTGAAGAAAATCAATGTTAATTAAACAAGAATAGGATGTTCTTTCTAACAGTACCCTTGAGGTGGGAAAACCTGGTGTTCTTCACTATGAGACTTACTGACAGTTTATCAAGCTTTAATACAGGCAATGGCTGTGGGTGACCTAGGCCTTGAGGAAGAGCTAGTTATGAAGGGCACATTCATCACATGATTTGATGAATGCTTTTCCTAAGCAAAAGAAGCTGCCTATTCAGACCCTTAGGGTGAATTGTATCTGTGTGAGTAGATAGGCTAATTTTCCAGATGTTTCATGAAACTGTTAACACAAATTTATTGGTTTCAGCCTATTACCTTGTTCTATAAGGAATAAAAAGCTCAAACAAGCCAAAATCATCTTATGCTATCAGCTTAATCCTTTTGCTTCTGCCATCTCTTCAGTAACAAATTAAAGCTTTAAGGTCCATTCTACTTAACTTGAAGATGTGAGCCTTTATGAGGAGACTTCACGGCTCGTAATACCATGCTTAACGTGTGGTTGTCCCTTCAGTTCTTCATTGTCTCATATCTTCCTTTGGACAATGCCCTTTTCAACATTTCCTGGGACTCTTTCCTCTATGTTGAGCTTTTTTTTTCTCTCTCCCTGGTTGCTTCACTCGACCTCTATTCAGGCCACGATAGTTCTCCTCTCTGGCACGTGTCTCTGAATGTTTCCCATCGCTGGCTCCCTTTCACTCCTTGTTTGTTTCATAATCCGCAGCATTTCAACCTCTTCAGTTACTGTTCAAATGAAACGACCTTTATTTAAAGCTGTACTGGTTTCCTAATTAGCGTTCTAATTGAACATCTTTCAGTAATGGGTTTCTTGGATGACTCTACTTCATTTTCTACTGTGGAGCCCCTCTTGACTTCTCAAACAACAAAACAAAACAAAGAAAATATTTTTTTTTACAGTTATAGCACCACTGTCTACTGTTTCCCCATGTTTCTCTATCTAATCCTTCTCTGTTTTCTTTGTGAGATTTTTCTCCTCTTTGTAATCATCACCATCATCATCACAATCATTTTTAGTGAGTGTATACTGTGGCAGTTTGGATAAGAATTGCCCCCACAGGCTTAGAGGTTTGAATTATGAATTTAATAATGACATTTTAAATCACACATCATGTTGTATTCATATTTGACTCCATTATCTTCCCTTGTTCCCCCTACTCTATATTGCTATTTCTCCTGTTAAATAGTTCTCCTTTTCTGATAGTTTCCTCCTCCTAATTTTCTTTGTGTATATTTTGGCAACTTCTGCAGTAGTAGGATTTCATATGCCTTTCTTTTGTAATGCTATTAGTATTAATTAGCTCTCCCTGTATTTTCTTCTTTAACCAGCCCTTCTATTCCCCACCCCATTTAACCCTTTCTGTTACTTTATTCTTCTGCGACTATTTGTCCCTCACTTGGCAGATCTTTTCTGGGAGCCACAGCTATTCTCTGCCTAGCTTTGTAGCCCCGTAACTCTTCACTCTTCTCTTTATCATTTATAACCTTTGATTTAGAGTCATCTCACAATCCCCACCATGTAGTCTTAGTCCACTGGTTTTGTTCACATTACCTCTTCTTTCTGGCATGTCTTCCATACCTGACTCTACTCTCACCATTTTTTTTCACTTAACACATATGCATATTCCAGACCTCAATGCAAGGGTAATTTCTGGATCTTCTTTCATCACACCAGGTGTCTTACACATGTGTTTGTCACCATCAATGTACCTGCTCCACAGAACTACAATGTTTATTTATGGACCCATGTTTTCCAAAGACAATGAGTTTCTTGTGATCAAGAGCTCTCCATGCATCTTTATTTATACTCTGAGCTCAGGAGAGTATATTGAATATCAGTTTAATTAACCCCAATGGCTCTCTCCCAAACGGACTTATGAGAAAATTACCTTTGTTCATCTCATTTCCCCAGAGCTTTTAGAACTTGATAATGGTCAAATTCTTTCAGACATTTTATTTTGTGTTACAAAGAGGGACTGATGAGTTTCAAGTTGTAAATAAAAGTTGGAAGACTAACTAAAATAGGCAACGGGAAAAACATATTTTATGCAAATTTGTATTCTGAGACGCAGTGATACTTGCTTTACAGTGGAAGGCTTCACATGCTAATAATATGAGTCAAGACTGTAGTTCAGAAAAGAAAACTTAGCCCTGTGTGAAAGGGCCTGCAGGGAAATATCCCCAACTATAGCACATCACCACCCCCACAACTAACTTTCTAACTAAGAGTCATTACACAATGGCAGCCTAGCAATTCATTACTACCTGTCTACTTATAGTACTAATGTGATTCGTGACTTGGGGGAGATCAGTTCTATTCCATAAGTAGATTTCATAAGTCATATGGCAGGAAAACTCTCAATGGATGAGCAACTTGGATTTTCCAACTCAAACTTTATATGTCACATTTATTTGCAAGACTAGAGCTGTGAACTTAAACAACAGTTGGCCTTAGATAATAACATGGATTGGGGTGCTTTTATTCAGATCTACACCGCTGAGTGACTTGATAAATCCTTTGTAGCCCCAGAGAAGAAACCAAGGACTTTGTTAACACTCAGTTAATGTGCGCTTGCCCTACTTTCTGAGAATACCCCCCAGGATTTACCTACGAGTATATATACTCTTTAATTAAAGATATCAAAATAATCAAGCAGTACAAAGCTCTGGAGATATAACTAATGGCACAACTTTTAATTATTAAAAAATTCTGCATGGAATTTCAAAGACTGCACTCACATTCAAGAGTTTTGCTGATGTATTGCAGCGAGGGGCCTCTCCCTTGTGATTTATCCATTCTTTCACAGCTTCTAAGCCTGCTCTGATTGTTATTTTATTCATGTACTCCTGGGATGCTGCTGGCAAATGAAAGAGTGTGTCAAAAGGAAAAGATACGTTTCTGTCTCTTGAAAAAAAAAACCCACCCGGGGATGCCATTAAAAAAGACAGAGGATTAAGTTTAATAAAATATTATAGGAGACACAAATTGGATATGGCCTGGTTTTAACTTAAGAGTGTCTTTTAATATCGTCTACATTTTTTAATTGCTATTAATTCAGCTACTATGTGGATGTAGTAGTGAGGTCAAGTGTTTCAAGATATATGTATGTTCTATATGTATTTTAGAGGTAATTGATTATGTTCCTTTTATTTTATATTCTACTTATTTGGTTTATATTATATATTTCAGTAGTGAGGTCAAGTGTTTCAAGATATATGTATGTTCTATATGTATTTTAGAGGTAATTGATTATGTTCCTTTTATTTTATATTCTACTTATTTGGTTTATATTATATATTTCAATGTTTTCTGTTTGTTTGGCTTTTCCTGTCTCTTTTCTTTCTTCAGACATCATTTAACACCAGTTTCAATTTAAAGTCAACACAATATGGTCCATCATTTATTAAATGAGGGACATTAGCTAGGCTATTTAATAACCTTTAAAAAGATTTATTTGTTTCATTATTATGTGCGTGTGCATGCCTCACATGTGTTTATGTGTGTGGAGGTCAGGCAATGACATTGTGGAGCTGATTCTCTCCTTCTAATTTCATGTAGATTTTAGAAATGAAACTCTGGTTGTCAGACTTACATGGCAAGCACTTTACCCACTGACCTATGTTGCCTGCTCCTGCTAGCTTAGTATATGTGTGTTCTTTTCATCTGTACATTGCTTGAAGTGATTGCAGAGAGTTACTATGCTGATTGTACATCTGCATTAAGGAACTGAGCATCTAGTTGTTTGTCATCCTATCTCTACTCTCAATGAGTTCAGAGTTTATTGAAGAAAACACAGAGCAAATGAACAATACATTCAGTGTGCTGCCAAAGCTAATTTAGTGTAATCTATCACACTTCCACAAACTATGCATAATTATCTAACCATAATCATAACAGCTTCAAAAGTTATAACCACATGTATACTATCACAAATTTCAGAAACCATAACATAATCAAAACTAAAAGGAAATCATTCTATTGTGAGCATTGTTCATGTCTTGTGATGTTTGGTTTCAAATTATATATATTGTATATTTGTTATAAAGATCAGGTTAGAGCTTTTATTTTGTGACCTTGATTTTCCCTCTTAATTATGGACTTAATTCTGCTCCTCAGTAATGTTTTTAGACATTTTTTTTGGATGTGGGAGGTCCTTATGTCTATGTGTTGCTTTTATTGGATAAAAAAATAAAAAAAAAACTGTCTTGTCCTATAGCACAAGAGTAGTTAGAGAAGCCATGTAGCCGCTAGAGACAGACGCCAGAACTTTACCCGGTAAGTCACAGACATGTAAGGATACACAGATTAATAGAAATGGGTTAAATTAATATGTAAGAGTTAGCCAATAAGAAACTAGAGCTAATGGGCTAAGCAGTGATTTAATTCATACAGTTTCTGTGTGATTATTTCAGGGCTGAGCAGTCAGGAATGAACAAGCAGCCTCCTCCAACATTTTTTTCTATTTCCAAATACAGCATTTTGACAATTCCTATCCTCTACATCAATGTTCTTGGTTTCTTTTTCAAGGAACCCAATGGGAATTCAGAATGCACACTCTATTTTCTCTCTCTATCCCTAGAGATAATTCACATCACAATTGGTCTGTGACTCACTACTGTATTAATGGACCAGTGAATTTTATTTTCAGAACTCTGTTACTTTTACTATCTCCCATGTTGCTGGACGTGTGCAGTCCAGCCCAAAATTAACTACAATACAATGTCATACTTCATTTCTCAACCCCCTCTACTTTCTTGAGTCCTACAGTGCTCAAACCAGGACACAGTGTCAAGAACACATCACCTCTTTATACTACTGTTTGAAAAGAATCTCATAAGATGATTTCATTGGCATGTGTTATATGCCAGTTTAGGAAGAGACATGGATAAGATTTTCTTTTTTGTAGTCTATCAGAAAAAAATTTTACAGAAAATTAATAACATATACATACATAGAAAAAGATACTTTGCATTCTTGGAAATATCTTTGTAACACATTGTTTATCTACAGATATTATTTACATATGTCTTGGATACATATTTTGAATATTTTTTGTACTCTTCAGTAGATAGATCAATTGTAAAAACTTATATTTGGTAAAATATTTATTAATATAATTTAAAATAACTTTGAAATATCCACTAAATGAGTACTGTGGACGATTAGTTTTGTGCTTTTGAGTCTTAGGTTCATCATCTGTGTTTAGAGAATGCACTACTCCTTCCGAAGAAGAGTCATTGAAAGAATCTATAAACATTGAAGCAACATAGAAATGAAAATTTTTTGTTCTTCCTACTCTTTAGTCCAACTACTGACAAATTTGGAGATTTGACAGTACAGTTTCTCTTCCAAGTCTTTGTCTCAATAAGTCAGATTTTTATTCAATTCCTTATTGTACATTTGATTTCAGTGATAAACTAGTAATAGGGCTGGTTTATAGAAAAAGCTGAGCATGCAGTACAATGGTGATTCAGAACTCTGGTGGTCTGTTTCATATGTCCACTTTCAGGGAATCACTCTGATCCTGTTCAGAGTGGACAGGATGAAGGCTTATGCTGTGCTCCATACAAAGGCCACTGGTAGAGCTGCCTTCTTTCAACAAGGCTTTTATGGATGGTTGCAGAACAGTACAAAGCAAAATGCATCTTTGAGGACAGAGGAGAATGTTCTGCTTTTCATTCTGTCAAGTTCTTTTAAACACGAATAGGTATGGAACAGCCTGGCAAGATCTAAGCTTTCCATAAGGCCCAGGTTGTTCTGTCCTTCAGTTAGCCTAGAACATTTGCTTCTAAAAAGCTTCATTCTATTTTCATAAATGTACTTCTGGTTAAGAATAAGCCCGGAGACTTGAAGAATGGTACACAGAGTAACAAGAGACCATGTGATGCTCCTATTTGGCTTTTATTACCAGGGATATCTTCAAATATTAGATTTGGAGGGTTCACTTTCTAGACTTTATTTTACAATGCTCTCCAAGTAGCTGGTAAGTTAATGCCTTTAGAGTTTTTTTTCTTAAGCAAATGTGTAACACTAGTTTACTATAAAATTCAGATACCACCCCTGCCTTTCTCTCTGACTCTAGAAGGTAGAAGATCTCTGTTTTCAACCCATAGCTTCTGGGAGTTCATTTTGACTTTTTATTATCTTGCTGTTGAAGGATTCTTCTAGGTCTTTCCCCGTATGGAGATTTCTTTTGAAAACCAGGCTCCAGTGCTTGTTTTGCTTCCCATCACATTTTTAAAAAATATTTTCTTTTCATTGACTATACTAGGGGTTCATATGTTGGTTGCAAATACTGACTGACAGAACAAAGTTTTAAATATCAAAGGGAATATTTTATTGTATAATACACAGCTCTAAGGTCCTTTGAAGATCAAAAACAACAAATGGAAAGCCACCTAATCTTTGACTTTTTCTAAACATCTAAGAGGTACACTGGACATCAGTAACTATCACAAAGATGTTTGCTGAGCTGTACAGTAATCTACTTCTCTTCCACATAACACAGTTTGTCTATATTTTAGACCCATGTTCAAATAGTCAATGTCTTTTTACTCTAAGGTCTTGTACTTTATTTAAAAGAAAATAAAAGCAAAGAATACTAAGGGTGAGGACTCAATAGAAAACCTTAATGATATTTCCTCAGGTTGAAACACATCTTTAGCAGCTCTATTGAATGATGTGTTCAAATACAGTTTTGAGTCAAAATAGAAACCATGGACCTTGTGTCGGGTCCTTGTTTCTCCCTTTATCTTTGTCTTGAGCTACCCTTGAACACTAGAACTGTAGAACCCACAGGCTTCCAAAGCCTCTAATTTCATTTATTAGGTAAAGATGAACTCTTGCCATGTATATTAGTTTGCCCAGAGTTGCTATTTCATAGGCAGGTGGCTCAAATCGAGTAAATTAATTATGTTTCAATTCTTTTCTGGTGGCTGAAAGTCAGCAGTCAAGGTACAGGTTAGATTGGTGTCTTCTAAAACTTTTTTTTTCTTGCTCTATAAATGCCTATCATTCCCCCTTTCTTCACTCAGACTTTCCCTGGCACATTTCTTAATCTTCTATTATGATGACAACTATTGTTATATAGGATTGGGACTCCTTCATATGAACTGGATTTTTAAAAGCGTAAATTTCACAAGGGTCCTCATCTGTTGCACAGATAAGTTTCCTTGATGAAAACCGAAGGCTGCACTTACTTGTGAGTATAAGGTCAAATGTTTAAACTTTTGAAAACTATAACAAATCAAAACACAGATTCGTAGAGCCCAGACCAAAGGTACCCATCTACAAAACACTGGTTCCCCTAAGGCTCAGGAAACATTACCGACGTGGGGGCCAGAATATCAGGGAGTTTCTTCTGAGACTGTGTGTCTCCTCCTAATATCGGAAGCGACACTCACAAAGTCTCACCAGAATGACTGCATACATGCAAGCTGAACAAGGATGATGTCAACACACATGTCAAAGTGGATGAGGAAAAGCCCAGGAGGCCTCAGCCCTACACCAAGGACTATAGGCAGCTAAGGAATACTGAGAGTGGGAGAAATAGGCTTCCCAAGGAAGAACATGCTAATTAATCATCTACTACCAAATGGTCAGTCCTGAAAACAAGATATATCTAAAACTATACAAAACAAACAGGTCATACTTAGGAAGATGGATGCATACATGTGCATACATGTATGCATCCAGAAAGAATTAACTGGAAAAGGGGACTACTGCCAGAACTTCAATTTTTGTTTGTAATTGCTGTGTCAGCTCTTTCCTTTGAATCCTTAAATGATTTCATAGTAATTCTTTGAAATCTTGAGAGTTAAATTTGATATTTGTGGGATATCTGGTTCTGCTTCTAGTATTCTTTTCCCTACTACTGAATTTTCAAGGTATTTTTATGTCTTATAATTAATAAAATTCAGGGAATATGAAGACCATCTATTTGTTTTTATTTTCCTCCCTCTTTTTCTTTACTGCTGGGAATTGAAACTAGCCCTTGGACACATTAAATAGCTAACCAACCACTGAGGTATAATCCAGCCTTTTTAATTTTTTTATTTTTGAAGCAAGGTTTCTATAACTTGCCTAAGTTGACCTTGAACAAGCTTTGTGCCCAGACAAACTGCGGCTTGTAAACCCCAGGCTCATCCTTCTGAGTAAGTGGGAGTACACATTTGCCCCCAAGCCTAGTTTGAAACCATGTTTTCCTAAGTTTTTAGAGACTTTTTCAATTTTTAGTTGATTTTTTTTGTTTCTTTGGACAGGAATTTAGTTTGTTACAGGATCTATTTTTATCTTATTAGAGTTTATTTAATGCTGTTTAAATTGATCTAGAGTTAACCTTGCTGTTGTTGTTGCTGGGCTCCCCTTTCTCCTCTTCTTTATTACTGATTCAGACCAGGACCTTTGCATGGCAGAATATGCTCTACCAGTAACATATGTTCCACTTTTTGTGACATGTTTTCTTTTTAATGCTTAAATACCTTTCTCTTGTTATATTTTTGTCATTGCTAGGGTTGAACAAACTGCTCCTCATGACTCATTTTGAAAAACTGTTGGGTACTCCCAGTTTATAGTACAAACACCAGTTACTTAAACTATTTAGTTACAAACAGAATCTTACTCCATTTCACTCCTACATCAGAAATTAAAGCACTAATAAATGCCTTCAACAGATTAAATTTCTAATGCAGTCTTGTATTTCAAATGCATAGATATTTATAATTGTATGTAAAATAAATATGACATGTCCTTCCTGTTCAACCTACTGCCCTCCCAAACTAGTGATTATTTCAATAGAAACTTATGAAAAAATTTGCAAAATGGTAAATGCAAAATAATTTATACACAGCTTATAATCACACTTGTTATTTCAAAATCAATAGTAATGTGCTGTGATGCACCTTTACCACATGCCATTTGGGAGATCTGAATTTATTATCCCCTGTATCCTCCTCTATCTCATCTGGCTTGAAGTCATCGCCCACATCTCTGTAACTTTCAGAAATACCATTCATATCACAATCCATACGTATATGTGTGTATATGCTCCCTGTGTTTGGACATACACACATTTGCATTTAGATGTAACTATTCATGTTGTTCAATATAAACGGGTGTTAAGCTAATTGCTCCCTCTTCTCTTCATTCCTACAGCCTTTTGTCTTCAGAGTTCTTGCCTCACTGCTATTCTTCTGACGTTCTAAATCTAATGTCTGCTTTTAAAACCCAGAGAAACCTCTGAGCTCCACTTTCCTCCATCATGTTTTGAGAAGCCCTTCATGACAAAGCTGGGTGATGCTGGGCTTTCCATTGTCACATTTCTATTTTTTTTTCAAGAACATTGCTACAATGTTTATTCAGTACCCAAAAGTAGTTGTTCTGCACATTTTCCACCCTTGTGTTACATATTACATAATTATGCATGGCTGAAGAGTAAATCTAACATATATTTCCCATTATACAACTGATGTTTTATTATGTGCCATTTTATATCACAAGCTCTGATTTTTATCAATGTCTTCAGCTCAATTTCAGTTAAGTTAAAGATACCCAGGAAGACTCACCATGCCTGTGCAGTTTCTTTCGGGTCTAGGGAATCCCCAGTGTGTCCTGGACATTAGGAAGCCCAGTTCTACATCCAGTGCAGATGGCTGATTTCTATTTCTGAGGAGGAGTGGGAGAGTAACAAAATTTCATGCCTCATGCTGGTAGGCGCACACTTACTACATTTGCAATATGCTCACTTTTACTCCAACGTGATTTTTACCAGCATGTGGAACTCAATATTCTTCTTGTACCAATAACTGTTTTTAGGATAGTTAAAGGGTAGAAATCTGGTCATTTGTTTCCTGGCATTTGTAAAAATAAACAATTCCTCAGCCGCTCATTTGGAGCAGTGGTTTAAGAGGTTCTCTATGAGCAAACGTGTTTGGAAGATATTGACGACAATTTCTGTTCTCAGAGGGGGATCAGGCAGATTCCAGAAACTTCACAGTGTCTTACAGAATTGAATTTAGCTTCCTATAAACTGAAGGTTTCCAAATGTATTTCCCCAAGAAGCCTTTTATTTACTCAATAAATACATTTAAAACTCTTCCAGAAACTAGTGTTGTAGGCATGAGACTAATCTTTATTAAGTCAAAAAGAGTTGAGTAAGCGTTGCTAACAACTCAAATGCACTCAGCACCAGCTGGTCACTGGTCCATCAACACCTCTACTAAGTAGCCACTTTCCTTGGAGAACATGTGACTAATTATTTCAGATTCATAATTTTAAAGCTTTGGTTAAACAAATTTCAGGCATTTTTACTATAAAATTAAGGCAAAAATCTATGTTTAATAAATGTGACATCTTCCTTACTCCTTCCCCTCAAATAAGGAACACAGAGCTGGAAAAGACTGCTTCTTATCTGGTTGTCTTAACTTGTGCACTGAAATGGACCTTGCATGAATGATTTTGCTCAGGAAAGATTGCGTCTTTACATACTTCTGTATGTATGAAAGCCAAGGTATAATGCTACATGTGAGCCTTTTCAGAGCTATCTAGAAAAGAAATAAAATTAAGTTTTAATTTATTTCAAGGCTATTGTAAAAGTTTTGCAGTCTGGATAAGACTTTTATCCCACCAAATATCCTTCTAAATTTAGAACATTTAGAATGTAAAATTGGTAGAGATTTGTCATATTACTAATATCTTAAAAGTTTCTACAAACATTTTTTAAAATCTAGGTCACTATACTTTCACTTATAAAAATCATTTTTTTCAATCTTCTTAAATGTTTGTGCCTGGCAATGACTAATTCTACTTTTAGTGTGTTTCCAGTATTTCACAGTTATGTATGTGTTATTTCTGTCAGAGACATTTTTGCCTGTGCTATAATTGCAGAATTAGTTTGATAAAGAAGATTCGAATATTTTATCCTGCCTTTCTTTCACTTGCCACACATGTAGTAAACAAAATAATCTGATATTCTGGCAGGTTGTTTTGCATATAAGATGCAAGTGATAGTGTTTGATTTCTTCATGTAATAAAAACTATTTGATAATTTGACAAATTCCAATATACTTTAAAACTCAAAATTTTATTTTATAAAATTACTTTCTAACTAATTGTACACAGATTTCAAACTCTTCTTATTGAATCCTCCACAAAAGTATAAACACTTTAATTCTAGATTTACCACATAATGCAGGACACATTAAGGCGACTCAATATGTGTGCCCATAAGCTATAAGACTCCTGTTGCATATCAGTTAGATGTCTCATTGGGTAAGGCTTCTACTGTCAAGCCTGTTGACCCATGTTCAATTCTTAGAGCTTATGTCATGAGTGAAAAGAACTAATTCTTACACACTGTTCTCTGATCTTCACATGCACACCTTGGTGCTCGCACTCATTTCTCCTCATTAAATAACAATGTAATAAAATATTTAAAGGCTATTTTTTTAGAGAATAAAATGCTAACAGCATCACAAGTGTGTCATATTGCTAAGCACCGAGACAGAACCTGCTGTGAGAGATCCTTTGGCCAATAGTCTTTAAGATACCAGCCCACTTGGGTGTGGTCTCTTATACTATAAAAGCAACTGTAAAGTGTCCTCTCAATCTCTTGCTTCTGGCTGTTGCTTCCAGCTGCTAGATTCTGTTCCTGTTCCCTGTTTGTGCAGAGAACTGTGATTTAGGACAGTGATCTGTGAATCTCCCCTGAATAAATAACCCTTTATTATAAGTAATTCTGAACTAGTGTGGGATTATTTTGTATCTTCTGAAGTGTTATTGGAGAGAAAAGGCAAAAATTTTAGAGCAATATGGGAAAGCAAATGGATTTGAGACTTCCCAAGATCAAATTCTTGGTGAGGGTCATTACTCTAATTCTCAGGAACGCACCTTGTCCCTATGTTGCATAACAGCTTTCTATGCTTGGGACAAGATTCAGGAACAAGAAAAGAGGATTGAGTCATATATTAGGGTTAAACAGGGCCAGAGAGAACCCTTTACAGACTTCTTACAAAGATTAACTAAGGCTGTACAATTAGGAGTGACAGACCCTGAAACTAGACATGTACTAATTGAATCCTTGACTTTTGAAAATGCCAACTTAGAATGTAGGAAGATCCTTGGGCCTTTAACGGTTACATCAGCACTCATAGATAAATTGATCTTGCATACAATGAATGTTGAAATATTTGACTATAGTACTGAAGGTAGAAAGTAGGAGAAGCGATCTCCAATGATATGAGGAGACACCAAAATGTCAAATGTTTTAATTGCAGAAGAATAGGACATCTAAAAGGGATTGTAGGCAAGGAGTTCCTAGGAATAATATCTCATCTAGGAAAGGCAAGAAAATTCTCAGGAGGACTCAGCCTTCTGGTATTTATAGGAGGTGTGTCAAGGGCTGACACTGAACTAATGAATGTAGGTCGGCAAGAGACAGACAAGGCAAACTGATACCACTGGGAAACTCCTTGGGGGGGGGTCTCTCAAAAATCCTGATGTCAAACAAGGTCCAGTCATTCCCAGTCACTGTGGAGATCATGTCTCACTAGAAAAATTAAACAATCCAGTGCTACTAAAAACATCTATACTGTTCTGGATGATGGAATAGACCTGGAGGATGAGTCAAAAACTTCAGTAGGAAGTAGGAAACATATATTTTGGCTCACTTCTATAAACTTTCAAAGACCAAAGTTAAGAGTACATATACATGATATTGTAATTGAGGAATTACTAACACAGGCATGGACATGACTATCATTACTCCAGAATTTTGGCATCCAGATTGGCCTCTTTAAGAGGCAAATATTCAATTTCTAGGATATGGAACTCTATCTTAAGTGAAACAAAGCACGAGGTAGGTTGAATGCATAGGGCCAGAGAGGTAGAAAGAAAAACTGAGGCCATATGTAGCTAATAATGCAGTGAATTTATGGGGCCATGACTTATTGCAGCAATGAAATACCCAGGTTAACATTCCTGCAGTCCCCAAAACTCATGTTTCTGGAAAGGATATAAGATATAAACAAAAGTCACCAGCCATTCAGGCTGTACAAGAACTCAAAGCAACTAGTAAGCCTTTAGAGGTACTCATGACCTTACTCTTAAAATGGTTAACTGAGAAACCCATATGGGTTAAACAATGGCCTTTAATGGAAGATAAATTGTAGGCTTTAGAAAAGGTGGTATAGGAGCAACTAGAAGATCACCATATTGAAGAATAAACCAGCCCTTGTAATTCCCCTGTATCTGTTGTTAAAGAGAAATCTGGAAAATAGAGAATGGTGACAGATCAAAGAGCTGTCAACAAATTTATCCAACCTATGGGCCCTCTACAATCTGGAATTCCTCTACCTTCTCTATTACAAAAAGAATCATCTCTTATAATTATTGATTTAAACGGTTGTTTCTTCACTATACCTTTAAAGAAAAGAATAGAGAAAAGTTTGCTTTCACAGTGCCTACTTATAATAATTCTCAGCCTACTAGGAGATACCAGTGAACCATCCTCAATGTTCAATAGTCCCACCCTATGCCAATACTTTGTAAGTCAACCATTGGAAATAATATGCAAGCAATATCTTAAGTCTAATTTACCAGTACATGGATGACATTTTGTTATCTGGCTCAAATGTGGATACTTTAGAAAGAATGCTTGAAGAAGCAAAGAAAGTTTTGCCTAAATGAAATTGCAAATTGATCCTGAAAAAATGAAAAAAAGGAGATTCTATCAATTACCTAGGTGACAAAATAGGATTACAGAAAGTTAGGACACAGAAAACACAAATTAGGAGCTTGGTTGTGGAAGTTTAATGACTTTCCAAGATTGTTAGGAGACATTTCCAGTCTACATTGGGATAACACTTGCTCTAATAGTTCATTTAAACAAAACCTTAGATGGTGACAAAGTCTTAAATAGTCCCAGGGAATTAACTGCTGAAGCAGAAAAAGAATTGATAGTAGTTGAAGAAAAATTACAACAGGCACATGTAGATAGAGTGAATCCAAATCTTAACTGTATTTTAGTCATGTTGCCTTCAAGGATTTTCCCTACAGGGATTTTAATGCAAAGGGAAGATATTATCTTAGAATGTATCTTTTTACCACATAAACCAAGTAAAAAGTTAAAAACTTTTGTGGAAAAAGTCTCTGAACTAATCATAAAATGAAATTTGAGCCTACACCAACCAGCAGGAATAGACCCAGCAGAGATTATAGTACCTTTTACTGTTGATGACACTAAAACAAATATGGGAAGACAATGAGCCATGACAAAGAAATTGAATGAATATTGATTGGAAGTGTGCTGAAGGCCTCAGAATTTCATAAGAAATATCATGTCAACAGCAAAGGTTTAAAGAAAGAATTTTTAATTACATGACAACAGGCTAAGGAGATCATAAAGAGATATCCTACTTGCTCTTTCTATAACCAAATACTCAAAGGGTACTCAGAGAAATGAGATATGGCAGATGGATGTGTTCCACTTTACAGAATTTGGAAAATTAAAACATGTACACTGTATCATTGACACTAATTCAGGATTTAATGGACAACTGCTCTAAACTCAGAAAAGGCTGATTGAGTAATCACACATTTATTAGAAGTTATGGCCATCAGGAGTATACCTGTACAAATAAAGACAGACAATGGTCCAACATATGTGTCTAAGAAAATGAAACAGTTTTTTTGCTTATTACAATATAAAGCATATTACAGGTATACCACACAATCCTACAGGCCAGCCAGTTATAGAAAAATCAAATTGAACTATAAAGGATATGCTAAAAAAAACAGAAAGAGATGGAAAATGCTCCCAGAAATAGATTGCATAATGCTTTATTAACCCTGAAGTTTCTTAACACTAAAGAGAAAGGAACAACAGCATCAGAGAGACATTAGATAATAGAAAAACCTTCTGAATTAAATCAGCTGGTGTATTTCAAGGATATGCTGACCTCACAGTGGAAACTAAGAGATGTGCTACATTGGGGAAGGGGTTTTTCTTGTTTCCACAGGAGAAGAAAGCCTGTGGATACCATCAAAATTAATAAAAATTCAGTTTGAAAAAAAGAAACCTCTTGAGAAAGAGAAATGAAGGCTTATCTACAGAGGTGACAATCATACAGGTGATAAGAAAACCTCATAAGGGTCGGGGCAGGGTTCTGTTCTTGTCTTTGCAGGAAAATACTCACCTTCAAAGACTCAAGAGTTTTTGAACATCTAGTTGCCTAAAGATTAAAACATAGCTATCCAGAAAAAATCAACAAACAAAGAGAAAACTGACTTATGATGTTGTATAATCTCCATAGTAAAATTTGATTATCTGCACATGTATATATCTTTAATTAAAATCAGAGCTAGTTTTGGAATTGGATGATGGCTCTACTCTTCTCTAAATCCAAGCATGTTGTTAAAAAATTTCAGAATTTCTGTCTCATGTCAGGAGCCATCTGGTGTGGGACAGAAGGAAGATAAATTTTAAGAAAATATTTTACATTTCACCATTCCCATTTTGTTTATATTGTATCTATTGTTGAATATATGTCTAGATGAATGATGCTTACATTTTCGACAATGAACAGCAGCTTTTGCTGAAGTAATCTTTGAAGCTTCAGGGAAGAAGATGGGGCCCCACAACAATGAATCCACATGGTTAATATGATGTCATGATGCTGATAGCACTACTATCAGACTGATTTTTGGGTACCACCTGCAGAAATGGTGTACCTTCTTAAAACATTCTGGCAAGAAATTCAAATACGAACCACCAAAACAAACAAACAAACAAACAAAAAACCATTGACTACTCAGAGGCTATTTACAACTATACAAACAGCAATCTTGAAACTTAACCATCATTTTATTTTTAGAGGATCCCATAGAAAGTACATCACCCCCATGACAGCTGGAAGCAATATTAGAAGATAACATTTCCTCTCCCAACAAAGTTTATCTTCATGGTTAGGGACACCATATAGGGGTTGATTATTACTTGTATATGGTTGAAGGTTGAGGTGGAAATTATGTAGGCTTGGAGACTTCAAAAAAATGAGCGAAATTCTAGCCATAAACAAAGAATATTGAGCCTATAATTTATGATCTTAGAGAAGCTAAATAAGAAAGTGAACCCCCAAAAAACATATGGTTATCCTCCTGGATATTGGAAGTAGACAAGATAGCTGGACAAAAGTGGGGAATATGGGTGTGGGGGTGGGGTGGGGGAAAGGAGACAGGGAAAGAGAGAAGGGAGAAGGGGAGGATTGGGGAGAGCTTGGGAGAATGGGATGGTTGAGATGGAGGAAGAGTGGATATGGAAGCAGGGAAGAAGATATCTTAATTAAGGGAGTCATTTTAGGGTTGACAAGAGACTTGGCTCTAGAGCGGTTCCCAGGTGTCTAAGGAGATGTCCCCAGCTATGTCCTTGGGTAGCAGAGGAGAGGGTGCCTAAACTGGCCTTATCCCATAGCCACACTGATGAATATCATGCATATCACCATAGAACCTTCATCTGGTGATGGATGGAGATAGAGACAGAGATCCACATTGGAGCACTGGACTGAGTTCCCAAGGTCCAGATGAAGATCAGAAGGAGGGAGAACATGAGCAAGGAAATCAGGACCTCGTGAAGGGTGCATCCACACACTGAGATGGTGGGACTCATCTAATGGGAGCTCACCAAGGCCAGCTGGGCTGGGACTGATGGAGCATGTGATCAAACCAGACTCTCTGAATGTGACTGACAATGAGGGCTGACTGAGCAGCCAAGGACAATGACACTGGGTTTTGATTCTACTGCATGTATTGGCTTTTTGGGAGCCTAGTCTGTTTGGATGTACACCTTCCTAGACTTGGATGGAGAGGGGAGGGCTTTGGACTTCCCACAGGGCAGGGCACCTTGACTTCTCTTAGGACTGGAGAGGAAGGGGGAGAGGGAGGGGAAAGAGTGGGAGGGAAATGGGAGGAGGGAAGGAGGTGGAAATTTTTAATAAATAAATAAATTTTAAAAAATGAGGGAAAACTGAATGGAATATCTGTTTATTAGTATAAACTTACTTACCTAATAATAATAATGATGATAATAATAATAGCAAGTAGTAGAGAGAATGCTTGTGAGCCATTATTTATGGACAATTTACATTGGTATAGATTTTTGTATATTGTTATTTGTTGCATATTTGTTGCATATTCAATATAACAATTGAACATTTGTTATATTGAATATGCACCTATTTATGTTTATAGTATTTGTACACCTATGCAAAGTTATTTTGTCAGATTGTATGCATGCATGTTTCTACCTCTGTTTAAGGCATTTTGTATATTGACACAATTTTCAAATATCAATTGCATTATGTATTTCTACATCTTATTAAGATATTTGTATATTACTTACATTTTGAAGTCATTGTCCTCCTTTACTGCACAGTTCTTTAATGATTGTTTAATATTCTGATATGAACTCTTAATCGCTCGGTAATATAGGTATTTAGTATTATAGGTCAATGGTCATTCATATTTGTTATACTTTTAGCCAGACTTATTAGGTTCTTTGGGTACATAGAGATTGTATTCTGCATAGATAGGTATCCTTTAACCATTTCAAAGATGTGCAGAAATGGTATCTAAATTAGGATTCTGTTGACATGAGACAAGATTGCTCCTGGCAGCACTAATCTATTCCTAGAGGGTGTTGAACACCAAAGAAACTCCACTTGGAGTTTGTTTTCTTCTTGGCACAATTGGTCTTTGGGCAAGAAACTGCCCATGCCCCTACCACTGAAAAAGTGCACAATGTGCTGACTGAACAAGAAGGATACAAGAAAAAAGACTGTCAAATCTTGGCAAGACAGGGTAAGATGGTTATGAAAAATTTCCTGCCTCTGAAAATGGTCTTTCAGTTACTCTAGACCTTAGCCAAAGTTGGTTGCTTCAACATTGCAAATGGGACTTTGGATGATTTGTTAGGCAGCCAGTTCTGTCATCTACTGCACATTTTGGAAGCTGCTTGATTGCACTTCCTGTCTACTCAAGTAATAATATCTTCTTTCTCAGGCTTTTGATTGGGTTAAAGATTAGACAGTTGTAGTTTTTGTCCTCTTATGATCTAGCGAAGCTATTTCCAATATAAAATTTAGAC
This sequence comes from Myodes glareolus, assembly GCF_982192425.1. Lineage (NCBI taxonomy): Eukaryota > Metazoa > Chordata > Mammalia > Rodentia > Cricetidae > Myodes > Myodes glareolus. The sequence goes on along the minus strand of NC_142043.1, from coordinate 16,768,746 downwards.
TCCTTGGGATATAATGTCAAAACATTAGGGTATGTTCCTTGCATAATATTGTTTATGCTGGTTGTAATTCTAACCTTATACTTGATATCTGTTCCTAGTTTACATAGTTTTGTATTGGGTTTGGAACTCTCTTATATAAACAAAGGGGGAAGTGCTGTGGGAGCTCATTTGGCCAATAGCCTTTAAGATACCAGCCCACTTGGGCATGGTCTCTTATATTATAAATGCAGCTGGAAAGCATGTGTTTGCTCTCTCCCTTCCTGCTCTTGCTTCCAGATGCTAGACTCTGTTCCTGTTCCCTGTTTTTGCAGAGGACTGTGATCATGGACAGTGATCTGTGAGTCTCCCCTAAATAAATCACTCTTTATTATATGCAATTCTGAACTAGTGTGGAATTATTTTGTATTTTCTGCTATCAAAGACAAGAGGATAAATTTTGGATTTAGACCTTAAACTTAGTTTTTTTTCAAATTATAGATACTTATTTTTAGTAATAGTAGTAGTAATCATTATTTTTTTACATCCCAACTACAGGTTTCCCTCCCTCCTCTCTTCCCAGTCCCCGCCTTCCTTCTGTCTCACCATGCCCACTCTTCCATTTCTATTTTTAAAAAGTGCAGACTTCCCACCATGAAAATCAATCAAATTGGCATATCAAGTTGAAGTGAGATTAGGCACTTCCCCTTCTCAGGGCTGTGTAGACAACCCAGTATGAGGAATAGGGTTCAGAAAGCCAGCAAAAGAGTGAGACACAGGTCCTGCTCCCATTGTCAGGAGTCCCATAAGAAGATCAAACTACACAACCATCGTATATATGCAGAAGGCCTAGGTCAGACTGAAGTAGGCTTCCAGGTTGTGGGTTCAGTTTCTGTGAGCTCCTATGAGCCCAAGTTAGCTGACTCTATGGGTATTCTTGTGGTGCCTCGGTGCCCTCTGGCATCTACAATTCTTTTTCTCTCCCTTCTGTAGGATTCCCCAAGCTCTGACTAATGTTTGGCTCTGGGTAATAACTGCAAGAGGAAAGGTCAAGTTACATATAAAGGCACATCTACTAGAATTATATCTGGCTTCTCAATGGAGATTCTAAACTTAGATTAGCTGACCACAGGGCTATGTTTATGTGAAAGCAGAATATTAAACCTAAAGGAAGAGCAGAAATCACAACATACTTGAAGATAGTGTGGCTGAAGACACATTTCTCTAGCCTTTCTCAACTCCAGCCAGACATAAATGTACCTTTCTTTTAAAAAAGAATCATGTTTGTTTTATGTGTATCTATGTCTTTCTGATTGTATTTTTGTGCCCCATGTGTTGTGAATGCCAGCAGAGACTAGGAGATGGTGAGAGATCCCTGGGGACTAGAGTTATAGATGATGAAGAGCTGCCATGTTGGTGTTGGCAACAGAACTGACATCTGTTAGTGTTTTTAACTGCTAAGCCATCGTTACAGACCTAAATCTATTCTTCTTAATCAACTTCAGTATTATTAGTACCATAGCTTTCTTTCTTACACAAAAACACAGTATCCTTTAATTTTTTTAAAAAGATTTGCTTATATATCTTATGTATATGAATACTTTATCTGCATCTATGACTTTATGTCTGAAAAAGGGCATCAGATCCCATTACAGTTGGTGGTAATGGAAGTGGAACTCAGGTCCTCTGGAAGGACAGCCAGTGCTCTTAACCACTAGGCCATTTCTCCAACTCTGTATCTCTTAATTTGATAGCAGTCTCTTTATGTTATGAATATATTAATCTCAAGCTTCCAAGTGCTTGCAGGTGAATTGCAGAATATTTTTTTAGTTTGCCTCTGGAGAGTTCAGTAATTTTTAAATATGTGAATTTTTGTTTTGGTAACTAAATTATCCAGTTAGAATTGTATATGAAAAATTATGACATGGGTCATTTGTCTAGGTATTTGCAAAAGACAAAAAGCATGATATATTTAAAATACCATTATTAATAGTACAGCAACTAATCCTGAAAAATTTAGTGCTATCAAGTAATTTACCTACAGATTAAGTAATATAACAGAACAAGATGGATTAACATGATACTAAGAAACTAAAGGAACAGCACACTCAGATCATTGGATACAAACAGGTTTTATGAAAATAAGACCACTGGGTCTCATGCTTTTCAGTAAGCAGGGTACCTAACAACCCACATATATTTTTGAATTTTCATGGACTATGGAATAAATAGAGGGATTCTATCTTTAAAAATCAACTAACCTTCTTTGACATTCAAAGACAGATCTACCCTGAGTGCCACAAGATATTGTAGTTTTCATAAAACAGCACTGGATCTAGTGAAATTCAGCAGAAAAATTGGCAAGAATTTGACTATCATTTAGTGATACAGCACTCTTAGAAACATCAACTAGAGATCGAAATCCAGGAAAATAGCAATAAAGAGTCTGCTTGAAATAAATAAATAAAATGCCGAAATAAACAGTCACGACGAAAAGGTTAGAACTAGGAAAATCACATTTGAAGAGATGTTCTGAGTAAAATCCCATTTAGACTTAGTGAAGATTTCAGTGGAAAAATAAGAGAGGGATATGCATGATGCACAATAGCACCAGAATTCCTCGCTTTAAAAGCTTAATAAATAAAAAGGGCTTTAAGAAATCTTTAGGCAGCTGACATTACCAAAGGAGAGAAACTGCACTGACTCTATAATTGCTTGATCAAGTTGCTTAGTCTGAAACTGCTGAAAGATTTACAACATACTATTTACAAATAAATTGAAATGGATAGAGGAGTGAATGTCTAGTTTCTATGTGCAAAGGTAAGATTAAGTGACTATGTTCCTTTGTTAAGGTCTGTGAGATTATACAGTAATTCAATGTCTCTCTACTCTTTCTTCACAGTGCAATTTCACCTTCACCTATTTATGTGACTGAAAAAGTCAGAATACTAAACTTAAGTATAACAACAGTCGAATAATAAATTTGTTCACGCAACAAATAAATTGTGGGAAGGTTTCATGTACCTATCCTTATTGCTCTTAGTTGTACAGTTACGAGCAAAAAATTCCCTGCTTTAGAATGCTCAGCCTAATGGGCCATCTATTAAATAAATAATTTCCCCAAAGAAGATATAATTTTAGTTATAATAAGTATTATGTAAGATCATTATTCCTCTGAGATAATAACTGTGTTGACTAGGGAAAGTTTCATGAAAAGATATTTGAACCATATCTGAAATGTTCACAGATGATACACAGTTGAGGAAGCAAGTGTTGGGTACCAATTCAAAGACAGTGCCTTTAAGAGAGTCATAAAAGTCTATGTCCTGAAAAATCACATTAAGAATTTTTTCTTTTTTTAAAAATAATTATTTAATTATTAAAAATTTCCACCTCCTCCTTTTCCCTCTTCCCTCACCCCCCTTCCCCCTCCCTCTCCAGTACTAAGAGAAGTCAAGGTGCCCTGCCCTGTGAGAAGTCCAAGGTCCTCCCCCCTCCATTCAGGTCTAGGAAGGTGTGCATCCAAACATACTAGGCTCCCAAAAAGTCAATACATGCAGTAGAATGAAAACCCAGTGCTATTATCATTGACTTCTCAGTCAGCTTTCATTGTCAGCTACATTCAGAGAGTCCAGTTTGATCACATGCTCATTCAGTCCCAGTCCAGCTGGCCTTGGTGAGCTCCCATTAGATCAGTCACACTGTCTCAGTGGGTGGATGCACCCCTCGCAGTCCTGACTTCCTTGCTCATCTTTTCCCTTCTTCTGCTCTTCAACTGGACCTTGGGAGCTCAGTCCAGTGCTCTAATGTGGGTCTCTGTCTCTATTTCCATCCATCGCCAGATGAAGATTCTACAGTGATATTTGAGATAATCATCAATGTGATAGTGGGGCAAGACCAGTTCAGGCACCCTCTCCTCTGCTGCCCAAGGATCTAGCTGGGGATATCCCTGTGGACACCTGGGTTCCTCTCTAGAGTCAAGTCTCTTGCCAACCCTAAAATGACTCCCTTAATTAAGATATCTTTTCCCTGCTCCCATATCCACCCTTTCTCCATCTCAACTGTCCCCTTCCCTGAAGTTTTCCCCAATCCTTGAGAAACACTAGTCCTTCAAAATGTTTTGATTTAACAGAGGACTATCTGCCCTCCCATAAATTATCTTTACTATGACTTGATAGATGACTGAATTGATGAATTGCTTGCTCTACAACCATAGGAATTGAGTTTGATGCTCAGAACTCAAATAAAAAAGGCCAGGCCTAGTGGTGCACACTTGTAATGTTTGAGAGGTAAATGCAGGTAGAATCACTGGGCTTACTGGCCAGCCAGTGGAACCTGCTTGGTAAGCTATAGCTCTTATTGCTAGCAAATAGCACTTCAGATTTTGTTACCTCAGGAATGTAGCCAAATACATTCCTATACACAAAAATATTCTATCTATGAGACTATTTTTAAAGTCTTTTTATTGATGCTTTGTGGATTTCACATTATGCATCTTGATCCCACTCATCTACCTGTCCCCTCACTTCTGCCTTCTGCCCTTGTACCATGCCTTCAAAAAATTTAAAAATAAAACTAAATAAACGAACCAACCAACAAGCAAAAGAGCAAAAATCCTCTTGTGAAAGCTGTAGCATGGCCCAGTGAGTCTCACATATACCCTTTAGCCCATACACTTTTGCTTGTAAGTTTCACAGTATACCCTTTAGTCCACACATCTTTACTGCTAATGAGTCATTAGTCTGGTTTGAAGCTTCTTGATAAGACTTCTGCTTGCCAATACTGGCTCCTCACTGGGACTTCTCTTGGATATCCCGTTGTTGCTTTGTGTCATGGAGATCCTAAAGCTTTGATTCTCCAGGTCTAACACTTAACATAGAGGAAGTGGACGTTGGAGTGGGGCCAACTCAAAGCTCTGGTTCTGGGCCTGGGTGGTGGCTGGGCTGGTCAACCCACCATGTGTTCCTCATCATTGACACCCATAGGAGCTCTCCATCACTGCCCCAACTAGTTCATCCAATGCATCAGGCAGCAAGGAGTGGGGCCGGTTCTCCTGTATTCGCAGCCTCTTGTCCAACTCATCCACATGTACTCGGACTCACAGGGCTAGCTCTAATGCTTTGCCCAGGGGAAGGGCAGGGCTTGCTTTTCCAATTGCTGCTATTGGTGAGGTACAGGGCTAGCTCCTTTATTCTCAGGCTCTGAGGTCATCTCTCCTGCTTTCTCTAAGTGGCAAGGGGTGGGGGACTTATTTTCCTTACCCATACCACCACATGGCATATGGCAGAGAGGAAGGGGCTTTTCTTCTATTCTCACATCCACAGGACAGGCTCACTTGCACCCCTATCCATACCTACAATCAGGCAGCAACAGTGTGCTCCCCTGGCAAGGTTCAGGGCCTATTGTCCCACATGCAGCAGCTGATGGGGATCAGGGCCACCTCTTACATTCACATGATCCACCAACCAGTTTTTTTGCCTGGCACATCTTGCAAAGGACAAGGTGGGAAGGACATCTTTCCCTCAGCCATGCCACCACATGGCAGACAAAGAAGGGTGTGTTCAGCTCCCAGGCTCTCACACCCTCCAGGCTGGCTTACTTGTGCCAAGGTGCTCCGTTCTACTGTGCTTCAGGTGAGGGGCTTGAAGTGTTGTTGCCAGTGAGGGATAGTGCCAGTTCTCCCACTTTCATGACCTCAGGGTCAACACTTTCACCTGCCACAGGCAGTGAGGGGAGAGTGAGATGGAAGAGGATGGAGAGGTAGGGTATTCCCCAACCCTCTCACCCAATGGCTGATTAGGGTTGGGGCCAGACCTCCTGTGCACATTTGTAAATTGGAACACCTGCACCCCTGCCATCAACGGTGTCAGTTCTACTGGGGTGCCCAGGTAAAGCTCAGGGACTGCTCTCCCCAGTGCTACAGCTGGTGAGGGGCAAAGTCAGCTGCCCCATTCTGGTGACCATAGGACCAGATTTTCTCACCTGTAGTAGGTAGTGAGGGATGAGGGGTGAGAGGGTGCTACTCCCCGACCCACACCACCCTATGACAGACAGTGGGGTTAGCTCTCTTACTCTCATGCCTTTAGGACCTTTTCACTTGCAACCCCGACAACAGGGACAACGCTACTGTGCTGCTTAGGTGAGGTGCAGGGCCTGCTCTCCTGAGGGCTGCAGTTGTAATTTACTCATGTTCATTTCCCTATTCTCCCTCCTTGTCTGCCAGATTTACCCTCCCACTGGCCTTGCAGTGATCATCCCTTTGTGAAATGAAGACGTAATTACATAATTGCCTGTAAAGTTTTGTCAGTTGGTTTCTTCAAACCTGAAGCATTAAAAAGTTCTTTTCCCTCTTGGATCTGGTAGATAGCATTTATATTTGACTTATTGATACTGAAGTGTAAGTCTTTATGTCAATCCGAGTCTGTCCCATATACAGGCATACAAATATTAGTCAAATACCATGAGAACTGAAGATAAAATAGATTTTGTTTGGAGTCAGCCAGCTTGAACTTCTTAATGTAAAAGCTGTCCAGTAGGGAGACATTAAATTCCATCCTCCCTTGCCCTTAAAATCATTTCAGAGTGTTCACCCAACAGTGTATGCATGTATATGTGTGTGTGTATGTGTGTGTGTTTACACATATATGGATTTATATTCATGCACACATATGTACACGCACAGCCTGCCTTCAGAGAAGATGGCTTAAGCCACAAATGTGGAAATTCCTTGTTGAGGATTGAGGTGTGTGATTTTACATACTGATACTTTAAGATGTGGTTATATTTTTCATGTTCTTCATGTTCACACATTGTCTCAGGATTTACTACTGTGATAAAACACCATGAATAAAAGCAACTTTGAGTGGAAAGAGTTCATTTCATCTTATACTTCCTGGTAATAGTCCACTACTGGGGAAACTCAGGTCAGGAACTCAAGTAGGACAGGAGCCCGAAGGAAGGAACCAAATCAGAGACCACAGAGGAAGGAGTACTGCTTACTGACTTGAGTAGATGGATTTTTCTATGGGAAGACAGCTCACAAATAAAAAGCAGAGAACTATTATTAACTATGAAAGTTTGGCCTTAGCTTAGACTTGTTTTAACTAGCTTTTATAACTTAAATTAATCCATTTTTATTAAACTATGTTCTGTCACACTCTACCCATGCTGCTTCCTCCATTCTCCCTTATACCTAGATTGTCTCTTCCTACTTCCTCTCTCTGCCCAGAAGTCTCACCTATACCTCCTGCCTAGCTATTTGCTGTTCAACTCTTTATTAAACCAATCACAGCAATATATCTTCACACAGTGTACAAATGTCCCATGACAGACTTTCTCTCTGTGGCCTGTTCATCCTGCTTTCTTATACTGTAGTGAGGAGCTGCAGGCAGGCATGCTTTTCATCCCACCTGACTCCTAGCATCACTAGCTTAGCCCCGGAAATAACAACACACAATTTGTATTCATTTAAACACTGCCTGGCCCATTATCTCTAAAGAGTTAGTTACTGGCTAACGTTCACATCTTGATTAACCCATTTCTAATAATCTGTGTAGCACCATGAGGTGGTGGCTTTCTGGGAAAGATTCAGCATGTCTGACTTGGTGGCTGGCTCCATGGCGTCTGCCTCATTGCCCTCTTCCCAGCATTCTGTTCTGTCTTCCCTCCTACCTATGTTCTGACCTATCAGGCCAAGCAATTTTCTTTATTAATTAACCAATGAAAGCAAGAGATAGATAGAAAACCCTCTACATCATTTCCCCTTTTTCTGTTTAAACAACGCCCACCTTCCCCCCAAAATGGACTATGGATAAAAGGGGGGGATGGTGCCAGAGAACTGTCCGTAATCTGTCAATCATATTTTAAATAAATGCTGATTGACCAGGCAGGAAGTGTAGGCCAGAAAACCAGACAGGAAGTAGAGGTGATGCAATGAGAACAGGAGAATTCTGGGAAGCAGGAAGCTCCCTCCATCATTCCTGCCCAGACCACCAAAGAAGCAACATGTGAGTTGACAGCTGAAAAAGGTACCAAGCCATATGGCTAGCATAGATCAGAATAATGGGTTAACATAAGCTGTAAGAGTTAACAAGAAGCCTGAGCTAATAGGTCAATCAGTTTATAATCTTATGGAGTCCTGTGTGTGATTTTCTTTGGGACTTTCTGGTTGTGGGGTACTGGGAGGGACAGATAACCCAATAAGCCGGCCCATCATGTTACTTTATACCACTGAGGACACTAGCCTAGAGTTGGTCCTACTCCAGTGAGTTGGACCTTCCCACATCAATCATCAGAAAATGCACTAGTAACTAGCTCACAGGCAAATCTTATGAACATGTTCTCAATTGAGAGTCTTCCTTTTCAAAAGACTCAAGGTTGTGTCAAGTTTATATAAACCTAATCAACACAGCTATTCATAATTACTTGGTCAATATTACAGAAGAAAAATGTCATATTTTGGAGATTTAATATGTTTTAATTAAATTTAATGCCTAATAATAAAATAAGTCCTTTAATAACAGTTATTATGTGATTCATATATATAAATCTCCAATTCAACTAAGTAAATGGATAACTTCTGGGAACTGTGAAACTAAAGAGATTGAAAAATAATTACAATCTATTTTTTGCAGAAATATAATTTAGCAGGTTTCACACAACAGTATTTTACCTTATAAACTGATTAAAATCAGATCCCCAAAAGACTTCTACTTTTGCAGATTAATCAGCAAGAAAGTGTTTTCATTACACAGTGTTTTCACAGCCTGGAACATTTCCCCTCAGTGTTCTTTAGACTAATTTGCACTTTATCATTGACATATGTTGACATGCTTAAAGGCCATGGATGCAAGGAACAGCTGGAGAAGTTGTTAGCATTAATGAACCCCTTTTCTGCTTTACACCCCAATGCTTTCTGTGTCAACTTTTCATTTACATTTTTTTTCACCTGAAGGAGGTAGGGATAAGATTCAGTGTTTACCTACCTTATCTTAGTGTTTGCCTACCGTATCCGGATCTCTAGCTTTCTCTTAGAATTAAGACTTTGTAGGTTTTCCCAGATAACATGAGTATAAGGACTCTTAAAGAATGTCTTTTATGACTGAATCATATCCAAACCCCCACTAATGTCTTGGGCACAAATAGATGAGAAAATCATTTTGTTAGGGCAGTGTGGACTTTGGAGTGAGTTGATGGGTCTGTATTTCAAATCCATCTGTCATGTATTTGTGATTGTTGGGCAACCAGCTAAAACTGTTTTTTTGTGCTTAGAAAAAAGGAATAGAATAGGGATAGAATAGAATACAAGACCAGGAAACATTGCTCACTAAATGCCTCTCATTAAATGTTACTAGATCGTAAAAGGCTTTTAATTTTTTCCTTCCTTGTTTTTTTCTGCTCTATGTTTTATGCCCCAGTACAGTTGCCCTTATTTCCCCCTCTCCTTCATGTGTAGTTTTTCCAAAGAAAAGATTTTTCCAAGGACAACTGTCCTCATGAAGCATTAGTTGGCCAAGTCTTCCTTTACCCTCCCTACTGTTCTATAGCCATCATTGCTCTCAACATCTTGCAAGTATGAAGAAACCTCAACCTTACTTAAAATAATTTCTAAGTAATTTTAACTCAGCTCCTGGTTTGTTCCTAGCCAAGTGATTATGTCCATGATGAACTTGTATTTGACTAGTTGGTGTGCCCATATAATTCAATCTATAGAGTAATCCTGCAGCATACAGATGAGAATGCTAATGAGGAGCTAGAAATGAGCAGATCCAGTAAATAGACAAATAAAAGCAGGGAACTCAGAGTCTAGTTCTGTGTTATATTTCTCTCTACCATATCTCTGGAAAATTAATTACTAGCTTTTATATGTAGCCTCATAGTCTTGAACAGAGCTATGGGTAGTACTTTGAGCTTTGCTTTGGAAATCTACTTATAGTGGGAAGAGAGGAAAAGAGAAAAACCCCTCATTATTCTAAATCAGGTACTAAGATGAAAATGTTGGTCAAATTTTTCAAGATACTGTGGTGTTTAGACTTTCATTTCCTGTTATGAACAACTAAATATACGAAAGTATTTGTTTTAGAAGTATGATTTCAGAGATTTTAGTCCATAGCCACTAGATCCTATCTATAACTGGGGGCCTTGGTGAAACAGAATATCTGGTTGTAAAGTACAATAGAATCACTCATTCCATGAAAGCCAGGATGAAGGACATTCTCAGAGAATTACTTCTTCAAATCAGACCTCATTTTCTACAGAATCTACAGTGTTCTGGTAGTCAGCTAGGTTCTGAATCCATCAATGGGTTAAACCATTCTTTCGGTTAATAATATCTATTATCTCATAACTTTCAAAAGGCTGATCTCTGATGTTTTCATTTTGTGAATTAAAATGTAAAGTTTACAATATTAATGCTTTTTTGCAGAAGTTAGTATTTATTATTTAAAGAATCATCTTAACATTGAAATACAGGATTGATTATTTTGGAAGCTTTGGATAAATCAATTGCTACAAATTCTGAAATTTCATGAGTTTCTTTAAAACAGAAAATTCCATATCCTTTGTCTACCTGATGGTCCTGTATCTAGGCATTATTTTAGACATAGTTTAAATCTCACATTGAGTTCCCGCCATCCTTCAGCATCTTTTCCACTAAAGCGTCAGAATGCTCTAAAGTGATCAAGCTCAAACATAAATTCAAATACCAGAGGTTTACACTCTGGAGAGTTGGTGTTACAGAAAAGGTTGAGGATGCTTGCTAGCCCAAGAGAGAGGCAGGAAGTGAGATTACTTAACTGCAGCTCCGAAAAGGGCTCTCTCAGAGACTGAGTAGCCAAGGGAAAACCTTGTTTGTTAGCTAAAACAAAACTACAGAAGAACTCATACTGAGTGAAGTGGCACATCCCAAAGCTACCGCGCATATGTAAGGAATCTACATTAGGAAGAGGTGACCCAGAGCTTCCCTCTGCTAAAATACCAAAGGCTACACCAATACAGAGTCTAGATTATGAGAAGTGTTCCACATTGTCTTAGTTACTTTCTACTGTTGTGATAAAACACTGTGACCAAGGTAACTTATGGAAGAAAGGCCTTTGATTGCAGAGGGATAATATTCTATGATCCCAGAGTAGAAGACACAGGCAACAGCTAACAGCTCACATCCATTCACAAATAAGAAGCACAGAGAGTGCACTGGAAAGAGCCTATGGCTTTTGAAACCTCAAGCCCTACTCCCAGTGACACACATCCTCCATGAAGGCCATACTTCTTAAACCTACTTAAACAATGTCACCCATTAGGTATTATTCAGATGCCCAACAGTACGGGAAGCATCTCATCTAAACTACTACATATATCATCTTTATACTCTGCATAAAAGACCTTTGATAAAATCCAACATCCATACTTCAAAACATGAAAAAGATAGGAACTGTTGCCAGTAAAAAACATGAATGAGCATGGGATCAAACTGGACCCTCTGAATGTGGCTGACAATCGAGGCAGACTGAGAAGCCAATGATAATTGCATTGGGATTTGTCTCTACTGCATGCACTGGCTTTTTGGGATCCTAGTCTATTTGGATGCGTACCTTTCTAAGCCTGGATGGAGGGAGGAAGGCTTTATACTTCTCATAGGGCAGGGTACCCTGCCCTCCCTTAGGACTGGAGGGGGAGAGGAGTGGATGAGTGGAGGAATGGGAGGGTAAGAGGAGGAGGGGAGGAAGAAGTGGAAATTTTGAATGGTATTATTTATAAAGCAATAAAAAAAGAAAATAAGCCCTTATTCCTGAAGACACCACATGTTTGGTCAATATATAGAGAGATATCTGTTGATACTGACCAGAAAGTTTCTTCTCTGTTGTGTAGTGGCATTTCAATTGTATTTTAGTAAATAAAGACTGCCTGAAGATCTGAAAAAAATCAAAGCAAACAAAACTGATTTTGATTAAAGAACACCCTACCAACTAACTAGAGATAGCTATAGCAGAACATGGTCTGAGGAATCAGGATGAACTGCGTTTCTTCTTGTGTGGTGATGGAAATGGAAATGGTTCCCATAGGGTCGTATATTTGATTGTTCGTTTCTTAGTTGGTAGAACTGTTTAGAAAGGATTAAGGTTTTTGGACTTGGACGAGGTGTACCACTAAGAGTAGACTTTGAGTTTAAACAAACCTTTCTCAGCTGGCTCTTTTCCTCTATACTTTAGCTTGTGAACCAGAATGTACATACTAAGCTATAGGGCCATGTAACTGCCAAAGGAGAAAGATGCCCGACAGAACATTCCCAGTAGGCCACAACCTTGTGGTGATACACAGATTAATAGAAATAGGTTAATAATTTAAGATGTAAGAGTTAGCTAGAAATATGCATGGACCTTTGGCTAAACAGTGTTGGTATTAATACAGTTTCTATGTGATTATTCAGGTTTGGGTTGCCAGGAAACGAATGAGCAGTCTCCATTTACATCCCCAGGGAAGTACTTTGATGGACCTATTGGACTCAATGTTCCAAAGACTCTCTCATTCTCTGCACATTGTCTGCTTGTGAGTCTCTGTATCTGTTTCCATATACTACATGGGAAATAGATTCTTTGATGGTGGCTGAGTAAGGCATTGATCTACGAGCATAGCAGGATGTCATTAGGAGTCATTTTATTGCTATGTTCCTTTAGTAGAAGGGAACATTTGATTTTCACCTAAGTCCAGTGCCTAATTAATCTCAGATTTTTGACTACTCTAGATCAGGTCCCATCTCATGGAATGGGCCTTAAATTCAATCAGATAGTGGTTGCTTACTTTTCTACAATGTTTGTGCCATTATTGCACCAGCAAATTTTTAGGCAAGTCACCATTGTAAACAGATGGGTTTGTAGCTGGGTTGGTATTTACCTATTTCCTATGATAGTGTGCATTCTATCTTCCAGTATCTTTAACATGAGGCAGTGGGAGTGAAAACTCTAGGTAGATATTAATTCGGCTTCTCTATGTTTGATTAGTTATGCCAGTATTGTTTTTAGTATTAGTGCCTTATCATAGAATAACCAATAACCTTGGCAGTAACCTGGATTGTTTCATAATGTTACTGGTCCCCTTGTTCTACCAACTCAATTATTTGTAACCCTTTGCCTGCACTGGAGATTTCATTTGGTGGTGAGAACGATCTAGCTGGAGCCTTTCCTTTCCATTATTGGGTGATCCAATTTAGAATTCTTTCATCTCTCTCTCTTTTTAGAAGTTTCTACTGTAGCATATTTCCATATGGACCCTCAAATGGTCCTTTATTTTATCTGTCCTTCCACATATCCCTCCCTTGTACCCTTCTTTCTTCCTTCTCCTCATTTGATTCTCCCACTCATGCCCCCACCCATCCATAACTATGTATTTCCCCTTCCCAGGGAGAGCCTTCCCTACCCTCTAATCCATTACTCTGTGTGTAACCTCTGTAGTTATATGGACTGTAGTTTGTTTATTGAAGACTTAACAGCTAGTGTCTATGTATACACATTGCATTTATATTTTTGAGTCTAGATTACCTCATTCAGGATGAATTTTTTCCTAACTCAATCTATTTACATGTGAATTTTTAAAATGGGTGATTTATTTTCTTAATATCCAGAATATTTTGAACTTTTTATGTATTTTAGATATTAGTTTGAGATTTTTTATTTCAATACTAGACTCTTGAAGTTATCAGAGAGATAAGGCATCATTAGTTTGAGACGTTATACACATGCATGTGAATATCCTCCTATAATGGATGGTGAGCCTGTACTTTTATTTTTATTTTATTTTATTTCATTTTGTCTGCTAGGGACAGGATTTCTCTGTGTAGCTCTGGCTGTCCTGGAACATGTTCTGTAGCCTTGGATGACCTTGAACTCAGACATCCTTCTGCCTCTATGTCACATGTCCCAGGACTAAAGGCAAGTACCTCCATACCTGGTTCATCAACTGGTGATTTTTTCTAAGTTTATAGATTTTTTAGTGTAGAAGACATTAGATCTAGTCATACAGTGTAATATAATGACCTGAATAAGAAGATAACTACAATTAGAGCTATCCTTTCATGTGTGGTAGAGTTAATAAAGAAAAATATTGCCAGTTGCATCTATGTTCCTGTATAGAGTAGATCTTTTCGCCTTGAGTAAGTATATAGTTTTCTTTTCCTTATTAATACAGGGCTATGCTTTAATCTTACTTAGGAATGATAGCTACTTTCCAACTAAGCCAATTACATTCCAGAAGAAAGACAACCATTTCAAGCTGCAGGTCATGTTAATCAATTATATTGATGATATTGTGTTGATAGTTCTTTGGTGATGAGAATGTAGCAAATGAATTGATGGAGCAATGTGTATAAGGAGGTATGAGTACTCTATATATCTATGTACCTATACTGGGTATGGTCAATTTTATAATTTGTTAAAAGAATACAAATAATCAAATGCTAAAAATATGTTAGGCTTTGTAAGCCAAGCGGCAAGATTAAGAAATTAGAAATTCCACAGAAATAAAGATAATGACATAGCAAAAGAGAAAATACTGTTTTACTAATTAAAAATTTGAAATATGATTTTGTATTCTTTATGTGATACCATTATAACAGTGAGAATAATAAAGCTTTATGCATATTTTAATTTGGAGAGGAAATACTTGGCTTGTTTGATATTTATAGATAGTTGGATCCAACATAAGATTGTTTGCTGTACTTTAATGCAATTTTCTGTATTTGATCTTTGAAAATGCCTTTCACACAAATTGCCTCTGTCAAATGCTGATACAAACATGTGAACATTAGATTTTAATTGGTCACATTTAGTGCTTATTAGGCATGTATATATTCCTTCTGGATATATGTCTTGATATTTTCCTTTTATGTTTTATTTTGTTGTCAAGTAGTAATTTCTTTTTGGAAGTTTGATGTAAGTTACTCTACTGCCTCGTAAAGTAGATTTTGAAATGAAGATTTGCTCTTTGAATTTGTACTGAGGCTTTCAAACTATTGCTGAAACTATAGTTTGATCTCAGGAAATATACTCATTGTTACCTTGCCCAGGAATGGAGACCCCAAATGCTTTGAAATTTGTTGATGTGAGGTGTATATAAAGCAGCTAAACTCTACACTGTATTACAGTAATATCAGTTTGCATTGAAATAACCTTGTCATAATGTTTGGCTTGTATTGTTTCAGCTAAAATTTGTAGGCTGAATTCAGCAAGAAAAATTGTCGATTGGCAGCCATTGATAATTTCTAAAGCCATTTCATATTCAGTAATGATTCATGAATAAACTTCTTTTCATCTAGAACAAAGTTCATTCATTTCCCAATTTAAAAATTATTAAATAAACATTTCAGCCAACACTTCACAGAGAAACTAGGCAGGCAGGGTCTTCAGCTTCTATTTAGAAGAATGGCTCATGCAGTTCCTGTTGTTGCATAACAAAAGTCATGAGGCCCACTAATGTCATCCTGTTCAGAAACAGAAGGGGAATTTGAATAATTTCTGCAATTACTTGATAATGACCAGGACAATGAATAACCACAGGTTTTAAACACCTCAGAAATGCACATGTTTAAAATTTGTTCAAGTACTTTTTGAACAAGTACTTTTGTTGAAGTTATTTTTATCACAATAAATTGTAAAATAACCTAGCACATTCCACTTCAGTTTGTATAGCAGTGGTATTTTCAACTTTTTTTTTTCAAATAGTTGTGTTTGTTCTACACAATTTATTCACTGAGGTTAAATTTTTAGATACTTCAAAGTCAACACAGAAACTATAAGTAATTGAGGAGTCTTAGTAACAGCTCTGAATTCCCCAAAGACCAAGAAAAAAGATCACACAACACTTTCTGTTTTGAAAGGTGAACTAGTTGGCGCTAGTGAGAGGTATTCAGGTTAGGTTTAAACCTAGAGTCTGGTTTTCAATTAGTTAATAATTCCACAGCGACGTGCTGGGGCAAAGGTTCATTTGTTCAAGAGCTAACTGATCGCATAAGTATAAAGTGTGGAATTCAAGTCCTAGATCCTCATGTTTTAAATAATACTTGGTTGGATGTGGCGGCTCAGTAATTCCCGCCTCAGAATGTGAGACTGGGGTTCCCAGAAGAAGCTGGCTTCAAGACTAGCCGTATTACTAAACTTAGAGTTTGATTGACACACACTGTCTCAGTGAATGAGAGCTGACAATGATTCACAACTCCACAGATCCACGGAGATAGGATCTCCATGAACACATGAATAAACGTGTGTGAACATTCACCTGTGTGTTATTCATACACATGCATGTGTACACACACATGCACAAGCATGCGCACACACACACATGCATAGAGAGAGAGAGAGAGAGAGAGAGAGAGAGAGAGAGAGAGAGAGAGAGAGGAAAACAAATACCATGGAGTATATGACTAGATTTTTAGGGGTATCAGGTTCAACTCAGGTAATTTTTAGAATATAAATTGAGGTTATATGTGGTAAATGACTTACACTCTCATGCCAAGTAAGAGCAGGTAGCAATTTTAAATTTTCTATATAACTTATTTTCCTTTGTATATACATTTCCATTCAAATAATGACTATATGCTCTTATTAGCTTTAAAATCATTTTCTTCTTAAATAAATTTATTTGACTATTGAAGTCTATATACTATATATGCTAAATAGTAGTAATAAAGCAAACATCTAGGTATCTGTGGTCAAAATTAAGTAATAGATAATTTTGTCAAGTATGGTAGTACACACCTTTTGTTAATCTCAGCACATGGGAGGCAGGGGCTGATGGATCTCTGAGTTCAAAGTCATCCTGGTCTACAAAGTGAATTCCAGGACAACCACGGCTACACAGAGATACCCTTTCTCAAAAAACCAAACCAAACAAAAAGATAATTTGATATCTGTTTATTGAACTTATATATAATGTTCTCTACATTTTATAACAATCAAATAATATTTACTGAAGTTACATTTCTTTTTAAAAGAATAGAGCTCCCTTTTCAACCTTGGTAATTCTGCTCTTCTGCTGACTTCTTATCTGTGCTTGTGCCTAAAGCAAGTGACAAGACAGAAAAGGAAGAAAACAGGTTTCTTTAGGCCATTTTCTTGGCATATCTAAAATGGTACCTTTCCGTACCTTATAAGCACCCTTGGGTCCTAGTGTTGTTTATGTTCCAATTGCTCATGTTGTGAGATTGCCTGGGAACCAGAGCATGCCAGAACAGAGGAAAGGCTTGGGATGATATTCATGATTGTTAGGACACTCCCACTCCTTAAGACTGATCATGAGGGTTTCTGGAAAGTTCTGTGTGCTGCTCCTTGATGGCCAAGGAGCAATTTTTCAGACTTTATGTCTGAGAAGCCTTGTGTCCCTGTTGGTTAATAAACTTTGTTAATGGAGAAATTCACCTTCATTTGGTGATATTTTGAATTGGGATCTTATAATTTATAAATACATAAATATCATTTATTCTCTGAATCCATGCATTATGTCTGAGTTTCAAAGTTCTATTGAAGAGAACAGACAAATTAAAATGTACTTACTCTTTCTTACACCAAAATGGAGTAGGCAAGTTGAATTTACTATGCTTATACCTGTATGCAAGGTAAATGCATCTGTTTCTTTCTCTTGCACAATTCTCTAGCCAGAGATGTGAAATTACTTCTCTTCCCTTAGGAATTGCTACTTTAAGTGGACATGTTCACTTGGGTCTTCTTGAGTTCTAAGCTTTATCTCCTGTTGCTTATGTTCAGGGGGGATTCTGAAACTCTTACTAGGATAAATTCTTGCCTTGGAGCTGTGCCTAGCTTTCTAGAATAATTTTCATAGGTAGTTTCTCACCTCTGAAGAAATTCCATTTTAAAATTTATATGAATACAGCAGGTTTGTGTAAGTAGAGTCTACTCACTGAAAATATGATAAATGCCAAATCTCTGAAAATGCATAATGAGATACGTACATATCTCAATGCATAAAGAAAATGCATAAAGAGAAGGGCTACTTTCTGGGTGTCAATGTAATAGCTTAAGTAGATATCAGGACATTTCCCATGCATCAAGTAGATGTGAGCCTGATCTAGGAGAAGCTTATTTTAGTGGGTGTGTCTATTGCAGGAAGATCAAGAAGAAAGCAATGATTGTTTTGGAAAACAAAAACCATCAGTTTAATAACCGTAAAATCTGATCAAACTGCTTATTATTGTGGAAAAAAAGTGGCAACTGAGTGGTAAAGAATTCCATAGCAAATACACTTTCCTTTGTGTTCGCTTACTGTTTGTAGAAGACAATTAACAGTAGTCCTATGAAAGACATAGTCTTTGAAAGTATGTAGTGGATTGTAACTGGCACACTCTTGAAAAGTTGCAAGCTTGTATGAGTAGGGTTTTCTTGAGATTGTAATTTAATTACATTTCATTCTTTCCCTTGCTCCTTCCAAACACTCCCATACACCCCTCCCTACTCTCCTTCAAATTCATGACTTCTATATTATCAAATGTTATTGCATGCAGTTATGTATTTGCCTATGTATATACATTCCTAAATACAGCCAGTTGAGTTTATAATATTACTTAGATGTATGATTTCAGAGCTGACTCTTTGGCACTGGTCAGCCAACTGGTGTGCTCTTCTCTGGGGAGAACCACCTCTCCTGTTCTTAGCTTTACTCAGTTGACAATGGTTCTTTATGTAGGGCTGATGTTTTGTGAACTTTACCATGCCCAGTTTGCATATTGGTTGGTATTTTCCTTGTTCCCTTCTCCTTACACCCACAAATAAGTGTAGTCTTCACCCCTCATCAAAGAAAACTTTCTTTGCAAAAGATAGAGATCATTACAGAGAACCATAACAATAAAACTGCAGAGTTGTGGAGTTCAGCCCCAATCGACACATCTACAAAACACTCTGTGCTAAGGTTCAGAGAATTCTTAAAAGACTGTGTGTTGGGGAGTTTTAAGGCCAGAAGATCAAGGACTTTGCTGTGAGACTGTGTCTTCTAGTAATATCAGAATCTATCCCCTTAGTGTACCACTAACATGATGGCTGAAATGTAGGCAGGCAATGTGGGATGTCCTTCTGTATACATGTTGCTTTTATAGGTTGATGAATAAACTGCTTTGGCCAATATGAACAGATATACATAGAGAGCAGGCAGAGTTAAAGAGATGTTATGTATCTGCCAAAGGAGAAAGATGCCAGAATAGAACTTTACCCAGTGAGCCATAGCATCATGGTGATACACAGATTAATAGAAATGGATTAGTTTCAGATATAAGAGCTAGGTAGAAATACGCCAAAGTCATTGACCAAGCAGTGTTGAAATTAATATAGTTTTTGTGTGATAATTTGGGTCTGGGCAGCCAGGAATGAAACAGCAATCTCAGTTTATAGGCATGCATGGGTTTTTATTCATTGGGACAGATTTTTACATTTCAGTATTTATTTTGTATTTTGTAACTCCATTTATGCTGAGATGTTTTTGTTAATGAAGCTTTTCCTTTGTCAAAATATAACTTCTCTTGTGGCTTAAGAAAGAAGGAAGGAAGGAAGGAAGGAAGGAAGGAAGGAAGGAAGGAAGGAAGGAAGAAAAAAAGAAGTAGGTTTTTCAGGTGTGATGGCTCAGGCAGAGAGTCACCCAAGTTCAAGATCAACCTGGTCCCCATGGCTTCTTAAGCCATGGCTGCATAATGACAATGTGTTGCCAAATAATCAAATAAATGAATAAATAAATAAACTGAAAATATGAAACAAACAAAGAGCAGCAACAACAAGAAGTCCAGTTGTTTGAATCTTTTATATATCAGTATAGACATTTCCTATGAGCCACAAAGTCACACTTCTAACAGGTCAGATTTACAACAAATATATTTACTAGTTAATATTAATGCTTTTGCAAAAAGAACTTAATTCCTATTCTTGATACAACACTGATGTTCTTGCACAGAACTGCTCAAGAATGTGAACCTTAGGTATGATGTTTCAGTTAACAAACACCTCAGGAATTCTACCTCAATTTGCAATATTTTGGTTTCTCTCTCTGAAGTGTTTTCTTTCTGTACTCTTTTTTTGGAATATTTTCTTTCTGATACATTTTAAAAATATTTAACACAAAGGGATGTCAAATGTCTTGAATTTATGTATTCATCTGATAATTCGGCACATCCTTATTGCTTACAGTTCATACTGGTGTAGGAGATCCTTCTGTCTATGTGTTGTTTTTATTGGTTAATACCAGTGCTTTGTACTTTTCTTTTTATTGAATATAGATATTTTTTCTTTACAAAATATATCCTGATTACATTTCTCCCTCTTTTTATTTCTCCCAGTTTCTTCCCACAGATCCAACAGGTCCCATCTGGATCTGCTCTCCCTTTCTGTCTCTCGTTAGAAAACAAACCAACTTCTTAGGGATAATGATATAATAAATAAAAATATAATTTAATATATATATATATATATATATAATAAATATAAAATGAAACAAAAACTAACATATAAAAACAGGACAAAATAAATAAATAGAAGGAAAAGAACCCCAGAAAAGGCACTAGAAATAGATACAAACTCAGAGAGCTACTTGTTTGCTCACTTCAGAATCCCATAAAGCCACTAAACTAGAAGTCATAATATCTACTAACTGGTAATATCTTCTAATATCTACACAGGTCAAAGGACCTGTGAAGGCTTGTACATACTGCCTCAGTCTTTGTGTCCATCCGTGCTCCATCCTGATGATGGAGGGCCACATTTCCTTGTTGTCCTCCATCCACTCCAGCCCTTACACTCTTCTCCACATGCTTCCTCTTCAGCAGGGTTTCCTGAGTTCTGAGGGGAGGGATTTGATGGAGACATTTCATTTATAGTTGAGTGTTCCAATGCCTCTAACTCTCGACATAATGCCTGACTTTGGATCTCTGTAGTTTTTCCCATCTGCTGCCGGAGGAAACATCTCTGATGGTGCTGATGATGGCTGAGCAAGGCACTGGTTTCCCTGGCTGAAGTGGCCTGAGGGTTCCCATGGAAATCATTTGATAGTTTTCAAACATAAGAAACATAATTAATCTACCCGATGCAATGCCAGTATCTATGATTGTGCTAAATACCAATTTCTTTGACTTTGCAAAGTACAATTGTAAATATATTTAACAGTAACAACTTTGTAATAGTAGCCTCACCTGGCACCTCTGTCTTTATCTTTCTTCTTCCTCCAGAAGCTTGTGTGTTCCTATAAAATATTTAAGATTTATCTGTATGAATAAAATGTTTCTTCTGTCTGTATTTATATTTTGTCTATGTTCAAGGTTGTCTCTCATCCAGCTTCTATGATAATGAAGTTTTCATGGACCATTCACCCTGAAAATTATTTAGATTTTAATTAATGCAACAGACATAGGGTCTTGATTTTAAATTACTGGGTTGGCTCATTGAAGAAATTTAAGTAGGAGAAGAGGTTATTTCCTTCTGTGCCTGGAGGTCAGCAGTACATTTTATTTCCCTACTAAGGGTGAGAGATGGCCAGGGTGATTGATAAGCACAGTTCCCAGAATGGTGGAATGCATAAAAAACATTTTTCAGAACAATGAAGTCACAGTAGTGACACCCATAGCAGAATTTCTTTCAAAGTCTTATAAGCCTATTAATTCTTCAATAAGAAGATTGTCCTGGCCAGGGTATTAGGCGTATCTACAGGGCCGGAGGGGCTGAGTTCTGAATAAGATGTAATTTTAAGGTTTTAAATTAGATTTAGCAGAGCCTACAGAGTAATTGAGTCCAGGATCCTCAGAACACTGCAAAATTAATGTTTGTGGCTTAAAATCATCAGGACAGAGATTAGGCTGGTGTTGGTGCAGAACATCATTACAATAAAGAGGGAGGCTGGGTAGCAGCATTCAAGCTTATCAGTGTGTTCCAGCAGCAGCAGGTAGAATAGTTACTTAGCAACTCGTTCAGCTTGCATTCTCTTTGTATTTTGCTTAGATAACATTGGTCCACATGTTTCCTAAGTAACATCTCATTCTGATGAAAGGCAGCTCCCAGTACACCTATTCTTTAATGTTGAAAGTCAGGAGAATTCCTGCTGTCCATGTTAGACATATTTAACAGAACAAAGAAATGGTCCCACATGGAACAAAATAAGCCTTTGTGGCATAAGGTGATGACCAGACCTCTGTTGCAAATATCACTGACCCTTGCTAGCTCAGTCTTTCAATTTTGCATCTGGGCATGTAGACCTGCAGGTTGACATGAAATGGGCTTTCATGATTAATGAGTATATCAGACCTTCGGTTTGTAGATTACCTTAAGCTGAAGTTATAAACAGACTCTGAGTCAGTTAATGGTACAAAATCTTCAGTTGGGTTCTCCATTAGTCAAACTAGAACTGAAAATAAGACATATGGGCTTCATATTGCTCTAGAAGCGTGCTTTGTTCTTAAACCAATTCCAAACTGGTCTTCCGTATTACTCATAAACATTTAAGTCCAGCTTCTCTCTTGTTAGTTTTAGTGTCTACAGAGAGCTCAACGTGTCTTCTGATCTCGATTGTTTAGGAAACTTGCCTGGCACTGAGTCCACTGGCATGCTCACTTCTGATGTTTCTCATGGCATTCAGTAAGTTTGCCACAGTTTTTTTGTGATCAGCTTAATAAAATGTTATATCATATCTGCTTAGTGGCAGATGCCACTGAGTATCTGGATTAAAATTTTATATGAATTAAAACATGAAAATTTAAAAAAAATCTTTACAATGGAGATTTACAAAGAAACTTTTCAATTCTTTTTTTCTCAAATCTCATCTCTAGTTAAAGGTTCATAAACAGAGTTTATGTGTCTCAAATGATGAGCCAATGTTCTTATCTCTATATTGGTTCTGTAGAGAATCTGCTTGAGGGTGTAAGGGAAGAGTAGGCGATGAAATTGGTACTGGCTTCTCAGTTTCTAGCATTGTATTGTCCGCAGTTTTCTATACTTTCTCTTAATTGTAGACAGTACCTGTGAATTACTGCCAGTTAATAGAAAGTGTCAAACAGAATGAGATGGCACACGTTAGATGAGGTAATGTGATACGGCAAAAGTTTCCATCTATAATTAAGACAATTTAGAAATCATTAGCTTAGAAATGAAGTGGAAAAATGTTGGGTAAATCAGATGAAATCTCACTAAAGAAGCACTGAGTCTTGTGTGGTAACCGACATCTACTGTTGATTTCTATCGGGCATCTGAGTTAGTGGGCAAACTTCTTTCTGGACAAACATAAGACCTGAGATCAGATCTCCAGCAGCTATGTTAAAAACTAGTGCTGTGTTGTGTGCGTGTCATCCTAGTACTGGGAAGGTAGAAACAAGAGGATCCCTAAAGCTTGTTGGCCAAATAAGTGACCTTCAGGTTCAGCGAGAGAGGCTGTCTCAAAAATAAGGTATAAAGCAACCAAGAAAGACACTGCCATCAACCGCTGGTCTTCACATGTATAAGTGCAAGGACCCTGCTCTCTACCAACTCACATAGTCAAACACAAGGAAGTCGTCACTAACACGTGAGCTGCCAGTTATGAGAGCAAGCAAGCACTTCTAGGTGGTGAAGGCCTAGTGTTATGGCTGGTAAGAGCTAAATATGTCCAGAAATCCTTAGAATTGAAACAGGACTCCAAGGACCAAATAGGAATGTAGCCAAACTTACGTGTTTTTGTTTTTTTAAATTTTAGTCAGAAATCAAGTCATAGGATACTGCTCAGCTCTTTCCAGACATCTGACCAACAAAATCTAAGGTAGAAAACACCTTTTAAATTGCAATTGCTACACTAGTGCTATATTAATAATGCAAATATCTAAAAAGAAGTCTCTCTTAATTCTTGAACTCTGATATGCTCATTACAACTCAACTAATTGTTCATTTTCAATAACTCACCCATCTTCTTTCACTTAACTTATTTCCGCATTTATAAAGAGTAGAGTTGTGTTTTGACAATGGGAGCAAGTAGGCGGCTTCTTATCCCAAACTAAAAATCTATATTCCTTTGTGTTTACAATGCCTCCCTTGCATTCCTCCATGCGTTTAGTCAGCACTCTTAGATGCAGGCGGTGGAAGCTTGTCCTTGCAATTTACCAGTCCATGAGTTAGCCTGCAAGTTTCCTGAAGGCAAAGCCTTAGGTTCTATATTCCCACCACACAACACAACCTGCCCCTGTGTCCCTGTGTAGGCCATTCTCCGTTCAGTTCATATGTGTTTGCTGTCCTTAGCACTTAGTTGACATGTATAGACTATCTTTCCTGTAACTTTAAGATTAATTTTGCTCTTATTTTAATTTTCACTGCTTCCTGCTATTTCTCAAGCATAATAAACTCCTTGCAGTAGTTCGAGAGACAAAGTCTCTCTTAGTCTTTGTCATCTGAACACATGGTCTCCAGATGGTGACACTGCTTTAGAAGGTTTCAGAGGTGTAGCCTTTACGGAGGAAGGTATGGAACAGAGGGGCACGCTTTGAAAGTTCAGACTCAAGCTACTAGACTGTGCTCTCCTTACTGTTTTCCATTGATGATGTGAGTCTTTAACTTGCTGTACTTGCCACCATGCCTGTGTCTCACTGCCATGGTCCCTGCCACAAAGGACTCTGATCTTTCTGGAACCATAAATCTCACCAAACTCTTTCTTCCATAAGTTCTCTTGGTCATGATGTTATATCAAAGCAATAGAAAAGTAATTATCTGGGCAGTGGTGGCTCACACATTTAATCCCAGCACTCTGAAGGCAGAGGCACACATATCTCTGTGAGTTTGAGTCCTGCCTGGTTTACAGACTAAGTTCCAGGGCAGATTCCAAAGTTACACAGAAACCCTGTCTCAATTCACCACTAAAAAAGCAAGCAAACAATAACAACAATAACAACAACAACAAGAACAAAACAAAACTAATATCCCTTAGGATAAAATTTACTTCTAAAATATAAATTGCCTCAAATATGAACAGGATATGAACCATTTGTTGAGCAAAAGATTGAAAGAGGGGTGGAATTTTACAGTAATGTAGTAGTATGGAGGTAAGTCACTGACTTATAAACTAAGCAGAAAATCATTTCAGTATTCTCAGTACACAGCTTTTATGATCTTACAAAGTGTGAAATCTAGTCCGAAAAATTTTAGTGAAGCATTAGTAATTGAAGAACTTCTTGAATTTTTCTTTTAATTAATTCTTATTTTATTTGGTCTTATTGCTTCTATGCTAATCAAAGTATAGATAAATTAAAATGATATCAAACTTAAAAAAGCTAATATAACCATAAGAAATCAATTTTTAGTAGAAAATGAGAAACAGACTAAGTTAATTTTTGAGAACATTCTTTTAGCTAAGACGAATTGATAGAGGAGGCTTTGGAGAAAGAAAGTGTGACTAGCTAGTGAAGAGAGGATGAAGAACCCTCGTTGTTGATGCAGCTGTTGATGAGGAAAGCTTTATAGCTGAGCCTTATTATCTTGAAAGCAGTTTCCATAAAGCAGTCTGCTGAAGGGGTAAATATCTAGAGAAAGTACGATTTGTCTTCATGATTTATCATCAATTATTTGTTCAATCACTGTTTGCATTTTCTAATTAATGTAGCATTTAAAACCCTCTAAAAGAACATTGACTCTTCAAAGACTGTTATAAAGCCACAAAGATTTAAGAGTTTTCTCTTTAGCATTTTATTTAAGTCCTCCACCACCACTGTCTTGTTTGTATAAGTATCTTTCTTCTCTTTACTTACCAACTTTCTTCCCATGGTTTGGTCTCTTTACTCTGTCATTATAATGATATATATGAACATTCTTTTTCCTTTTCTACTTTATAAACAAGATATCCCTTATGAGTAATGATCATGTCTTTCTTTTTTGATAACCTTTCTGAAATGGCTTTTCAGTATTTTGCCTATTTAACAAATATAAAACCCATCTCCTATTTTCTTTAGCCATTATTTTTTTTGCCATCTAGATTGATGCCATATCTTTGCTCTTGTGTAGAGCACAGCATCAGGGCTAGTTTGCAGGTTTTCTTAGATATGATTGTGTTGATATAAACCCAGAAGTGCAACAGTTGAATCACACAGTGGATGTATTTTTAGCTTTTCCAGAAAGCTCCACACTCTTCTTTATAGTGAGCATACTAATTCACATTCTCATCAGCAGTGTGTCCTGTGTTCCACTTCCTTCCCAGCCCTGGTTATTTTCTTGAACACTTTGATAAAAACAATTGTTACTGGAAAGAGATAATCTCTCGTGGCTCAGATTTCTATTCTCCTGATGGCTAAAATATTTGGCTAGTTTTAATAAGCTTGTTGGCTTTTCAAAGAATGTCTATTCAGATCTGTTGTGATTTTTAATTCAATTATCTATGGAATTTTTCTTCATTATTATTTTTGAAGCAGGGTATCTCTTTCTTGCCCTGGCTATCATAGAACTTGTTCTATAGAATAGTCTGTTGTATGAGGTCGCTTGTTTGTTCCTGGCTGCCCAGCTCTGAAATAACCACACAGAAACCATATTATTTGCAATATTGTCTGGCCAATAGCTTAAGCCTATTTCTGGCTAACTTATATCTTAAATTAATCCATCTCCAATAATCTGTGTATAGCCACGAGGCTGTGGCTTACTGGGTAAAGTTCCGGCATCTGTCTCTGGTGGGGCTATATGGCTTCTCTCTAACTCTGCCTTTTTTTCTCACGGCATTCAGTTTAATTTTCCCTGCCTAACTCTATTATGCTAAGCCACTGGCTAAAATAGCTTATTTATTAATTAAAGGTATTCACAGTGTACAGAAGGGAATCCCACATTATCAAGTTTACTCTGTCTCTTTAAAGACTTTGTTTGATTTTTTAAAAAAAAAATTTACTTCTTTTTATAACTCTCTATACTCTTCTTCTTTTCCCCAAGCCTATGTACATTTATCCAACTTTATGACTCATTTAGAGGTCTTTTTATCTGGATCTGTCTTTATTGTGTATCCTTAATTATTTCTAACCTGAAGCACCTTTGTTTTTTTATGCTAAATGGGCTTGACTAGGGCTAACAAGGCCCTGCATGTTGGTTCTGCCCAGTTCAACATGGAGGAAGCATGTTTACTGCCTCTGAGACCGCTTGGTGGGAGCCATCCTTACCACCTCAACTCTGAGGAGCACCCTGTACCATATAAACCCTTTTTATCTGAGTGCAAGCTAAATCTGCCATGTAGTGCACTGCACAGCCTGGAAATAGCTCTGTGTATGGTGGCAGGAGTCTGTCATGCTCTCCTACTGGTGAATACTTAGTAGACCTGCTTCTGCTGCCTGCCCAAGCAGGCTGAGCTGTGGGCATGGTCTCAGCTACTTTCCTCCCAACCCCGAATGGGTATACAATCACTTGGGCCGACAAATGCCATTCAAATGCTCTATAGCTGGACATTCCAAAAACAAGTCACAGAATGTGCTGGCAGCATGGCTCAGAAAGCCGCTGTCTCAAAATTGCAAGTTTTTTTGTTGTTTGTTTTTGTTTTTATTCTTTTACTGCTGAATCAGGAAGACCTCTCTTAAAGGAGCTGCAGCATACTGGCAGCAAGCAGAGTCCATCCAAAAAAAAAAAAAACAGCTAAACTTTATCTTTTAGTGTCTAAAATTCCTTTCCAAGCCCTCTAAGGCTTTATGTGGATTTAGCAAGTACACATTGGAGTGCTAATTTGTTGGATGAAGGCTGCTTGTTTGTTCCCAGTTGCTCAGCTCTGAAATAATCACACAGAAACCATTTTATTTGCAATATTATTTGGCCAATAGCTTAAGTGTATTTCTGGCTAACTCATATCTTAAATTAATCTATCTCCATTAATCTGTGTATAGTCACGAGGCTGTGGTTTACTAGGTAAAGTTCCAGCATCTGTCTCTGGTAGGGCTACATGGCTTTTCTCTAACTTTGCCTTTTTTCTCCCAGCATTCAGTTCAGTTTTTCCCACCTACCTCTATTCTGCTAAACCCCCAGCCAAAACAGCTTCTTTATTAACAAGTGGTGTTCACAACATATAGAGGGGAATCTTACATCTCCAGTCTGGCCTCAAGCTGGGAGATTTGTTTCTGTTTCCTGTGTGCTGGGATTAAAGCCATGCACCACCACCTGGCTTGGAGAGATTTATTCATGTTACTTAGATGTTCTCATTTAAGTGATGTTTCCAATGAATGATATACATTTCCTCATCTTGTACATTGTCTCTATCTTGTGCTAATGCAAGTTTTCATGTTAATACTTCACTATTTTGGTTCTTGCAGTGTACCTTGAAGTTGGGCAATGTGGTATTTCCAGTTTTGCCTTTTGCTCAGGATTTCTTTGCCTTATCAGATTTTTTGTGCTTTTTGATAAAACATTTTATGAATTTTGTTTTCTAGTGAAAAGTGTCACTAATACTTGGCTGAGTTTGCAGTGAATCTGTAAATATAATAACATGACTATTTTAGCAATATTTTTCTAATCTATGAAACATAGGATTTATTCTTATTTTTGTGTCCTCATCAAATTCTTTCATTAAGGCCTTATGATTTTTTAAATAGATATCTTTCACATCCTGTGCTAAGTTTATTCATAGGTTTTTTTTTATTTGTTGCCACCGTTAATGAGATTCCTTTTTATAATTTTTCAGCTAATTTTATTGGTATCTAAAATACTATGGACATAAGCATGTTGATGCTACGTCTTTACTAATTCCTTTAACAACTCCAGTCATCTTTCAGTGAGGAGTGTTGCCTTCTTCTAGTACCTACACACAGCTTGTATCCTCTGGGCACCACAGTATATGGATACTGAATCCTGGGCTCTTGACCACAGCATCCTTCATCATGCTTTGTGCTGCAAGACTTTCCTTGTGTTAAACAAGCCACTGCCCATGCCTGCATGCTGAACTCAGAATTGCTCTACTATTCCAAGATTGGTTTGTGAGTCTATTGTCCTTGTGCCTCGGTGATGAAACAAGCTCTGTCCCAGGGACAGAGCCATGCAGTTCTTGCCCCTTGTGCAGAACTGATGCAGACAATAATTTTCTTCCAAAATGGCACCTAACAGTAACAGCCTGGGTTTTTGCATTTGTCAGGGTGACAATTCAAGTTCTTTCTCCAGTACAGTGTGCCTGTGAAGGTCCCAGATTGCTTCTCCAACTGTTCTTCGAGCCTGTGTTGACTGTGAAACTTTCCAGTGTTTAGTATTGCTAGCATCTCAGACCATCACGCTTATTAACACTCTTCTGCCTACTTTATTTTCCCACAGGGGACATGCTACTATGTGAAGTTGGGACTACAGTCACCAAGAAACTTTATTTATTTATTTTTTGTCTGTTGGACCATCTCAGGGCTTAGAGTCTTAAAATGCAGTCTCTCTTCCTGAATCCAACTAGAACTGCTCACCTTAAAATGCACCCCCTAGCTCTTATTTATTCTTTTATTTTGAGAATAAGGAGAGTGCTGGGAACCTCTATTTATACATCCTAGGATTCCTTAGTTTTTCTATTTATTGTGTATTTATACACTTGTATATGGGGATATCCTTTCTTATTTTTTCCCAATGGGTAAATGCATTTTTTATGTGGGATTTCCCTCTGCATGCTGTGAATATAATTTGTGAATTAAAAAAAAAACACTTTGGGCTGTTGATAGGGCAGAACTTAGGTAGGCAGAGGAAACTAAGCTGAATGCTTGGAGAAAAAAGGCAGAGTCAGATTTTTATAAAAATATAACTTTTATTGATTGAGAATTTAACATCATGTACTCTAATCCCACTCATTTATCAGACCCTTCTTTTCACCGTTGTAGCATCAGCCCTCACAAAATAAAATAAGAAAAAAAATACTAAAACAAAATACAAACAGAAAGCCACTTCTCTCTTCCTTCTTTCCTGCCTCTCCATCACCTCTTCATTCATCTTAGCATCTTGGGGGCTGCAAGCTGTCACAAAGTCTACCCCTTTGTCCAAACAACATTACTTGTGAATGTTCATTATAATGAGCTGTTAGTCTGGCTCAAGGCCTTTGGCATCTGACACACCATCAATAATGTTGAAATTCCTCTTGGATGTCCTACTGATGTCACAAATCATGGAAATTCTGAGGCTATTATTCCATAGGACTGGTCCATTCAAGTGCTCCAGCAGGTCATAGATGGTGCAGATGTTGGACTGGGTCAACTCAAAACCCTGGATATGGGCCTGGTTTAGTGGTGGTTAAGTTGTTCAGTCCAGGACTCGGCTTACCTGTGCCAATGCCATCAGGTCAGACCTCTGGCACCTGTGGTGAGGAGTGGCACTTGCTATAGAGATTTGCATTGGTATGGATCTTGGCTTAGTGACACAAATTTAAGGTCAATTTTGTTATGCTGTGTAAATATATTTCTGCTCTTGATTAAGGTATTGTGTTTGTGCAGATCATTAAAAATGTAAGGTATAATTAAGAAATATAGATTAATGGGTAATTGTTAATTGTTTATAATAGTCAAGCTTGTAGTCATGTTAGTTAGATTTTCTAGATGTGCAGAGATGTATTTCAGATGGATAGGGATTATTAAAATATTTCAAAGACTACAGAATATGGTGTTTAAAATATTTTAAGAATTTAGGACTTATCATAACAACGAGACACATCTGCTCCTGGCAGCACCAATTACTTCAAGAGGAAGATGGGCATCAAAGAGGCTCCTAATGGAGTTGGTTAGCCATTTGGGAAAGAAACTGCTCTTGCCTGGACTGCTTGAACTGAATATGCAGGACCCACACAGAAATGACTGCTGAACTTGCCTATTGGTGAGATCATCCTTCGGGGTTCCTGCTTCATCAAAAAAAAATCTTCCATACACATTTAGGACACAGAAGAAAGTGACTCATGAATTGCCAATATTGTCAGAACTGTATTTAAAATTTCCTTCTTTGTGGAAAAATCTGGTGGATACTAATGGGCCTGTAGGGTGAAGATGGATGCCCCAACATTACAGAAGAACTTTGGGTGACTGTTCAGGAATAGAGATGTCTCTGTCATTTCTAGAGTTTTGGAAGTTGCTTACAATGCACCTTCTGTTTACTTAGGTAATATTACTGGACTCTTAGATGGAGTTGAAGAGTAGATAGATAGCAATAATATAGTTTTCCTTAGTCATGATAATAGATAAAATAGATATAAATATTGTAACTGCAATTATTGCTTGATAACTGTTTTGTTATATGCAGTTTTACTATGTTAAAGTTAAAAACCTTTTTTTTTTATTTGAACAGAAAAGGGGAGGTGATATGGAATTCCCCTCTGGATGCTGTTATTACAATTGGTTAATAAAGGAACTGTCTTGGGCCTGCGCAGGGAATAGAGGTAGACAGGCAAAACTATACTGAATGATAGAGAAAAAGGGCAGAGTCAGGGAGAAGCCATGTAGCCTCACCAGAGACACAAACCGGAACTTTAACCAGTAAGCTACAGCCATGTGGCAATACACAGATTAATAGAAATGGGTTAAATTAATATATAAGTGTTAGCCAATAAGAAGCTAGAGCTAATGGGCCAAGTAGTAATTTAAATAATACAGTTTCGGTGTGATTATTTTGGGGCTAAATGAACTAACTAGCTATTCCAAGTGTGGGGTCAGCTCTCAAATTAGGGACAGGGCAAGCTCTTCCATTATAGTGGCCAGTGAGGGACAGGATCAGCTCTTTCAGGGACAGCAAAGGGCAGGGCTGGCTCAGCAGCACCCTCAGGCTTCAACAAGAATAATGTGCTAGACCTTCAGTGGTAATAAAGGCCACAGACTGTTAGGGTCTGTGAGAAGCCACCAAGGAAAGACTAACAGTCACGTATGCAATAACAAGAGCACTTCATTAATTCCAGTGTTGGAGTGGGACACATAAACCCCCAAAGAAGATTGCAAGTTCCTTTTAAGTGGAACTAGGGGATTTCTAGAGAGGAGGGATTAATTAGGGGCTGATTGGTGAGAGTGACTAGTGGGAAGCCTAATGGGTAAATACTTTCCAGTGACAGAATAGGTTAATCTTTAGCTTGCATAAGGTTGGGGGAGGCATATGTTGAGTCAGCAGAAGGGATTTGGGGTTCTACCGAGGCAGCAGAAGGACTTCGGGGTCCTGCTTAGTCAGCAGAAGACTGGGATGGTGTATCTGCTGTTTGTTTGCCTGTAGGTTGTGGTTTTCTTCTAAGAATTTCAGTTCTGTCCCAATGTATTGAACCAAAACTAAGGCTTAGATTTCTGAGAAGCTACTAGAAGAGCCTGGTCTGCCTCCACATCCTGCCAGGCTCTCTCTCAGACATCAACACTGACACTAACCACAGTAGGACCATGGACCCAGATACGGCTCTTGGCAGCAACTCAGGCCGGGATGTCACAATGGCCATGACGATAGCACAAGCCACCATATCAGCCTCTTCCTCACCACCTAAACTACCTCAGTCCCGTCTCTCTCCACAGCACATTAACCATTCTGCTTCTCTTTCTCTCCTATTTCTCCACCACATATTTGCTCACCAAAATGGTGTCAGCAAACTCAAAGACTCAAAGCACTGGGCAGGCCTGTGGGTGTCTTCAGCCAGTCCAGACTTCGAGCTGCCAGGTTGGCCTCAGGGATATCCTTTCTAATCTAATAGAATTCTTATCAGCAGTCACAATAACAAAGATAAAATGCTTTATATGTTAGACCTATGGCTTTTAAAATAAATGAATGCAAATGTTTCCAAATTATTTATGTTTGAAAAACCAAGAAAGTCAAGAGGCTATCTCTTTAATTATAGACAGGTCCATGTACCTCCAAAGAGGCCACTTTTACCCCTTTGTTTTTAAGCCAGAGTTTGTGGAGTGATTGTCTTTCTCCAGACTCACTGACATCCACCGAGTGTGAGAAGAGTCTAGAAGCATCACTCAGAGACATAAGATCTGAAAGCTAAACTAATTCCTGTCATGCAAGAATGCACATTTCAAAACACTTGTCATGAATCTACCATGAGACCATTTTCAGCTGAATTCCAGGCGTTCTCTTACATATTTCCAAGATATCTATCTGTAAACAATGTCTACTGATTTAAAGTGTCCTTAAGGGGACTTATTTTTCTGGGTCCAGTGACTCTGAATATCGCTGTCAAATTTATCAAAATGCTCCATAATAGATTTTCGTTCCAATTAAATTAAGTTTTCCACTGAACTTAAGACAAAAGGAACATTAACATCCTTTAATTTTCAATTTTAAGAAGTATCTTTGTGCATAGTTTGATACATTTTTGATATAAAAATCCCCTCAGACTGGTACTTTTTTCAGTGAATCAATTCTCCACTCACTTCTCTTTAAGTGAGACCCTCGAGACTGTGTAGCAGACAATGAAGGAGCAACTGAGATTTTAATTATAGCCATTTAGTCTTATGAAAAATTTGAAATGATGAACTTTGGGGTTACTTTTATGGAAAATAATATTAAGTGGGTAGAAATTATGGGATTTTCTATGCCTCATTGGTGTTCTGTTGTCGGTCACGTTTATCACTCTAAAGTCTTATTGCTGTAACATATGTATGAACCAAATTCAAACAATTAACTGGTTCACATTTTAGGAGCTGCATCTATCAAGCAACCCAGTGCTGAGGCTCTGCTGGCATTTTAATGGCTGGGCTTAGGAGATAACAGCATTTCTTTAATTAAAATCAGTCCTGGAGTTGGAAATGATATATCTGTGACAAGCCATTTCTCCCTTGCTGTAGAATAAAGATTAATCTAGCTTGGTTCAAAAGTCATATAGTGAAAGCATCACTTTTTTTTTAACTTATGACCATTTTATATTAACTAACCTTTGTTAACAAAATAGCCAAGAGAGTTAAATTGTAAAATTCAGTTTAGTACCAGCCAGGGTAGTATATATTGAAGAGAATGAAGCCAGAGTGTGAGGGAAAAGCAATCTCAGGTTGTAATTCTATGTATCTTGGGGAATTTATACAGCAGTGCCAGAGCTAATGGCTTATGTGCCTACTGTCTCTGGTACATTTCCAAGTATGGACTGAGCTCTCTGTATTTTTTAAGCCAATCAGGAGAGTATCGGGAGTGCCATGTAATCAATATGGGTAAGGAGACTTCAGGTCATTGGGTCAATATAACAGAAATACAAATAAGTATGTAGTATGAAATTCAAATCCTAAAAGTTTTTTTTCTGTCTATTTTTATTTTCTTTTATAGTATGATAATGATGATGTTGATATGCCTGTTAGTAGTCTAATGAGAGAGAGAAGTATAGGGTGTGTTGATTTGGGTGAATGAGAGAGTAGGAAAGATCTTAGTGGAGTTAGGGGAGGGGAAGCCATAATCAGAATAAACTGTATTTAAAAATCTCTCTCTTCCTCCCCCTACAAAAATAAACAGAACAAAACACAGTGGAAAACATTTCAGATGAGGCATTAGGAATCTGCAGTTGGCCTTAGGTGAAAAAAAGATGTGGTCACTGTGGCAGGAATTCGAGCTGTATTTCAACCTGTAGGGACAGTTGAACTCTTTGGATGTCCAATGCTTTGAAATATATCCAGTCTTTATATTGGAGGGAGTTGTCTAAGCTCTTCTGCTGTGTATGAAGGATTGGTTAAAAATAAATGTTGTGTAAAGTTTCAGTAGCTTTTTCCACATTTGTCAGAACACTTGACTGCTACAGCTTCTATAGTCTAACTGGAGTTTTTCATACCACAAAGCTAAGAAGTCAATTGTGCTAATCATATGCTTTTGTGTTTCAGTTTAGTATATGGAACTGTGGGAGGCAAAGAAGTAGGAAGAATGAAGTGTCTTGAACTTTGGGTTCATTATGTGTTCCTTCACACACACACACACACACACACACACACACACACACACACACATACACACACACATGCATAAATATATAGATACAACCTTCCAAGTCTGTGTAGTGTTTCTTGTGTCTATATGATTTCAGGGCTGACCACTTTGTATTGAATAGCCAATGAGGGCAGGGGAAATTCCTGAGTGATACTAACTCTCCCTGTCTCAACAGTCACTAGTAGCCTGCAGTCTTGGCCCAAGTATGGAATCCTGGGAGATTTCCCTCCTTCCATGTTAGGAAATGTCTTATTCATCTGCTCTCTTCATGCCGCTTAGCAAAAGTATCCTTCATTTGTGTCACAGAATCTTTTATTTCTATGTTCTCCTTGCTGCTGCTTTCTGCAGCTTTCCCCTCTGCTTAGATCGCTCATCTGTCTCTATACATCTATTCAAACACAAGCAGGACTCTGGATGAGTCAGCTGCACCTCATGTCTAGGGATAGGCTGTGTTTCATGTTTGCTGTAGCTGCAAGATGATTCAGATTCCCTAAGTCCCTGTTCTTGTTCCCTTTGTTAAGATATTTTGTTTGTTTGTTTGTTTTTTGTTAGAGACTCTCCTTTATTTAGAAACTAAGCCCTCTCCATGCTGTCTTTTGTTATAATCACTGTTACCATCCAAGAATTTTGTGGTGGTGATGAATTAGGCAGAGAATTGTATGTTTCTTTAATTGAGTCTCACTCATGACTGTTGCTTGGTTATGACTTTCCAAAATGTTCCTTAGCTTTCTTATTATCCATTAATAAGACATGAAGTTATGATGATTCAAACTGGTGGTGCCAAATTCTATGATGAATTTTCTTCATGTCTGATATGGATCTGACAGCATTCATTCTAAGACTCCTCTCAGAATAGGCTTATCTATGCAGAATATTCTGGAATTATTTTTATTGTTATTTTATTCTTGCCCTTGATTAGGCATGAGCTTTTGACTCATATCTTTACCATGTATGGTTATGGGTAGCATAGTCCAGAAAAAGGTGAGAGTCTCTCTAAGGCTGGGACCCCAGTGATTTTCATTTTCAGAGTGGTCTATACCAAGAACTCACCAATCCACTAACTTATTACTTAAAGCATTCATGCCAATTTATGGCCCTGTGACTTTTGTTCCTTTCTGTGGATGTTGGTGTGTACATTGGCTTATGAATAACTAAATTTTCTACTACTGATGTGGGATTCCCTTTTGTATGCTGTAAATATGATTGGTTAATTAATAAAGAAAATTAGCCTGGCCTGATAGGGCAAAAGAATAGAAGTAGGCAGGGAAAACTAAAGTAAGTGATGGGAGAAAAAAAGGGCAGAGTCAGAGCGAAGCCATGTAGCCCTTCCAGAGACAGACAACAAAAGAACTTCTCCCATATTCCCAAATATTGTTTATAAATGTTTCTTTACATTTAAAGGGCAATATGCTATGGAGATTTGCATTGATATGGGTCTTGGTTTACTGATATAAACTTAAGGTCAATTTTATTATATGTATATTTCTGGTCTTAATTAAGGTATTGTGTTTGTGCAGCTCATTTAAAAATGTAATGTATAATTAAGAAATGCAGGTTAATAGATAATTATCTATAATAGTCAAGCTTGTAATCATGTTAGTTAGATTTTCTAGATGTACAGAGATGTATTTCAGATAGATAGGTATTCTTCAAATCTTTCAAATATTACAAAATGAGACATTTAAATGTATTAAGAAGTTAGGACTTTTCATGACAATGAGATACATATGTTACTGGACACACAATTACTTCAAGAGGAAGATGGACATTGAAGAGCCTCCTTATGGAATTTGCTAGCCATTTGGGCAGGAGACTGCTCTTGCCAGGATTGCTTGAATTGGACATGCAGGATCCACAAAGAAATGACTACTGAACTTGCCTATTGGGGAGACCATTCTTCGGGGTTCCTGCTTCATCAAAGTGTCTGCCAGACATTCTGCAGGACACATAAAAAAAGTGACTGACAAACTACCAAAATAGGCAGAACTGTCTTTGAAATTTCCTGCCTTGTGAAAAAAGTCTGCTGGATACTATGGGCCTGTAGGCTGAAGATTGATGCCCCAACATGACAGAAGAACTTTGGGTGACTGTCCAGGCAGTGAGACATTTTTTTCTCTGTATTATTTCAAAGAAGACCACTCTGCTTTATAAAACCAATAAAAGGTGTCATCCTTGGGAAAGGCAAATTCCTTCTTCCCAGCAGTCACTAGTTGTCTATATTTCTTTGTCCAGGGATGGGGTCTCATGAAAATGTCCACCTTTCATGTTAACACATCGATTGATTTTGTCATTGTTCTGGTCTTGTTTATGTTGGCCTTTCTAGAAGAGAGTGCTTTACAGCAGACTTTCTGGTATTCTTGCTCTTACAATTTCTCTATTCTGCCTTCTGCATTTTCCCTGAGGCATACACACAGGAGCTTTTATGTAGATGTGTCCATTGGGACTGAGCTCCATATGATCTTTTGTCGTCAACCATTATGTTAAGTTGTGGTTTTCTGTGATCTTTTCCATTTGCTATAGAGGAAGCAGTCTTGAAGAGGGTTTTAGGTACACCATGTAGGGACACTTATGTAGGAATGGTGGCTCTCACACAAAGAGCATGAGCAAGACTATCACTAAGAGATAATGATGTCATAGAAACATATACGTATTTTTGTGTGTACTTGGGAAGATGTGTGCTTGGGAAAAATATGTGAGGTTTAAAATTGCACTCCTGCATTGCCTTTAAACATTAAGCACATCACAATATTGGATGGCATCTATTATTCTCTGTAAAGGAGAACTCACATAAAAGATTCTTAATAGACAAGTTAGCCTTTTATAAATTCTGCCATTTATCAAAATATGAGCCGATAATCTATACACACATTACTGTTCTTACAGAAAGAAACTTTTTAGGGGTGGGACTGATGCTTTGTAACTTATTTCTGGGGTACAGACTAATACAGTGCCTTTCACAAATGCTCTATAACTGATTTAAAGTGTGAATGGTGAGTGCTGGAGCTACAGCACTGTAGACACAAAATAAAATGGGCTTCATTATCAATAAGGCACCATCTGTATCCTCCGAACCTTTCTCCTTTTAAGGCTAAGACAGCTACTTACTATTCAAGGCATAGTTAACGAAGCCAGCAGCAGCAAGGAGAATTATGAAAGTATGCTTTATGACATTGGAATGAGAGCAGTCTCCCCCTGTTTTTAACCGTAATTTTAGATTTTGTGCTAGCCATTTGGCATCTGTTCCTAATCTCCCCCATAAGTCGGCTGAATCACACAGTTTGACTAATGACCAAAGTTGTTTACATCTTTATTTTTCAGTTACATCTCTTCTGCAAGTTAACATTTTAGGGATATTCAAATGTCATGCTATTATTTCTCCAAACACCTGCCACCACCTTTAACCTCCCCGTTTCCCCTTATATCCAATAATAACACACCTACCTAGTCATACTGATGACATTTCTGTTTCTTTGTCTATCTGCATCCTAAGACCTTTGTGTCCTTCTGTGACATTTTTGTGTGTATCATTTTCAGGAGAAAATGAGAGTTGAGAACTGTAAAAATATTCCTTCAATAAAACTGGTTTATTCATTCATTGCTGGGTTGTTTCTGTAAATTAACACTTGGACACAAAATAATTCCTTTATTAGAGCTATGCTAATAGGCCAGCTCACTTTCTATGATATTGTAATATTCCTTTGTCATCTACTGCTGTCCCCACATGAGGTGTTCAGAATTATAAGTGTAATCTTTTTTGAATTATACATATTCTTTAATTTTTTTAAAATTGATTTTATTGAGCTATACATTTTTCTCTGCTCCCCTCCCTGCAGCTCCCCTCCTCCTCAACCCTCTCCCATGGTCCCCATGCTCCAAGTTACTCAGGAGATCTTGTCTTTTTCTACTTCCTGTGTAGGTCAGATCTATGTATGTCTTTCTTAGGGTCCTCATTGTTGCCTAGGTTCTCTGGGATTGTGATTTATAGGTTGGTTTCTTCGCTTTATGTTTAAAAACCACTTATGAGTGAGTACATATGGTAATTTTCTTTATGGGTCTGTGTTACCTCACTCAATATAATGTTTTTTAACTCCATCCATATGCCTGAAAATTTCAAGATGTTGTTATTTTTTTGTGCTGTGTAGTACTCCATTCTGTAAATGTACCACATTTTTTTTTTTTATTCTTCAATCGAGGGGCATTTAGGTTGTTTTCAGGTTCTGGCTATGACAAACAATGCTGCTTTGAACATAGTTAAGCACATGTCCTTGTGACAAAATTGAGCATCCTTTTGATATATACCCAAAAGTTGTATTGTTGGAACTTGAGGAAGGTTGTTTCCTAATTTTCGGAGAAATCACCACACTGACATCCAAAGGTGCTGTACCAGCTTTCATTCCCACCAGCAATGCAGGAGTGTTCCCTTTACTCCACAACCTCTCCAGCATAAGTTGTCATCAGTGTTTTTGATCTTGGCCATTCTTACAGGTATAAGATGGAATCTCAGAGCTGTTTTGATTTGTGTTTTTCTGACGACTAAGGATGTTGAACATTTCCTTAAGTGTCATTCGGCCACTTTAGATTTCTCTGTTGAGAGCTCTCTGTTTAGGTCTGTACTTCATTTTTTAAAATTGGGTTATTTGTTCGTTTGATGAGCAATTTCTTGAGTTCTTTGTATATTTTGTAGATCAGTCCTCTGTCTGATGTGGGGTTGCTGAATGCAATACCCATCAAAATTTCAACAAAATTCTTCACAGATCTCAAAAATACAAAAAACAAAAAAACAAACAAAAAACCCAAACAAACAGGTACTCAACTTCACATAGAAAAGCAAAAAACCCAGGATATCCAAAACAATCCTATACAATGTAAGAACTTCTGGAGGCAACACAATCCCTGACTTCATACTCTACTACAGAGCTATAGTACTGAAAACAACCTGGGATTGGGGAACCAATGGAACTGCATCAAACACCTGGATATTAATTCACACACCTACAAACACCTGATTTTGACAAAGAAGCAAAATATAGAAAATGGAAAAAAGAAAGCATATATAACAAGTGGTGCCAGCATAACTGGATATCAACATGTAGAAGAATAAAAATAGATCCATATCTATCACCATGCACAAAACTCAAGTCCAAATGGATCAAAGACATCAATATAAAGCTAGCTACACTAAACCTCATAGAAGAGAAAGTGGAAAGTACAGTTGAATGCATTGGCACAGGGGACCACTTCCTAAAAATAATCCCAGTAGCACAGACACTGAGAGAAATAATTAATAAATGGGGCCTCCTGTAACTGAAAAGCTTCTGTAAAGTAAAGGACACGGTGTGCATGTGCAGATGTATACCTCTAACTGAAGGTTAGAGGACAACTTGTGGATATTGATTCTCACATTCTAATGCATGCCTGGGATTTGAACTCATGACATCAAGCTTCACACTGAGTCATTTTGTTGGTTCTGATCTTCCTTCCTTCCTTCCTCCTCCTCCCCTCCCTCCCTCCCTCCCTCCCTCCCTCCCTCCCTCCCTCCCTCCCTCCCTCCTTTCTTTCTTTCTTTCTTTCTTTCTTTCTTTCTTTCTTTCTTTCTTCTTTCTTTCTTTCTTCTTTCTTCTTTCCTTCCTCTCTCCTCTCTCTTCTTCCCTCCCTCCCTCCTTCCCTTCCTCTCTCCCTGTCTTTTTTCCATCCTTCCTTCCTTTTTCTTTTTAGTTTTTCAAGAAGGTTTCCCGAGGTCCCCTGGCTATTTTATCCTGAAACGAGTCACTTCAGCCATCTGTCTGGACTTGAACTCACAGAGATCCACCTGTCCCTGTCTCCTGAGTGCTGGGATTAAACGTGTGCGTCACCATTGCCTGGCTGAAAATTGGAAAATAAAAGAGCAAATAAAGAGTTGTACTGTTACCACTAAAGAAACTGAGAGGACATCTGTGAATTTGTAATAGAAATCATTATACTTTCAAAGCATCTTAACCAGACTAGGTGACAAAGGCAGAAAAATGGTACATGGAAGAAACTAAATCCCAAAGAACTCATGAGTGTCTGGGATGAATCATCACATGTACCAACGCCCTGCTGCTGTTAGTGAAAACCATGCAGCAGGGGAGAGTGGAAGAAGATGTCAACCTTAACAACAGTGGGAAGTCTTAATATCCACTTAGGAGATGGTTTGCGTCCCAGGGATATGACAGCCTTTGTAAGGAGAGATGGAGCAGGTCTGAGTCACAATATCTAACACACTACTGTTACTAAAATCACCATGGTTACAGTTTCCAAGGTTGCAGTGACTACAAGAAAGACACATACCGTTGAATTTGTTTAGGTTAAAATATACAAATTATACACAGAATAAGGAAGTAATGTGAGAAAAATGGTCAAAGATAACACATGTAACATGACTTATTTTAATTGACAACTTCTGTTTCACCTATTGTCTTTCAAAATGTAAGAATAAAAAACCTCTCTCTCTCTCTCTCTCTCTCTCTCTCTCTCTCTCTCTTTCTGCAATCTGGTATGCATTCCATTCTGGACTGCCTTTCTCCCAACGTGCTATGCAGCACTAACTACTCAGGACAGGTTGGAACTCAAAAGCTCTGGAATATGTTTCGATAGTACATAATGTTCCTGTGAATCTCCAGGCAATGAAAATAACCCACAATTTTTGGCAGAATTACGAACTTTGGTGAAATCTGGTGGCCCTTCTGTGCACTCAGATTTTGAACACCTCCAGGTACTATATTCAGGCTGTCTCCTGACAAAGAGGATGGGTGATACCTCTAGGCAGTCCTGCTTTTCCCCATTCTCTAGTTTGTATCCCTTTTTTTCTTCTGGAAATAGAGTTCAGTACATTAAGGCAACCTAGTTCTGTCATTTTCATAGTCTCCATTTGACTGGCAGGTTGATATCAGAGCAATCTGCCTGGATGTCCTCTGATTATTGTCATCTCCAAAAAGAACATAAAGGAGTCACTGTAGAGTTCTGAGGACTCTACATAATTGTACTAAACTGTTTCTTGTTGAACAGTGAGTGAGAAGAACCTCTTAGGAGTGGCCTTGTTAGAATTTTAGGGATATTGTTCTACATGGTTAAAATAACAGTTTGGTATAACTGTCCTTAATACAAAACTTTGCAGACAGACTAAATATTGATTTCATGAATAGTCAAAAGGAGATAAGACAGTAGAGGAGAGAAGATTAGAGAAAGATGAGTAGGTAAGCTGATATGTGGGAGGCATGGATTTTACCAAGCAGATGTTAAGCGGCTCAGAGCAGACTTCTAATAAATGTTTTATCATGGAGAAATAGCACTGAAGATTTCTAACAAAGAAAGAGAAATGAACAGTAAAATAAAGAATATTTAAATTGAAGCAATCCTAAACTGCATAAAATCATTAGTTAAACAGTATTATTGTTCATAATGTCTATTTAAGTATGGCGTATCTTCTGGAAAAGAAATGAGAATACGGTAGACATTGAGAAACTGTTCTACTATCTCACTTTTTAATTAAGCACACTTCACATAAAACAACAGCCATGGAACACAAATTTACTGAATATTCTATAAAATATCAAGGGTTTATAAATGGCAATATGTAGTGAATACTTCTGAAGAATGGATGATAATTTCTGAGTTATTTACACTACTGTGGGGAAGAAATAGATCTTATTTTTCAGTAGCATATTATGGCGGTCCACTTCTTGTTTAAGTTTTATGATTACTTTTGCATTTATTAATGAATTAAATTTGGAAGTGAAGATTCCTTTTATGGAACAAATGGAATGCAAATTAGAATATATCTAGAAATAGTTTTAAAAAATATTTTGTTCTATGGTTAATTGCGTGTAAACATCTGTATCTCTGTGCAGGTTTGCACTTGAGTGTAGCTGTCCATGGTGGCCAAAAAATGGTGCTGCATCCTGTAGATCCCATAGAGTAGGTTGTGAGCCACCAGATGTGGGTGTTGGGAGTCAAACTCAGGTGCTCTGCAGGAGCAGTATGCTCTCAACTGCTGGCATGTGCCTCCATTAAATAATTTCATAAAAGTTGGTACAAAGGTGAATCCAGAGAGAAAGGAACCAGCACAGGAATAATGGGGCAGTCAGACAACACAGTGGCAGAGGCACCACAGTCCCTGAGGGGAAGGATTGAAACTGTACTTGCTGCCAGAATTAAGCTGAGAATGAGATAGGATTTGAGTTAGTAAATCCAATGCATCCATTTCTATCCTGATTTTTATTTTTTTAGAAACTCTCATTGATACCAGTAAGAGTAGGAAGGCAAGAATCCTCAGTCTATAGAGGTTTCAGCATCCATAAACAGGATATATGAGGAGTCATTAATCTCAGATGATATATAAATAAAATAGTGTTGTCATAGATAGCCAGATGGATAATGTAAGCTGCAGCAGAGAAAAATAGTTAAGTCTAGTAATACAAATCTAGAAATAACTAAGCATTGGGGCATTGGCATAGAAACTCATGCACTGTGTGTATGTGAATGTAACACAGAAAGAGATTTAGGTGGGACCAAATGTCTAAGACTACAAGAGCTTAAGCCTCTACTAACTGTTTCATGTGAGGATTCTTACTTCCCCACGCTTGTTGGGATCAGTCAATGCAAAATTAATCGTAAAGCTCTAACAAACAGGAGAACACAGC
Source organism: Myodes glareolus (assembly GCF_982192425.1). NCBI lineage: Eukaryota > Metazoa > Chordata > Mammalia > Rodentia > Cricetidae > Myodes > Myodes glareolus. Next base: position 16,725,299 of record NC_142043.1, on the reverse strand, counting down.
CGTCATATGTTATTAAAAACTGTACACAAAAAGAATGTCCTAAACAGTCCAGAAAGCTGAAATAAAGCTCATTGTACATTCTTCTTAAAGAAACAAACATCTGAGATAAAAGAATGTACACTTTGATCTGAAAATTTTGCAAGAAAGATGGACTGAAATCTCACATGATTCTTCATATGTGCAATTTTTATATTCTTATATACAATTTTTATATTCCATTTAAATAAATTTAGTAAAAAATAAAGTCTATTTTCACCTCAAATGAAGCAGAATAGTGACTTCATACATTATTAACTTGATTTATTATTAGAAAAGACATTATAGTCTGAGTATTTTCAGAGATAGTTGTATTGTAGAAATAGAAGTCTTATGTACATAGAGAAAAACAAGTCAAAGGCATAAGGTCAAAAAAGCTTTTGAGCAATAGCAACTGCAATTATATAGGTTTCTTCAACTACTCTATTTTCATAGTAATTTATTAATTTCTTTTTTTTTGGTTTTTCACGAGAGGATTTTACTGCAGTTTTGGAGCCTATTCTGGAACTAGCTGTTGTAGTCCAGGTTGGCCTTGAACTCACAGAGATCCACCTGTCTCTGCCTCCTGAGTGCTGGGATTAAAGGCATGCACCACCAATGCCTGACTTTTCTTAGTTTTATTTTTCAGTTTAATTTCTTACTCGTTTTAATTTTATAGACATTACTATTAAAATAATAACCAAATTACTTACTGATTTTGTCGATGAGAATTTGATCACACTGATTTTCTAGAGTTTGAATGATATTTATATAAAATAGATATAAGGTATACTGTAGTTAAGTTTATATTTTTCACAGTTTTGTCCTCATTTTTCTTCTATGTTTATTTTATTGAAAATAGGATTTTTTTCCTCCATACAATATATTCTGGTTATGGTTTTCCTCCCTCAACTCCTCCCAGATACTCTCCACTTCCCCTCCCATACAAACCCATACCTTTTTTTTCACTTCCTTGTTAGAAAGTGAACAGGCATTTAAAATAGCAATATAATAATAATAATGGTGATGATAGTGCTAAAATAAAGAAACCAGAATAGGAGAAAACAAAACAAAAAAGGAACAGAAAAAAAAGAGTCAATTAATTTTTCCCAATGGAGTCTCGCTGGGTATACAAACCACTCTTAAATGGAAGCCTCATGCCCAACAGTAGTTAACCAACACAAACTGAACTCTATGGCACTTTTTTGAAGTTTTTAGTCTCATAATATTTTGTCTGGGCTTTGTTGTTGTTGTTGTTTTAAATCTTACAGGTGTTTCACACACACACACACACATACACACAAACGTGTGTGTATGTGTGTGTGTGTGTGTATTTTTACTGGTTTTTAATTTTTATGTGATTCCTACGCGTGAGAATGTGTATAATATGTTTTGAATCCCCATCCAATGTGAATCGGCAGCAACCGATGTAACACACCAATTAAACCAAACTAATAAAGCCTAGTTTAATCTGAGCGAAGCACTCCTGGGTGACCCTCAGGAGGGTATGAGAGATATCACATGGCAAATATGGCTACCAGGACTTAAGTAGCCTTTATGTGTGGTTTTGAGCAGACTCAAGGAAGTGTTGACTTTTGGTGGGATTTCTCAGAGGCAGAGTTTAGAGAGGGCAGCTCCAGTGGATATTCTGCTGGGGGTCCTGAGGGTAGGGTCTGGAATAGAGCTCTGATCTGGAAATTCCAAACATCCCAGCCTTTTGGGGTATATGTGAATGCCAGTAGGATTTCCATATAAACAATATGTGTGTCTTCATCTATATGTGTTTCTTGTGCTTTTTCTTTGGCTTCTTTTCTTCTGTTTTTATACTTAAGTATAATTTATGTTGTCTCAAATTCACTCATAACTGGGAATTCTGTGTTTTATTGGCAGTCCTGGATCTGATATGTATATCTACTGTTTCTTTCTTTCTCTCTCCCCATACCTGCCCCTCCACACTCTAACTTGGCTCTAATGACACTGGCCTCTATTTCCTAGACAAACATCTATTCAAGATCTGGGGCCTGTTCTCATATGTCAACAAATGGAGGAAAAGGGATAGGGACTAAATTATCAATTTCATCACTCTCTCAAACCATCATGAATGAACACACCATCACAATATTGCCTCATTGGAAATATAGTTATTGAATGCCTTCTGTGACCCAGAGAACAGAGCATAAAGTGCAGTTTGCCTCATGGACAAACAGTAAATTATTCTGCAAGTGTTACTCAAAGCCATAAAGAAATTTTTGCACAGTTGAAAGGTCTGTAATGGTCATGGAAGCCCTATGGGAACGATTGTGTTGAGTAGAGACATACAGGACTGGTAATAACTAGACCTGAGATATACCAGGAAGGTGCCCTTCAGAAAAATGAAAGAGACTCTTAGAGACCTTGAAAGGACCATGTTTGATATGTCTGAAGTGCAGTGAACATTAGAGCCGAGATGGGTAGAGAGGTGTGTGCAGCTACTTGCACTGGTGTATTGTGTCTTGTCCATTGCAATATCTTGGGATTCACAAAATAGCAGATAGCTTGGCAATATTTCTGAGGAAAAAGTTAAGGTCTAGTTTGCATTTTTAAAAGTACCATTCAGCTGGCTTTCTGGAAACATGTTGAGGGAGAACATAGCCTTCCAACAGGACTGTGCTCTTCTCATAGGGTTGGATATCTTAGGGTGAACCAGGAATGTTATGGATAGGATGTATTTGTTTACAAAAGTCAACGACATTTCCTGATTCCTAGGTGTAAAAGAGAGGTTTTAGGGAAAATGGAGAGTCATTGAAATATAAAAGAGGCGCTTGCTGTACCAGCACTAAGACAATCCCACAGCCTTCCTCCTCAGTTGATTCCAAATACCTTACTTAAAAAGAAAACACATTCACATTTCCTTCCAGTCACAGGGTTCCTCCCGACCTCTGCCCAGAGATGTGTGGTGTTTATCGTTTAAAGCAAATTAAAGCCATTGATTTATTAACAGTAGTTTTGTTTCAGAAAATAATGTATTATTCTTCATGTACGAACTCATCAGGGTAAAAGGATTTGCTTTACTTCAACTTCCTTTTTCCTGAATTTATGAACAAGTAAAAAATTAAAGAAAAAAAAGTTCTTGTTAAATCAAGCCCGTAGAAATGGGGTGGCGTGGATTCCCTGTGCTTTATAACCTGTTCTGCTTAGCTCTTGGCATTTTAAGTTGGTATTTATGTCATTATTGATTTAAGCTATATTTCTTAAAAAGTTTCTAGTTCTCTTTTCAGCTAAATTCCCTCTTGAATGTAAAAAGTCATTTCCCTTTTCTTTTACTGATGACAGAATAGCATCCCCAAACTCGTTGTTTCTAAAAGTTACTTTTCTACAGTCATGTATGTTGTATGTATATATGTGTGTATACCTGCATGCCAGAACACGCGTGGGGAGGTCAGAGGACAAGCAGTGGCACTGTCATTCTCCTTCGACAATGGATGTGTCCCAGGTGCTGGCATCAGGAGCCTCTCTCACCACACCACCATGCTATTTTCAAAAATAAATGAGAAGCTGAAGAGATGGCTCATTGGGGAGAAGAACCTCCTTCTCTTGTTCAGTAATCAGAACACACAAAGAATGGCTCCCAATCCCAGCTATCCGAGACTGCAGCTTCAGGGGTCTGGACCCACGCTTCTGGACTCTGTGGCACATGCACACACCTGGCATACATTCAGAGCAGTAGCCACACACATCAGTAAAAATAAATATAAATAAAACTTTCAGAAGCTCAAACACAAATGCTTCTGTATTTGTTTAAGTGTTGTACTGGATTCCTGTCACATGCACTGAGATAAGGGAGTCTATGACACCTGACTTAAGGGTGAGAGATGACAGCTTAAGGGAGAAATAGAAGAAAATGTTAAAGTTGTGACGAGAATCTTGCTGAAGAAGAGTAGGTAATGTTTAACTTTTATACAAAAATACATTTGGTAAATATTGTTGAATCATCTGTTTTAATCCTCAGTAAATACATCAATATTTCCATTTCCCATACTGGAGACTGACATACCTAGTTGTAGATGGTGATTTTTCTCTACCCTGTGGTCCCTCTGGACCAGCAGTCTCTTATGAAATACCCACTCTGAGGCTTATCAGTTACAAATGTTTGGCCAATGCCTTAGGCTTCTCACTGGCTAGCTCTCTCTCTTATAAATTAAACCATTTATACTGATCTGTGTATTGCCACATGGTTGTGGCATTGCCTCTGATCTGGCATCTTTCTCCTTAGACTGCTCTTGTCATTTCTCTTTTGGGAAAGCTACATGGTGTGTCCCTGACTCGCCTTCCTTCTCTCTGTATCTTTGTTTGGATTTCCCATCTCGGTATATTCTGCCTGGCAGTTGACTGAAACAGCTTTATTCAACGACCTATAAGAGAAACACATAGTCATAGCATACAGAAGGACATCCTCCATCACCTATTTATGATTGTGAGGAACAGAATGAGAACCTAAGGACTATGGCATCTGGACCTATGTCCTTAACTTACATTTCTGCCTGTGAATGGTATGAGAAATGGGTCCTATGTCTTAGCAAAGAGAAAAAGGTCACTGCAGACCCTGCAATGTCTAGCTATATCTGTGTAATGGATCTGGGATTCAAGACATCACTACATGAGGAATGGTTTCTAAAGGGTCCCTTTTCTGAAATGTAAAGTCTTAGACACTTTATGACAGGAAGATTGCTCTAGTGACATTCTAAATTTTAAATTCTATGATTTTTCTCTTTGGAAGAGGAAACAATTTTCCCTTTGTCATTCACATGCCAGAGACTCAAGGCATTTTTTTTCATACTGAAATATTTCCTACCCCTGTGCAACCATGTGATACTCTGAGAATATTAAACATTCTTTTATGCAGTGTGCACAAGACAGTGAATTTTATTCATTCCATTTTTAGTCAGACACAAATAAAGATACAGAGTTACACACGGCTCACTGCCGATCTTCCCAGGTCTATTTGCAGAGAGCAAAATGTATTAATTGTATGTTATAGATATTTTCTCCTAATCACCCCTTGAGGGCTTTTAATCAAAACTAAAGCATATCTTAAAATAATTAGTTTAAGACTAATAAATGAATAACACATAAGATGTTAATTTTTTATCAAACACAGGAAAATTTGGTCTTTAATTTGGTTATTCCTGATTTCTCTTTGCATGGCAATAATAAATGACTTAGTTAATGTTTATGCTTTGGGCTCATAAGATATTTGATCTCAACTAGTATTAAGATAAGTCTATTTAACTTTTTATCAAAACTTATCTTAATATCTCTATTTTCTTTAGCTTTGGTGTTGAAATCTTTTCCTTTGTAACTGGCAACATTTAAATATCCCATTTTTAGTAGGCAGAGAAAGATCATTTGGTTAGAAATAAAAAAAATCCCTAAATTATCATCAAGTTTTAAATTATCTTTATCAGTTTCAATCTTTTATTTCTTCTTATTAGGTAGTAATGTGCATCCTCCGTACCCAAGTCAATTCATCTTCTATTCTAGGTGCAGGAGCAGTGAGCAGATGTCCTTGGGGCTGATGCACTGTTTCTTGTCCCTCATAGTAGAAAGTTACTCTAATAGTAGACAATGGTGACACAGTTATAACTTTGAATAATGCTCCAATTACCTAAAGCCTGTCAGTTAATGTTAATAATTTTCTCACTTACAGAAAGCTGGAAGATTACGTAAGCTTATTCATGAGTGGACTTGCTTGAAACCAATATCATAAGCTTCTAGTAGAGGCCCTGAAAGGGCCATTGTCTTACAAAGCTGTCTGTGCACTTAGGAGAATCTGTGAAGGGTGGAGATTTGAGGAAAAGGAGTCAAAGATGTTCTTAGCATTCACCTGGAGGATGAAAATAATCTTGTGAAGTATTTAAAAGAGAAGGGCACCGATGTGGTGGTTTGAATAAGAATGGCCCCCATAGGCCCCTATATTTGAATGATTCATGCGCACCTCTCCTTTTCCTGTTGGGACTTTGACTGGTTTTAACTTGTGCAGGTCTTGAGTGTGCTGCCTCAAGAGTTCATTCATACAGGTTCACTTCCACTGTGTTATTGGGTTGCCCATTCTGTATTTTTAAAAAGTCCTATAGTGTTTTTCATTTAAAAATTGTTTATAAAATTTTTATACATTAAATTTATTGCATTATTCTTTACCCTCCTCCAACCCTTCCCAGTTCTCCCTCCATGTTCATCCAACTTCGTGTTCTTTCTCTCTCTTAAAAAAAGTCAAAACAACACAAAAACAAAAACAAACACAAGCAAACAAAAAGGTAAGTACACACACACACACACACAAAACCAAAGCAGCCCCCTGAAAAAACTCACATAAATAAAAAGAAAAATCAAACCATCATGGTGTTTATTTTGTGTTGGTCAACAGCCCTGAACATGTGGTCTGGCCTGGAGTGTGGTTGACATACCCAGTGCCATTTCATTGATAACTGACTTTCCCTCTGCCAGCAGCTACCAATTATAATTAGTTTCTTGGTTAGTGGTGTTCACTTTCCCTTCTCCATGCTGGAATTTCGTCTGGCTTGAGCCCAGGTAGGTCTTGCATGCGATGCCAGTCCCTCGGGATAGTATGTGTATTATACTTTCCCAGGTTGGTCTTGTGTGTGATGAGAGTCTCTGTGAGCTGGTATGTGTATTATGCTTTTGTATATGAAAGAAGGAATTTTCTTTTTTTTTAAGTAAATTTTATTAAATTATAAAAGTTTCCATTTCCGCCCCCCCCCTCCCAACACCCTCCCACTCCCCCCACTCCCCCTCCTCCTCCCTCTTCGTCCCCCAGGGCAGTCAGGGTTTCCTGCCCTGTGGGAAGTTCCAGTTCAGAAGGAATTTTCTTGAATTCACCCAACACCTCTGGCTCTTACAATCTTTCTGCCTCCTCTTCTGCATAGATTCCAGAGGCTTAGGGAGAAGGGGGATGTGACACAGACATTAGATTTAGAGCTGAGTGCTCCAAAGTCCCTCACTTCCTGCACTGAACATTAGTTTTCAAAAATTCTGAGGAAATAAACGAGTGAAAGCAGTTATCTGTCTGATTACTGGGTCATTACACAGCTTATATCTGTGCCACTGTGACACTAAAATTGACATGAAGTGAGCATTTCAAATGCCTATGGCATACTCCTCACCTACATGGTATTTAACATTTTGCTTTTAAGCACCATGTAAATATGAGCTTAAAACTGAAATAAACAAATGAGAAAGCGAGAGCCGAGATTTCTACTTTCCCCTCCTGGCGTATTGAGTTATTTTGAGATCAGTCATCATTATTCTTCGAGCCCATTAAAAATACATTCACTCTTGGGTATTCAAACTTTTGTTTACACAGATGACATTGGGTCTCAACGCATTAGTGATTTCTGCAAATAGGCAAAGGACACTTTCACTTTTGTTCTGACAGAATTTGTCAGGCAGCATTAATCTCCCGAGGAAGAAAAGCCTGAAAAAATGGCAATGGATTCAGAAATAAATTAGATAGGGTGAAGAAATCATTGAAAATTGAATGGTTTTCATGGCATGATAAAAGATTAATGTTTCCTATTTCATTTCTGGGAACATTTGAGGTCTAAGTGTCTTTGGTTTTTCTCATATATTATAGCATCAAAATCTCACATTGAGCCTTCATGATAGGAACCGCTATTAGCCATACATGGCAAAGAAGAAGTTACAACACAAAGAAGGAAAATAGCATACACCATACTGCACAATCAGGAAGCATTTAGCATGGATTAGGCTTAGATGTGTCTTCCAAAGAGTATTATTAGTCTACTGTATCAAAGTGGGCTAACAGATAAGATTCCAAGTAACCAAGACAACCGAATATTTCTTCAGTTATGATAGTGTCACTTTTTCCTTTTTACCTTCTGTGTACGTTTTAAGACTGTTTTGAATTTTTAGTAAAATCCAAAGGGAAGGTTTCAGAGCCCTTTCAATGAAATGCTGATACAGGAGACATATTAGTAGAGTGATGCTACGAGGCTCCCGAGTTTCATCATCTTCCTCAGTCTTCTCTGGAAATATGCTCGAAAGTTTCTCCCAGTGATGAAGAATTAGGCAAGGTGTAGTTGTCTTGGATTCAGGGTAGAGACTGGTTGTTCCCAATGTCAGTCTTAGCACAAATTTCCCGACTGCCTATTTTACTACTGCATTCGATCCATCCTTCTTTATTCATCAGACACCTGAGACACGATACACACCTTCACCTTCATTCTTAAGTTAGTTGGTTCTATGGAAGGACAGGAATATCTGATTTTCAATGTCTTTTTCACTCCTTCCTTTGCGATAAAAAATTTATATATACACATTATGTTTTATAAATCAAGTTAGTATTTCTGTACTTTTCAATGTGAAAGAGAGGAGAAAACAAACAGTTCAGAGCAGAATGTAAAGCAGTGTATTAGCGTTATAATTTTTAGTGATGGAAACACTGTGCAGCTGTGATTGCAGTATGTCTGAAGCACCTGCTGAACACACCCCAAAACAATGAAAAGCAAACACCACTCCCCACACACAGACAGTGGCAGAGGAAGAGAAAGAGGGAGAGGGAGTTGGAGAGGGATACAGAGGGTTGGTAGAGAGGGAAAGATCAATAGACAGATGGATGGATGGCTAGATAGATAGATGATGATAGATAGATAGATAGATAGATAGATAGATAGATAGATAGATAGATAGATGATATATGAGAGAGACATTAGCTGACAAATCAATGATATAAAAACTATCAATAGTATACTATAGTAAAGAAACCTACAATGAGACAAATGGACCCCTTAGTCTCTCACAGCATTATTTCTTGCAGCCTTCAATTTTGATTCATGCCGTGATGGCAATATCAAAATGATTTATACACATGTAATGGCCTAGAGAAGAGCTTAAGGCTGTTAATCAGTCTGATTTTTAGTCTAAGCTCATGACTGTCTCTAGCTTGGTCATAAACCGTTTAAATGAAGCTTTTATTTTTCCCATGCAGTTCAGCTAACCAAATGTCTACTGTAAAAATGAGGTTTGTAAGGAAAAATAATGAAAAGCAGCTCACACACCTATGACTTAAAAAACTTTATATATGGCGTAGGTATTTAGGTATTTATTAAATGCAGGAAGGTAAATAAATGATGCTGAGCTCTCACTTGGCCATGTTTGGCTATCAGACCCTCAAGAAAAGAGTAAAGTAAAACGCCTTATAAATATGATGATGTGTAGACGAAGATATGTTGCAGAAGAAATAAATGGCATACAAATAACATTTAAAATAAAAGAAGTAGAGGCTGGAGAGATGGTTCAGTAGTTAATTTCTCATGCCTCCACAGGACCTGAGTTCTGCTCCCAGCACCTGAGCTGAGCAGACCACAATGCCCTGTGAGCTCACAGGGATCTTTGATGCCGGCCCACCTTATGTGAATGCTCATGTTCTTTACAGCCAACCTGAGTACAGTCTAGATATTTTCTGTTACAGACACTAGCGGGGAGCTGCTAGAATGAACTCTACCGGTTTCCCAGTGCAACTTGTCATTAAGACATGTTATGGGGATCAGGAGGATGGGAGGAGTAAAATGGAGTTTTCATAAGGCCCTGTTTTGTTGTGTACATGTATAAAAGTTTTCAAGAATAAAGAAAAATAATTTTAAGAAAGAATGGAAAAACAACAAAGTCACGATTTATGTTTTTACCTTCTACCAAGCGCATCTGAGATATGACTGTTCAATCCATCGAGAAGATACTCACCTAATTTTGCTGTAGGTGCTTCTTTTTACTCCTTCTGATTTTTTTTCTTAGCATTTCCCTATATTGATCAAGAGGACCTTGCATAGGCTCAAGTAGTCCTCCTGTCCCAGCTTCTTGAGCAGCAGAAATGACAGATGAACACTAATGCCCAGTTACATTTCTGAATTGTTAAGGTTGATGATTTGACCTTTGAGCTTCTAAGGAAAATGCAGGGTTTCATTTTAAATTTTCTTTGTTTTTTTTCTTTTTTTGTTTACTATTTTTACATCCCAATTCATGTTTACCCCCTTCCCTTCTTTCCAGTTCACCCCACCCCAACCACTCCTCCTCTACTATTTCTCTTAAGTTACAGGAGGCCCTTCCATGAATATCAGCCAGTCATGGTGCATCAAATTGCAGTAGGACTAGACTCCTCTTCTATTGAGGTTGGATGAAGCAATCCAGTAGAAGGAATGAGTCGCAAAGCCTCTGCTCTCACTATGAGGAGTTTCTACATGGCTGTAAAACATCTGCAGAGGGTCTAGATTATTTCCATGCAGACTTCATGGTTGTCAGTTCAGTTTCTGTGAGCCTGTATAAACCCAGTTTAGTTGGCTCTGTGGTTTTTGTTTCATTTTTTTTTTGTTCCTATAATCCTTCCTCCCCTCTTCTGCAGGATTCTCCAAGCTCTGCCAAATGTTTGGCTATGGGGTCTCTGCATTTGTTTCCGTCTGTTGCTTGATGAGGTCTCTGCTCACAGTTGGCCTAACCACATATCTATGAGTATAGAAGAATATCATTAGGAGTTATTTCATTGATGTTTTTCTTTTTGCCGTTCAGGTTTGGTTCTGTCCTAGGTCTCTGGGGTATCCTGCCTCTGGGTCACGGCCCTCAGACTGAGAGCTCCATCTCAAGGTATGGACTTTCCGCTGGTCTAGTCATTAGCTGGTCATTCCTACAATTTTTTGCACCATCTTTACCCCAGCACATCTTGTAGATTGAACAAATTGTGTGTCAAAGGTTTGTGGCTGGTTTGGTGTCCTACTCTTTCCACTGGAAGTCTTGCCTGGTTACAAGAGACGGCCAGTTCAGGCTCCGTATCCCCTATTACTAGGAGGCTTAGCTAAGGTTTCTTTATTGGAGTAAAGAAAGAACAAATATAAATGGAGGTACATCTGAAACTTATCTTCCAGTTTTCAAGTTGAGCCTTGCTTTTAGGGAATATGGAAGTCTCTAAAACTTCTTCTCTATGTAAAACACACATTTTATTGCATTGGATATGCAATGGATTCCTCCTGGGTCACAACTCTATTCTCGATTTCTCTGTTTTAATCAGATCTGCCCCCACACATTCTTCTATATTATGCTTTACTTAAACAAGTAGTATCACATCCTTTTAAAAAGGAATAACAGAAGAAGTGAATTGCAATAAATAAACAAGGAAAAAAGACATGCTATCCATTTCTTTCCTGAGTGATTCCACATAAATCCATGGCTGCTTTCAGCTCCCTATACCCTTGAAAACATACTCCCTGTCTGAGGGAATTACCCAGGTCACTTATCGATGCTTTCCCCCAATCAGTGCCAAAAACACTTCTTTCTTAGTAGCTGCCTGCACAGGCTTGAGTTGATCGACCCACACCCACAAACATGTTTATGAGTGTGAACCAACAGATGCCTCCAAGTACAATCCTGTTGAATTGACCTCAGAAACATTTAGCTCTCTGAGGCTGTTATAGTGATGTGTGAGCTTCCAGTTCCTAGCACAAGTGGTACCAGGTAGAGCAAGTGTGCTGCAACTGTAGCTGCTGTTTTTCCATTGAGATCAGCTGTGAAATTCAGGAGAACTTCCCAGCTATGCAGCCTCTTTGCCTCATTTTGTGGTTCTACAGACCACTCATCTTACCTTAAAGGTATGATGCCTTATTTCTTGAGGCTGTTTATTATATATAATTCTATGATAAATTCTCACTGCCAACTCTGAACTAACTATTTATTTCAAGACACTGAGCAGGAACGTACCTATTTCGTCCTTCCTGTGATTATTTATATAAGGATCATGCTTCTGTGGGGAGAAGGTTTTCAAAGGTTCATAAACTGCAACTAAAAGATTTGATTTTGACACTAAATTAAGAACAGGAACATATGTACTTCAAAGCCCTTAGCAACGACCTTGTAATACAGAGGCTCATAAGGTAAATGGCTCCAGGCTTAATCATTTTTTTTACATGAATTAATTTCCATCAAAGAGAGCAGCTACACTTACATGATAATTTCAATGCCTGGTCTAAAGTATTTCTTTTCCAAAAAAAACTAAAGTATCTCTCAAGTATAATGTTAAGAACACTGTAAGTGCTGTAATATATGAGAACAAGATCATTGTGTTTCAAAAATCTGAAATCATTTTAGCAGTATTGGGGAAACAATGCTCTCAGAGAACAGGCAGTGTATGCATTTGCAAAATTAAGGAATGATGTCACACAGAAAATTGAAAAATCATTCCAAGGACAGGTTATACAATTGAGCACAAATAAGAGAAGACATTTCTAAAACCTGGAGGAGGGAACATAGCATAGGACCCTAGTTCCTTCAAAAGAAAAACTTTAATTATGCACAGAAGTATATGATCATCCTTTCTCAATGGGAGTGCCCATAAATTGCCGGGTTAGGTATCAGTTCTAAGAGCAATTGTCCCCATTCTCATTTTCAATAATAGCCAATCTTGCAGGAAAACGGACTGTCGTATGTTTCCAGTCAAATGCCAACTTTGGTGCAAACATATGTTAAAAGAAATAAAATGTGAAACACTGCAGAGCCCATCACAAGGCTAGAAACCCAGCTGAAGTGATTTCCCTCTGGATTAACAAGCATGACTTGATGGATTGGACATTCCATATGCTGAAAAAGCTTAAACCACTCGGCTATGAAATAGCTGAGAATCCAGAACAACCTGGGAGTATTAGGATGGGAAAATGCTGCTAACACAATTTTGTTATGAAGGAAAAAATCTAGCTATATCTTTGCTTGAGTGGAGAAGAGGAAGTTTCTATAGATTTAAAAGTTCTGTCATTTCAGCTTTACATGGGAGAGCATCTCAGTTAGAAGGACCAATAGTCTTAAGTATAATGATAATGGCACACAAATATGTGAGTCCACTGAGGAGAAACGGAGAGTAGACAGAGACTTTGTGAAACTTTACTCTTCCAGAGGGATTTTGTTTAATAAAGTCTGTATGTTTGAAACATTTTTTCTGAGATCCATCATTTATCCATAGACAATTAAATATCCAGGCAAATTTCAGCTTATTAGTTTTCGGCTTCAAAAAAAGTAGGTTTAAGGGCTAGAAAAGAGGTTCTTCTTTTGTTTCTACAGAGGATGAGAACCTTTGGAATCCTTTTAGACTAATGTGGCTTGATGGACCAAGACACTTTGACGGTCACTGTGAATACCCCCCCCCCCCCAAATACTTCACCCAACAAAAATCAGGAAGCAGTTTGGAGAGAACTACACTCAAATTCCCAAATACCGTTTATAAGTGTTTGTTTGCATTTAAAGGGGACTATAATATAGAGATCAATACTTTGCATTGGTATGAATCTTGATTTATTAATACCAGTTTAAGGTCAATTTTGTTATATTTGTATTTCTTTTCTTGGCTAAGGTATTGTGTTCATGCAGCTCAATTAAAAATATAATGTATAATTAAGAAATATAGGTTAATAGATAATCATCTATAATAGTAAAGCTTATAGCCATGTTAGTTATGTTTTTTGATGTATAGAGGTATATTTCAGTTAGGTAGGTACTCTTTAATTCTTTCCTAAACCTTCAGAACATGGCTTTTAAAATATTTTAATAACTTAGAACTTTTCATAACATGAGACACAATGTACTTCTTGTTAACTTAGGTAATATTATATCCTTCTGGGGTCTTTAATGGAGTTGAGGAATAGATAGAGTTTTTCTTAGTTATGATAAAATTTAATGTAGACATAAATATTGTAACTGTAATTATTGATACCTGTTTTGTTATATGTAATTTTAGTATGTTAACGTTAAAACCTTCCTTTTCATTTAAACAGAAAAGGGGAAATGGTGTTGGAAGTCTTTCTGTATATATGGCAGCTATTACTTTGAGAGGAAGATGGGCATCAAAGAGGCTCCTTATGGAGTTTATTAGCCATTTTGGGCAAGAAACTGCTCTTACCTGAACTGCCTAATGAAATGGACATGCATGACCCACAGAAAAATGACTGCTGAAGTTGACTAAAGAAGGTGAAACAATCTTCCAGGGTTTTTGTTTCATGAAAGCATCTGCCAGACATTCTGCTGGACACAGAAGAAAGTGACTGATACACTGCCAATATAGGCAGAATGGTCTTTGAAATTTTCTGATTCATGAAAAGTCTACCAGATGCTATGGGTCTGTAGGCTGAAGATGGATGCTCCAACGTTACAGAAGAACTTTGGGTGACTGTCCAGGCAGTGAGATGTCTGTCAATTCTAGAGTTTTGGAAGTTGCTTACAATGCACTTCTTGTTAACTTAGGAAATATTATATCCTTCTGAAGCTTTAATGTAGTTGAAGAATAGATATAGTTTTTCCTAGTTATGATAAAGTTTAATGTAGATATAAATATTGTAACTGTAATTCTTGCTTGATACCTGTTTTATTATATGTAATTTTAGTATGTTAAAGTTAAAACCTTCCTTTTCTTTTAAACTGCAAAGGGGAAATGATGTTGGAAGTCCTTCTGTATGTGTGCTGCTTTTATTGGTTAATGAATAAAGAAGCTTCTTTGTCCTGTGATAGGGAAGAATAGAGATATGTGGAAAAACTAAGCTGAATGCTGGGAGAAAGTAGACAGAGTCATGGAGAAGTCATGTAGCCTCCACCACAGACAGATATGCTTGAACCTTGCTGGTCAGCCACAGCCGCATGATGATACACAGATTAATAGAAATGGATTAATTTAAGATGTATAGCTAGCCAAGAAGAAGCTAGAGGTGTTTTCTATTTTTTGTTTGTTTTTTGTTTTTTTTTTTTTTTGAGACAGGGTTTCTTTGTAGCTTTTGGAAGAAGCTAGAGTTAATAGGCCAAGCAGTGATTTAATAAATACTGTAGGGTTTCTGTAGATTTCTCTAGGGTTATTTCAGGAGTCTGGGTGGCTGGAAACAACAAACAAGCAGCCTCCACCAAAAAGCAAGAAAGTAGAGGAAATCTCAAAAGGCTATTAAATTCCTACAGCCAGATGCAGATGGAATTTGGAATTAAAGTCCACATAAGTTAATTATGACAAAAACAAGAAGGCTTTTTATTCTGGGACTTAATGGTATTGTCTTTTTGTCCAACGAAAAGTTGTAGACATGAGTAAACAGAAAATAGTGATTGATGCTGCATAACAAAACAGTGGCTATATGCCAACATGGATTTGACCAAAGCATTGCAGTTGCTTATGGCAACTGCATAAAAGTGTTTAAAGCTTGCAAATGGGGTTTAAGAAATCTCAGCAAATAATCAAAATTATGATTATGAACTCAAAGGAAGTTGTAAAAATATGAGTGAATACTAAACAAACATACACTGAATAAGCCCACAGATAGACTAGATTGAAGCTAGCTAAAGACAGAGTCAGTGAATTTGAAGGCTTGTCAAAGAGAAGTTATGGAGATCCAAAAAAGCCAACAAAACCTAAGCAGAAAACCACATGGAGGCAATAACACAGACCAAAGATAAAAAAATCAAGTTTTGTTGCCCAGAAAATGACATATTATCTAAAAGAGAGCAAGGTTTCATACAGTTAGAAATTTCTCAGCAGAGAAGATCAGCTCTACATGCTAAAAGACCATAGTAACCCCTGAATTCATTGTATTGAGAAGTCATTCTGAAGTAAAGGTAAAATAAGAACACTTTCAGGTAAAGATTTACATTGTAAAAAATTATAAGAAAGTTTTTTAAGTTTATGTGGAAAAAAATTTCTTTTAAAATATTAATTATTCTATCAATTATTCTTTTTTTTGTTTTTTTTATTAAATTATAAAAGTTTCCATTTCAGCCCCTCCTCCCAACACCCTCCCACTCCCCCCACTCCCTCTCCTCCTCCCTCTCCATCCCCTAGAGCAGTCAGGGTTTCCTGCCCTGTGGGAAGTTCAAGTTCCTCCCCACTCCCTCCAGGTCCAGGGAAGGTGAGAGTCCAAACAGACTGGAGCGCCAAAATCCAGTATATGCAGAGGAAGCAAGTCCCAGTGTCATTGTCAATGGCTTTTCAAAAAGGCTCCGGGCCAGCCACATTCAGAGAATCTGGTTGGATCAAGTCCTCGTTCAGTCCCAGTCCAACAGGCCTTGGTGAACTCTCATTATATCAGTCCCCTTGTATCAGTGGGTGCTCGCATCCCTCGCAGTCCTGATTACTTTTTTTATTTTCTTCATCATTCTGCTCCTCATTTGGACCGTGGAGTGCTCAGTTCGGTGTTCCAATATGGGTCTCCATCTGTATCGCCATCCAACGTCGGATGGTTTCCTCTGCCCTTGCCCTCTTTGCTCACGTTCTCTTTCCTTCTGCCTCTCATTTGGACCTAGGGAGCTAGGTCCAGTGTTCCAACGTGGTTCTCCGCCTCCATCTCCATCTCATCCCAGATGAGGGTTCTATGGTGACATGCAAAATATTCATCAGTATGGTTGTGGGCTAAGGCCGGTTCAGGCACCCTCTCCTCTGTCCAGAGAACCATCTGGGGATCTCTCCTTGGACCGGGGATCCCCTTTATAATCAAGTCTCCTGTAAACCCTAAAATGATTCCCTTAGTTGAGGTATATACTTGCCTGATCCCATATCCATCCTTCCTCCCTCCCCCCAATCCCAGTCCCCTGATCTTTCCCCAATCCTCCCCTACTCCCTTCTCTCTAACCCTCTCCCTTTCCGACAACCCTCCCACCCCCCCATGCACCCGAGGTTACCTGGGACTCTTGTCTATTTCCTACCTCCTGGCGGATAGCTAAATAATCTTCATCAGGTTCATCTTCTTATTTAGCTTCTCTAGGATCACGAATAATAGGCTCAAAGACCTTTAATTATGGTTAGAATCCACTTATGAGTGAATACATACCGTGTTCCTCTTTTTGGGTCTGGCTTACCTCACTCAGTAAACCATTTTCTATTTCCATCCATTTGCATGCAAAATTCAAGATGTCATTGTTTTTTACCGCTGAGTAAAACTCTAATGTGTATATGTTCCACACCTTTTTTAACCATTCGTCTATTGAGGGGCACCGAGGCTGTTTCCAGGTTCTGGCTATTACAAATAGTGCTGCTATGAACATAGTAGAACAAATGAAAACAGCTTGGTATTGGCATAACAACAGAGAAGTCGACCTATGGAATCGAATAGAAGACCCGGGTATTAACCCACAAACTTATGAACACCTGATTTTTGACAAGGGAGCTAAAGCTATACAATGGAAGAAAGATAGCATCTTTAACAAATGGTGCTGGCATAACTGGATGTCAACCTGTAGAAGAATGAAAATAGATCCATATCTATCACCATGCACAAAACTCAGGTCCAAATGGATAAAAGACATCAACATTAATCCGACCACTTTGAACCTGATAGAAGAGAAAGTGGGAAGTAGTCTACAAGATATAGGCACAGGAGACCACTTCCTAAGCAGAACCCTAGGAGCGCAGACAATAAGAGAAACAATAAATAAATGGGACCTATTGAAACTGAGAAGCTTCTGTAAAGCAAAGGACACTGTCAGTAAGACAAAAAGGCTACCTTCTGACTGGGAAAAGATCTTCACAAACCCCTCATCAGACAAAGGTCTGATCTCCAAAATATACAAAGAACTCAAGAAACTAGACACTAAAACCCTAATTAACCCAATTAAAAAATGGGGTACTGATCTGAACAGAGAATTCACAACAGATGAATTTCGAATGGCCAAAAGGCACTTAAGGTCATGCTCAACTTCCTTAGCGATCAGGGAAATGGAAATCAAAACCACTTTGAGATACCATCTTACACCTGTCAGAATAGCCAAACTCAAAAACACCACTGATAGCCTATGCTGGAGAGGATGTGGAATGAGGGGAACACTCATCCATTGTTGGTGGGAATGCAAACTTGTGCAGCCACTGTGGAAATCAGTGTGGCGGTTTCTCAGGAAACTGGGAGTCAACCTCCCTCAGGACCCAGCAATTCCACTCTTGGGAATATACCCTAGAGATTCCCTAACATTCTATCAATTATTCTTGACCTTCTAGGTACTAGCACATAAAGCACATATACATATGAATAAAAGTAAAATATGTTAAAAGTTAATTAAAAGGATCTGACTATATATAACTCAGATTTTGGAGTTAACAGATTATCTTGAGAAGGAAACAGAGAGAATTGAACAAAAGGACAAAGGAGTTAGTAGGAGCATTTCAAATCAATAAAGAATAGACATTCTATTGGTGAAATATACAATATGAGAAACAAAGAACTCATTAAGTGACACATACATACATATTTAGTTTTAGTATTAAACAATTAGAATAAAAATGAAATCCTGTAATTTGCATGAAAATGTGTGGAAATAGAGATTGTTATTATGTGAAATTTGCTGAACGCATTAGAAAATCATTATATTTTCTCTCATGTGGAAACTGTTTTTATAAAACACACATAAAAGCAGAAGGGAGGCTGTGGTAGTTAACCATCATAGTAAATTTGATTATAGATTGAAGAATGCCTAAGAAATTTGGAACACATACCTCACCTCAGGGTTGTGTGTGAGTCTGATTTCAGACAGTGGCACAGAAACCTTCGCTGAATGTGCACAGCAGTATGGAGCACATGCCTTGGCCAAGGCCAGGAACAGCAACAGTAGACATCCAAGGCTGCTAGTTTTCATACATTTCTGTCTTTCCTTTTGTAATATTCTATTATGCATATACAAGATTTTTTTCTTCTGGGTACCAAGCAATTGTTTAGAAATTTGATGTAGGCTATAAAGGAATGGATAAGCAAATTAGTTCAATGAGGTTTTGTCATTTGTGTTGTATGTATGCAGAATTTTTGATAATAACCCAGATGTGACTGCCATTTTTTTAATGCATATATGACTATTGAAAGTTGAATAAATAGGATGGCTCTTTCTGTGAACCTTATTAGGCTAGGAGCTTGTGAGATACTTAACACAGAGATTTACATAGGCATAATAGTGTATAAAACTGGAGAACATGTTGTCTTGTCTTTTTGATTCTAATCATGAATGGCATGTCAAATACCATTTATAACTTAGAATAGCACGAGTGAATTAGTCCAAATTAAACAACAGGCTGAGAAGTCTAAGACTGTCTTCCAGTGGAAATACATAAGTGTGAAGACAAAGAAAACTGAAGCACAGAAGTCCAAATGCCATGATGCGTAATTGGAGTTGTGATAAAAATTTCAAATTTTCTCAGTTAGCTAAAAAGACAGCCAACTTGAAAAGGTAGGTGAAATAAACAGATTAGTAAATGAAGGCTGAGGGGGAAAAGGTTAGCCCAGTGTATCTATATTCAGTCCAGTGTTCATTCATGTGGTCTGCAGAAGGGAAATTATAAGTATCTGAAAGAAATCTGAGAGCATATTCTCAGTATTTCTCATGTGCCAAATACACTTTTGAGAAGACTGTACTTAAACAAACAAATGTGGAAATCTTTGAAGGTGAGAAACTTCAAAGCAGAGTGTTAATGATCTTGTGAATGATCATCTTGTAATCAGTCATTCAATACAACCATATATTTATTTGGACGAATAAGGAGTGTTAAAGGAGAAAGAAAATTTCTAGTGTGAATCATGTATTCCATCAGAAAAACAAATGAGAATTTGAAGACTATCTGTGATGAAGAGAAAGGCGAGAGTTTGCAATAGCTGGAGTGAGTCAAAAGGAGATAGAATATTAAATTGTGTTTTCTTTTCTCTTCCAACCATTTTATTTACTTATAGCTTGTGTTCAATGCAAATCAATTCTCTAACATTAGAACTAAGATAAATACAAAAACACAATGTACAATCATATGTGTGTGCTGCAATTGGTAAGAAGCCATAGAGAGCATTTGCTCATTCACACACACAGGAACTTCAGGTTGAGGTCATTTGGCTGCTCTCACATAGGTTTATAAAGATGAAGGGAACATACTTTTGGTTGCCATGACTTCTGTGACATGCTGGGTACAGGAACATTTAAGAATCAGTGTGTCAACATGCAAACAAAGATTTTTTTTTAAAGCAGTGCCCATAGTTTTAAAGGTTTCTATTTGTCAAGATAGTTGGAATAGGCTTATCACAAAATCAAACCTAAGAGAAACTTCTAACTTTTGCATAACTGGTAACAGAAGGTGCTCTGAATGTTGCTATTTTGACCAACTGCAATTTTATTCATGTAATCCTAGAAACAGGATAAAAGTATTTTTTGTGAATATAATGCAAACTAACCTTCAGTCTTCACTTCTCAAATGTCTGATTTACAAATTATGCTCCCAAGCATATTTGACTTTCTAATTTTAAAATGTATAATTTGACCTTTAAAGCAGACTAAAGTTTATCATTTTATATCATGAGAAGCACTAAAAATATGTAAAAATAAACATGTAATCTCTTGAAATTTGTTGAGGTCAATATAATTATATTCTTTGGAACCAGTTAAGCTAATGAATGCAGCATTCTTGTTGATTGAAAGTGGGTGATGGGAATTGCCTTCCATTTGACTTTTTAAAGTAATATTTATTTGTGATGGTTGGATTTTTGGGATGGAATGTAATCCATCACTTTCTTGGAATATGTCAATTACTACATGAAGGCCCAGTATAATGTCAGAGAAAGAGAAAGAACACAGTTTTCTGTTACCCCAGTGATGGCTTAAAATGTGAAACTTAGGGTACCTCATATTAAATGAATAATCATGAAACAAGACCTTAAGGACTTATAGGAACACCTGAGAAGTCTTCCTAATATGGATGTAAATAGAATCAAGAAAGTTTCAAAAACATTATTAAAATATTTTATGGCCCTAAGAATTGAATGAACCAACCAAAAAACAAATCTCTATTCCATATCCCATCCTTAACCCTAGATAAGACCCATTCTTTAATTCAAGATAGAGTTTTATATGTCCATATTCCAGAAGCCCAGTTGGGAAAATTTTATTTTGATTTTGGATGTTGTGGCTCTTCAACTCGTACATAAAACCCTAGCAAACTTAACATTGGCATGCATCGCCTGTTATGGCCTTTAAGTGTCATTAAAATCAATCAAATTAGATGTTTTCAACATTTTTTTTGTGTGTTGATAAAATGAGGAGTGGGATTTAAAGACTTGATCTGACCTATTTTTTTCCCACCAGGGTTGTGTTCAGCAGATAGAAAAGAAAAATGTATCTTGGACCGAGTTATAGAATGTAGAAATAGAAGGGAGGTCACTAAGAGACCAGCTGTTGACTGCAGCACATTCCCACCTGCTTTGGTATGGTGTTAGCTGGACATAAAAAGCAGAGGTATTCTGGAAAAAGTTATTTCAGTGTCAAAACAGCTCTTCCATTTGAATGATCCTGCTTGATTAGAAGCAGTGCTAGAGGCAGTACCCATAGCCCTAGTCCTCACCACATAGTCCATATGTTCTTGGCCAATAAGCAGCAGAACTTTTTGAATCCCAGAACTTAGATCAGTTTCAGTCTGGTGCATGAAAGCAAGGTCAAAACTTATAAAGATTAGATTTTATTCAATAAAACAAGCCATGGGAAATTTTGCATTTTGAGACTGAGAACAGTAAATATCAATTCAAGAAAGAGCTGATATTTTATAAATCATCAAATACCTAATATTCTCATATAAAAAGGCATTTAACTGAACTGAAAAAAGAGAGTAAAGGAAGGAAAAATAAAATTATGTCTATATATTATTAGAACCAATGTATGTAAGCAGAGACTGCTCTTTTGTTCTCAGATGCCCAGACCTGAATAATCATACAGAAACTATATTAATTACAACATTGATTGGACAATGGCTCAGACATATTGCTAACTAGCTCTTACATCTTAAACCAATTTTTATTAATCTCTGTATAGTTATGAGGGTTTGACTTGCCAGTAAGATTCAGGCATCCTTCTCCTTCAACAGCTACATGATGTCTCTCTAACTCCACCTTTTCTTCTTGCATTCAGAATAGCTTTCCCACCTAGCTCTATTCTGTCCTGTCATAGGCTAAAGCAACTTCTTTATTAACTAATGAGAATAAAACATATTCATAGCATACAGAGGGAAATCCCATGTGATCTCCCCTTTTCTGTCTAAATAAAAGAAAGATTTAACATTAACATAGTAAAATTACATATAACAAAATAGGTATTAAACAAGAAATACAGTTATAATATTTAGTCAATTTGTATTAGGTAAAACTTAAATTATTCTATCTTTTTGAGTCTAAAGTTTCAAATCTAATTTATCTTTTATTATAACTAAAGAAAGCTGCAGCTAGCTGTGTTCAACTCCATCAAAGACCCCAGAAGGATATATAATCTAAATAAACAAGAAGTGCATTGTTAGCAACTTCTTTTTTTAGAAAGTAATTTTATTAAATTATAAAAGTTTCCATTTCCGCCCCTCCTCCCAACACCCTCCCACTCCCTCCACTCCCTCTCCTCCTCCCTCTCCATCCCTAAGAGCAGTCAGGGTTTCCTGCCCTGTGGGAAGTTCAAGTTCCTCCCCCCTCCCTCCAGGTCCAGGAAGGTGAGTGTACAGACAGACTGGATCCCCAAAATCCAGTATATGCAGAGGAAACAAGTCCCAGTGTCATTGTCAATGGATTTTCAGAAAGACTCCGGGCCAGCCACATTCAGAGAATCCGGCCACATTCAGAGAATCTGGTTGAATTACGTCCTCGTTCAGTCCCAGTTCAACTGGCCTTGGTAAACTCTCATTAGATCCGTCCCCTTGTATCAGTGGGTGATCGCATCCCTCGCAATCCTGATTTTCTTTTTCATTTTCTTCCTCCTTCTGCTCCTCATTTGGACCTTGGGGGCGCTCAATCCGGTGCTTCAATGTGGGTCTCCATCTGTATCGCCATCCGTCATCGGACGAAGGTTCCCTCTGATCTTGCCTTCTTTGCTCACGTTCTCTTTCCTTCTGCTTCTCGTTTGGACCTAGGGAGTTAAGTCCAGTGTTCCAATGTGGGTCTCTATCTCTATCTCCATCCATCGCCAGATGAAGGTTCTATGGTGATAAGCAAAATATTCATCAGTATGGTTATGGGCCAAGGCCGTTTCAGGTACCCTCTCCTCAGTCCAGAGAACAATCTGGGGATCTCTCCTTGGACCTGGGCTCCCATTTATAATCAAGTCTCCTGTAAACCCTAAAATGACTCCCTTAGTTGAAATATATTCTTCCCTGCTCCCATATCCATCCTTCCTCCCTCCCCCGCATCCCAGTCAACCGAGCTTCCCCATTCCTCCCCTACTCCCTTCTCTCTAACCCTCTCCCCTTCCAACAAGGGGGGTGGACTCTCCCACCATGCACCCGAGGTTACCTGGGACTCTTGTCTATTTCCAATCTCCAGGAGGATAGCTACATGATTTTCATCAGGTTCACCTTCTTATTTAGCTTCTCTAGGATCACGAATAATAGGCTCAAAGACCTTTAATTATGGTTAGAATCCACTTATGAGTGAATATATACCATATTCCTCTTTTTGGGTCTGGCTTACCTCACTCAGTAAAGCGTTTTTTATGTCCATCCATTTGCATGAAAAATTCAAGATGTCATTGTTTTTTACCGCTGAGTAAAACTCTAATGTGTTTCTTAACCATTCTTCTTATGAGGGGCACCTAGGTTGTTTCCAGGTTCTGGCTATTACAAATAGTGCTGCTATGAACATAGTTGAACAAATGCTTTTGTAGTATGTTAGGGCATCTCTTGGGTATATTCCCAAGAGGGGAATTGCTGGGTCCTGAGGGAGGTTGACTCCCAGTTTCCTGAGAAACCGCCACACTGATTTCCTCAGTGACTGCACAAGTTTGCATTCCCACCAACAATGGATGAGTGTTCCCCTCATTCCACATCCTCTCCAGCATAGGCTATCATTGGTGTTTTTGAGTTTGGCTATTCTGACAGGTGTAAGATGATATCTCAAAGTTGTTTTGATTTGCATTTCCCTGATCGCTAAGGAGGTTGAGCATGACCTTAAGTGTCTTCTGGCCATTCGAAGTTCATCTGTTTTGAATTCTCTGTTCAGTATAGTGCCCCATTTTTTAATTGGGTTAATTAGAGTTTTAGTGTCTAGTTTCTTGAGTTCTTTGTATATTTTGGAGATCAGACCTTTGTCTGTTGAGGGGTTTGTGAAGATCTTCTCCCAGTCCGAAGGTAGCCTTTTTGTCTTACTGACAGTGTCCTTTGCTTTACAGAAGCTTCTCAGTTTCAGTAGGTCCCATTTATTCATTGTTTCTCTTATTGTTTGCTCCTCTGGGGTTCTGTTTAGGAAGTGGTCTCCTGTGCCTATATCTTGTAGACTACTTCCCACTTTCTTTTCTATCAGGTTCAAAGTGGTCGGATTAATGTTGATGTCTTTAATCCATTTGGACTTGATTTTTGTGCATGGTGATAGATATGGATCTATTTTCATTCTTCTACAGGTTGACATCCAGTTATGCCAGCACCATTTGTTAAAGATGCTTTCCTTCTTCCATTGTATACCTTTAGCTCCCTTGTCAAATATCAGGTGTTCATAGGTTTGTGGGTTAATACCTGGGTCTTCTATTCGATTCCATAGGTCGACTTCTCTGTTGTTATGCCAATACCAAGCTGTTTTCAATACTGTTACTCTGTAATAGAGTTTGAAGTCAGGGATGGTAATGCCTCCAGAAGTTCCTTTATTGTATAAGATTGTTTTGGCTATCCTGTGTTTTTTGTTTTTCCATATAAACTTAATTATTGTTCTCTCAAGGTCTGTGAAGAAGTTTGACGGGATTTTGATGGGGATTGCATTGAATCTATAGGTTGCTCTTGGTAGAATTGCCATTTTTACTATGTTGATTCTCCCAATCCAAGAGCAGGGGAGGTCTTTTCATTTTCTGGTATCCTCCTCAATTTCTTTCTTCAAGGACTTAAAGTTCTTGTCAAATAGGTCTTTCACTTCCTTGGTTAGAGTTACCCCAACATATTTTATGCTATTTGTGGCTATCATGAAAGGTGATGTTTCTCTGATTTCCCTCTCTGCTTCTTTATTCTTTGTGTATAGGAGGGCAACCAATTTTTTGGAGTTGATCTTGTATCCTGCCACATTACTAAAGGTGTTTATCAACTGTAGGAGTTGTTTGGTAGAGTTTTTGGGGTCGTTTATGTACACTATCATATCATCTGCAAATAACGAAAGTTTAACTTCATTCTTTCTAATTCGAATCCCCTTGATCCCCTTATGTTGTCTTATTGCTATTGCTAGGACTTCAAGCACTATATTGAAGAGGTATGGAGAGAGTGGACAGCCTTGTCGTGTTCCTGATTTTAGTGGAATGGCTTTGAGTTTCTCTCCATTCAATTTGATGTTAGCTGTCGGCTTGCTATATATTGCTTTTATTATATTTAGGTATGATCCTCGTATACCCAATCTCTCCAACACCTTTATCATAAAGGGGTGTTGAATTTTGTCAAATGCTTTTTCAGCCTCCAATGAAATGATCATATGGTTTTTTTCTTTCAGTTTATTTATATGATGAATTACATTGATAGATTTGCGTATGTTGAACCAGCCCTGCATCTCTGGGATGAAGCCCACTTGATCATAATGGATAATTTTTCTAATGTATTCTTGGATTCGGTTTGCCAATATTTTATTGAGTATTTTAGCGTCAATGTTCATGAGTGAGATTGGTCTGTAATTCTCTTTCTTTGTTGTGTCTTTGTGTGGTTTTGGTATCAGGGTAACTGTAGCTTCATAAAAAGAGTTTGGCAATGATTCTTCTGTTTCTATATTGTGAAATACATTAAGGAGTATAGGTATTAGCTCTTCCTGGAAGTTCTGGTAGAATTCTGCATTGAAACCATCTGGTCCTGGGCTTTTTTTGGTAGGGAGATTTTTGATAACAGCTTCTAATTCTTCACGACTAACAGGTCTATTTAGATTGTTCGCCTGGTCTTGGTTCAACTTTGGTATATGGTATTTATCTAAAAAAGTGTCCATTTCTTTAACATTTTCCAACTTTGTGGCATATAAACTTTCGTAGTAAGATCTAATGATTCTCTGAATTTCCTCTGTGTCTGTGGTTATATCCCCCTTTTCATTTCTGATCTTATTAATTTGCATGTTCTCTCTCTGCCATTTGATTAATTTGGATAGGGGTTTGTCAATCTTGTTGATTTTCTCCAAGAACCAGCTTTTTGATTCATTGATTCTTTGGATTGTTTTCTGTGTTTCTATTTTGTTGATTTCAGCCCTCAGTTTGATTATTTCCAGTCTTCTAGACCTCCTGGGTGAATCAGCTTCTTTTTTTTTCTAGAGCTTTCAAGTGTGCTGTTAAGTCTCCAATGTGTGCTTTCCCCGTTTTCTTTAATTGGGCACTTAGTGCTATGAACTTTCCTCTTAGCACTGCTTTCATAGTGTCCCATAGGTTTGAGTATGTTGTGTCTTTATTTTCATTAAATTCAAGGAAGACTTTTCTTTCTTTATTTCTTCCTTGACCCAGGGATGATTCAGTAGTTGACTGTTCAACTTCCATGAGTTTGTCGGTTTCCTGGGGGTAGCACTGTTGTTGAATTCTAACTTTAATCCATGGTGATCTGACAAGACACAGGTGGTTACTAAAATTTTTTTGTATCTGTGGAAGTTTGCTTTGTTACCCAGTATGTGGTCAATTTTCGAGAAGGTTCCATGAGCTGCAGAGAAGAAGGTATATTCTTTCCTATTTGGGTGGAATGTTCTATATTTGTCTGTTAAGTCCATTTGATTCAATACCTCCAATAATTCTCTTATTTCTCTGTTAGGTTTCTGTCTGATTGACCTGTCTATTGGTGAGAGAGGAGTGGTGATGTTTCCTACTATTAGTGTGTGTGGTTTGATGACTGCCTTGAGTTCTAGAAGTGTTTCTTTTACATAAGTAGGAGGCTTTATATTAGGGGCATAGATATTCAGGATTGAGACTTCCTCCTGATGAATTGTTCCTGTTATGAGTATAAAATGTCCATCTCCATCTCTTCTGATTGATTTTAGTTTGAAGTCAATTTTGTTGGAAATTAGAATGGCCACACCTGCTTGTTTCTTAGGTCCGTTTGCTTGAAAAACCTTTTCCCAACCCTTTACTCTGAGTAGATGTCTGTCTTTGTGGTTGAGGTGTGTTTCTTGTAAACAGCAGAATGTTGGATCCTGTTTTTGTATCCAATCTCTTAGTCTGTGCCTTTTTATAGGTTAATTGAGTCCATTAATATTAAGTGATTTTAATGACCAGTGGTTGTTGATTCCGGTTATTATTATTTTTTGTTTGTTTGTTTAATGGAGTTTGTATGTGTCCCTTCTTTGAGTTAAGCACGTGAAGGGTCGCTAGATGTCTGAGTTATTTTAGTCAGTGTTGGCAATGTTGGATTCTTTGGGTTGCGATTTTCCTTCTATTACTTTCTGTAAGGCTGGGTTTATGGCTATGAATTGTTTAAATTTGTTCTTATCCTGGAATATTTTGTTTTCTCCATTGATAGTGAATGATAGCTTGGCTGGGTATAGTAGTCTGGGTTTGCATCCATGGTCTCTTAGTTTTTGCAGTACCTCTATCCAGGACCTTCTGGCTTTCATGGTTTCCATAGAGAAGTCCAGTGTAAGTCTGATAAATTTACCTTTATAAGTTACTTGACCTTTTTCCTTTGCAGCTCTTAATATTCTTTCTATAATCTGTATGTTTTGTGTTTTGATTATTATATGGTGAGGGGATGTTTTTTTGATCAAGTCTATTCGGTGTTCTGTATGCTTCTTGAACCTTCATAGGAATATCATTCTTTAGATTGGGAAAGTTTTCTTCTATAATTTTGTTGGATATATTTTCTGGGCCTTTGAGCTGCAGTTCTTCTTCTTCAATCCCTATTATTCTTAGATTTGGTTTTTTTATTGTGTCCCAGATTTCTTGAATGTTTTGTGATGAGAATTTGTTGAATTTGCTGTTTGCTTTGATCAGAGCATTTATTTTCTCTATGGTATCTTCAGACTCTGAGATTCGTTCTTCCATCTCTTGTATCCTATTGGTTATGCTTGATTCTGTAGTCTCTGTTCATTTACCTAGATTTTCCATATCCAGCCGGCCCTCGTTTTGTGTTTTCTTCATTGCCTCCATTTCAGTTTTCAATTCTTGAACTGTTTCCATTACCTGTTTGATTGTTTTTTCTTGGTTTCCCAGTATATCATTCACGGAATTACTCATTTCTTCGAATTTTTTGTTATCCTTCTCATCTAGTTCTTTACTCATTTCTTCAATCTTTTTGTTGTATTTCTCATCCAGTTCTTTAAGGGAGTTATTCATATCCTGTTTAAGGGACTCTATTGCTTTCATAATGGCACTTTTTTTCACTTCTTCTGAATTAAGAGGTTCAGGTCCTTCTATTGTAGGGTCGTTGGGATCTGGTGTTTTCATGTTGTCTTTTAGATTGTTGGAGGAGTTCTTGCCTTGGCGTCTGCCCATCTCTTCCTTCAAATGCTCTTTATTGGATCTTCTGGTACCAGGTCAGGTTCCCTTGTTGGGCAGGGACTTCACTGACAGAAGGCCTACCTTTCCTCAGGCAGTTTATTGAAACACAGGCACTCCCTCCTCCAGGTTGTACTCACAGCCCAGGCCCAGCACGCAAGGGAGCAGCTCTGGGGAGATTTTGTGGCCCCAGGGGGAAGGGGGGAAGAGAGGAAGGTGTACCTGGATGAATGCTGGGATGGGATTCGGGAGAACTCAGCAGGGTGGAGCCACCACTGCAGGGTGACCAGAAAGTCGAGGGGCGCGGGGAAAGTCTGAATTCCTCCTAGCCAAAGCCCTCGGGCCAGGAGCAAACTCACCCCTCCTCCAGTGGATGTCTGCTAGAAGTTCACTGCCTCTTGGTGGCCAGGAATGTGGCTGAGCTGACACAGGGCCTGCCTATCCTCAGGCAGGCTACCAAAGCACAGGAACTGCCCCTGCCGGTCTGAGCCCACAGCCCAGGCCCAGCGTGCAAGGGAGCAGCTCTGGGGAGATCTTGTGACCCCAGAGGGAAGGGGGGAAGAGAGGAAGGTGTACCTGGGTGAAGGCTGGGATGGGATTCGGGAGAGCTCCGCAGGGTGGAGCCACCACTGCAGGGTGACCAGAAAGTCGAGGGGCGCGGGGAAAGTCTGAATTCCTCCTAGCCGAAGCCTTCAGGCCAGGAGCAAACTCACCCCTCCTCCAATGGATGTCTGCTAAAAGTTCACTGTATCTTGCTGGTCAGGAATGTAGCAACTTCTTAAACTCTAGAATTGACAGAGACACCTTGATTCCCAGATAGTTACCTAAAATTTTTCTGTAATGTTGGAGCATCCATCTTTAGCCTATAGACTCTTAGTATCTGGCAGACTTTTCCATGAAGCAGAAAATTTAAAAGACTCTTTTCCCATATTGACAGTTTTTTAGTCACTTTCTTTTGTGTTCTACAGAATGTCTGGAAGTTTCCTTTGTGAAGGAGGAACGCTGAAGAACCATCCCAACTTTTGGAAAGAAGATTGGTGCTGCCAGAAGCATATATGTCTCACTGTTGGAAAAAGTATAAGTTCTTAAAGCATTTTAAATGTCATATCCTTTAGTTCTTTGAAAGATTTGAAGAATACCTATCCATTTGGAAAATCTCTGTACATCTAGAGAACCTAACTTACATGATTATAAGTTTAACTATTAGAAATGATTATTTATGAATCTATAATTTTAATAATAAATTACATTTTAAAATGAGCTATATAGATATAATACCTTAAACAAGAGTAGAAATGTATATATAACAAAATTGACTTTAAATTAGTATCAATAATCCAAAGTCCATACCAATGTAAAGTACTCTTTTCTCTACCATACCCCCTATAAAGGAAAACAAACATTTATAAACTCATTTTGAGAATATGGGCCTTGTTTTCTCCAAATTTCTTCTTGTTGTTTGTTGTATGAAGTACTTGTAGGGTTCACGGACCTTTAGGTGGTTCTTGTTTCATCAAGCCACATTAGCCTGGAAGGAATCCATAGGTTCTCATCTTCAGTGGAAACAAAAGCAGAACCTCTTTTCCAATATAAATATTCTTAGACTCAAATTTTGAAGTCAAGATACCTTTAAAATATACATCTGTTGGTTTAGCTTAGCACCCTCCATAATCAAATTCCTCTCTGTAGTTAAAAAAAATCAAAGAAAATACAACAATATGCATAATACAATCTCTCTGTGTATTTTCCATTTTCAGGTAGCTTTTTTTTTAACTCTATCACTTTTTAGTATTTATTATCTTTACTTCTTTAATCTATGTCTGTACTCTCTTACATTACTTTTATTGTCTCTTTAAAGACTTTGTTCTATTTTTTTGAACTATTTCTATACTCTTTGCCTCTCTCTCCCAAGCCTAAATACGTTTTTTAAACACACTGTTTCTTGTTTAGAGGTCTTTTATGTCTGAATCTGTCCTATTGTGTATGTCAAATCCTGTTCTGACAAGGAGCAATTTAAAATGGTAAGCAATATGGTTGCAGAAGTCCTGGATGCTGACTCTGATCCTTTTGGCCTTTCAATATGGTGGAGGTACATTTATCACCAGCTCTGGGACTGCTGGATGGGAGCCATTTTCCAACTTCTACTCTGGGAAGAACCGTGCAGTACATAAATCTTTTTTGTGTCTGAGTAAAAGCTAAATCTTCCCTGCAGCAAGTTGTGTGGCCTAGAAATATCTCTGTGTATGGCAGTGGGAATCTTCCATGCTCTACTGCTGGTGCATGCCTAGCTGACCTGATCCCACTGCTTTCTCAGGTGGGGAGGGCTGAGCCATGCTACAGTAAGCTCAGCTACTTTCCTCCTGACCCCAAGTGGGTTAGGCATACTAGCATGTGGACCAAGTGAGTGACAGGTCATGTGGTTCCATTTTGTAAGTGGAGGGTGCTCTTTTGTTCTCAGGCACCCAAACCCAAGTAATCACACAAAGACTATATTAATCACAACTCTGTTTGGCTGATGGTGTAGGCATATTGCTAGCTAGCTTTTACATCTTAAATTAACCCATTTTTATTAATTTGTGTATCACCACAAGGCTGTGGTTTACCAGTAAGTTTCTGGCATCCTTTTCCTTCAACATCTAGATGGTATCTCTCTGACTCCACCTTTTTTCTTCCTGCATTCAGTATAGTTTTCCTGGCTAGCTCTATATTGTCCTGTCATAGGTTAAAGCAGCTTCTTTATTAACCAATGGCAAGAAACCATATTCATAGCATACAGTGGGTAACCCAATGTTAAATGTAAAATGGTGTTATATTTGGTTAAAAAAAACTAATTGTGCTGGAACGATGAATCAGTAGTTATAAGTTCTTTCCACATCAGGTGTCATTTAAACACCTGTGACACTAGTCTCAAGGGACTCTGCTTATGTATTCACACATGTGCATACACACACACACTCTCTCACACACAAAACTAAAATTGTAAAAATAATTTTGAAAAGGGGAAAACCACTAAGTCTTTCACATATATGTGTATATGTAGTGTTCAATATCATGTTGTGTTCAATTTCAGTCCTTAGTTTTTAGTGGAACTACTGTCCAGTTAGTCATATTTTTTAAGAAAATAAAAGAAGAAATGGTGATAGAAGGACTAAGATAGGCAAGTATTTAAAATTAATAATACTATCCAAGATGGATTATATAAGAATAAACAATGAATCTGAGAAACAAATGTACACATGCTAAAATATACCAAAGCTACTTTTCTCTTTGGAGAAGTCTATATTACACTCTTGAGTGCAATATTCTTTCTCTGAGCACTTATCTTAACCCCTGTGCTTAACTTTATGCTAAAAACCCCTCATCCTAATAAATTTCTACTGTGCTTTATAGATCATAGTTAATTGTATGTAATTTGATATAGAAGAATGAGTATTTTGATAAAATACAACTATAAGGACTACCTACCACAAGTATGTAGAAATAATAGATTTAATGGGAAGAGGAAAAAAGTAAATTTCATGAAAATGATACACTGAATACATTAATTTTATCTTATCCCTCAAATACTTTGTCTTAAGTGTTTATAATAACTATAAAGTTAAACCAGGAATAGAGTTGACTCACGAAGACATCAAAGGAAAAGTATATTTTTTTCATAAATTTATATAAAATGATTTCAAGGTAATCAATTGTATAAAATATCAGATAACAAAGAATATTTATAAATAAGAATTAAGTGCAAAAAATAATTTAAATAAAAACAATTTTATCAAAGTAAAAGAAACTCTACCAAGCAGATTTTAAGGGGTATCATAAAATAGTTTGAGGAGGCTAGGGAGAGTTCAGAGGTTAAAGAACTTGCGACTCTCCCAGAGGACCCAAGTCTAGTTCTTAGCACACATATTGGGCAGTTTAAATTCACCTGTTACTCAAGGACCTGGAACACTGAGTTCATTTTGTGCCCTCCACATAAATGCAAACCTATGTGAAAGACACAGAACTATATACAATAATATTTTTTGAAAACCAATATGAAAAAAAAGATTTGAACATTATATATTTATATAAAATATTTAAGAAATTATTTTTAAGGATATACAATATTATATTTCTTATAGATTTGAATCTAAGAAAAATAAGAAAAATACAGCAAATAGCTTGAACAGCCAACTAAGAAGGAAAACAGATAACACATTAATCATATTAAAATGAATATTGCTATGGATGCAATCTGAAATGCCTTACAAGCTCCATATTTGGGAGGCTTGTCCTTAGTTGGTGCATTTTGGGAGGTTCTGTTAAAACAGTGGCACATTTGATGTCTAGATTTCTATGACTTCCTGCAAAATATAGACTTTCAGTAAGAATCCGCAATGTGGAAAAAAGAGTAACAAACTAGGAGATTTGAGAAATGGTGAAATGTTGGGTTAATTTTCAAAGAAAAATCACCTCCTAGGCTTTCTCTCCTTTAAATATAACATCTATTGAGTCCTTGTGGGTTTTCACATCATGCATTATGATGCCATTTATCTCCCTGTCCCCTTGTTTTGTTTTTTTCTCTTTTTTCTAAATTGATTTTATTGAGTTATACATTTTTCTCTGCTCCCCTTCCTTTCTCTCTCCTCTGCTTCAATCCTCTCCCATGGTCCCCATGCTCCCAATTTACTCATGAGATCTTGTCTTTTTCTACTTCCCATATAGATTAGATTCATGTATGCCTCTCTCAGGGTCCTCATTGTTGTCTAGGTTCTCTGGAATTGTGATTTTTTAGATTAGTTTTCTCTTTTTTTAGATTAGTTTTCTTTGTCCAAGATCAAAAACACTGATGACAACTTATGCTGGAGAGGATGTGGAGTAAAGAGAACACTACTGCATTGCTGGTGGGAGTGCAAACTGGTACAGTTGCTTTGGATATCAGATGGTGATTTCTCAGAAAATAAGGAAACAACCTACCTCAAGACCCAGTAATACCACTTTTGGGTATATATCCAAAGGATGCCCAATCATACCACAGGGAAATGTGCTCAACTATGTTCATAGCAACATTGTTTGTCATAGCCAGAACCTGGAAACAGCCTAAATGCCCCTCAACTGAAGAATGTATAAGGAAAATGTAGTACATACACATAATGGAGTACTAAACCACAGAAAAAAATAACGACATCTTGAATTTTGCAGGCAAAGGGACTAGAAAACATCATATTGAGTGAGGTAATCCAGACCCAGAAAGACAATTATCATATGTACTCACTTATAAGTGGTTTTTAGACGTAAAGCGAAGAAAACCTCCCTGTCCTCTTGTATTCCCCCTTTTGCCCATGCAACCTTCCACTCAAAACAAAACCAAATTTAAAAGAAAAATCATAAACCAAGCAAAACAAAGATACAAACTAAAACCAAAAACAAACAACAAAAGGAGAATCTTGTCTTGGAAGCTGTAGTGTGGCCTGTTGGGACATGTAGTTAGTTTACCCTTCAGTCTGTTCACCTTTACTTGTAAGTGCTCATTGCCACAAGGCATGGGTCTGGCTTGAGGCCTCTGGTTTCTGCTATACCATAGATAATCGGTTCTCACTGCGGCTCCTCAAAGATATCCTGTTGTTCTGTGTCATGGAGATCCTGCTGTTTTGGATCTCTAGGCTCATTTCCTTCACATTCTCCAGTAGTCAGTAAGTGCGGTGGATGTTGGGGTAGGCCAACTCTAGGCCTGGTTCTGGGCCTGCCTGGTAACTGGGTTAGTCAGCAGGCTACCTTTCCTTCATCCTCCGTACCCAGATGAACTCTCCAGTAAGGCCTCAGCTAGCTTACTCAATACAGCCTACAGCAAGGAGCTGAACCTGCCCAGTGACAAATGTTTAACGGCCGCGGTATCCTGACCGTGCAAACGTAGCATAATCAGTTGCCCTGCTTTTTGGCCTTCAGATCTGGGTTCCCTCACTCATATCACTAGGGCCAATTCTATGATTTTGCCCAAACAATGTTCAGTGCCCTCTCTCCCAATTGCTGTAGCAGTCATATGGTGGGATAGCTGGGTCAGCTCTGCTGCTCTCACACCGTCAGAGCTGACTCACTTATGTCGTCATCAACAGGGCCAACTTGAATGTGCAGCCCAGGTGGGGTACAGGGCCTGCTCTTCTGTATGCTGCAGCTGATGTAGAGCAGAGCTAGTTCTCTCAATTTTATGCATATACATAATAAATTGAAGTATTTTCCTCCTCCCATTAGGCTCTCTCTTTGTTCCCTTGCTTCTTCCACTGAATCCTTCCTGGAAAGTGCCCATCCTTTCTTGTCTTTATTTCTGGGTGTGAGTCATGGAATTTGCCTAATGTTGTTTGCATCAGTGTGAGAATGAGATCATTTACTGAAGAATGGGGTATCTACCTCTTAGTGGCTATACCCCTGAAGAAAGCAGGGTCAATTTAAATCTTCTCCACATATCCTGCATTACTTGCAGGCTCTTCGTACTAGCTAAGTTCTGTTTATTATTTATATCTGTCTCCCTCAGAGGACCTTGGACTTCCCACAGGGCAGGAAACCCTGACTGCTCTTAGGACTGGAGAGAGAGGAGAAGGGGGAGTGGGGGGAGTGGGAGGGAAATGGGAAGAGGGGAGAAGGTGGAAATTTTTAATAAATAAAAAAAAAATCTGTCTTCCCCAGGGAGTCTCCTTTTTTAAAGCCAAGTTTTCTCATTCTTTTCTCATAAGAGAATATACTTTTTCTAGTAATAAAACATTCCATTCCATTTGATTTCTTTGTGAACAATTTTGTGTAATTAAAGACTGTCAATGCCATGAAAGGTGGGTGATTCTCTAGCTTATTGATTGCAGTATTCTACGATCTCAGCAACTGACTCAGAAGACTACCCCAAAATATTTTTCAAATGATCTTCATCCTAAATATTCCGCTGAACCGTGATTGCTGTTGTGTAGGATCTTTTTTATTATTTTTGTTCTATTTATGAAAAGTCATTTTTATCTATACTTAAAAATTCTTGCTCACATCCAGGAAAATATTTACAAAAATCCCACATGAATGCATTTAAAGATCAAATCAATAACTATTTTAAAATTGCAAATATGCTGGTACAAATTAATGTGTTGTGAAGTCCATTTAGAATATTTCAATGAAATAAAAAATGCAATCAAATCATTAAAGTGGACTATACAAAAATAAATAATATTAATGTTACTGAAAATTGTGTTCATAGATATTTGAATATTATGAATACACGTGATACCAAGATAAGGAAAAGATCAAGGACCAATTGTTGTTTACATTGAAATAGTGCTTGGGCAAAGAAACAATGAACATTGACTTAATAATGACTTGGGCAAAATAGGAAGATATGCCTAGGATGTGAAAGAAAAATTTCCACAGTTAGGCAGTGTTTACCAGACAGCATGTAAATTTCTTGCTGGAAAGGACCAAAAACATCCAAGATATTAACCCTGATGGGTGTTTGGCTTGGTGGATGGTTTTCTCTCCATGATTAGTTTAGTCTCAAGTAAGGGATACATCTTTTTTTGAGTCAAAGTGATTTTTAAAGAAATTGCTTGTTAACTTAATTATTTTTGGAATTTAAGTGTGTTGTAGTCTCTTACCCCTAGGCTGCTTTGGATCATATTGCTTTAATTAAAATCACATTCAGCAGGGATTGACTGATGGTGAAGGGGTCATTCACAATTACTGAGGGTGTATCTATTGTGAATGCAAACTCGCTTCCACATTCACATTCCTTATTGCTTAAATGGTCAGTAATTGGCTATTTTGTTCAAGATCTACAGAGCAAAAGATTCATTTAAAACAATTATTTTGTTTCTGTGTATATGTGTGTGCCTGCTTGTCTGTATGTGCACCACATGTGAGCAGTGTCTGTGCAGGCAAGAAGAGAAGTCTCTCTGAACAAGAGATATAGGCAGTTGTGAATCACCAGTTGGGAGATATGGTAGCTGACCTTGGGTCCTTTGTAAGAGCAGATAGTGCACTCAACTCCTGTGTCATCTAGCCAGCCCTCAAAAATAGGTCAAATTTATACTAGATGTTTTTTTGCTAGCCCCTTTCTGAAGTGTTTTGAATCCATTCACTGCACATGATGTAATATGCATGTCACATTGCAACAATTGGAGAGGCACTGTGCAAAAAGAGTGATAATTACTGGTAGACTTCTAAAATGAAATCGCTATATATAGTAATGAGTACCCCCTCACTACAGTACCAAGTTACACTAAGAGCTGAGGCACTAACACTTGTAAGACATTCTAAAGATTTCAGTGGTGGTGGGATATCAGGATAAGTAATCTCAATGAGATACAATTTCTATAAATAAGGAAAAGTGATTTCATTGTTGTTTATTGTTGTAACTAAATACAAGACATATACCAAACATAACCTGGGCATTTGAATCTTTTATAAAATTGAACATTATACATGTTAGATTTTAACATATATCTTGAAATTATGATATTTGGCGATGCTCAGCTTTTACAACCTGTGTCCCTTGGGAGCTTCTTGAGGATGCTAAGTCATCTTGATGTATCCCCCGGAGTCTTTGATTGCTTTGACATATATTTTTAAATATTAAAAAATGTTATAGACTCACCTCATACATTCTTTGGCCAAACCTAAAACCTTTTAGAACTTTTAAAGCAAACCTTATATTTGAGTAATATTTTTTATAAAATCCTAGGGAAGAAAAAGTTGCAAGATGTGAAAGAAAAGAACAATAAACAGAATACATGTTCTGGGAAAGATATTAACTATAGAATCACAGAGCCTGAGGTGAATTTAACTGTAGGTAACAGGAGGGAAGGGGAGGATTGAAACAGCTGAGCTTAAGTTTATAGAAGCGGCAGTGGGCAGGGGAGCAATTTTGTCTCATTGATGTCTATTTTCTCTCTGGAGTGGGTGGTGAAACCATCTGTTGACTATGATGGGAGGTGGAGTTTATTGAAAGGGAAGAACCTAGCTCCAAACTGACACTCTATCTGGTGTCAATTTGATGGTTTGAGATTTTTTTTTCATGATTTTCATGACCCTTCGTCAGTTAAAAATTTGTCTCACATTTGACCAGAACTACACAAAATATTCTCGGTTGATTAGCAAAAGGGCTATTTTAATTTGAATGAGTTTCAATGTATGGGTACCAGCATCTCCAACTTTGCTTGTATGAACACATTTTCATGTAATCTCTTACTTATTGAATTATACCCATCTTCTCCTCTTATGTACTTAGGTCACTCTCAAGGCTCTTATATAATATTATGTCTTTTTCATGTTAAAATAATTACATATAAATACATATATATAAACACAGAAATGTCTACATACTTGCCTATTCATCTATCATCTGCATATTTACCTGTAAATACATATAACTGTTTGCTATTGTTCTTTAGAAACTGATAACAAAACACATTCCCCTGGACATTTATTTTTCTCAATATGGAAAGTCATGGGAACCCTCCAGCCAACTTGGAAATTTGAGCATTTTTTTCAGACTGATTTATAAATTACTCTGAGTGAGAATGTGACCTCTTTTAATCAGCCTCACACTTTAACGATGACAACCTTTACCCACTGAGTTTTTCCATTACAACCAACATTGCTGAAATCATTCTTGTCATTATATCTTTATATCTTAAAGCTTTTATTTTATAGGGAAGCTTCAAGAAAGTTCTAAGATCAAGGGTATATTCAATATAGATTTCAAAGATGTTTCCAGATTGCTTTTAGAAAACTTCTAAAACCTTACATATCTGGCACCAAGGAGAAGATCTCACTTTACCCACAGGCTTTGCATAAGTGCATATTTCTCTGTTTTAAGAAAATGTTCATGGGTCTAATACATATAAGGAATCTTTTATTGCTTATGTAATTTTAAATCTTATGATGACTAAAGAAATAGAATGTCTTATTTGCTGTTTTCCTTTTTCAACTGTTTTATGAATTATACAATAAATATCCTTTATCCATTTACTTATGCAGGCTTTTTTGTTCTCTCAGAAATTTGTAAGGATCCTTTGCTTGTCCTACTATATATATGTTCATGTGTGCATATTTATTTCTGGGTGTGCATATATGAGCATATTTACATGAATGAGCACATGTGCTTGTATATTTACCTGTGTTCACAATCTTCATAACAAACATGTTTAGAATTTTATTAAGTTTGGTTTTTTTTTGTAACAAGTACACTATTAAGTGTAATTAGTATTTATAAATTTCCAGTATTTTAAAAGAAATGTTCACTTACTTAAGTACATAAAATCTCCAATAATTTTATTAGCTTTTAATTTTGCCTCACATTAATTTTAATTCCCAAATATACTTGGTTCACTTACATTACTTTTAATTCTTGAGTATAACCTTTGTCTTCCTTCCTTCCTTCCTTCCTTTCTTCCTTCCTTCCTTTTTTCCTTCCTTCCTTCCTTCCTTCCTCCCTCCCTCCCTTCCTTCCTTCTCTCTTTATTTGTTGATGTGGCATTCCTCTCTGTATACTGTGAATACCATTGGTTAACATAGGAACAGCTTTGGGCCTATAGCAGAGCTACAGGGGAACAGAGCTAGGCAGGAAAAACTAAACTGAATGCTGGGTGAAGGAAGGTGGAGAAGGAGAAACCATGACGCCTCTGCCAGAGACAGACATGCTAAAACTTTGCTGATAGACCACGGCCTCGTGGTGATGCACAGATTAATGGAGGTGGGTTAAATTAAAATGTAAGAGTTAGCAAATAAGAAGCTAGAGCTAATGGGCCAAGCAGTGCTTTGATCAAAACAGTTTCTGTGTGATATATCAGAGGCTAAGTGGCCAAAAACCATCAAGCAGCCTGTTGATACACTTTGCTGTTTGTTTTTTGAGAGAGGGGTTTCTTTATGTAGCTTTTGCTGTCCCAGTACTCATTTTGATGATCAGCTTGGCCTTGAACTCACAGAGATCTATCTACCTCTGTCTCCTGAGTGCTGGGATTGAAGGTATGCACCACTATTGCCCAGCTGGTGTCTTTCTTTCTTTCTTTCTTTCTTTCTTTCTTTCTTTCTTTCTTTCTTTCTTTCTTTCTTTCTTTCTTTCTTTCTTCCTTTCTCTCTCTCTCTCTCTCTCTCTCTCTCTCTCTCTCTCTTTCTTTGTTTTGCTCTCTCTTTCTTCTCTCTCTCTCCTCTTTCTCTCTTTCTTTTTTCCTCTTCCTCTTCTTCTCTCTCACTTTTTTTGGAAGGGATATTTTGTAAGACAGGGTTTCTCTGTGTACCTTTAGAGCCTGTCCTGGCCCTTGCTCTGTAGTCCAGGCTGGCCTCAAATTTAGAGATCTACCTGCCTCTGTCTCCCAAGTGCTGGGATTAAAGGCATACCCTCATAATCACCCAGTTGTTGCTTAATTTTTTTATGTGGCAAAGTATAGATTTATACATTGTCTAACTTCCCTCAAATTATATTTTCTGACATTTGTCTGCTATCAAAAGTAGAAACTAGGTTCTTAGTAGTTTATAATAGTCTAATCTAAGATGTTCCATAGAAGATGTTCCTAAACAAGAGACTTAATGAAAATATGTAAAACTTGTTTCTTTTGTAGTCAAGACATTGTCTCTTTCCCCGCATCTATTAATTTTATATTTCTTATTATTTTTTACCTCTACATGTTATTTCACCTTTCTAGCTTCCCTTTGAATGTCTAGTTGAAATTAGGAGATGCTAGTAGATAATCCTTACCATCATTTTGATCTTCAATAGGCCATGATTCCATTAACCTCTAAACTACGACACTTCCCAAAACCATTATGTCATTTCTTCTTGTAATAATGAAAATATATGTAGTTAGAACGCAACATATAATAAGATATCTCCTGCATCATTGTGTTTATACCTAGCAAGCAAAATGCATGAATTAACTCAATCTCCTATTGTTGGAGAAGAACTGACCAACCTTCCTGGAACAGGGGAACATGTATCTGTCCCTGCTCATTTATAGGCTTCTTATGAGATTTAGCCTTGGGAATAGAAACAGACAGGTGCCAGGCAATGGCTTGATGACGAGAGCTGCTGAATTACAGTAATCCTGGGTTCATACACAGGAAATAACAAACATTCTCAAAGACTAGAATCTGTGTTTCTTTATAAAAAGCCTATACCCCCCAGTCTCTGTCATTTCTTTAAATTTTTTTCATATTGTCCTAGTAACAACTTTGTTTTATCTCATATACAATCAGAATATATTTTGAGCATTTATGTATGTCAAATAATATGTTTTCCTAACAAGTCTTTATACCGCATAGAGACAAAGAACTAGATTCAGAGAACAATCAGTTTATTTATTTTATAGTTCATGTTTTAAATATCTCAAAACTTCCACTTAGAATGAATATAAAATATTATTAAAAATTAAGGCAGGTGCTTATTCTGTCATGTGACTAAGGACTCAGGTCCATATTGACTTTCTAGATCAAGGTTGTGTTTCATGACAAATCACTTAGCCAAAAAACGGAGTCATCCAGCGTTTCTATTCCTTTGTTTAACATTAGATTAGATGGGACATTTTGGTTACCTTAATTCACCTTTACATCTGATTTCATATGATAACCAATAATCTCAACTCAAATAATTTATAGAACCTCACATCTTTGTGAGCAAGGATTATCTGAAGAATAATAAGTTAGAAATAATGAATATTTGTCTCTTTCCAGAATGTTTTATGACTGAAGAAGTATCAAAGCTCAGAATTGCAAGATCTTTTTCTGTTTTTCTGACCACTAATCTAGCTAGGACTTTACTTCCTTAATTTCACACTATACTAGGAAGTAATAGATCAGAATAAGAATGAAAAGTGAGAACATTTGAATTCTTGATTACACACACACACACACACACACACACACACACGCATGAATGCAGGCATGCATGCACACACATACAGAGTCCTCAGTAGTACTATATAACTTCTAAATAGTGGCAGCTCACAATAAACACAAATTAACAAGTAAAAATGACCTAAAAGTCTCTTTTATGTTAAGAAGACACACTGGATGAAGAAGAAAGACATAATGTGCTATTTATGGAGAAAAATATGAGAAACATTCCACTTAGAGGATTCAAAGTGAGTCAGTCCCTGTCATGTATGGGAAAAGAGGCATGGATTGATTTGATAAACACATATGGACTGTTTTTGGTATATCAGTATAAACTCAATTTTAAAGTTGTCCTTCTATAGCAGTATTTGTTTCTGTATTTATCTTGGGTTCACTGGTCTACCTATGTTAGTTATTTATATTGCTGCAAATCTTGGATGGGAAAATGTATTTATCTTTATAATAATGAACCTTGTAAAACATTTCTGAATATTGCTTAAAAATCTAATAAAATCAAATTACTAACAAAATAAGAAGCATTTAATTTTTCCTCCAGTCCAATAAATAAAACTGAGCAGTAACTTAACACAAGAACCCTTGAAAACTCCTCTTGTAACTAAAAGACCAAGAGTTATGATTGCTTTCATTATTATTCTTTCTCAGTATTTATGAGCTTCAATTATGCCTTTTTTGGCCAGAACGCATAGGGTCCATTTTCCACATGGGAATAGTAAAGAATTTACAATCAGACAGTCAAGAGAGGTTGTCAAAAATATGAGAGGTGCTCACACAGGATGCCAAATAATTTCTGGTTTCTGTTCCTATACAACAAAGTTTTCATAGAAGCAATGATTCCAGGACCTTCTGCTCAAGCCCCTATTGCACACCTCAACAGAAAACTGTGGCAGGGATTCTTCCCTTTTTCTCAAGGAGCATCTCTGCCTAAGAGGGAGACTGGTCATCAGCCAGTGACACAATGTGTCAGGGTTCTAATTGCAAGAAGAAAACGGAAATTCACTCATTGCTTTTGTTTCTGCAAATCCATGGAAAGTCAGGCAAATTGCTTCAGTGTTGTAAAGAACAGTGGTGACTCCTATCAGAGGAAGCCAATGTTGGAAAGGCTCCGGCTGCTTTGGGACAATGGTCTTGTATCCTGTAAAGGTTTGTCACTTGTATTGGCTTAATAAAATGCTGATTGGCCAGTAGACTGGCAGGAAGTATAGCTGGGGCAACCAGAATATAATAGAATTCCGGGAAGAGGAAAGGCTCAGTCTGCAGTCGTCACTCAGACGCAGAGGACACAAGATGTAAGAGTTAATTAATGAGAAGCCCGAGCTAATAGGTCAATCAGTTTATAATTAATGTAGGCTTCTGTTTTTTTGGGACTGAACAGCTGCAGGACCAAGCAGGACAGAAACCTCTGTCACATCAGTGGAATTCTGTGATGACAAAAATTTATTTTAGTTTTCTTTATGATAAAGTGTATCGTTAGGATTCATTGTGACATGTCCACATGTGTACAGCATACACTCATCAAATCAAACCAACTTTTATTTTTCTATTCTCAGGCCTCATACCCCTCCTAATCACCATTCTAATTTCAGTGCAAGTTTTTATTTGTTGTTAATTCCATATATTCTGTACTGGCTTATTATAATTATTTTACTATTTCTAATGGGTATATTACCACCCGGGTTCCAACCTCATTATAGTCAAATATTAATTAGCACTCTGCTTTCCTCAGACAGATGTATTCAGTGTAATTGCACCGAGTCACTCACGCTTTCTGTCCCCGTCACCGTAATGGAAGGCTAAGTCTCTGATGTGCTGTGACATCTCTCCCACACAACACCAGGAAGTACAGGTGACACATTTTTATTTTTATTTACATATACTTTTAGATCTCATGTGTGAAAATCAAATTATAATTTTGTCTACCATCTGGCCTATTACATTTAACATACTGCCCACTAATTCAATCTACTTGTCTGAGAAAGGACAGGATTTTAAATCTTATGGGTAAGTGTTACTACAGTGTATACATATATACAACATATTTCATCCAGTCATCTGCTAGTGTCTGCCTGGGTATCTCATACCTCAGCTGCTGGGAACAGTGCAGCAGAGAACACAAGCTCAAAGGCTTCTCTTTGGGGTGTTGCTTTCATTTCTTTTGGTTCTATGCTTTGATACAACTTACGTCCTGAAATAAAGCATTTCTATTTATTCCTTTGACAAAGAGTTAGTACCCAGAATATATAAAGAACATAAAAACATTTACATGCAAGTAAATTTACAAATAGGCAAAGAATTTGAGTAGACACTTGCCTAAAGGAAAACATATACATATATATGTATATATATATGTGTATATATACACACACACACACACACACACACACACATACACACACATATGCTTTGTAACATCAGCCATCAGGGAAATATAAATCAAAACTAGAGTGAACTAATATTCCACTTCAGTTATGATATAAAGAGATGCTGATGATGTGGAGAAAGAGGAACTTATTTACATCCATTATTAACAAACATGGGCATTAGTGTCTCTCTGGAGTAAAACAAAGAGTGCTCTTAAGGAACAGAACTAGTGTGTAAGGCATGCCACATGTTAAGCAGAGTAATTGCTTCAGTGTCGGTGCTGGGAACAGCAGAGGGAGAGCAGATGTGACTAGCAGTGAGGAAGCCACAGAAGTCTTCTGTGGAAATTCACAAGAGGATAAGGAAGTATGATCAAAATATACTCAGTGAAGTGGTATGGATGTATTGGAATTGGGCAGATAGGAGGCAGGGTCAAGGGTGAGGAGCTGCTAATCTAAGGAATTGTTTACCCAAAAGAACAGTGAAATAAAAAAAGAAGACAAAAAGGAGAAGATGACTTCAGTCAGTGCACATTAAACAGTGGTCCTTGTGGTGGTCTGAACAAAAATAGCCCCCATAGGCTCATAGATGAATGCTTGGTCACCAGGGAGTGGCAACTATTAGGAGGCCTTAGAGGAACTGTGTCACTGGGATGGGGGTGGACTTTTAGCTTTCAAAAGCCCAAGCCAAGCCTGGTAGCTTTCTCTCTTCCTGCTGCACATGGATCCAGATGTAGAACTGTCAGCACCTTATCCAGCACCGTGTCTGCCTGCATGCTGCCATGCTTCCTGCCATGCTGATAATGGACTAAGCCTCGGAACTGTAAGACAGCCCCAATTAACTCTTTCCCTTTATTAGACTTGCCATTGTCACAGTATCACTTCACAGCCATAGAGCATCGACGAAGACAGCCATTTATACCCCCATTCCTACACTACAGGGAGAGCAACAAATGGAAAATCTCTAAAGGGATTTGGGGTTAAAAAGTTCCGTCTGGGTCTGGACATACCGTTTAGCAGTTCAGAGGATTACTGCTCCTAGAGAGGTCATGGATTAAGTTCTCTGCACCTATACGGAAGATCACACTCTAGTTCCAGTGATCCAGTGGCCTCTTCCAGCCTTTGCACACTCCTGCATGCCGCAG
Source organism: Myodes glareolus (assembly GCF_982192425.1). Lineage (NCBI taxonomy): Eukaryota > Metazoa > Chordata > Mammalia > Rodentia > Cricetidae > Myodes > Myodes glareolus. The sequence goes on along the minus strand of NC_142043.1, from coordinate 16,680,517 downwards.
TGCACATCAGCTTACTCTAGCAGACACACTTATCCATTAAACAAGCAAGCAAGCAAACAAACTTTAAAATTTAAAAATGTTCAGTTTCACATAAATTTACTTTGGCATAGCATAACCAAATTTGGCATAGTATAACAAAGTTAGATTACCCCAGTCTCCATGCCCTGGAGCTTGGCAGCATGGAGGGGACTGAATTGAATTTCAGAATTCTGAATAGTTAGGTGGGGGTAACTCCTAGTTGAGAAGTAGCATCTAAGGAAGAGAAAAGCAGAATTCATTTACTGTCTGCATCTTCATTAACATCTGAATGCTGGTGCCTACAAATGCTCCCTACAAACCCTGTTACTATGTCACAGCAAGGAGACACCATGAGGGGAGAGACCTGTGGGAGACCATCAGGCCAAGAGGCTCTATATTCCCTAATATGTTTACAGAAGAAGCTTGCTACAGCTCACTTGCTCTTTTGTATTATGTGAAGGAGAAGGTAGTCCCCCTGGGCATAGCTACAGGCCACTGTCAGAGAGAAACCTACTGTGCCTTGATTTTTAGACTCCCCTGTACCCAGATGTGTTAGAAATAAATCTCTTTTGGTTATGAGCTACCCTATTTATGGTGTTTTTTTAGTGCAGACTGAATAGACTAAGATACAGTCGAGGGCCCCATGTTAGAAACTTTATCTGTTAATAAAGGTCAAGATTGGAATCCAGGATTGGTTAGCACTTTCTGAATGAAAAGCCTGCACCCCAAAGAGCTCATGGCAGAGAGGCCTTCTTGAAGGAGGACATTCCGAAAGGAGTAGTGTCAAATGTTACCCCAGGATGAAGACCGAGTGTTTGGCATTTATGATGTCAAATGACACCGAAGAGGAAGACCAAGTGTTTGGCATTTATGATGGCTGCAAACACTCTTTTGTTCTTACAGGAAAACGTAAACTACCAACTCTCTTTTATATTACAGCCCAGAGCCATGAAATATTATTCCTTTAGTGCTGAGCAGCCCATGCAGACTTGGAAAAGAACATTTAGTTGATTGTTGCTTCCTATGAAAACTGATTACCCCGTCTTCTCTGCAGATCAGCTGCTGGGGACTCCAATCCCTTTCAGAAGCCGCTGTTGCCATGATTCTGTCAGAGGCAGGAGTGAGCAGCAGTGGAGTCGCACTGGGGAGAAGGGAAAAGAGATGAAACTCTTCATTCAGCAGAAGCGCTGCCTGTGAGATGAGCCGGGGGCAACTGTGGGACTCAAGATGCAGGAGCCTTGCCTCTCTCTTCTCTGAGTCTCAGGATAATCGGTTACTAACAAGAGAATTCACAGGCAATGCATGCTTAATTATCGCTTTTTAAACATAGATCTATGGTATTTTAAAAGGCCATTATTGGGCTCTGTTTCATCTCTGTTAAGGAGTGAAGAGCCGTGTTTCTATGCTAGGCTTATTTTATCAAAGTGGATAATATCTAATTTCATACAATTTTCACTTCACAAAGTAGTTTTTAAATTAATAAAATTTTTTGCATATATATCTATATCTATTAATTATTAATTATTATCATAAGCTAGCATGACTTTGTTGATGGCATTTTAGTTAACCATATCTGTCAACATTAGAAGTAAACACATACATTGAACACACTACACTTTTACAGATAGATCCGTGTATCTTAGTGAGTTTATCTGGTGCTGGGACAAAGTAGCTGACAAAGGGATCTTAAAGGAGAGAGCTATTATTTTGGTTCGCAGTTTGAGGCTACAGTCTATCAGGACAGGCAGGGTCCGGGCAGCAGGGACCTGAGAGGGAGAGGTAGCTAGCTGCTCACTTTGTATCCACAGGAAAGAAGAGGAGTGACAAACGGATGTTCATGCTCAGTTTACTTCTCATTTCTTGTGCAAGTGAGGACTCAGGCCCAAGGATTCTGCTGCCTTCTCTTTGGAAGAGCTCTAGCATCTCATTGAATCTGTCCAAGATAATCCTTCGGAGGAACCCCTGGAAGCTAATCTAAACTAAATAGCTCTCTCCACAGTACTCTGGAGGTTTATCTCCTAGGGGGTGCAGGATCCTGCCAAGGTGGCAATCAGCATCAGTCATCTCACCAGGCAACATGACATAGGAGTAAAGTCGTTCATTGTATCCACTATTGCATACCTAGTACACAAAAAAGGGGTCTGTCTCAGTGTCTCTAAGAAAAATTGGCATTTCCCTTTGCAATCAGACTCTGGTATCTGGTTAAATACCAGTCAGCACTTGATGCAAAAACAACACACACAGTTTTCACAGGCTGACTTCAAATTTCAGGCTCCCCAAGATGCTTTGTGAAGCATTTTATGATTCAAGTGATGTGCTGAGCACACACTGGGCGAAAAATGATAGTGGCAGGAAGAGATCCAGCAGACTCTATGACACTTGGTGCCAACGTTTGGAGGCGATAATGTATATGATTAACATTTTTTTGTTTTCGTTTTTCTTCTTTATACACGAGGTTTCATCCACAGTAACTGGATGTGAAATTGCTACCCCAAGTTATGGTCTTTGTTATGGAAATATCCTCACAAGTGCAAAATGATGTCATAGTTCGAAGACTCATTCTTTCCGATATTTCTGTTTTAGCTGACAGGCTCAGTGTGGAAGAGAGAGCTTGAAAGGGGGCTGATGATTCTGCCGGCTTGATTGTGAAGTGGATTGCAGCGAAGTTACCAGAGTCATGAAGAATGCTACTTTGCAAAGTGTGTAGGACTGCACAATTGTATTTTTTTTTCTTGGCTTCACACCATTAGGATCTTCTGGAGTGGATGAGAGCTGGAGAAAGTCCCTGCTAATGTGTCAGAAAAGCAAGATTGTTTTCCTTGTTGCGCCAGCTCATCTTCCCACAAAGAAATTGTAAAATAGTACCGAGAACATTACAAATCAACAAATCTTCTATACTTTGGATGCAAATTACTCCAAGTTGACTTATCTAACAATTAATATTTGGGTTATTTTTGATTAATGAACTAATGAGCTATGTTTTCAGTTTGACTGGATGCTTTTTTTAGTCCTAATACTTCAGGTTATATGTGTATTTGTGTGCGTGGGTGTGTGTGTGTGTGTATGTGTGTAAGTATAACATATAAATAATGTATATATGAATGATATCTTGTTTTCCTTATTTGTGTAGTAGTCACTATGGGACCAATTTTCTAAATAGGCCTCATCTTTCTTTTTGAGCAAAGGTAAACCAGGAAGCATGAGGCACTTTACAATTATCTTTTTCTCAGATCTCATAAGTTAACATCACATACATTAAGGCATCTACCTCTTCAAAGACAAATGTGATGAGGCTTAGTAAAACATAAAAGACTGCTGATGGTTTAGCAAGTCCCTTAACACATCCTCTCTCTCCTCCAAATAGGGAACTATTGCTGCAGTTGCTGGGAAAGGTAGTAAGCCAAGATATAAGTGATCGAGAGTACTCGTTGATCTGCACCAGTCTCACGATGCCAAGCGAAGGAGCCCACCAGCCTTCTGAGACTCACAGGGGCTGGAGTTTTTCTTCAAGGTCCCACCAGATTTATTTCGAATAGGTGTCGTGGGCTCTTGCCTGGAGTGGAGATTCAGAGTGAGAGAAGGGCAAGGGCAGTCAAGGCTTCAAAAATTTTGCCTTTGGGGTTCTGCTCTAAGAAGAACTGAAAACATGAACAGGTAAGGTGTCTAATTTCAAATTTAAGTGATACATATCCTTATGAAAATATCAACTCTTTCTCTCTGTTTGATATCTTATCCCCAGTGTCTTTACAATATTCAATCCACAGGGATGGCAGTGTCTAACATCAGACTCGGAACTTGAAGACAAAGGGTGTAGTCTTGCATTATTCTCTCCAATTTTTCATCTCACTTCTTTTCTGGAGTTCCTAATTTCTGTTCTCTCTTCCAGTCTCCTGATGGAGTCCTAGGTACTGATATGATGGAGTGGCATAAATCTGTGCACGTTGAACTTTTTCTTAGGTAGCATCATGGGAGACCCAAGTCTAAAATAAACCTTCGTGTCAAATAAACAGTTCACCCTACTCTAGCACCATAAAGCCATACCAGAATAAAAATGATATATTGTTGCCACGTTTATATTTTGACACAGAGAATTTTTTTATCACACTATGATTTGGAATGTCAATGCATGTGCATACTAGCATTTCTGTTCATAATTAACATGCCTTTCCAACTTATTGTCCATTTTCTTTCAAGTTCAAATTCAAGGGTTCACTACCATCATGGCTTAAGTAAGACAATCTTCTTCTCTCACCTATTGAAGAGTCGCTTTGTCCCTGGTTCTGTCTCTGACACTACTCACACACTGATACTATTAATTTTGTAATAAGACCTTTAATGAAGTGTTAGCACTGATCTCCTATCATGCAGCATTGCTAGCATGGGCCGAACATATTGTTGAAATCTTAAACAGCCAAAAGGATTTCTGACTTTTTGTGTTTTGCTTTGATAGTGAATATATTTAGCTCATAGTATATAAAAATATTCCCCTAAATATTTAATGCTGCTTGTATAATTAATAAGGACTCATCTTTTATAAGTTTAAATCCTTTAAGAATTTAAAACTGCATTTTTAGATAATCAAATCCTTTCAAACAGATCTGTAGAACTGTGAATCTTCTGTGACAATATTCCCTAAGTGCTTTTGGCAATGAGAACATCAGACAAACAGAAGTCATCAGGGTAAACAAGAAATTGTTCTCATCCTGTACTTAACTCTCTAACACATTAGCACTAAATTTGGTTCCTTATAGTATGAGATATATATCATTCACTTCCTTGGAGAAGGGGAATTTTTTTTTGTTACTTTGAAACAAAAATAGTATTTGTGTGTGTATATGCCATCAAAGTTTCAGTGTCTAAAATATGTGTTTGAATTCTGTACTGAATTTCATTTATAAAATTTATGCACTTTTTGTAATTTCAAGAATTCTATGGAAAAGAGTCATATTATATAATACTTTTGAGGCTAGCATTTGTCCCCCACAAAACAAAATTTCATGGAGGTTCATTCAGGCTGCATTTGTACTGTTAATTCTTACTCGCAGGTAAGTAGAATTCTATGTTATGGATATGGATGTTCCACAAATTGTTTAACCATTCTTTCACTGAGAGGCAGCTGAGGTAGTTTTAGGTGTGGCAAACATAAATACATACTGATATAAGCGTTTGTGTATAGTCCTCTGCATCAACAGACTTTTCTTCTCTGGAAAAATACCCAGGAGGGCAAATGCTGGGGCATATTTTATTAATAGGGGCAATGCTTCCTGAGCATTTGCTTATTCAAGTTTGTGTTCAGATCAACATGTAACCAAATCCTGGTTCATTTTCGGTGGAACACATGCTGCTGCTGTTGTTTTTAAAGAACTATCTACCCTGATGAGGAAGTCATTTTAATCTCATGATTTCAGTCTGCAATCCCCTAATGGCAACTGTCTTTGAACATCTTTTCATGTTCTTAACTACATTGATGAGTTCAGGGAGCAGACTTTTTGATGACTTGACTGGGGCCAACAGAGAGAATCCTGCTCTGAGGAAGAGCCCATCTCCTCAGAGTTCCTGCTCTTTCTCTAGAAACTGCCTCAGAGAATCGTAGAAGCCTGGACATGTTTTTCTCTACAGTCACTCACAGCACTGTGCTATGGAGCCAGTTCCACCAAAGTGCTTCTCCTAGTAATTATTACTGCTAGGTATCACACGATACCATGAGTCTCAGTCCAGTTCTTATTCCTGGTTTCCATTTTCTATAGGCTTCTGTACATGCACTGTTCTGGCTAGACTTCTGTTTAATGTATAAGAAACATGCATTGAAATTCCTCACCCACCACTGTAAAATAGTCTCTAATAACCTTAAACTGAAAAGATTTGTGCCTCCCCCAGAGGCTTGCATTTTCCTGAGAACACCAAGCGTATTGATCTGTTTTTCTTCGTTAGTTTACATGTCCTTGCTCACGGAGGTCAGGTGCGTGATATTTTTGTCGTTTTGCTGCTTCCATTTGTAATCTCTTCCTCATTCCTATTGCAGCAACTGTCACTCACTTTTTGATCTTGCTTGCTTTCTTTATTTCTCCCTGGTTTCAGCTTCTAAATCACCATTCTTTTCTTGACTATTACTCATGCTAATGAATAATTTCATGGAGGAAAGGATGACTCCCCCTTATCAGATGCAGGGTTGGTTCTTCATCATTGCAATCTGGTGTCCCTTTCTCCCTCAGGTCTTGATTATTGTTCTCACACATTATCAAAGCCCACAGCTATAATTTATCATTTTTATTTAATGTTTATTTAAATTTATGAACATAACATTTCAGGTATATTTGCATTTGGTGTATAGCAATGCATACTTCCGTAGTATATTGTTCCCAACTGTTTCTTTGTCATGAAACTTCTGAGAATTGTGGATTTACCCTATCTCTTAAGAGATGACCTTCATTTCTATTTCCTGAAAACATTAGGACAATCAAAAGAAAACTTCTAAGACACCCTCTACTGTCTACCAGAACCTGCTTCACATATTCACATATACTGCTCTCTATTGTCAGACATGTTAAAACATGTGTCCATATCTAAATCCATGACATTTATCCTGCATTTGAGTCATTCCAGAAAATATCCTTTCATTCCATCGTATTCCCCCATGTTGAATTGTTTCAATCAAGAGAGCACCATGCTGCTAGTTTTGTCATTTTAATCAAAATGAAAACAGCATTTTTTGACAATCTTCTGCCAGCTTCTGTTCCCCTTATTTGTTCGTAGTTTCATTTCTTAATGCTAAGAAATCTTGATAAAAGCAACTAAAGAAGAAGGCAGTTTTTCGCTCAGAATGTCCATCTTAGCAGGGAAGTCAAGGTGGTGGGAAGTTGAAGCAGTCACATGACATCCAAAACAAGTGAAGTAATACATGCATGGTAGTTCTTGACTCTCTTTCTCTATTCTTACATAGTCTAAGATCCTCTGCTTAAAGAATGATGTCACCCATAATTGCTGTGTCCTCCCACACTTAACAGCACAGACATTCCCCAAAGCCTTTTTCTTAAGTCATTATAGGTCTCTCAATTTATCACTAACCATTTTGATATTGTAGAAAAGTATGTAAAGACTTGTTACTGGTTATTGTCTCTAAGTCTTCTCCTCAAAAAATATCTTTCTACATCTATTGACAGGTTTATGACCTATAGCCATAGAACTAATTAGAAATTAGCAAGAAAATGTGTAAACAATTTTTGTTTAAAAAATATGAGTGGTTTGTAGCATGGGAGATTTGAGAAATTAGGAATCCCAAAGTCTAGTTAAGCCCTTCTTGCCTGGTTTTAGAAAGTATGGTTGCCAAGAAAGGAACATGCTATTAAAGGTGATAATTTGAAAGAAGGACTTAATATAATTACTTGTTCAGATTTTTACTTAATTTCTTTTCTTCACAATACAGCAGAGACATCTATCATGTGAGGGCCTTCAGTGCCTTTCCACGTCCAGTGTTATGAGCTATTTCAGGGATAAAGGCATAAGGCTAGACAGAGGTCTGACTTCTTTTTCCTGAGCCAAGGTGCCATGTGGGGTGGTAGTCTGCTGTCATTGAATATCATCAGTGCCTTTACACTGTTAAAAATACAGCTAACTGTTTTTGATGCATGTCTATAATCCTTGAAGGCAGTAGACTGAGTCAGGGAGAATGTGGATTCAAGACAGGTTTGAGTTACTTAGTAAGATTGCATCTGCAATGAATGGATTAGAACCAAGAGAACTGCAACAGAATCAATGGACCCAAAGTGCCCTGTAAAAGAAGCAAACATACATACATACATACACATAAATTGGAAAGAGACCAGGGTAAAGGATGAAGGGTTTAAGGGAAGTAAAAGTAGGGGAAAATAATGAAATTATATTTTAATTTCAAATATATTTTAAATCACTGAATATTGAAATAAAAATAAAAGAATATCAGTAAGAACAAACAAAGTGACTTACTGGTAAGTGTATTAAATGAAAAGTCAGGCAATCTGAGTTTTTTCACAGGACTCATGTAGTGGGAGGAGAGAATCAGTTCTTAGCAGTTGTCTTCTGACTACCAGAAAAGCACTGTAGAACATGCACATACACACAACATATAAACACACACACAACATATAAACACACACATACACACTGGGCATGCATATGCACATACAAATACTAAGAAAAGAATTGCAGTAAAATTGAAAAGTCATAGCTATAGTCACTCATAGATAATGCAAGGTGGCAACCAATGCCACAAATGATAGATTATTATACTAGACACTACAGAAATATAATGGATAATAAAGAAGTCAATCAAGTAGGTTATAGAAATAGATTTTAAAACTTACAAAATATGGACATATTGCTTGAAGTATATAAATGTCTGAAGCCTGCCTAAAAAGAAAGAACCTGAAGGGCTGAATTTGTGTTTCAGTTCATTTTTAGTTTCTGAGGCTGTATATTAACTCGAAATTCATCTTTTGTTGGTCTTAATATGTGACTTTAATGTTATGAATATTTCTTTGTGCAAATTTTAGGTACATATTGTATACTAAATTTTTTATTTCATTTTAATGAAATTATTTTATTAAAAAATATGGCTAACTGTATGTTTGCACCTTGTGATTTCCTTCCTACATTTTCAGCTTCTCCCTGCTTTTGCTAGTTGTTCTGCATCTCTCACTTCAATGAACATGGTTGATAATAGTTATCATACATTTTCTAGGTCATACATGGACCTATACACACTTGACAACTTCAACAATTTGTCTGGAGGAAAACACAAAAGAAAGAAAAAGACGTGACCCAGAAAACAAACAAACAAAAACTATGAAATCCTTGTCTTTTTGCTTTTATATTCCCTGTAATAAGAGGTTGACCACTGTGCTGATGAAGATCTATCTATCTATCTATCTATCTATCTATCTATCTATCTATCTATCTATCTATCTATCATCTATCTACCTACCTACCTATCTATCATCTATCTATCTATCTATCTATCTATCTATCTATCTATCTATCTATCTATCTACTTACCTACCTATCGAATTATCAATCTTTTAAATGTAATACAAACTAGAGTCATCTGGGAAAAGGGAACCTCAATAAAGAAAATGCACCATAGATTTGCTTACAGGCAATCTGATGAAGACATTTTCTTTCTTTCTTCCTTCCTTCCTTCCTTCCTTCCTTCCTTCCTTCCTTCCTTCCTTTCTTTCCTTCCTTCCTTCCCTCCTCCTCCTCCTCCTCTTCCTCTTCCTCCTCTTCCTCCTCCTCCCCCTTCTCCTTCTCCTTCTTCTTTTTGGGTATATAAGATTTATATCAATATAACATATATATTCAACTTATGTGGTAGTCTGCATTTTGGTTTTAAATCAAATGACTTTCCTTATCCCATTTCTAATCCGCATTCTAAAAGTCTTGACTTAGCCTTCTTGGATCCACTTTTCTTGAGTTTCTCACAAAGTCCATTTAAAAGGCTAGCCTAGATCTTGTCTTGTAATTAATAATCCAATTAATCTGTTTAAATGCATTGCCTCTCTTTCTTTGGTTGTTATTGTTACATATGCATGTAAACACATAAATATATAGAGATAACTTGCCCAGTCTTTTTAGTATTCCTTGTATGCATATGATCTAAGGACAGACTACCTGGCATTGGATCATTGATTAAGGGACTTATCTTTGTGCAGGATTCCTTAATAGCCTGGTAGTTATTTATCTATGAGTGGAACCTCTTAAAATTTACTTCTTTTATGGTAGCATGTTTATTGGTGTTATGCTGGTTTGGATCTTGTTTAGGAAGTCATATCATAGTGGGAAGATCCCTGACATTTATAGGAAGCACAAGCTCACAGTTAATTTCCTGGTTCTTTGGATCTTACAACCTTCCAGCCCCTCTTCTGAGACGTTCCCCAAGCTTTGTTGGCAGGAATTGTGTTGGAGATACATCAGCTGGGGCTGGGCACCCTACAGTCGGTTGTTTTCTGCATTTTGACCAGTGTGCTTTTCTGTAATGGTCTCTTAATGTTGTGAAAAGAATCTACTTGCTAAGTGGTGGTGGCACATGCCTTAAATCTCAGCACTTGGGAGGCAGAGGCAGGCAGATCTCTGAGTCAGAGACAAGCCAGGTTTTCAGAGTGGCTTCTATGACTACACAGAGAAAACGTGTTTCAAAAAAGAAAGTAATGAAATAAAAAGAATATAAATGAAGCGTCTTTGAAGCGAGATGAGGGCTATCCTCATCTGGGGTATAAGGCTAAGTATTTAGAATGTAGATAGAGATTACCTTCTTTAGTAAAATGGTGATAGTAAAATGGCACTGTAGTCCAAGAAATGAATCTTAAAAAATTTAACAAGGATAAAATCATACCAAGTATATTTTTAACCATGAATACAAGTATAAAAGTAAAGAGTAAAATTAGCAAGAAAGGGTTTGGTATAATGGTTCTCTGTGCAAACATGAGGGTGTGAATTTAGACACCAGAACTCACATATAAGCACACATAATAGCACTCATCTGCAGCCACAGCGCTCCCCTGACAGGGCTGGGTTTTATGTGTGCAAAATCTCTGTGGAAAATTTTGAAAGCAGTATAAACTCTCAGTTCCGTTAGCCAGAAGACTGGGCTCCAGCAGCATCCTGGTACAAATATGACAAGTGTCCCTTGACAGATTGATTTTCTGTAATTTCTTCCTTATAAAGTGGCATAAAATGTAATACATTTTTCATGTACATGAATTAACTGGAAACCTTATATAACGTGGTATGCTGAGTTCTACTCCAAATCAATACAGTCACCACTGATAGTGAATTATAATCACAATATTCTTTAAAAGCTCTCCAACCTTTCGATGAAGGAACCAAGGTTAAATATTATTGGCTGACATAAATATATAGATGGAGATCCTTTCTAGAAGTAAGATTTGTGAATCTATGAATAGCCTGCATATACCTGGTATTTCTTTCATCGAGATGTATTTACTGAGAGCTTACTATAAATCTTGTAGTGTGCCAGACAGAGACCATGCAACAATAAACTTCTCTGCTCTCTAGGATAATTTGCAGTCCAGAAAATCTGTGGTTTTTCTTAATGTACTAGGTAGATCCTATGAGTGGATGTTTTATTCTCTAATATATCAGGGAAGATGCATACTGTGGATCATTGTGCCTAAGTTCTTACTTTGTGTAATCCCTGTGTTGTCAAAACACAGATGAATTCCTCCCCCATAACTTAGCATATGATTTTTTTTCAAAAAAACTGAATTAATCCATTGACTTTTTGCTGAATTTCCATTGTTAATTGATGAGCATTCATTTATCAATAATTGTGCAAAGACTCTCATACTTGCTTTGGCCTGGTGTGTACTTAGAACCTATGGGACCCAATTTTCTCATCCAAACTACATCAGCAATGTAGTTACCTGTAGTCATTAAAATTGTGGAGCTCAGATGCTCTGATCACAGGGCAATTATCTGCCTATCAGAATCTCCATTTCTCTCATCAGAGATATCACCTAAACAATGCGTCCTTCACTGACACATGTTATAAAAATAACATGGTGAGTTATGTTTGCATAATAGCTACAATGGGATATTTGTTGTAAACATTATAAATACATTTAAACACTGTTTAGAAAACATTTCTTTTCAGTAATTTATTTTAACTTGAATTTTAAACAGATCAGTAATATAAATCAAAGAATTATCATGAAGAGTTATAAACCAGTCTTTCTTAGTTAGGTATTAAAGTTTTAATTAACTAAATTGGTCATAAATATTTTACCTCTTTTATGCTGACAAGTTTATAAAGTGACTAATTTATGAATAGCCCAAAATTATTCTTATAAATATTCATAACATCATTTTTATTACACATTGAATATTGTAGATAGCTTAGTTTGCTTCTCTGTTGCTGTGATAAAGCTATGATCAAAACCATCTAGGGGAGGAAAAGATTAGAGACACAGCAGGAAACTGGTGGAGTCAGAAACCTAAGCAAAGACAATGCCAGTAGCTGGCTTTCTGCCCATGACTTGCTCAACTTGAGTTCTTATATTATGTAAATCCATCTCTCTGCAGATGGCAATACCCACGGTGTACTGGGCCATCCCATATCCATCAGCAATAACCCTAACCTACTGTGATATTTATGAACCACAACAATGACCAACATGGTAAACAACAGTTTCCTAATTAGACTCAAGTAAGGCCCACTAACCAGAAAGGAAGTCATGTCTTGTACTGGAAATCTGTCCAACCCTCTGGAGACAGTGATATCATAGATCTTAGAGGGTACATGCTTTATGTGTATTTGGGACATACTTGCAACATGTAATTTTTTAATAGAAAGTTTTATAAATGTCTTCTAGGCCCATTTTATACTGTTTCCTCATTGATTTTCTGTCTTTATCATTTATCTCTTATTGAACATAGCATACTGAGGTATCCTGTAGTTAATATATTGCTGTTTATTGTCTCTTTAGGTCTACTATTTGCTTTATGTATTATATATTCTTATTATGATATTATATTAGAAAATTATGCTATTTTGGTGAATGACCATTTTTTATTTATAAAAGTTTATTAATTTATAAAAGTTTCCATTTCAGCCCTTCCTCCCAACATCCTCCCACTCCCCCCACTCCCTCTCCTCCCTCTCCATCCCCCAGAGCAGTCAGGGTTTCCTTCCCCGTGGGAAGTTCAAGTTCCTCCCCTCTCCCTCCAGGTCCAGGAAGGTGAGCATCCAAACAGACTGGATCCCAAAAATCCAGTATATGCAGAGGAAACAAGTCCCAGTGCCATTGTCAATGGCTTCTCAGACAGTCCCCGTGCCAGCCACATTCAGACAATCCGGTTTGATCACATGCTCGTTCAGTCCCAGTCCAGCTGGCCTTGGTGAACTCTCATTAGATCAGTCCCCTTGTATCAGTGGGTGAACGCACTCCTCAAGGTCCTGCCTTTCTTGTTCATGTTCTCCCTCCTTCTGCTCCTCATTTAGACCTTGGGTGCTCAGTCCAGTGCTCCAATGTGGGTCTCTGTCTCAAATGATCATTTTAATATTATGCAATGATTTTATTTATCTTTGGTGATAGTTTTCACAAAGTTTTGTTGTTGCTTCGTTATACAGGTTTCTTTGTGTAACAGTCCTAGGTATCCTGGATGTTGCTTTGTAGACTAGACTGGCCTCTGACTCACAGAGATCCACCTGCTTCTGCCTCCTGAGTGCTGGATTAAAGGCATGAGCCACCATCACCTGACTACATAGTATTTTTATATTTAATTTTTATTTATTTGTTTTTCTATCTGATTGCTTGCGATCTGTATGCAGGTGACTAGAAAGGTCAGAAGAGTGTGTCATATCCTCTGAAGTTTGTGTTTCATGTGATTGTGAACCACCTGTCATGGGTGCTGGACCTGAACTCGGATCTACTGCAAGAGCACTAAGTGCTCTTTAAAAGTGAGCTCTCTACCCAATAAAACTTACTTAGGTCTGATGGAGTTATAACTTTTCTAGCTTTTTTCTTGGTGTATATTTTCATGGAATATCTTAGGTCCTTTGACTTTCAAGCTATCCATGCTTTACAATAAAAGGAGCATCTTGGTGGAAGCACAGAGTTGTATCTTTTAAAATTATTTTAGATCCACTCAATCATGATATGTTGTCTTAGTAGAGAATATAATTTCTTTGAATTTAAAATGTTGTTAATAAATAACAGTTTTTCTTTGGTACTTTCTTGCTTTCTAATCATTTTGGAATATTTTGCTTTTCTCTAATCATCTATTGTGATATAAATTTTTAAATAATATTTTAAAAAGATGTATTCTTATTTTAAATTATGTGTGTGAATGTATGTGTGAATGTATATGTGTGTGATGTGATATTTGTGAGATGTGTGTGAGTGTGATATGATATTTGTGAGATGTGTGTGAGTGTGATGTGTATGTATAATGTGTGTGTTTTTGATATGTATGCAAATATGTATGTGTTTGTGTGTGTGTGTGTGTGTGTGTGTGTGTGTGTGTGTGTGTGAGTATGTCTATAGGAACACATGCATCATACCCTTATGGACTGTACTTCCAGGTGGTTATGAGCAGCTAATCAGAGTGCTGGGAACCGAATCTAGTCTTTACCTAGAATCCTACCTTCTCTTATCTGCTGAGCCATCTTTCTAGCCTATCATTTTTTATAGTCTTGTGCTGTGATTCTTTCTGTCTTCTGTGCACCTTTCAATTACAGGTTTCATTTTGGTTTTGACACAAGGTTTACTGAAAGCATTTCATATTGTAATAATTTGATTTGAGCTGTTGTTACTTTTACATGACTATACAAAATTTTCTGTATTTTATATCAAAATCTTGTTTTAATATTGTATATCCATAAACAAAGAAGCTATGGTTATAACCTTCAAAGGAGCATGAAAAGTGGAATAAGTAACTATACTCACCATTGAAAATCTGAGAATATTATTAGCTTTATGATTTTTGTGATTTTGTATATTTTATATATTTTCAAGTTACCAATTTGTGGTCTCTAATTTTAAATGAAGGAGACACTTTAGCATTTCTCAGAAGGCAGATTGGGGTATAGTAAGAATGAATACTATTGGCTTGTTTGAGAGATTTGTTCCCTTTCTTTTCAAAGGACAGCTTTATCAACAACATTATTAGTGTTTAGAAGTACATTATTACAAAAATTAGTGCATTTTGAGTTCACGGTTATTGAGAACGAACATTTCCTCTTATGCCTATGTCTATTCTCTGGCTGTTTGCATTTCAGGTCAGAGGCACCGTGGTTTTCAAAATTTTTATCACTATGACAAGTTACCTGGTCCTGTTAATAGCAATATTCTGGGCAAACTGTGAAATAGAATATCATGGGGCTACAAGATCAAGTTATAGAAACTACTCAATTCAGTTCATGATAGACAGGAAGACACATACAAACACACAGAGAGTGTATGAGAGAGAGAGGGAGGGAGGTAAGTAGGTAGGTTGGTAGGGAGGGAGAGTGGGACAAAGAGAAGTGAGAGGGAGACAGTATGAATATAAACATGATATGAAATAGATTCCAAAGGGGTAATATACTCCAAATATCTACTACCATTGACCTTAGTTGAATTTCTATAAATAGGTTCCACCTCTTGATGTTTCTAGAAATTTCAAAAATAGGACCAATCCTTCAACACACTTAAGAGGACTTTTTATATCCACAATAGACCCCTAGTCTCCTTTGGGGAGCAGGGCATGACTGAAAGAAAGGGGTGAAAGAGCATTCCTCTATTGGTCAGCATAGCGCACACAGCACACAGGGATCTGTGCTCTACTGGTGTGAGCAATGAGCCTTCTGAAACTGTGTGGTGACTTCTCATATTAGAAAACTCTTTCTCTTCTGCCCACTTAGCTTTTAGGAAATTTTTGTTTGTTTAATGTAGCACAAGTAACAAAAACATAGAGACAGATATTGGGGTTCAACTTGAAGGTCAGAAAAGCAAAATGGTCAGCTACTGGCTCTTACCTCTTCCACAGTCCAAAATGGTGATCCTGCCTCAAGTAATCACAGAATGAGACTGTCTGAGAGTCGTCTCCTCCTGTCTTATATTCATTCCTCTCTAGTTCTGGGATCAAAAACATGCACTTCTACTGCCTGGTTTCTACAGCAACCTAGTGTGGCTACTAGTATAAAAGGTGTTTTTCACAACTGCCTGGTCTATAAGACTGATCAATGGGGTTGTTTTACTTTCTGACCTTCAGACAAACTTTATTTATTGAAATGCAAATGAACTATCATCACAGTTTAATTTTGATATTCTAATTTAATTTCAAGTTTTTTCCCCCCTTTTTCTTCCCTTCAGATCCTCCTATATACTTCTCCTTGCTTTGTTTTGTGCATAGCTTTTTCATTAATTTGTGCATTTCATTTAATTTTTTTCATTAACACTTGTGGCATGCATATATAAATTTGTATATACATACACACAAACACACATATATATATAGTACTGAACATAACCTCTTTGGTTCATATAACGTCACTTGGATGTATGTTTTCAGGACTGATATTTTGGCACTAGATAACCATTTGGTACTCTCTTTTTGGGGGAGAACTTGTAGTTTTCATGTAGGGTTGAGGCCTTTTGGGATTATCCCCATCCAGTTAGGCATATCCATTAGTGTCATCCTTCTTCAGCTTATGTTTGGGCAGTGATGATGAGATTTTATGACTATAGTTTTGGATGATACTAGGAGGCACAACATCATGGCACATTCCCTGATCATGTATCTCTTAAAACCTTTCCGTCCCCTGTTCTGAAATGTTCGCTGAGCCTTAGTTGTAAGGAACAGAAGGAGGAAGAACATGAAAAACGAAATCAGTACTGTGAGGGATGCTATCACCCACTGATACAATGGAACGGATCTAATGAGAGTTTACCAAGGCCAGTTGGACTGGGACTGAACGAGGAAGTGATATAACCAGATTCTCGGAATTTGACCGGATTCTCTGAATGTGGCTGGCCAGGAGTCTTTCTGAAAAGCCATTGACTATGACACTGGGACCTGTTTCCTCTACATATTCTGGATTTTGGGGATCAAGTCAGTTTGGACACTCAAGATTTTGCAGAGAGATACTGAAGATAAAGAATTTAGAGAACGTATCTTCAGAACTGAATGAAAAATGATGTAAACATAGAATTTTGGAGAGAAAAACAGATGAAAACTTGGTAAGAACTGAATGTAGGAGATAAATATGATGACTTATCCATATAAAATTATATACAGTAATGTTATAGACTACAAGGTCCCCTTCAGTGGCAAAGAGCTGGGTGGCATGAACAAGTCCTTCTGCTCAATCGCCCCCTAAATAAATTCACAAGAGAAGCAACCATTTCTGGGTGAACCTTGGTGAACTGCAGGGTCTTATTTGCTTCCATTGCCCTCTGTTGTACTTAAAAATTACTGGAAACCAGGGAGGTTTACCAATTGCAGTTTGACTTAGGGTTACAACTTGATTACTTCTTCAATATGACATCCAGATAATTCAATTATCTTACTCAGTGATTAAAATGAAAGCATGTTAACATCAAGAGGCAATGCTCTCCTCTTCTAAAAATTAAAAACACGATTTGTTGTTTAATATAAATTTGAGATATATATATTACATTTAAATGATTTGTTTAGCAAGCACCAGATTTATTACCTTATGTTTTCAATGTGTAGCTTATTTCTCTAGAGAAATACGTATTGCTGTTCTCTTCCTTTCCTCCTTCTCTCCTTCCCTCCCTCCCTTCCTTTTTTCCTTTCTTCCTTCTTCCTTGTCTCTGTCCCTCCCTCCCTCTTCTCTCCCTTCATATTCTACCTGTGACATACAGTCTCATATAGCCCAGGATTGTCTGGAATTCACTATGCCGTCAAGAATGACTTAAAATTTCTGATAATCCAGCCCCTACTTCTGAATGCTGGATTATAGGCTTGTATCATCACCGGTAGGCCTGGTTTATGCGATATTAGAGATTGAGTTTAGGGCCTTGTGCATGCTGGGCAAACACTCTACCAGATGAGCTGCCTCACATCTCTTGCCTTATTAAACACCTAAAAAGCAGTAGGCATTGAAATATAGAAATGAAGTAAAACTAAGTTCCTCATTTGGACCTCGGGGGGCTCAGTCCGGTGCTCCAATGTGGGTCTCCGACTTTATCGCCGTCCTTCGCCAGATGAAGGATCTATGGTGACAAGCAAAATATACATCAGTATGGTTATGGGCCACGGCCGATTCAGGCACCCTCTCCTCTGTCCAGAGAACAATCTGGGGGATCTCTCCTTGGACCTGGGATCCCATATATAATCAAGTCTCCTGTAAACCCTAAAATGATTCCCTTAGTTGAAATATATTCTTCCCTGATCCCATATTCCTCCTTCCTCCCTCCCACCCCCCATCCCAGGCCACCGAGCTTTCCCCATTCCTCCCCTACTCCCTTCTCTCTAACCCTCTCCCCTTCCATCAACCCTCCCACCCCCCCATGCACCCGAGGTTACCTGGGACTCTTGTCTATTTCCTACCTCCTGGTGGATAGCTAATAATCTTCATCAGGTTCATCTTCTTATTCAGCTTCTCTAGGATCACGAATAATAGGCTCAAAGACCTTTAATTATGGTTAGAATCCACTTATGAGTGAATACATACCGTGTTCCTCTTTTTGGGTCTGGCTTACCTCACTCAGTAAAGCGTTTTCTATGCTTATATACATATACACCCATGTGCGCTGGACCATGCATGAACACATGCTAAGTTGCACAATAAAACACACACACACACATACACACACACATATGCACACACAATTGGAAACATTCCATACACCAAAAGACAAAGCAAGTGAGGAAAAAGACTATGGAACTGGAGAAATTCTTTGCCAACTGTTAATTTGAATTTGGAAGGGAGTTGGTATCTAGAACACAAAAATATATTCAAACTGGAATTGGGGAAAATGAGAGGTAGATGTGATCATATGTCATTATATACACATACACAATAATAGTGAGGAAGAGGGAAATATTGTTAGGAGCCCTTATTCACAAATGCCACTATGAAAATCACTGTAAAACATCTGCAAGACACTAAAAATAGATTTACCATGGTATTTGATTATACCACTCATGAGAACACACCTGAAGAAATCTAAGAGAAATCTAAGAAATTGTGGACTTGAGCGTCTGTCCACAATTGCTCCAATACAGAACCAGCTCAGATGTCTACCAGATGAGTAGGTAACAAAATGGAGTGCCATTAAGAGATGAACAAAATTTATGACATTTTCCAAACAATGGACTGTACAGAGTTCATCAAAATTAAGCGAAGTAACACAGGCAAGTATTGCAATTTCTCTCATATATGAAACACACACACATACCACATGATATGTATATATATATATATGTATATATACATATATATATATATATGGTATGAACATAAAATGGTGACCATTTCTTGAAGCTATGAGTTCTAGTGGACTAGTGTGGGGGGGAGGTGGCTACAGAAGAGGGTAATGGGGAATAAATACAGTCGAAGTCAATCGTATGCTTGAACCAACAGTCACTGTCAAACCCATTACTTTGCACAACTGATTTACATTAATGAGACATTTTAGAAAAAGAACATTGTAAGTGTGGAGTAAGCATCATGGTTAGCAAACATATAGAGTATGTGCTAGTTACAGATGTTGTGGAAGCAATTTCCCCTTTTTTCTTGACATTTAGATTAAACTTCAGGAAGGGAAAAGAAGCAACATTGGAAAAGAAAGGAAAGAAAAGAAAAGTGAAATATAGAGAGATAAGTGAGGAAAAGAGGAAAAAATCTTGGACGTGTTTAAATGTCTGCTCTGAGGGACCTTATATTCAAATCTCAGAAGCTTTTGTGTGATAAATGTCACATATAAAGGCAGCGAGTGCATGCAACCAGAAAAATCCTACCTATTTCTGAGACTTAAAACCCAATGTAAGCATACCATTTGTTTTGCATGATGGTTAGAACAGATAGATAGAAAATTTCTGAAGAAAAATGAATCAGTTCAGAACAGAGACCTAAGACAGCGCATCTGTTGTCAGGAGTGGGCCTACTTCTTGTCCTGTTTAAGCAAATAGCCCAAAAGGCATTTTGCAGAGGCCCAGTGAAGAAGGAGAGTTACTGGTTGGAATTTTTGCTTAATTTGTTTTATACAAAGGAAAAGTGATCTTTTGTTTGTTTTGTTTTGATAATGTTCTGGTAAGAGGTACTGGGAAAAGCTAAGGGAAGGCTCCCCTTAAGTTTGGGTTCTATTTCCTACACTGACTAGAAGTAAGGTCCAACACTTTCTTGAGATTTCAAAGGAAAGACTCAGAATACCAGCAGGAGACAGTTCAGGTTGTTAGAAATGCTGAGAGTCAAGTAAAAAGATTTATACCAGAAAGAAGGTGGGAGAGAATTTTGAAGTAGTCATTCTAATAAATGGGAAAGGAGACACACAGAATAGAATTAGGAAGAAGCTCAATCAACTCCACCAAGTGGCAGGGATTGCCAACCCCATGGCCAAATCTGACCTCTTGTTGAAATTCACATTCCTTTCTTATCTTGGTTTGTTTTAGATGGAGGATAATCTTTCAATTTTTCTATACCTGAGAATATTGGCTAAAATGATCATGATCAGATTTTTTTCTTTTTAAAGAGTATTATCTTCCTTCTTAGTTAAATGACTACATTTTCTGTCTCACAATTAAACTTTCCTAGGTTGATTGACAGCAGAGTACCAGTTCTTTTGCAGAGAAAGCTAAACA
Source organism: Myodes glareolus (assembly GCF_982192425.1). NCBI lineage: Eukaryota > Metazoa > Chordata > Mammalia > Rodentia > Cricetidae > Myodes > Myodes glareolus. The sequence goes on along the minus strand of NC_142043.1, from coordinate 16,660,195 downwards.
GCATCCATCATTAAGAGATAGATTCTGATGACCCCGACAGAATCATCCATGCAGTACATCTCACAAATCTATTAACTCAGCTGTTAGGGACAACATTACAGTTATACTTCGCGACATGAAGCCCTATCAATTCTTCCCCTTCTTGCCCAGTATCTCTATTCCTTGTCTTTTGTGGGTAATTATTATCTTGGCTAAAAATTGGAGGTATCCAGAGCAAGTAATAATTCTTAAGTTTCTTGAAGTCATCTAGGTTTGAAGACACTGAAAATAAAAACAAACTCCTAACCCTCCTGTGTCAGGTTTTTGCATAATCTTTACATCACTCTCCTGGACTCATCTGCAGACACCTCTGCTTGGGTTTGCCCCACATGGGAAGGTTTCCCGAATAATACCTAGGAACATGTTTGCAAAAGAAAGGGCCCTTTAGGCCAGGAGCTTTTCTGAGTATCAAATTTTAATTTATTCCCTGGTAGGCAAAATCATTTCAACATTCTCCCAAATAATAGATTTTTTTTCTTCCAGTCTAATAACAACGTTTCTAGCCTATCTGTATCAGGTGCCCTGCTGTAATGAGGTTATGGTAATTGACTGGCATCTGCCCCTCTTCCACACCCCTTCAGACAATTCAGTTTGGTGACTGCCTACAGCTGGGGAGTCAAAACTTGGAAACCATCCTGTATCTAGGAGCATTCTAGTAATTCCCGCTACTATTTAAAATTAATGTCTGCTAGCTACTAAGGAAATAGGACAGCTACAAATAATGAAGGCGTTGTGTTCTTTTCTGATACATGGAAAGAATTACACTCTCTGAATGGAGCTATATATCTTGTATCAAGGTTAATTATTGCTATGACATTGTTATCAAAAGGAGACTATATCAGGCAGCCGCTCTGTTTTCATACTTCAGTGATTAGTTTTCCAGGAAATGCATATAAGAAAAGAATCTATTCTTTTTGGACTTCAAAGCAGTAATTTTAACAGGATATGTTTTTTTTAAAAAAATTCATGTTGGCTTTCAAAGGAGAAATGTCAGAAACATCTTCCTTTTGACTTTAGGAGACTAAAATCAGATGTATTCTATGACTTGGCATTGATCGCAGTGACATAGGACAAATGAAAGGGATTACTTCAATTTTGAAATAAATTTTAAGGAAAATTGGAGGCTGATAACCATAATCCCTCCAATCCAGTATCCAAGAAAGAGGCAATTTCTGTCACGAAAGCCATTGATCTCTTTCCTGTCTGATGGATCATCGTCCACTCTCAGTAGGAGTGGTACCCGTGTTTAAAAAATAGGGAAATTTGCTGCATCCACAATCACTGTCAGAGCTCAGAACAGAAGCAAGTAGCAAAATCATCTAATAAGGCTGCATGGGACAGAAAACACTTGAAAATGTTTCCTGATGGAACCTAAAGAGTAAGAGTCAAGGAGGGAAGAAAGACTAAATGTGTGATCATTCAATCAAGAGTTCACTGCGAGCAACCATGAGAGTGAAGGGTGGTGCGTGTGCATTTATGCAACAGTTAAGGGAACAGAAGCCGTGAATTTGAGAGAGGAGCAGCAAAAGGGAGTACATGTGAAGAGAAGACGGAAATGATGTGATTATCATCATTTAAAAAGCATTTTAAAATATCAGAAGGTGCAGACACCAAGGACAGTCAGTAAAATGGGCTAGTCAGTTTAGGGTAAAATCGCCTAAGGAAGAGAGAATAGTTCCTTTCTTGGTTCCAAACTGTAATTCCCTTGCTTCTCTCAGCAGCTTTATCCCGGCCAGCAATACCAGACATGTGTAAGCTGAAATTGTCTGTAGTTCTATGGTAGAAACAGGAGGTATCGGATGGGGGCTTGTTTTTCTTTGCTTCCTTTATCCCCCCAAAGAACCCCTCTGCAGGAAGCCATACTGATGATGTTATTGGATCTTGGAGGCACGGGGACCCTTGCAATCGGAGCTGATTAAACAATGCCTCCTTCCTTCCTTCCTTCCTTCCTTCCTTCCTTCCTTCCTTCCTTCCTTCCTTCCTTCCTTCCTTCCTTCCTTCCTTCTTTCCTTCCTTCCTTCCTTCCGTCAAAAAAGCCCCTTTTACTGTAAAACAGTGAGGTCCAGCCTCCCACCCCACACCTACTGCTGCCTGGAAGCTCAGACTTCTTTCACTCCCAACCTTTCTATTATAAACACTTCTTTCCAAAGCCCATCCTGGGTGCTCTGTGAATTTCAGTCAAGAAATTCGTGACACGGGGTTGAGATCCGCTGGCATCTGTGGGATTTCTCAGATCCTAGACTCGCGGGAAGCACAGTGGGAGCTGAGGAAAGGTCTCAGGCTCTCACCGTGAAACTCAGGTTTGCAGAGTGGCATTTGTGACTAATTGTGGCACTTCATATTCTGCAGTAAGACCCCACCAAGAAAGTAGATATTGAGAAGCTACCTGGGAACAGGACATACTGTCGAGCCTAACTTCTGTGGTTTGTAGCCTCATATCGTGTTGTATAACTGAATGTGAGATTGAGAAAAACTTGGCACCTCGAGGTTTCTGAATGTGCGATGTCCAAAAATCAGTTGAAAATCAAATTCATACTGCATTGGAAACATGTGGGATGCTGCAATGTGTACTTTCACTGCAGCTTTAATTTTGAGCACATGACATAATGTTCTTTGCACTTTGTGTGACGTCACGGGCCCAATACCAAGGAATGTGCTGAAGCAGCTTTACTCAGATTCAATACTTTGTATGCTAATAATGAGCGTGTTTTACTGTAATGTAGCATTTTCTGCTTCATGGAAACACAATGGCTTAATTCCAAAGTGCAATTACTTTTAACATTTTCTTGTATGATATTTCAGAATGTAAGAAACTGATATATCTTTGGACAATATTAGATTCTTATTAGCTATCTATTCTTACTGACTTTCCATGCTATTGGACTATATAAGAACATTATGTATACTACATATTTGACTCTGAGCTCCTCAGTCCTCTCCTCTCCTTCTTGCCCTTCAAACTCACTCTGGTTGTCACTGTTCCTGGAGAAATTTTACTTCTACATTCGTGTCATTTGAACAGATATTATTTCATGTGTCTTTAAAATATAGGAACTACAAATGAGAAAAATGTATAATATTTGTTTATCTACGACTGACTTAATTCCCCTTAGCATAATTCCATCCATTTGCATCTACTTTCTTGCAAACAGTAACTATCTTTCACTATGCCTTGAAAAATGTTCATTGTGCATGTTTGCCACATTTTTCTTATTCATTACCCTATTACTGACACTTAGGTACATTACATCTTTTAGCTACTCTGAATAATGCTGAGATAAACTTTTTAATTGATTTTTATTGAGCTCTACTTCTCTGCTACCCTCCCTGTCTCCCCCCTCACCTTTACCCCTCTCTCAAGGTCCCCATGCTCCCAATTTACTCAGGAGATCTTGTGTCTTTCTACCTCCCATGTAGATTAGATCCATGCATATCTCTCTTAGGGTCTTCATTGTTGTCTAGGTTCTCTGGGATTGTGATTTGTGGGGCTGCTTTTTTTTTTGGCTTTATGTTTTAAAACCACTTATGAGTGAGTACATGTGATAATTGTCTTTATAGGTCTGGGTTACCTCACTCAAAATTGTGTTTTTCTAGCTCCGTGCATTTGCCTGCAAAATTCAAGATGTCATCATTTTTTTCTGCTGTGTAGTACTCCATTGTATAAACACACCACATTTTCCTTATCCATTCTTTGGCCGAGGGGCATTTAGGTTGTCTCTAGGTTCTGGCTATGATAAACAATGCTTCTATGAACATAGTTGAGCACATGTCCTTGTGGCACGATTGAGGCATCCTTTGGATATATACCCAAAAGTGGTATTACTGGGTCTTGAGAAAGGTTGTTTCCTAATTTTCTGAGAAATTACCACACTGACATCCAAAGGGACTGTACCAGCTTGTATTCCCACCAGTAATGCAAAAGTCTTTCCTTTACCCAACGATCTCTCCAGCATAAGTTGTCATCAGTGTTTTTAATCTTGGCCATCTCTACAGGTGTAAGATGAGATCTCAGAGTTGTTTTGATTTGCATTTCTCTGATGACTAAGGATGTTGAGCATTTCCTTAAGTGTCTTTCAGCCATTTTAAATTCCTCTGTTGAGTGTTCTCTGTTTAGGTCTGTACTCCATTTTTTTTATTGGATTATTGTTCTTTTGATGACCAATTTCTTGAGTTCTTTGTATATTCTGGAGATCAGACTCTGTCTGATGTGAGGTTAGTGAAAATCTTTTCCCATTCTGTAGGCTGCCGTTTTGTCTTGTTGACCGTGTCCTTTGCTTTACAAAAGCTTTCAGTTTCAGGAGGTCTCATTTAATTGTTTTTCTCAGTGTCTGTGCTACTGGGGTTATATTTAGATAAGTATTGTACAAATACATTTCGTTTTGGATTTCTTTGAGTAAATACTAAGAAAGGGTATTGTAATATTGAGTTGGAAGTCTCACCCCAGCCCCTGACCTGGGAATTTCCCTGGTCCAAACTCTATTCCAAGCCTGCCAAGCACTGATTACTCCCCTGTGGAGGATCAGGACCATTCCCATAATCTATTTAGGCTCATGTTGAAAAAAGGAACATATGGTCTCCAGGTTTGTGTGGGCTCCTCTCCCCGCCATGCTATCTCGGTCCACCTGAGAGTGCTGAATTTTATTAAATGTGAGCATTTTAATCTGTTCTAATCTGGTCTAATTGAAGTCACTTGTGTCAGAGGAGCAGCTTTTCTTAAGATTAAACCAAACAGATGGAGGTACCCTACCAAAAGGGTCCATTTTTTTCTCACGGGCCCAGGACTGTGTGCTGAAAAACACCCTTCCTATGCGTGCCCTCTGCCAGGCAAGATCAGCTACACTTGGTGAGTTTTAAGGTGCATGGCTGGTAGGGTTTTTGGGGTGACCTATTCACTTTTCGGGTTTTTGTTGAAGCTGTGTGGGCTGGCGCCAGAAGGCTCATCCATGAGGCAATAGCGGGGGCTTTCACTGAGATGGTACTTGAGTGTGGGGAGACGGCTCCCACTCATTAATCATGCACCCCCCATTTTTGACTCAAGGTGTCTATTTGGTGGACACATCGTAGCAGGCTTGAGTCACACAGACATGTTCGTCTAATTTTTTTTTTTTTTTGATTCCAAGCCGATTACTCAAACTCTATTCAGCGGCCTTTTACAAAAATCCTTTTAAATTGGGGCTATCTAACCTAAATTAACAACACTCCAAAAACTCATGGTTTCTAAATGCGCACTCGTCCCACATCCCCACTTCCACGTCTCTTTCTCTGTTTATTAGGAGTCTGAGCTCTTGTCCTGCCCTCACTTCCGTTACTCCATGCTCAGAGGCATGGCTGGCTCCTGCCCCGCTCTGCCTTTGTAAACTGTAACTAAGTGAATAAAATATACTCTTAAATTTAGTTTATATGCTCTGTTTAAATAATAGGCAATGGTACCTAGTTCTCGAGTGCCTTTGCAGATCTGAGATTATGGCACTTTCACAAAAAAGCTTCTAACGCAGACATGCAGCTCCCGCAGTACTCTATAGCTCCTCCAATAGGATACGTGGTTACAGAAGGACTTCTGCCCAGGCTTACCCTTGGCCTGGGCAAAGCCACTCACAAAGCCAAAAGCAGCCTTCCACCTCTTTAGTTTCCTGGATGCTTCTTCACCTGGGGAATCAATCTCATACTGCCAAGTCAGGAGATTAAATCTTCCCCCCACAGGAAAATCTTTGGGCCTCTTGTACTCAGGAGCTAACGGCAAGCACTGCTTTTAAGACTGGTGTTCTCCAAGGACTAAGGAGAGGATTTTGGATTGCCTGTGTAGCTAAAAAGCTGTCCTCTTTTTTGCTCATTCCCCTCCTTCCCAGTTCTGTCTAAATGACATATGACAACTTAAGGTACTGTTAACTTTTTACTTCATCCAGGACAATTAATAAAGTTTTCTGCTAAAATACCTCTTTCACAGGCTTCATAGTCTAGGACTAACAGGTTTCAGGTATGTCTTCAGAGGTTCAGAGTTCCCAATTTTCTTTACCTTTTAACCTAAAGCAACAGCCTTTTGATCTGCTCCAGTTATCTTACAGGCCCTGGAAAAAAGTTCTGCTACATTAACCCTAGCCAGTTTCAAGCATATTTGACAGGTCACTCCTGATCTCTGGGCCAAGACCAACTCACAAAGTGCTCTCCAGAAGACGCCAAACATCTGCAACAACTCCTGGGACTTCACCATTGGCACCAACTCTCCTATATCAAGTACACCCACCAACTAAAATCTGACTGTATCTGATATACCTGAGCCTCACCTGTCCAACCAGGGCACCTCCCTTGCCCATTCTTTCTGGCAGTTAATGCATAGAACCAGTAATACCAACATATTTTTTTCTTCTAGCCGCCTTGTCTTCTCATCTCCCTCAAAAAGCAGCTGCCTAAGGACTCCAGAATGTCGACAAACCTCTATCTGAACATGAGTGTACCAACTCCCAGCTCTCCCTTCCCCCACATCACTCCATGCCCTCTGGAAGTAGGCAGATTTGAACTGGCACTCCTAGATCCAAAGATTCTGGGATGTTTGGTCAAAAGTGAGAACCCAGCCTTCTAACACCCCTATATCCAAAGAGTCTGGAATGTAATATTGAGTTGGAAGTGTCACCCCAGCCCTTGGTCAGGGACTCCAATTCCCAGCCTACCTAGTGCTTGGACTCCAACTACCAGCCTGTCAAGTGTTGACCACTCTAACAGGCTATTTAGGCTCACAATGGAAAAAGGAACGCGTCGTCTCCAGGGTTGGCGTAGGCTCCTGTCCCATGCTGTCTCGGTCCACCTGAGAGTGCTACATTTATTAAACATGGGCATTTTAAGTTGGTCTGATTGGAGTTATTTATGTCAGCAGAGCAGCTTTTCTCAAGATTAAACCAAACAGGCACGTCTGGTAGTATGGTGGATATATTTTTATTCATAACTTTTAATAACTATGCTGATTTCCACAGTGGCCTGAGTAATTAGCATTTCCATCAGCAGTGTATAAGGACTCTCTTTTGCCAATATCCTCACCAACAGGTTTTAATGTCTCCCATTTTCACTGAAGTGAGATGGAATCTCAGTGTTGTTTAGATTTGCATTTCTCTAGCATCTAGCAGATTCACCGAAGACAAGACAGGTTTTATTACTCCGCATACCAATGTGCTCCAGGACACATGACAATTTCTTAGGTGAAAGGAGCTTCTGAGTAGAGAAAGTTTCAGAATCCCTGCTCTCAAGTTACCTGACAGGGACAGTTCCAGACACTTAGGTTTGGTTAGTTTGGGGAAGAAAATGGGACATGTGTTCTTAGTAAATTAACTGAAATAAAGAGTAAAACAGTCATTGCCAGAACAAAAAGATTGACTTTTAATCAGTAGAGAATTTAATCAGCAAGGAAGAATTTTGAATGGGGCATGTAGTTGGACATTTTTGTTGGGACCATCAACTCCCCAATAATGACTCAGAAACTTATTATTGATTATGAAAACTTGGCCAGTAGCCTTGTCTCTACTAACTCTTATAACTTAAATTATCCTGTTTCTATTATTTTCATTCTCTGTCATGGCTCCATTACCTCATCTCCATAGTGTCCATCCTGTTTGCTCTACATATCATGACTTCTCCTCCTTCTTCCCAGTATCCTTTCTGCCAGCAAATCTTGCCTAGCTATTGGCCATTCAGCTTTTTATTAAACCAACCAGAGTGACTTATTTTCATAATGTACCAAGAAAATATTCCATGACAGGAGTGGGATAGGGAGTGAGATGGGCTGTTGGTGGCAGTAGAGAGGAGGGATTATAGTAAACAGCTGTTTTAAATATCAGGGAAGATATAAATTTCTATACGTATCTTATTAGTGGAAGTATGAGCATAAAGACATTTACAAATATCCTTTCCGTAAAGCAACCAAACAACTTGACAAAACGAGCTGAGTCAGTTTTATCAGGACTCTAAAAGTTAACTAAAAGCTTGCAGCAATTTAAGGGGGAGTTTACTCAAAAATAATGGTACCATCAGTGCAAAGCCTGCAAGCTCTGCAGTGTTTTAAATAGTGCTCATGTTTTTAGGCTTCTCAGTCCCCTCAAAACAAGATTTGTTGAGAAAGCGAGCATCTTGAAAGCATTCAGAAGAGCAGAAGCAAAGTCAGACTTATGCAACCCCTCATTTGCAGAGAATTATCATCATATGACCTGTCAGGTGTGTCCCTGGATGACCCCTTTAGCAATGCTGTCTGTATTTGACGTGAATTAATATACAGGAGCTGAAAGAAGGTGCAATTGAATGGAGGAATGGGTAGGGGAAAAGAAGGAGATGGAGATCTTCATCCATCAGTGTTTAGACTCTGGTGGGCTGTTGTTTTTGCTGCCATGACTGCCATCACCAAAATAATACTTGGAGTTTTGGACATTAGGGAATTCAGAAATAAAAATGACCTTGGTGTGAAGGAGGAGAATTGAAAACAGAGGATTATCCCTCACTGCCTATGCCTATTGATGAACTTGTTAACACAATCAACTGCTCTCCTGAAATCAGTACTTGTTTTCAAGTTTTACCAAAAGTTGCAATTAAAATCCAGGATACTAGGAAGAAAAGTGAAAATGCAAACTAAAAGCTAAATGGTTTCATAGCTCTGGAGTGACAGGTTGAGATGCATTTCTCTCCTCCAACCACCCTGTGTAATGCACATTTACTGCTTTAAACTTACATCAGTGTTTTATAGTACTCACTAACAAGGATGAACCAAAGAAAGGGTGAGAGAGAGAGAGCAAAGAAGGGAGAATACTGGACACTGTAAGGTTTCTAAACTGCTTTTGTTTCTAGATGCAAACTAAATCTTTACTTTATCACAACAATGAGCAATTAAAGACACAGAAATATTAGATCATAAGACTAAAATGATGTTTTATTTTCCCTTTCCATCAAAATCACACGCATAGAACTTTGTGGCATGTTTATATTTGGGTAGACAATAGCAGAACTGACATTTCAATTGTCAACTCTACCAGAGAAACAAAACAAGTGACCATTGTCCTTCACACACAGTTGAGTGATGCTGGTACATTTTGAAGCTTATCTGACCATAAATGATACTCTTGGCCATTCTAAAACAGTAGATATAACTGCACTTACTATATTCACTTAAACCAAGGACGAGTTGTCAGTTTTATAGGTTGGTTATTTAAAGGTCTGTAGACATCTGAATTATAGTCATATCCATTTTTGTCTTAAAGAGGGGAGGCTTTTCTTATCAGTTGACATATGACTTCCTAAAAATAGCTTTGTGATTTTATTCCATGTGCGAAGCTAGTATTTAGAATGGGAGCAGAACTCTATTTCCTTTCTCTGTCCAGGGCCAGGGGCTTGATACAGCTGAGACTGAATTAGAAATAGGAATTTTAAATGCTAAGTCCTAGTGGGATATTGTGAGGTAGGTTGATTTAAGTGTGTTTCATGTCATCTAAATATACAAAGGGATCAATATATGAAAACAAATAAGCAGGTGCTAGTAAGGGTTCATTTGTATACAATATAGCTTTGACCATGCTTGGAAATATCCAGAGGGAAGTAAAATAGACCTCCCAGCCATTTCCTTTTTAGTAAATGAAGAGTTGGACAGTAATTTCTTCTGAATCACAGGGATGCTGCTGTTGATGACTGAGCAGAGTGTGCTTTGTCTGTTGGTAGTATCGCTCTCTGATTCAGGCTCTGTCTACCACACAGGGTTCCCCCACAACTCATATAGCTTTATCATGAGGATAGTTACCAGATCTGACTGATTATTAAATCATTTATCTCCCAGCTATTTTCTTAAACGTGTGTGGCATTTGTTTTCTTTTCTAAAAATGAATAAATGAAAGTATGAGGAATAGAAAAATAATCCTGAATCAGAAGAAGGAAATGTTAGAATGATCTAGTGATATTTTAATCAGGTTCCCACAAAGTTAGGACCAGGAGAACAAAAGACCAATTTCAGTTGTCATGAAGCATCCGACAGCCAGGGACTGCCTTGGATACATCTTCCAGGGGTCTCAGGGATAGTTCCAAAGAATAGCATCTCTACTGAAATTCCAAGAGTTTTCAATTGATCATTTTTTATGCTATTACTTCTTTTTTTTATTAATTTATAAAAGTTACCATTTCCGCCCCTCCTCCCAAAACCCTCCCACTCCCCCCACTCCCTCTCCTCCTCCCTCTCCATCCCTAACAGCAGTCAGGGTTTCCTGCCCTGTGGGAAGTTCAAGTTCCTCCCCCCTCCTTCCAGGTCCAGGAAGGTGAGCATCCAAACAGACTAGGATCCCAAAAATCCAGTACATGTAGAGGAAACAAGTCCCAGTGCCATTATCAATGGCTTCTCAGAAAGACCCCGTGCCAGCCACATTCAGAGACTCAGGCCACACTCAGAAAATCCGGTTTGATCACATACTCGTTCAGTCCCAGTCCGGCTGGCCTTGGTGAGCTCTCATTAGATCCGTCCCCTTGTATCAGTGGGTGAACGCACTCCTCAAGGTCCTGCCTTTCTTGTTCATGTTCTCCCTCCTTCTGCTCCTCATTTGGACCTTGGGGGCTCAGTCCAGTGCTCCAATGTGGGTCTCTGTCTCAATCTCCATCCATCATCGGGTGAAGGTTACTTCTTAACCCAAAAAGGGTTTCACGTAAACCTTCCATAAGTTTCTTTCCCTCTTTACTTTAAGTAACAGTTGAGGATCTTGAATGGTAACATAAAACAATGTAACTTTAGCCTACGATAGCAACACTAAAAAAAATGTAAGTGTAAAACAAAATTATGCTCTTTTAACACTTGTCCCCTGACAATTTAACTGGGATCAGAAGGCTTGAGTGAACACACAGCGCTGAAGCAGCAATTCAAATACCAGTGGGTCAAATATCAGTGTAGTTGAGAGGGAACAGCCTATTTAAGTGTTGTACAGTTTGGACCTGGTACATGGAGAGATAGTTTTGATTAGTACTGTTCTAACTTGATCCCCACAATTCCTTCAAAAATGTTAACACTGTCCTGGCGTTTCTAAAGCTTAAAAGTTATGTGAAAAATAGGTTTACTTTTATTTTCTTGAAAAATGATATTTCTCAAATGGTGTTGTAGGGGTTATGGATGCCATAGGACACAAGTTTTCTGTCTTTAAACCTTAAATGAATAACCAAACTTTGACAGCCTTATAGCCCTGCTATTTTGAAAGATGTTTGAAGATGGATAGCTGCCTTTTTTAAAGAAACAGAAGAGTTTATTTTAACACACACTTCCAGTTCACAGTCTCTCGTAGAGAGAAGTTAAGGCAACAAACTTTCCGTAGCTCTCCACATTATAATCCACGATCAAGAGCAGATAACAATGAATGTGTGTTTGCTTGCTACTGACCTCATTGTATTCATTCTTAAATTCTTCAGGAGACAAACCCAAAGGTAATGTCATCTACCACAGATCAGATCTTCCTACATCTGTTAATACAATGAAGAAAATTCTGCAAAGACATTTGCACAGGCCAGCCTGACCCAGACTATCTTTCATTGAGATTCTTTTTCCAAGTGGATAAAAACAAAAGTATTTTTACTTACTTGTATATTCATTTATTTACTGTGTATTTTTGTATCTGTGGAAGTCAGAGGACAACATTAACGAATTGGTTATTTCCTTCTACTGCCTTTGGGCCCAGGAACCCACCTCAGGTCACTGGGCTCAGTGGTATATTTCTTTTTTTTTTTTTGAAAGTAAATTTTATTAAATTATAAAAGTTTCCATTTCCGCCCCTCTTCCCAACACCCTCCCACTCCCCCCACTCCCTCTCTTCCTCCCTCTTTGTCCCTTAGGGCAGTCAGGGTTTCCTGCCCTGTGGGAAGTTCAAGTTCCTCCCCCCTCCCTCTAGGTCCAGGAAGGTGAGTATCCAAACAGACTGGATCCCCAAAATCCAGTATATGCAGAGGAAACAAGTCCCAGTATCATAGTCAATGGCTTTTCAGAAAGACTTCGGGCCAGCCACATTCAGAGAATCCGGCCAAATTCTTACGAGCCCCATATTTACCTTCCTGAACTCATAGAAGGAGCTTCAGGCACTATGTAAACTGGTAGTTTTCAATGTAAAAAGGTGAGAGTTACAGTCAATTAAGTGATCCTCTTTTTTAAGAGATGATATACTTGGGGTGTTGTTGAAGTAGACATCATTTTTAGTATGTATGTATGTTGAACATGCAAGGCAGAAGCAGTTTTCATAACAATGGTTGCCTGAGCTCAGTGCAGAAGTTAGATTCCTTGAGAGCATTCCCCTGAGCACAGGACAGGTTCATGAGTACAGTCCCAGACACTCACACGGTAGCTGCATGTGACTGTATGACAGGCACTAATTATGTCATGCTCAACACAGAACACCGTAACAGTGACTCCTTCTCACCAATGAATTTATTTATTTTTTACTCTATGCACGAATATTCATATTCTGTGTCATTTGAAAAGACAAAAAACGAAAAAAAAAAACCTTGAAAAAATAGAACTGAGCTGTTCCAAGCTGTGATATTCAGAAATTAGTTTTGTCTTCATGTATGGGTATGTGCACAGGCATTTCTCCAGCCCCTAGTCTATAAAGTTGTACTTTTGACTCTTTTAATACTTATTTCCTTATTTTTATGCATTATTAAGAACTTTCTGATAATGAGTTATGAGGGGCTTAATAGTGTTAAAAAGTTAAGAGTGTTACATACGCAGTAATTGGTTTTTCATTTCAACATATTGGTTTTGTTTCTAACATATCTTTCTTCCCAGGAATCCTTTCAAATCGTTTTCTTTTCTTGTGATCAAAAACATTAATTTGCTGAGGGCTGCTTGTGTATGTTTTATACTTTTCTTTTATTGTCAGAACTAGTGATTTTTTTTTATTCTTATATGTTCATTTTATCTTCTAAAACATCAGGGACAGATGTTTATTCACTTAGATAAAATAGATACTGAACTCTGGGTAATATCTCTTTTTGTTCTGACCTCCAACAGTGATATATGCTTCCATATCTCCTGTTGGGTTATTGTTGTTGTTGTATAATCGAAATAAATACTCATCAAATATCACTACATTGCCATGAAAATATAATCTCAATATAGTTAGCTTATGTTTACAATGTGTGTATGTGTGTGTGTGTGTAAGTGTTTGTGTGTGTGTGTGTGTTTGCATCTGTGTGCATGTGTGTTTATGTAGAGGCTAGGGATCAATTTCTTACTGCTCTTCATCTAATTGTTTGGGAAAGGATTTCTTACTGCACACTTGTTTAGCAAGAGTGTCCCTAGAGTTTCAGGGATCCTTTTGCTGGGCTTCTTGGTACAAAAATGAAAGGCATGTTCTGCTAAGATTTGGTTTTTACATGATGCCGAGGATCCAAACAATCCCTCATGCTTGTATGACAAGTATTATACTGATCTAACCATATCCTCAACCCATTTATGTTTGCCCTAAACATTAATATACAATTTTATGGAATTAAATACATGCCATCATGGAGATACCACAAGAAAGTATTAAGCAATTTATCACATTAGTATTTAAAAAGTTTTTGACTGGCACACAATTGAGCAGAATATAATGGACAGTGAAATATTTAACACATGTATACAGTGTGTATTGATCAAATAAAGGTAACTAACATTTCACTACTTCAAATTTAGGGACAATTCAAATATTTGAAAAGACATACCTTTTTCTGTCCTTTTAGGATTTTCACAAACTAGTCTTTATCAATTTCTCTAAGTCAGTCAATTGTAAAAGGCTCGGAGGAGATATTGTTTGATGAAGGATACATATAGAAATGGACTTCTGTGGTTGACCAGGCAGCTGAGTTAAAAACTGTTAGAATTGGGTTAAAGATGAGATTGTAACATTTTGGAGTTTCCTTGTTTAACGCTCATCCTAGAGTTCTTGGGGGTTAAAAGAAGTTAATTCTTTTCTTTGGCAAGAAGAAATTTGTTAGAAGATTTTATCTACTTTTAGAAGAAACCCTCTGAAACTTTGAAATACCTAATTCTAAATCAGTAGTATCTATTCTGCACATCTAGAAAAATTCACAGACTATTATTCCTTTTTAAAGTGGAGGTCAACACAGACTGCTTGCTTTGAACAATATCAAGAGGGGAAAGTGTTCAGTAAGGAGAAATAAGAAAATGGGCAAGAACATAAATATGAATTACTTTATTGTGTCTGAGAAGAAATAAGAGAATTAATCAAGAACTGGGTAAATGGAAAGGGGTATAGAGGGAAGGAAACTTAAGCAGGCAGACTGACGGTTGAAAGGGGAAACCCTACATTCTAAGCACAGAACTGCCAGTCTAAAGCTGTGAAGCTGCTTCTAGGAAACCAGAATCTCTTCTTGAGGCAGAGTTCAACAGAGCGTCCTGCTGTGATACATCTGACAGCTCTGTACCGATGGTTTAGAAACACACATGAAACTGACTGGGGACAAGAGGTGAGGGTGATTAGAACACACACGGCTAAGTCTAAATCACTGGACGTGTAAAGACACCCACAGGCAGGTAGAGACAATATGTGTAGCATAAAACACCAACCTATAGTATCTATTTAAAGAGGCAGGGCTTGGAAAGAAAGGCAGAAATTTCCAGTGTCGCCAAGACCTGGTGGGTGAAATGAAATTTTTGAAGTGGGAAAGAATACTTGTTTAATAATAAAGGCTCTCAGGTGGCACTGAGAATCAGGGTCCACTTACTGACATATTTGCAATGTCTGTCTAGGAAGTAGGGGAGGAAAGTTGAATACAACCAACTGGAGGGCCCAGGTATTTGCTCTATAGAGACATTGGCCTACTTATTTACTATATTCTTCACCCTTCTGTATGTGTATGCATGCATTATGGGTTGGTATGGTCCATGGCATCAATGCTGATGTCCTAGTACTGCCTAAGGGAGATAGCTGTCTCATTCAACAATGGATTCCACGAATAAAACTCATTTCATCAGATTTGGAGGTAATTGCCTTCATCTGTTGAGCCGTCTCACCCTTCCATCTTAGTCCTTATCCTTTAGGTATGCTCCTAAACTCACCAGAAGGTCCATAGGCTGGAACAGAAAGAAGGAATGTTGTTCTCTCTCTCTCTCTCTCTCTCTCTCTCTCTCTCTCTCTCTCTCTCTCTCTCTCTCCCTCCCTCTCTCTCTCCCTCTCTCTCTTGCAGAGTTGTCTTCTAATTTTAAACAGAACTAGTCAAAACACAGAGGGTAATGCAAACATTTCTAATAAAAAAGGATCATGGTGAGCAAGGACAACATGCAGTCCCTCTGAGTGTGCACTTGCAGTGGAAGAAACATTATGGTTTTCTGGATCAAAGTAGATGTGGGTGAGTTGGAAAGGACAGCATGAGGTGCTATGCTTGGAATCCAAACAGAAGGATGAAGGAACGTGCATGGCACGCCACCTGATTGCAGACATGTCCTGGAAAGGCAGGTACACCCTTAGATTTTATTTTTTAATATGAAAAGCACATAGTCAGATTTAAAGCTGGCCATTGTCTATGAAAAACCTTAATAAAAAAAGAATGTAAGAACCAAAGGTTCATTACTACCAAGCTCAGACTACCTTGTATTTTCTCAGAGTCACGCACTCCCTTTTCAAGCTACCCATGCACTCTATTTTCTACCTAGGCATTTCCCTAAAACGTTTTCCCCACTGACCTGTGGAAACAGCTTTCTCTGCAAAGCTGCCATTTTGCACAAATAGAGAAGTCCTGCTTCACAGGTTACATAGATTAAAACAGCTACTCATCTCCTTTGCGTATGGAAGGCTCAGTTCAGCTCCTCAACTACTAGAACACCCCAGAGATTCCAACGGTGTTCCCTGATAGGCTGTGGTGTTTTGCCAGCCTGCATTCCTGAACTTGGAAACAATTTCATACCGGTCAGGGGCAATGCCTCTCATTGCCTATACAGGTATCACTGTGATGGGCACTTGAAGCAGGGGAATGAGACTGAGGTGAGATCTGGAAATAAAGTTTACATCCATTCCTGCCCACCAGTGCAACAGCTTTCATGGCTTCCAACTTCAGGGGTCTCATCCATTATTCTTTCGTATAAATTTCAGACAATTTGATCAAGAAGATATCCATTATTCTACCCTACAAGTATTATACAAAGTGTTTGGTATAATATGAATGTGTTAGAATGCTTGTGGTGAAAACATATCTCCTAGACTACATACAGGTATGAAAGATGAGACCTAATATGATTTGTTTAGGTCAAGAGGGCTCCACCCTCAAAGCATAGTTTAGATAGGTACCATTGTGAAAAGGCGTGGCAGGAAGAAGTTTGTTCCTTTGTGTTTCTATCTTCCCTCCTTTTGTTTCATGAAGGTGTAGCAAGGAGGCTCTGAAAGCCTGTCTCACTGATTCAGCAGCTCCGTACATAGATAGTATCATCCTACAAGGGCAGAAATAGTACGTATGATCCTTTCTCGGGTCTTCTGAGGGACAGAGGTTGGCAAAGCTTCTAGAAGTACTATATTTAGATGAAAAATTTTCACAGAAAGTGTGGCAATCGATTGCTAATAATTTTGCTGGAAATTATGCTAAAGCTGTCTCTGAATGAGAATCAAAGATGTAGGTATGGATCTGCATTTGGATAGCACCCCATAGAGATTTTCAGGTTCTGGTTTCTACAGAAAGAATTGTACCAGGGAACATGGATATTGGTAGAAACAGGGACAGTTTATTAAAAAAAAGAACTATAATATTATGATAAATAAATTTGTTCATCCTTGCTATATCAATTAAATGATTATTAAATATTATTAATTTTCTTTGGGTTTGTATTATTTGCGACTAAAGAGTCCTGACATTCATTAGTGAAATGATGAATTAGAATTTCATTTATAAGATTATGCAATGTTTCTTAGTGAATTATCTGAGCCCTAAGAAGAAGGAAGAGTTCTGAGTATCTATCTTCTCAGTTTACTCCAAAGATGATACACAATTGCATCATCTTAAATGTAGAGGCGACAAGTTAATTTTTCATGTCAAGCAATGCCTTTAAGAATTGGAGGCTTAGCTTCTGCAAGAATAGCAGTGTTAAATGAAAAATGCATCATTGATCCATTTTTAATTTTTTTAAAAAATAGCTGTTTAGGTCATATTTTCACCTTGATTCTATGCTGCATGATCTGCTCTCAGATCAAGCTTGGTGAGAAAATCAGGGCACATAACTTACTAACTGGCTGACCTTATGTGGATCACCCTCTGTGTAACCTTATATATTTTATAACATGAGTAATAATAATGTTTATACCTCAGGGCTGATGCGGGCAAGCATGGTATGTGTTTGCCTTTAACAAATCCTTAGCTCCTGTGAGAAAAATGCCATTTATATTATTAATATACGTACTTTTCCTTGTCAAACATATTGTTTTATTTCTTAACAGTTATCTGTTTGGTTAGTGAACACCATTTATTTTTTATGCTATAGACTGTGCTTGCACAAATGAATGAATTTTAGTTTTTGCTTAGTTGCTCATTCTTTTATGTAATTTATAATGCATTTGAGTTTCACATTAGTTTAAGTTTCAAGTGTGTCATCAGAACTGAAGACTCATGCATTCCTCACAGTGGGTAGTTAGTTATTCGGGACAGATAAATGAGCATTCAAGGCTCATCTTCATTGTATAATTATGAACCAGAGTAGAAGGAGAATCAACATTGTTCTAACTTGGCTGGAGAAAATTTGTGACGTTTCTATCTCACAGATACTCTGGAAGCTACATTATGTATACATGCCTAAGAAATAGTCATTAAACTCTATTTTCTAGAGTCTAGAATCTAGGGGAAAATTTGCTTATTTCCGGCATTCTGTTAGCCTTGGGCTGTACAAAGGAATCAGAATTTATTTACAAGAATCTTGGGACTCATGCTTAACTTGTGAAAGGAAACCTAGGCTCTAAACTTGCTCTGAAATTTCCCTCCCTGTTCTGCTTAGTAAATATTTCATAGGTGTTATTTTTAGTGTATGCTTTATATTACAAAACCAGAAGCAGTGTATAAACTAATACCAGAAACATTTAAAATAAAATATCATAAGAAACTAGCAGTGAGAATAAATATTGAATAAGAATGCATACATACCAGCCCAAGGAAATGTTCTTTTATGTCATGGATCAGAAATAACAGTTTTATTATTTTTCAAATCAAGCTGCACCAGCAATCTCCATGTGTAGTTCATGGGAAGTACTGTCTATGGCTACTGCTTGTGATGGTTGAGTTATGGCATGATTTCCATCTATAGCAGAAAATGTTGCCTAAGTAAATCACTGTACACATTACCTAAAATGCTCAAGGATGCTATATCTGAGGATGATACTTATATGGAAATCAATATTTCTGGACTTTACCAGTTAAAGATCTATATCAAAGCTAATTTTTCTTGTGACATTAAAGGGAACATAGATATGAAAGGGATTCTATGGTTATTCCATCCTTGAATTAGTTCAGAGGTGCACTTAAGTCTGTTTTTTTTTTGCTTGTCTGTTTACTGTTTATTGTAAATTTCTCATTTGAATATTTTTGGGATAATAATATTCTAAGTTTGTTTTAATAATCCATAATCCTATCAGAAAGATTTTCCTGCCTATACTAACCCATGCTAACACACAATGCATTTCTGCCCTATTATAAAATTTTTAGTGCATTGTTATCACATTGATTAGGATACTGTTAAGTACCTTAATGTATTGTCTTAATCCTTCTTCTATGTAGCAAAGTAACAAATATATAGGAACATTCAACAGCCATTTTGCCAGGTTCACACATTGTCATTGTTACTTCCCGTTGTCATGACAAAACAAAACAAAACAAAACAAAAAAACTCACCATTGACCAAGGCAACTTTCAAAGGAAAGCACTTACCTGGAGTTTTGCTTACAGTTCAGAGGGTGAGTCCATGACCATCATTGGGAAACGTGGTAGCAGGCAGACAGTCCAGACAGGCATGACAGTAGAGCAGTACTTGGAGCTTACATTTTGACACAACCAATAACCATAAGACTTAGAGAAAGGAGAGAAAGAGAGAGAGAGAGAGAGAGAGAGAGAGAGAGAGAGAGAGAGAGAGAGAAGGAGAGAGAACGCTAACTGGGAATAACTTGTGCTTCAGAAGCCTCAAAGCCCATCCCCAGTGACACCCTTCCTCCAACAAGGCCACACCTTCTTCAAGTGGTTCATGCCTCTTCATCCTTTCTAAACAGTTTCAGAAGCTGTTTAGGACAAAGCATTCAAATATATAGGACTATGGAGGCCATTCTCATTCAAACCACCACACAGATTTTGAGGCAGTAAAAGCAAGCTAAGGATTTTTTCTTTCTATTCCACAATGTCTGCCATCTCTATTTGAGTGAAAACTGGCATAGAGGTCATAGGATTGCCTGGCAATTCATTCACTAACACATCTGGCCTTTATCTGAGCATGATTTAGAAGCAAATCATATTCATCATAGGGCCAACAGATGATCTCCCTCTATGGCTTTACTTCCTTACTCCTGTCATCGAGTAGAGTTTGGGGAGTAGGACTGAATCTACTGAACATTTGTCCAGTCTGTGAGGCCTATCATGAAGGCCATGTCTCTGAGTAAATTTCATAATATGAAATGGTCCTGCAGTGCGGCTACCAGCTTTCTGGCATGAGTTCTCTCTGTGCTCATACAGATTCATCTCCTTAACTAATGGAGAAAGAGCAGGCTTTCCCACAGATACCCTGGCATGCTGTGGCATTAACTATGAAAGAGGATCATACTTTTCCAGAATCAATAATTGTACCTCATCATAAAGACCTGTTTCTAGAAATACCCACCTCAGCACATCTCAGGGGCTGCTCCTTCAATCATCGTTCTTTCTCTTTTTTATAGTGTAATATCTTAGGAACCGGGGTTCACTCAGTGACCAGGCTGAGAGAAAATGACACCTGATACAAACATCTCTAGCACCTGCAGCTTGGTCAACCTAAGGAAGAAAGAGTATTAATAATACAATTTGAAAATGAGTCTGAAAACATTCACAGAACCATGGGCATAGTAGATAATGCAGAAATGATTAATTAAAAAGAAGTTCTTTGTATCAACGAAATTACACCTGTCTATAAATGTCCATCTTGTTTATGCTTCCCATTAACAAAACGCCTTATGCACTCTTAGTATTCAGGAAGAACATTACAGTGAGTGGCATCTGTAAACCATTTCATTTGCCCTCTCATAAAATAGGCAGTCTTTGTTCAAGGACATCCAGACCTTAGAGAGTATTATATAAACCTCGTTAGAAAGATAATAAGCTCCAAGTGACACTCTAATTTGCAGGGCAGTGGAATTATCTTTGGTCAAATATAGCTGCATTGTTTATAGCAGCAAATTCTACGTTCAAGGTTCATAGCTCAAATTAGTTATACTGAGATTTGAGGTCTGTTTATAATGATATGATTATGAAAATTGCTAAAAGTTTATAACAAAAACACTCTAAGGGGAAGGTTTTGGGATAATGAATTAAGGCAATTACTACATTTTGATCTAGCCTCTACTTCAAAGTATTGCGATATGATTCCCAAATTGATACTTTTGAGTTCTCTTTCTATTCCTTGGCCCTGGTGTTTTGTCATGACAACAGGAATCAAGTATGAATCTGGCTAGGCTGTTGTAAGTTCCTGTATATTTGTTACTTTGTTCTATAGCAAGAAGGATTGAGACAATACAATAAGGTACTTAACAATATCCTAATCAATGTGATGCCAATGTTGGTGTTGAAGAAGCAAAGAAGAAGCAAAGAGATTTTCCCATTGCAGTGCTTTTGCTTTGCTTGTGTTTGTTGTGTTGTGGCTTGCTTGCTTACTTTGATTTGTTTACTTTTGTGGGGGAAGTTAAGGCAGGGATGAGGGAGGAATATGGGGGGACTGGGAAGTAGGCAGAACTGGGCTGCATGATGTGAAATTCCCAAAGAAGTTAAATTAAATAACAAAAATTGAGTAGGAAACTTCCGGGTTATATAATATTGAATAGTTTGTGATATAGATGAGCCACTGCCCATACCGAAAGAGCATTGTTTAATTAGGTAACAACTTTCCCATTTCTGTTGGGGTTTCTGTAGCTTGCCTGACTGGTCTAGGATTTTCTGCTGCCAGGGGTCAATCTGAGAATACAGACTTATGCCAGCACACTAGCTGCTTTGATGTGTATCTTAGTCTGTTTCAGTCTGTAGAATTATAATTGATATCAGAAGGTACAGGTTGTTCACTGAAAGAATGTCACAAAAGGAATAGTACAATGGATGAGAATATGTTTTTATCACCACCATATTTCATATAGTTGCTATTTAAATTAGGGGGCAGATTAAAATCCTGTTACTTCATTTGAGAAGGATGAATGACTTTTTAAAATACCCTATAGGCTGTAATTAACTTTAAAAAATTCCCAGTTGACAGATTTCTTTAGTAATTTAAGTACCGTTCAAATTCACTTCATTATATGTCAGGACATTTAAAAAACATTGACCAAACCTGAATGAGCAATAACAATCTTATTAACTTTTGAAAAATTATAGTCACTTAATTTTATAAAATGTGCTTTGTGAATTGTCTGGGGTGGGTATGTTTCTGATCCAGGTTTTTTTTTTTTCAATTTTTATGCCACACAATAAATAGTCAAACTTTTTTTATCTAGTGTTAAAAATGAGTATTCTAGTTTCAACTGGAAGTCATCTTGACTAATGCAAATCTAGATATGTTCAGCACTTCGTAACTATAGGAAAGAAACTTATGAAAATATTTTTTCTCTTATAAGTTTCAAATGGTTTAAAATTAGTGTGGAGTCAGAACAAGGCTTAGAATGTCTGTCTGGGCTTCCGAACTTCCCAGGTAAGACCACAATCCAACTGTCTCAAATATCTTTAAAAAATACATTTAAAAGCAGGTTGTTATTAGGTTGAGTGTGTGACCTGCTGACATCAGAGAGTAGGCCAGACATCATGCAATCACTAGCTGTATGCTTTTGAGCAGTAAATTCTTTTTTTCAAGCCTCAGTTACACAGTGCTGTGATCGCAATACATTGGGGGCAACAGATTCCCATGAGACCTGGTTCATACATTGCTTGTTTCTGAAATTATCGAACTGCTCTGACATGATGCATGTTTAAGTCTCAGTTTATCCTGGAGTTCAAATAAACTGAGTTCTACATGGCCTGCAGACCTCAAAATAAATTTCTTTTTTAATTTTTTTTATTTTTTATTAAAAATTTCCACCTCCTCCCATTTTCCTCCACCTCCCCCCCACACCCCCTCCTCCTATCTCTCCAGTCCAAAGAGCAGTCAGGGTTCCCTGCCCTGTGGGAAGTTCAAGGTCCTCCCCCCCTCCATCCAGGTCTAGGAAGGTGAGCATCCAAACAGACTAAGCTCCCACAAAGCCAGTCCGTGCAGTAGAAACAAAATCCAATGCCATTGTCCTTGGCTTCTCAGTCAGCCTTTATTTTCAGCCATGTACAGAGAGTCCGGTTTGATCACATGCTCCATCACTCCCAGTCCAGATGGCCTTGGTGAGCTTCCATCATATCAGCCCTGCCCTCTCAGTCCGTGGGCACACCCCTCGCGTCCTGACTTCCTTTTTCATGTTCTCCCTCCTTCTGCTCCTCATTTGGACCTTTGGAGCTCAGTCCTGTGCTCCAATGTGGGTCTCTGTCACTATCTCCATCCATCGCCAGATGAAGCTTCTATGGCGATATGCAGGATATTCATCAGTGTGGCTATGGGATAAGGCCAGTTCAGGCACCCTCTCCTCAGCAGCCTAAGGAACAAACTGGGGACATCTCCTTGGACACCTGGGAACCCCTCTAAAATCAAGTCTCTTGTAAACCCTAAAATGGCTCCCTTAATTAAGATATTTACTCCCCTGCTCCCATATCCACCCTTCCGCCACCCCAACCATCCCATTCCGGCAAGCTCTTCCCATCCTCCCCTTCTCACTTCTCTCTCCCCATCTCCCCTTACCTCCACCCCACCCCATCCCACCCCTAATCTCCTAATTTTTGCCTAGCAATTTTATCTACTTCCATTATCCAGGAGGATAAATATATGTTTTTTTTGAGTTCACTTTCTTATTTAACTTCTCTAGGATCACGAGTTGTAGGCTCAATGTCCTTTAATTATGGCTAGAATCCACTTATGAATGAGTACATACCATATTCATCTTTTTGGGTCTGGGTTACCTCACTCAGGATAATGTTTTCTATTTCCATCCATTTGCATGCAAAATTCAAGATGTCATTGTTTTTTACCGCTGAGTAGAACTCTAATGCGTATATATTCCACACTTTCTTTATCCATTCTTCCACCGAGGGGCATCTAAATTGTTTCCAGGTTCTGGCTATTACAAATAAAGCTGCTATGAACATAGTTGAACAAATGCTTTTGTAGTATGATAGGGCATCTCTTGGGTATATTCCCAAGAGTGGTATTGCTGGATCCTGGATCCCGAATTTCCTGAGAAACCACCACACTGATTTCCAAAGTGGTTGTACAAGTTTGCATTCCCATCATCAATGGATGAGTGTTTCCTTTATTCCCCATCCTCTCCAGCAAAGGCTATCATTGGTGTTTTTGATTTTAGCCATTCTGACAGGTGTAAGATGGTATCTCAAAGTTGTTTTGATTTGCATTTCTCTGATCTCTAAGGAGATTGAGCATGACCCTAAGTGTCTTTTGGCCATTCGAACTTCTGTTGACAAGTCTCTGTTCAGTTCAGTGCCCCATTTCTTTAAGTGGGTTAGTTAGCATTTTAAAGTCTAGTTTCTTGAGTTCTTTATAGATTTTGGAGATCAGACCGTTGTCTGTTGCGGGGTTGGTGAAGGTCTTCTCCCAATCAGTAGGTTGCCGATTTGTCTTAATGACAGTGTCCTTTGCTCTACAGAAGCTTCACAGTTCCAGGAGGTCCCATTTATTCATTGTTGCTCTTATTGTCAGTGCTACAGGGGTTCTACATAGGAAATGGTCTCCTGTGCCTATGTGTGGGACTAAACTCTGACTTTTAACAGATGGCTTCTTTCACACTGTGTGTTGCCTTTTGGATGAAGAAGTTCATACAATTTTTTTTGATTCACTGAACAATCCACACTCAAATTCATCCATTTGAAAATGATTCAATACAAAACCAGATAATTACTTGAAGCAAGATGTTTGAAGATACAACATCAATGTTTAGTTATTTAGAGTAGCAGTGCATAGCTTGGTCACATTATTTTCAGGAGAATAAAAATTACTTCAATAATTTGTATAAAATAATACCTACTCAAAGTTTCATTGAGCCAACATATGTATCTTGCTTTAATATTTCTATTAGTGAGAGTTTAGAAATACCTTGGTGACTGGGAAGAATTTGAACACACTTAAGCTTAGGAACATCGTAAGAAAAGCTTGTTATTTATATTTAGCAATTTACAGGATGGAATAAATACATTATATCTAGATTGTGTAAGAATTCAAAACTTTCACTAAGTATCTCCTAAAAACACCAAGGTCAAACCCAATATTCAACATAGAACAGATTCAACAGATAACTTCTGGAAATTAAATACACAAATATCTGAAAGTACTACACATGATTGTAATACCAGGAACAAATAAACTCACCAATAAACATTCTGTTTAAAAAATTATTTAAACTTCTTGATGATTTCTTGAATCTTTCAGTGAACTTTTCCTTCACTAATAGCCGCAGTGTTATCTGGAAGAGTTGTCACCAATCCTTGCCTTCTTTGGTTAGAAAATAATAGAGTTCAGTAATGTTTACAAAGATTAGTTGTATTTCTAGAGCTACCAATCAGTCCAGGCAGTAGGATGTGGGCTTCTACTGGATAATGTTTTCTGTCTGTCATAAAAATTTAATTCTCAGTCTTTGAGGCCAGGCAACAGCGCAAGAACAACCAAGCACATGCAAACTCATAATGTATACCCCAAACTGGCCAAAACAACCTGTCAATGAACCAAAAGCAAGGTAGCTAAAGGCACCCCCTCCTAGCCAATCACAACTCACCAGCAGCAACTGCCAGTTTCTAAAGGATCAACCAGTATCGTTCCTGTGGCAGCTTAATTTCTTTAACACCCAAAAATCACCGACCTTTTTACAATAAAGAGCTTCTGTATTGGAATCTCTTGGATTCTGTGTCATTACCTCTGTAGCTTCTCACCCACTGCCCCTCCTCGCCCCCTGGAAATGGGGATCACATAACAGGCAGCAGCAACAAGCCCCCAACAACTCTTTAATCATCCCACAGAATAATCAGCTACTCTCCTCCCATCACATTCTTCATTCTTACATCCAAGTGTTTGTTAATCAGAAGTACCTCAAGACCAGGAGATAATAGGTCTTCCCTTTAAATAAATGATTTTTTTATAGAGAAATTAAGTTAGCAATTTGCAACACTTAACCCCGTTAATTATGCACAGAAATGCAGTGATCCTTCTTAAAATGAAATAGCATGGGTAATAACTTAATTTCTTAAGTGGGAAGGTATTCGTCCTTCTTGACATGACTGTATAAATACATATTAGCCTTTTGTAAAATACTAAAGAAAGAAATTCCTTGAATTTGTGTACCTTAAACACATCCTCATGTGATTATTCTTCATTAAAACGTTCCACAAATATAAATTACCAACAATAATGTGCAAAATTTTTCAGCAAACATATTCTCTCATAGAGTTTACACTTTGAGTGATAATGTATAAAATTGATATATGGAACCTTTCAATAAGGTATGTGGTAAGTTATGTTAGTGAAGATAACATAATAGTAAGTTATGGTGTGTGCATCACCATCAAGTAAATGAATATACATACTAAGGTATGTATGTTTGACAACTCCACCCAGTCATAGGATTGACAACAGTTATTCAAGCAATGCACCTCCTGATAATAGCATTTTATTTCTTATTAGAGCTTTGAAATTCTTGTAATTTTAATGTGCCATTATTGTGATTTTTATTTCATGCATCTATTATGACCTATTACTTTTGCTCCTGGGGTACACAAATTCATTTGTACTTAAATTTGGCCTTGGGATTTATTTTCCATGCCTGACATAAATGACAAATAATCAGAGAAAGAATAATGCTATGTCTGACAAGCAAAGAGCAAGGGTTGTTGAGCTTGACGTTTTACCTCCCAAAGTATAGTAGTTCATTAATACAAATATTTTGAGAGACATTAAGTTATAACTACTTTACACATGAGTAAATGAGCTTTGCCATAGCATCAGACTAGTGACACATACAGAGAATTTTTCCATTTCCCTATTAATTTGTAAATGTACTGAGTGGATAATGTGTGTGATGATCAATTTACTGAAAATTTCACTTTAAGATAATTGGATTTTTTTTAGAAATTATGACTTTTATAAAAAAAATTAGCAACCCAGTTGAGGAGAAATATATGATTAATTAAAGGATAGTGTTAAAGTAAGCCTTTGCAAATTTCAACAAGACTTTATTGAATAGCTTTTACTTTTCTCAGGAAGATGTTCCACAGAAATGCAGGGTTTTGGATATTATAGAGTTTCTGTCCTGTTGACATAAGGCCCAATAGGTAATCAAAAGTATAGTTAAAATGATCTATATTCTTTATGTTGATTTTATAGATATTGATATTTTGTAAATAATTTGATTATCAGAAGCAGTAAACTGATATAAAATATTCAGTGTTCCTTCATATTTAATACTCAAATCTTATTAAATCATAGTATTGAAATTGAGATTAGAATGGCAAGTTGGGGTCACTGTGTGGTGGTCTTGGGACAGAGAATGTGGTCAAAAGTAATGGTAGGAGTATAGATCTGACAGTTATAGAATAAGCAAAGATGAGAAGTAAGTTCATATATCATGTACAGACATAAACACACAAATAAACATACACAAATGTATATATACATATATATACCCTCATACACACATGTATATATATGCATACTTATATGTGGAGGAATGATAAGATTAGAAACTAGAGAGGGACAGAGTTTAAGCCATTTCGCTCATGGTAAATTTTGATTTAATGTTATAAATACTGGTGATATTTGGTAAAGTTAGAAGTTAAGGATGTTTTTTGATCATTCATTGACTGCAGTGTGGAAAATGTTTAGGAGACCGTGGAAATCAGAGTCAATATATCTAGTCAGGAAACTGTGGTAGGAATCAGATGAGAGAGCATCTGGTTTAGTGACAGCGGAAACAGGAAGGACAATTCAAGATTAATCATTTGTGGTTAGAGTAATATAGAAGTAGAAGTCTTTTGTAACAATTAAAGTACTTAAATTACAGTTTTCTATTTCCATACCAATTGTCTTTCCTCCTTTAAATCACTTTTATTCACATTTATACATCCTCATTTAGAAACTTCCACTGTAGTAGTAAACCTCACACAAATAATCCTTCTTATTCCGTCTAATCTTTAATGTATAACTTGATTTACTTTTTAACTAAAGACTATTTATTTCTAATATTTATTTTTATGATTTAGTTTATGTTATTTTACAGTTCTTCTTAGATCTATTTTAGTTTGTAAGGAAAGCTTAGGAAACCATTTATAAATCTCTTGTTGGCAAAGACTATATTACTTCAAACTCTTTGCCAATCAATTGACTTTTATTTGTTGTGGTGATTGTTCTTAATTGTCAACACACATCAGGATAATCAAGAGAGTTTGTCTAAACATAGATGGTTTAGCCACCATTCCAGGTTTCTGGTTTAGTGAAGGCACCAGCCTAGGATTTGTTCAGCTTATAGACCACAGGCTATCAATGAGCAGTGATCTTAAAGTTGCATTAGGTATATAATTTTACCTTGCTCAAAGGATATGTTCTTAATTAATGTTGACATTCTTTATTACTATTATTATTATTATTATTTATTAAAAATTTCTACCTATTCCCCAGCTCCCTTTTCCCTCCCCCTCCCCACCTCCTTTTCCCTCTCTAGTCCTAAGAGCAGTCAGGATTCCCTGCCTCCTGGGAAGTCCAAGGTCCTCCCCTCTCCATCCAGGTCTATAAAGATGAGCATGCAAATAAACCAGGCTCCCACAAAGTCAGTCCATGCAGTAGAATAAAAACCCAGTGCCATTGTCCTTGGCTTCTCAGTCAGCCTTCATTGACAGCCACATTCAGAGTGTCCAGTTTGATAACATGCTCCATCACTCCCAGTCCAGCTGGCCTTGGTGAGTTCCCATCAGATCAGTCCCACTGTCTCAGTGGGTGGACGCACCCCTTGTGGTACTGACTTCCTTGCTCATGTTCTCCCTCCTTCTGCTCCTCACTTGGACCTTGGGAGCTAAATCTAGTGCTTCAATGTGGGTCTCTGTCACTACCTCCATCCATCGCCAGATGAAGGTTCTATGGTGATATGCAAGATATTTATCAGTGTGGCTATGGGACAAGGCCAGTTCAGGCACCCTCTCCTCTGCTGCCCAAGGAACAATCTGGGGACCTCTCCTTGGACCTGGGAACCCTTCAAGAGACAAGTCTCTTGCAAACCCTAAAATGACTCCCTTAATTAAGATATTTACTTCCTTGCTCCCATATCCAGTCTTCCTCCATCCCACCCATCCCATTCCCCCAAGCTCTCCTGAATCCTCCCCTTCTTCCATCTCTCTACCCATCTCCCCTTACATCCACCCTCTCACACCCTTGTGCACCCAAGTTTTGCCTGGCAATCTTGTCTACTTCCAATATCCAGGAGGATAACTATATGATTTTCTTTGGGTTCACCTCCTTATTCAGCTTCTCTAGATCACGAATTATAGGCTCAATGTCCTTTAATTTTGGCTAGAATCCACTTATGAGTGAGTACATACCATATTCCTCTTTTTGAGTCTGGGTTACCTCACTCAGTAAAGCGTTTTCTATTTCCATCCATTTGCATGCAAAATTCAAGATGTCATTGTTTTTTACCGCTGAGTAAAACTATTCTCATATGCTTGTTTGATCATTTCTTCTGTTCTCCCACCAAGCAAAATGTATCCCCTTTAATTTCTTCACACTGATGAGAAATATACACTATAATTTTTTTACATAAAAAACTTCTTGTGAAAGAAAAGTAGGTACAAGTTGGTCTCTCAGATTACAGAGGACACACAGATTCTAGAAAGCTACAATGACATAGCAAGCAGTATAAGTCTATCACGCTAATCATTCATGCCTGGGCACCGCCCCTCAAAGTTTGATGCCAGACACTATCCCCTGTAGCCAACCTGGGAAGGTATTATAGAATTCCTCAATTATTGTTTGGAAGTGTTGAATACCTAAGATACCATGTACAAAAAGGAAATTTCGAAGGTGTTTTAGTTGTTCACACAAATCATTACTGAGGTGGGAAAAGCCAGTAAATGATTTAAGGCAAAGGTGATATTCTGCCGGTTGCCCAGTCAAAGGAGCAGGAAGTGGCAACTGAAGTTCAAGGTGTCAGACCACCAGGAGGAGATGGATGAATCTCAGGTAGTCAAGTTCCTGAGACCACAGTCTCAGTGCTTCCGCTGTGCCTTCACATGTTTGCCACACCCATCTTTCTCTAGTATCTGTCATGGTATAAATTGGTGTGGGGGAAGTCCCCACTAACTGTAATGTAGTATGTTTATCTCATGGAAATATCCCATTTTACTGGGTAATTTTACCTGCAGATTATTATGAAGATGATTCCTTCATAAGCTGTACTGTCTAATTTATAGTAATATTGCTAATTTAAATAGAGTTTTGATGATATAAAATGAAACAAGTGTCATATAGCTGGGATACATGAGTTTCTATTGAGGAGCCATATAGACTGTGACTTTTGTTAATTATTAATAAAAACTATTGAGTCCCAGTGGCCCAGCTAGCTTAAATTATTTTTACTTTAATATTAGGAGATGTGTTCACAGATTTCAGAGTGTGTCATGAGCTGAAACAAAGCCATATAATAACTTTAGGTTATATCAGATGTTTTATAATAGCTTTGACGTGAAAACCTCAACAAGACAATCTAAAGGCACATAGTTGAATGAGGACCTCTTTAAGGTCAATGATCAAGAATAAAACAGCCCAATTATTGCTAGCTGCTACATTCTTTTCTTGCTAGGATTGGTTGATGATGATTAATTCCTTACACAATTAATTGATTGGTGGCGATTAATTCCTTACACACATTTCTGCCCTCAATTTCCCAATATATACACACTATTGATGGATGGGTATGCACCCTAAAGGTTTAAAATAGACCTGACTGACTATCCTCCTACACCCTCAGTGAAACTCTATAACACAGCTTGCTACAATACTGAGGGGACCAAGAGGTGAGTGACCATTCACCTACCAGGGCATCCCACTATCTAGGCCCTCCATAGTGGGCAAAATTATGGACCCCTCTCACACCTGCCTCAGCTTATCTATTACCCAGCAGGAGAATTTTCTGCTGAGAGGACCAAGAGAGGAACTCTAAAGCACAAGTTGTGTAGACCAAGAGAGCAGACTTACAGAGACTTCAGTGGCTTTCTGAGACACAGACATTGACAGTACAAAGCAGACCAAGGACAATTTCCCAAGACTCAGCCACTGGAAGGATTGGACCAAGGGGCAAAGATACTGCTGGCATCAACTGAAGGAAGAGAAGGGTAGGCACCAATGCAAGAATTCATCTAACAACCTAAAAAGCAACATGGTGATACCATAACCCAGTGGTCACACAACAGGAAGACTTGATCATCCTAACCCAGAAGAAGCAGAAGAAAATGATTGTAAATATAACTTTACGTAAGATGGAGACCTTTAAAGAGGAAATGAAAAACTCCCTTAAAGAAATGGAGGAAAAGAAAAAAATATTTGAAAAAGAAATTAATAAATCCCTCAAAGAAACCCAAGAAAAAACATTCAAACTGGTGAAGCAAACAGTTCTAGACTTGAAGACTGAAATAGAGGCAATAAAGAAAACACAAACTGAGGGAATTCTGGAAATAGAAAATCAGGGTAAATAAATAAGAACTACAGAGGCAAGTATAACCAACAGAATACAAGAGATGGAAGAGAGAATCTCAGGTGTCAAAGATAGTATACAGAAAGTAGATTCATTGGTTAAAAAAAAACCATTAAATCAAATTAATTCTTAACACGAAACATCCAGAAAGACAGGCAGTGGTGGCATACACCTTTAATGCCAGCACTCAAGAGGCAGAGGCTGGCAGATCTCTGTGAGTTTGAGGCCATCCTTGTCTACAAGAGCTAGTTCCAGGACAGGCTCTAAAACTACAGTGAAATCCTGTCTTGAAAAACAAACCAAAAAAATCCAGGAAATCTGGGACACCATTAATAGACCAAACCTAAGAAGAATAGGAATAGAAGAAAAGAACCCCCCACCTCAAAGGCACAGAAAATATATTCAACAAAATTATAGAAGAAAACTTTCCCAACCTAAAGAAGGATATCCCTATGAAGGTAAAAGAAGCTTACAGAACACCATATCAACTGGATCAAAAAATGTTCCCTTGCCATGTAATAATCAAAATTCCAAACATACAGAATAAAGAAAGAACATTAAAAGCTGCAAAGGATTAAGGCCAAGTAACATATAAAGAGAGCTATCAAAGTAGAGCTATCAAAATTATACCCAACTTCTCAGTGGAAATCATCAAAGCCAGAAGGTCCTAGACAGATGTGCTGCAGACATTAAGGGACCACAGATTCAATCACCATCAATGGAGAAAACAAAATATTTTATGACAAAACCAAATTTAAACAATACGTATTCACAAACATCAAAATCTCAACACAGTTCTTCACAGAACTTGAAAGAACAATAGCCAACTTCATATGGAAAAACAAAAACCCAGGATAGCAAAACAATCCTGTACAGTAAAGGAACTTCTGAAGGCATCACCATCCCTGACATCAAGCTCTATGACAGAGCTACAGTAATAAAAACAGCTTGGTATTGGAATAAAAACAGAGAGGTTGAACAATGGAATTGAATCGAAGACCTGGATATTAATCCACACACCTATGAACACCTGATTCTTGACAAAGAAGCTAAAATTATACAATGAAAAAAGAAAAGCATCTTCAACAAATGGTACTAGCATAACTGAATGTCAACATGTAGAAGAATGAAAAAAGATCCATATCTATTCCCATGCACAAAACTCAAGTCCAAATGAAATAAAGACCTCAATATAAATCTGACTACACTAAACCTGAGAGAATAGAACATGGGAAGTGACTTCAGTGCATGGGCACAGGAGACTACTTCCTAAATATAACCACAGTAGTACAGACACTGAGAGAAGTAATAAATAAATGAGACCTCCTGAAACTGAGAAACTTTTGTAAAGCAAAGGACACAGTCAATAAGACAAAAAGGCAGCCTACTTAATGGAAAAGGATCTTTACCAACCCCACATCAGACAGAGGACTGATCTCAAAAATATATAAAGAACTCAAGAAATTAGATATCAAAATTCTTAAAAACCCAAATTTAAAAATGGGGTACAGAACTGACGAGAGAATTCTCAACAGAAGAATCTCAAATGGCCAAAAGGCACTTAAGGAGATGGTCAGCACCCTTAGCCAACAGGAAAATGCATATCAAAATGACTCTGAGATACCATCTTCCACCAATCAGAATATCTAAGATCAAAAAAAAAAAAGAACCAATAATAGCTTATGGTGTGGTGTGGGAGAATTGTCTGTATTCTGTCAATCATATTTTAATAAAACGCTGATTGGCCAGACAGGCAGTATAGACGGGAAAGCCAGACAGGAAGTAGGGGTGGAGCAAAGAGACTGGGAGTATTCTGAGAAAACAGGAAGCTCCCTCCGCCATTCCTGCACAGACCACTGGAGAGGAAAGATGTAAACTGCCCCGCTGGAAAAGGTACTGAGCCATGTGCTAACGTAGATAAGGATAATGGGGTAACATAATTTATAAGAGCTAATAAGTAGCCTGACCTAATGGGCCAATCAGCTTTATAACGTATAGAGTTCTCTGTGTGATTGATTTTCTCTGGGACTTGCCGGCTGTGGGGTACTGGGCGGGAACAGATACCCCAACAAGCCGGTCCTCATGTTATAATGGTGGAAAGTGTGTAGACTAAGGGGAATACTCTTCCATTGCTGGTGGGAATGCAAACTTGTACAAAGAGCTCTAAAAATCAGTATGGCAGTGTTGTAACGAGGCTGCTTGTTGATTTCCCGGTTGCCCAGACTCCTGAAATATTCACACAGAAATCATATTATTTAAATCACTGCTTGGCCCATTTGCTCTAGCCTCTTATTTGCTAACTCTTACAT
Organism: Myodes glareolus; assembly: GCF_982192425.1. Classification (NCBI taxonomy): domain Eukaryota; kingdom Metazoa; phylum Chordata; class Mammalia; order Rodentia; family Cricetidae; genus Myodes; species Myodes glareolus. Next base: position 16,626,858 of record NC_142043.1, on the reverse strand, counting down.
CTTATTTTGACCCATCTCCATTAATCTCTGCATCACCATGAGTTAATGGCCTAGCAGCAAGGTTTCTGCATGTCTCCAGCAACAGCTCCATGGCTTCTCTCTTGACTCTGCCTTCTTTCTCCCAGCATTCAGTTTAATTTTCCTCACCTAGCTCTGTTCTACCTTATCAGGTCAAGGCAGTTTTTTTTTTATTCACCAATGATATTCGCACAACAATGCTCTAGATTCCTTTCACTAGTGACAAACACTTTGTAAAAGTCTGAAGTGACACAAATGCACCATTTCTTCCCTAAACTTTACCAGGTGGTCAGTATTCTCCATCCATTGGCTTATAATGTCCATAACAATCATTATCCTGGTATTTACTAAAGAGTGGTTTCCCATTGTCCTTTATTTCCTGTAAAGAGCAACTGTCCACTCTTCCCCTCTTTACTATCTAATCAATTATGTGTATATTTCTACACATGAATATCAAATTTACTTTATTAAGTGTAATGTAATATCACTGATACTTATGTTATTCTTTGGGATCTTCTGATTTCTTTACAGTTCTTTTTATTATATCCCTATATGCTCTACTGCTTCCTATATTCTCACTCTGCATTTATAGCTTGATTTGGTTACAGTCATTTTGATTTGTGACTACCATTATTAAACTTCAGAACCCTCACAGAGTTTCTCCTGAATATGTTTCTGGTACATTATTATGAATCAAAACAACTGAGTGAATTGTGGAGCTTCATGACCAGATTCTGATGCTGGCCGTGGGTTTACACCATGAATGTGTTTGATGTCCAGTGCTATTGGTTGGCTCTCAGGAGCCCACATAATGTCAGGAAATTCTCCACTGAACTATACTCTGCAAGCCTGGGTCTATCTGCCTTTTTTGTCTTAGAGAAACTCATAAACCAGGACTGTGATTTTTTTTTTGTTTGTAGCAATGACATATTCTACATTATTCTAGATTCATCTTATATTTTCCTATTCTTGTTCCTCTCCCATTAGTTATTTCACTAAGAAACTTCTTTTAAGAAAATAAGAGAGTAGATACAAATGCAGATTCGGTTGCTAGGTACACTCTTTGTTGTTGTTACTAAACTGTAATGAACAAACCAACAAATAAACCAAAGAATCCATATATCTGAGCTTCTTCTTCTACAAGTGTGTATATAGCATAGGTACATGTGTCCATATGCTTCTATCAGCTCACTCTAATACATCTGATTCTAACTCAATAGTATATGAATATTTATTTATTAATCCTTCCCTACCTGATTTCCAACTTCTTCTCACATAGCAGATTCAACATCAGTGAAGTACAACTCTCTTTATTTATCTTTTTTTAGCGGTTTTGTACACACCTTGTCCTACTTAGTTTTCTGCTGCTATGGTAAACACTATGATTCAAAGCAACTTGTGGATGAAAGGGTTAATTTTGCTTACAAGATACCGTCCATCATCATGGGTAGCAAAGACAGTTTCCTAAAGTTTCATCACACATTGCCAAAGGCAGCAAGTGACAGGCAGGATGGCTTTTAGTCTCCTTTCAGGTTAGGGTCATGATTTCCAAGTCCATGGTAGCAATAAGAACACTTGCTGTCATTCTGACATGGGAGCTGCATTTGAAGAGACAGACACTGCAACTAGGGCTTCTCCCTCCTCACACAATGATCACAATGCCACACTTATTCCTTAAGAGCCTCAGTTGTACTTTTGGGTTATAGTGGTCCATCTGCCTTGGGACAGTACCACCTATAGTGGACTGGGCCATCCAATAGCAGTCATTAATGAAGAAAATATCCTGCCTAAGATCAATCTTATGTGGGTAATTCTTCAACTCAAGTTTCTCTTCCAACGTGATTCTAGTGTTTGTCATGTTGACAAAAACTAACCTGCACCCTCGTGGTAAACACATTATGTAGTTTCAGAACTGTTAACCCATACTCTTGAGAAATTAGTTTAGTAGTATAATTATTCTATTCTTAAAACACCAATTAAAACACCGATTTCAAATGTCATTAGTTTAGATGATCCTTTCTTCCTCATTTCCTGTAGTTCATTTGCCTTCATGTTCCATTCTCGTTCTATATTTTAAAGACATCAAATGAATAAACAAGAGCACAGGAAAAAAGAGAGGAAATTCTTACCTTGTGCTTTTTTGCTTCAGTCTGGATGATAATCAACACTGTTCTTCTGCATGATATATACAGTAAGAAAACAAAAGAAAGTTGGTGGGACCTTGTTAGAGATCCAATAATGGTTTAAGTACAAGTACAACTCCCAGATTTCCTTCAGACCCTTGGTGCAACTATTTCCAAGAAGTAGTAATCTCCAGGTAGACTAATAAGAAAAGGGGCAAATGCATTTGTCTCAGCTGGCTTTCTATGACTTTAATAAATACCATGACCAAAACCAACTTGGGATGGATATAATTTATATCATCTTATAGATCACAGTCCAAAAAGAATGGAGATCAGGACAGAGAATTGAGGGAGGAACCTGAAGGTGTAAACTAAAATAGAAGCCATGTAGGAATATTACTAGCTTACTTCTCATGCCTTATTGACCCTGCTTTTCCTTCATTTCTTCCTTTGTTCCTTCCTTCATCCTTCCTTCCTTCCTTTGTTCCTTCGTTCTTTCCTCTCTTCTTCCTCCTCCCTCTTTCCTTCCCTTCCTACCTCTTTCCCTCTCTCCCTCCTCCCTTCATTCTTTACTGATTTCTATGGCAACCAGTGACTACTGGAATTAAAAGTGTGTATTGCCACTGCATTGTGTGTAAGAGTGATCAGTGGGGATGTTTTACTCCCTGATCTTCAGGTAAGCTTTATTTATTAACATGCATATGAAATGCCGCTATATTTATTTCCTTCCTTCCTTTATTTATTTTTGAGACAGGGTTTTTCTGTATAACCTTGGTTGTTCTGGAATTCACTCTGCAGAGCAGGCTGGCAACGAACTCACAGAGATCTCCCGACCTCTACCTTCCAAATGCTGGTATTAAAGGTGTGTGCCACCCCCTCAGCTGACCCTGCTGTCCTATATATTCCAGGATCACTGACCTAGGAATGACACCTTCCATAGTGGGGTGGACCCTCACAGAGAAATCATCTATCAAACAAATGCCCCCACAGACTTGCCAACAATCCAATCTGATGGGGGTATTTTCTAAATTGAGGTTCCTTCTTCCCAGACAACTCTCGGTTATGTGAAGTTGATAAAAAATGTCAAATAAATAATAAAACTAAACACTCAGTGCACATTTAATATTGACTGAATAAGCTTGTCCTATCTCAATTTAGATATCAGTTCCTCCGTGGATGCAAATTATGCTCTAAAATCAACACTTCACATCAGGATCCAGTGAATACCAGTCAATCACCACAGTGCCTCTGAGCAAAGAAACCGCCTGAAATAAATCATCTGAGCAATCTTCCTGTAGCTCAGCTTATGTGGATTTATTTCTAAGTATCTGAATCTGTTGCACCCCACCAGGCCTGATACCAGCTCTTATTTTCTTTCTGCTTTGCTTGCATAAGTACTGCACTCCTTGCGGGTTTCAACACTAGTTTAATCTTCAATGAAATGAGACCACCTTCCTGTCTAATAACATAATCTTTTGAAAATAACTGGGGATCAAACTTACTTGACTTCTTACTGTCCTCGTCTTTGTGTCTTGAACCAAAACACATTAAGAGGTAACTTTAAAGCTGAGTGAGCTGCAGTCGTAAACACACTGAGAGGAGTGAGAAAATCCCACTGTAGCCCTGGAGATTCATTAGAAGCGTCTTCCAGTTTATAACATAGACTCAATTCTCTTTTTTACCCAAAACACTGATGAATCAAATGAACATTTTTCAGCAGTGTATCTTAATAGCTACCTTACAGCAATTCCAGTACAAATTCTTCTTCAAAGTTTAATAGCTTTAATATATGGGTAAAATGCAAATAAATGTCAGTTCTCCTTTGAAAGGGCAATAAAATAATATTGTCTGCCAAAAGTCAAGGTCGTCTCACTATTAAAGATGTTTTAACACCCCATTCCAATGACTGTTTGTATATCCTGTTTTAGACTCCTTTCTTCTGCTGTGGTTAAAAACACTGACCAAAACAACAGAGGGAAGGAAAGGATCTGTTTTAGTTTAGAGGTCACGGCCCATCATTAAGGGACTTCATGGCAGGAGGTCAATCAGACACAAGGTAGGTTCAGGCCCAGCACTACCTTCTTACAATGAACTTGGTCCTCCTACATCAATTAGTAATCCAATCAAAACAACCATGCTGGATAGCCAGGCTGATTTGATCTGGGCAGATCCTCAGTTAAGACACTCTTCTTAGGTGACGCTAGGCTGCATTGTTGGACAGTGTAAGCTCACTAGACCATATATCAAAGGAAAGTCAGATTCAGCCCAAGAACTCTGCCCATGACTTTTCTATTCCAATGTGAGCCTTTTGAGTGTCCTCTTACTCTTAGATGGCATCACCATTACCTAGCTGTACAAAACCCTAAATCTTGGAATCACGTTTGTTACCTCATCTTTGGTCTCTAACAGTCCACATTGAATCACTGGAATTTTACTTCTTCAACACTGAATGCTGACTGTGACATGGAAATATTAAACAAATAAACCCTCTATTCACCCAAGTTGCTCATGTTCATGGTACTTATCACAGCAACGGAAAACAAACAAACATAAATAATACTTTAATAGATATTTAACAATGACTATATGTTTTACAACATAAAAAATTTTTATCTAAAATTATTAATTGTATTGAATTACCAACTATGTGAAGCAAATAAACAAAAATAGGCAAATTTACCAGGATTTTTGAACCTAAAATTTCTGACTAAACCTGGGAGAGTCAAAGAGAAACTCATCTCTCTCTCTACTTGTGACACATGGCAGTTTAACATGTCAGACAAACACTGCCTTGCACACAGAAACCCTCTTGAAAACAGTGTGTTTTGGCCCATCATGAACCAAAATGAATATTACTGCTTCCTGGGGGCCAGCCCCCAAGAGAACAGGGCTCAAAGGGAAGCCACAGAGTCAACATGTATACTCTGACTTTTTTAATCTGAGGGGGTAAGGTAAAAAGACACACACTCTCTTGATGGTTTTCTTCAGACCATTTCTTTACTCTTCTTTTTTACTTTTTACTCTACTTTTTACTTTTCTGGTGATTTTCTTTTCTCATTCTTTATGTTTTCATTCTAACCAATTTAAACATTCTGTAACTCTATCTCTATTCTTTCCCTTATAGCTTATATACCTCAGCAAAATTTCTAGGCAACATAAAAATTACAACATGGTTATATTCTGTTTGTCAAGTGAATGATTACAATAAATACAAAACCAATAGTAAAAAACAGCATATTTTCTGTATCCCTTACATGATTAAACATTTTATGTATTACAGGTGAAAAAAATTATCCCCCAAAAGTACGTACATTCCTACCCAAGCAACTTGTTATAGATTAACCACATTGGCAAGCAAGATATTCCACTCATTCAGGTCTTTTACTGGCAGGCTGCATTTTATAAAGTTATAAAGAAAGGACCAATCACTTTATTACTTTTCTTGAAAGGTTATCTTATAAGGAATATTAAAGGAATCACAAATCTAAATGTTTGTAAATGAAAATGAATCAGTCAGCTCTATTTTTTGTTTTATTGTTTTTATTTTTTTAAAAAAACAAACTATCTTTTTCATTAAACATAACAATTCAAGTTCCTACTCCCCCCTCCTCACATTCCCTCCACTTACCCCAACCCCACTCTCATCCACTCTACAGAAAGGGGTAGCACATTGTTTTGAGGAAGGTTCAAGGCCCTCCCCACTATATCTAGGTTGATCAAGATATCCATCCAAAGAGAATAGGTTCCCAAAATGCCAGTACAAGAAGTAGGTGCCACTGCCAGTGTCCCCTCAGTCTGCCCTAGCCATAAAACTGTCAACCACATTCAGAGAGTCTAGTTTGGTCCAATGCTTGTTCCTTCCAAATCTGGCTGGTGTTGGGGAGCTTCCATTAGCTCAGGTAGACTGTTTCAGTGGGTGTACCCATCATGGTCTTGATCTCTTTGCTCATATTCTTATTCCTTCCACTCTTCAATTGAAATTTGGGAGCTCAGTCCAGGGCTCTTTGCTTCTGTTTCCATGAGTTGCTGGATGAAGGTTCTATGGTGATATTTAAGATATTCATTAGTCTGAATACAGGACAAGGCAAATTCAGGCAGCCTCTCCTCTATTGCTTAGGGTCTTATCTGGGGTCATCCTTGTGGATTCCTGGGAATTCCATAATGGCTATATCAATAAAGATATCTCTTTCCTTGCTCTCATCTCTGTACTTCCTCCATCTTGACTATCCCATTCCCTCAAGTTCTCTTAGCCCCTCCCCTTCTTCCCTCCTCTTCCCCTTCTTCCCTCCTTTCACCCCCCACCCCTATGTTCCCAATTTTGTCAGGTAATCTTGTCTATTATGACTTTCCAGGTGGATCTATATATATTTTTTCTTAGATTTCACCTTGTTACTTGGCTTCTCTAGGATCATGAATTATAGGCTCAACATCCTTTGTTTATGACTAGTATCCACTTAGGAGTGAGTATATGGCATATTCATTTTTTGTGTTTGGGTTACATCACTCAGAATGGTATTCTCTAGTTCCATTTACTTGCATGCAAAATTCAAGATGTCATTGTTTTTTGCCCCTGAGTAGTACTCTGGGGCACATGTGTAAATGTGCCATATTTTCTTTATCCATTCTTTGATAAGCATCTAGGCATCTAGGTTGTTTCCAGGTTCTGGCTATTATAAATAATGGTGCTATGAACATAGTTGAACATATATCTTTGCAGTATGATTGAGCATCTTTTGGTTATATGCCCAAAAATGGTATTGCTGGATCCTGTGGTAGGTTGATTCCCAATTTTCTGAGTAACTGCCCTGTGGTAGGAGACCTCTTCGTGGTTTTCCTGGCCACCCAGCCACGAAATAATCACACAGAAATCATATTATTTAAATCACTGCTTGACCAATCACTTAAATGTATTGCTAACTAACTCTTACATCTAGTATGAACCCATTTTCAGTATTTTATATTTTATCACAAGGCTCATGGCCTACTGGCAAGGTTCTGGCATATCTGTGTCTGGCTGCGGGACCATGCTTTTTCCTTGGCTCAGCCTCCTTTCTCCCAACATTCAGTTTAGTTTCCCCTGCCTTCCTCTACCCTGTCTATCAACAGGCCAAGGCAGTATTTTTATTCACCAATGGTATTCAAAGCATACAGAGTAAAATTCCACATCACCTCTCCTTTTCTGTTTAAATAAAAAGGAAAATTTTAACTTTAACATAGTAAAATTATATATAAGAAAACAGTTATCAAGCAAGAATTATAGTTTCAATATTTATATCAACTTTATCTTTTATCATAACTAAGGAAAACTATAACTGTATATTCTCCAACTCCATCAAAGACTCCAGAAGAATATAATGTTACATAAGTAAACCGGAAGTACATTATAAGCAACTTTCAAAACTCTAGAATTGACAGAGACATTTCACTGCCTGAACAGTCACCCAAAGATCTTCTGTACTGTTTGGACATCCAATTTTCAGCCTAGAGGCCCATAGTATCCAGCAGACTTTTCCACAAAGCAGGAAATTTCAAAGGCAGTTCTGCCTATATTGGCAGTTTGCCAATCGCTTTCTTTTGTATCCTGCAGAATGTCTAACAGACTTTTTCACAAAGCAGGAATCCCAAAAGATCATCTCATCTTTAGGCAAGTTTAGCATTCATTTTCTCTGTGGGTGCTGCATGTCCAGTTAATGCAGCATACCATCAAGCAGTTCAGACAAAAGTAGTTTTTTTGCCCAAATGGCTAACAAGCTCCATGAGGAGACTCTCCATTACCTGTTATCCTTTTAAAGTTATTGATGCTGCTAGTAGCAGATGTATCTCATTGTCATGAAGTCCTAAGTTCTTAAAACATTTCAAATGCCATATTCTGAAGGTCTCTGAACTATTTGAAGAATACCCATCAAACTGAAATATATCTCTATTTAGCTTGAAAACCTAATTAACATGACTACAGAATTGACTATTATAAATGATTATTCTATATTTCTTAATTATATATTTTAAAATGAGATACACAAACACAATACCTCAAACAAGAGAAAAAATATACATATATAATAAAATTGACCTTAAATTTGTATCAATATAACAAGATCCATACCAATGCAAATCTCTATGGCATATACCCCTTTAAATGTAAACAAACATTTATAAACAATATTTGGAAATTTTGGCATAGTTCTTTAGACTATTTTTTTTGCTGATTGGGGCACTATTAATCAGGTCTCTCATGGTGTATTCTGTGTGCTAGGTTCATCTCCGTCAGTGGTTGGGTGAAGAAATTCTTTTGTAGAGGGTGGGGTCATGGAGACCTTTCAGGTGGTCTTGGTCCATCAAATCACATTAGTCTGGAAGGATTCCACAGGTTATCATCCTCTGTGGAAACAAAAGCAGAACCACTTTTCAAAAGCTACAAATCTTTAGACCCAAATTTGGAAGTTAAGATATCTTTATGTTGGTTTACTTTAGCAGCCCATACAATGAAATGCGTCTCTCTACTTAGCTCCTTCACAGTCAAAAAATTCAAAGAAAACACCACACCCTCCTGAAAGGTTGCTGTAAATACCCTCAAAAATTACTTCACCCAACCAACTGCTGACTGCGATAAACCTAGCACACAAGATACACCATGAAAGACTGATTAACAGCGCTCCCATACAGCATGAAGCAGTTTGGAGATAAAAAGAAAACTACACCCATATTCCCAAATATTGTTTATAAATGTTATTCTACATTTAAAGGGGGATATGATATAAATATGAATAATTTATATTGGTATGAATCTTGATTTATTGATACAAATTTAAGGTCAACTTTGTTATATGTATATGTATTTCTGATCTTGATTAAGGTACTGTGATTGTGTAGCCCATTTAAAAATGTAATGTATAATTAAGAAATATAGGTTAAGAGATAACCATCTATAATAGTCAAGTTTGTGATCATATTAGTTAGATTTTCTAGACATGCATAGATATATTTCAAATGGATAGGCTTTCTTCATATCTTTCAAAGATTACAAAATATGCAATTTAAAATGTTTTAATATCTTATGGTTTTCATGACAATGAGACATATCTGCTCCTGACAGCACCAAGCTACTTCCTATAGAAGATGGGCATCAAAGAGGCTCCTTATGGAGTTGGTTAGCCATTTGGGCAAGAAACTGCTCTTGCCTGGACTGATGCATAAACTAGACATAAAGAACCCACAAAGAGATGACTATTGAACTTGCCTAAAGGTGAGATGATCCTTTGGGGTTCTTGTTTCATGTCTGCGAGACATTCTGCAGACACAGAAAAAAGTGACTGAACTGTCATTAAAATTTCCTGCTTTATAGAAATGTCTGCTGGATACTATGGGCCTTTAGGCTGAAGATGGATGCCCCACCAGTACAGAAGATCTTTGGGTGACTGTCCAGGCAGCAAAATGTCTCTGTCATTCCAGAGTTTTGGAAGTTGCTTACTTCTTGTTTACTTAGGTAATATTATATCTTTCTGGAGTCTTTGATGGAGTTGAAGAATAGATAGCTATAGTTTTTCTTTGTTATGATAAAAGATAAAATAGATATAAATAGATATTTTAACTGTAATTCTTGCTTGATAACTGTTTTGTTATATATAATTTTTCTGTGTTAAAGTTAAAGCCTTCTTTTTCTTTATAAACAGAAAAGGGGAAATGGTGTAGGAGGTTATTTTGTTTATGTGTTGCTTTCATTGGTTAATAAAGAAACTGCCTTGGGCCTGGTGATAGGGCAGAACTTAGGTAGGTGGAGAAGACAGAACTAAATTCTTGGAGGAAGAAAGCAGGGAGAGAGAGCAGCCATGGAGATGACAGGTCAGGCATGCTGAAATATTTCCCGGCAAGCCACAACCTCATGGTGATATACAGATTAATAAAATGGGTTAAATCAAGATGTGAGAGTTAGCCAATAGGAGGCTAGAGCTAATGGCCAGGCAGTGTTTAAATGAGTACAGTTTCTGTGTGGTTATTTCAGGGGTTAAACTAGCTGAATAGCAGGGAAGAACAAGCAGACTGCTCTCTCCTGTTACAAAATATACATAATCCAAACTCTCTGTGTATGTTCCCATCTTTATGTCGTTTGTTTTTACTCTATTACTTTTTAATATTTATTTTATTATCTTTATTCCTTTAATCTATGACAGTCAGTACTCTGTGTCTTTAAAGACTTTAGTTTTATTTATAAACCATTTACTTCCTTTTATAATTCTCTATACTGATTCTCTTCTCTTTCTCAATCTTACTTATATTTATCTAAAATTATGACTCATTTAGAGTTCTTTTATGTCTGAATCTGTCCTATTGTGTATCTGTAATTCTTTTCTGTCCAGGAGTGTTCCTTAAATGCTAAGTTGCTTTGCCTTTTGGTTCTGCACAGTCCTACATGACTAGGTGGAGATCTGTTTAGCATAAGCCATGCTCATAGCCCCATTTTCAGGCACACAGTGGGTTTATGTTGCCATTAGGCAAGTTGTAGCACTCTGCTCATAAAACTCATTTAAATGCTCCAGCCAGAGCTCATCAGAGTTCACACTGCAGCACAGCCTAGGAAGCTGAGTTTCAAAATAGCTTTTTTTTCCTGCTACCTCTGAATCAGAAAACTCTCTCTTAAAGGAGCCATGCCTCTGCTTGTTTCTAGTAAACAGAGCCCACCCAAGAAAATGACACTACCAAACCATGCTTAACTCTGTTATTTTATATCTCGGATTTCTTTTAAAGCTTTCTCAGGTTTTATATGGATTTAGTGAACAACATTGGAGTGCCAATTTGTTGTAAGGAGGCTACCTGTTTGTTTCTTGGCTGTCAAGACTCCAGAAATATTCACACAGAAACCATATTATTTAAATCACTGCTTGGCCCATTAGCTCTATCTTCTTATTTGCTAACTCTTACATCTTAATTTAACTCATCTCCATCAATCTGTTCATCACCATGAGGTTGTGACCTACCAGCAAAGTTTCAGTACATCTGTTGGCAGCAGCTCCGTGGCTTGTCTCTCAACTCCAATTCCTTTCTCCCAGCATTCAGTTTAGTTTTCTCCCACCTAGTTCTTTCCTTTCCTATCAATAGGCCAAGGCAGATTAAGTGTTAGAGATTAATCAATGGTGACACAGACACAGAGCCTCTCACATGATCCACAAGAGACCATGTATTGTCTATTCTCTCTTCCTTTCTAACAGAAAATATGTCACATCAACCCACTAATGAGAAAATGTTTTTAAAGCCATAATAACAGAAACAATTTACAAAATATTTGATTAATGATCCATAAATTATCAATGTAATTAAGGACAAAGAAAGATTGGGTAGTATCACAGCCATGAAGATATCACAACTAAATGCAACGTTTGATCCTGAAATGAACCCAAAATGAAAAAGTGATGTAAGAATTTGTAATGAATTGTACAGTTTAGTTAGTAGTCTTGCTTTCTGTGTTAGTTGATTCATTCTGATGCTCAGTGTTGCTATCTAAGATGTTAGGAATAGCTTAACGATATGTCAGAATTGTACTTATTAGTTTTGTATTTTTCATGTGTCTATAACTCCTTAAAAATAAAAAATAAACAAAAGACAATTTGTATGAATGCAGGAAATGATGAAAGACCTTAAGGTAGGCAGGATTTAAGTTTTGATTAGAGAATAAAGGAAATGAGTTTTAAAAGTTTTTTAAGAGAACAGAAAATTATTACTTAGGAGTAGAACACACTGAATACAGAAAATAATAAACTATAAAACAATAAATGACTAGATGAATAAATAAAATGATTTGTAACAGGATACATTATCTAAGATACTATGGTATAATTAGCAACTTTTAAATAAAATTAAGGTATATAATACAGCATATTTACACAATTAAGGTATATTAAGGTATATAATACAGCATATATACACAATATTAGCAAAATGTCCATCAGATAAATTGTTTTATGAAAAATGTCACCTATAAAATAGGTATAAAAGTAGAATCACTTACAACCTGAAGTCATGTTGATGTCTAGGAACATGCTGCCCCCAGGGGCCATACTGATGTGAGTGGCCTGTGCTGCTACTTGTTACTCTGGTATTGTCCAGATCCAGGCTGTTGCCAAGGGCTATATCTGAGTCTGTGGTCCTACTGTGATCTTTGTTGATGTCTGTGGCCCATGTTACCACTGGAGGCCATGCAGATATCCATGAACTATGCCGCAACCTGAGACCATGCTGATGCTGTGGGTCATAATGTGACGATGGATTTTATGAATGAGGTGGCCTGCACTGCCACTGCAGTCTGGATTGCTACTGGAGACCATGCTGAGGTCTATGGCACAGGTTGATGCTGGAGATCACATGGATGTCCATGGTCCATGGTGTCACCAGAAACCAAGTGGAAGTCCATCACTCACTGTGAAGGACATGGAAATCACTTCTGTTGTTGTACTCATAACTATAGACTCACAGTTGAAAAAGGGGGACAGGGAAGGTTTCTGTGATAACTTCTATTTTCATCACCCCACCCTCCAAAAAAGGAAAAGTAACAGCCTAGACACAAAGCCATCAAAGAGAATTACAAAAAATTTGGTGGGAATGTTGAAGTGATGTTCCATAGTTAAGGGCTTATGGTTTGGGTGCAGTGGGGAAGACTCAGTTTGCATTAAGGGGCTGTTCACTGGGATAATTTGACTATGCTCCAAAAATATACAGGCACTACAAATTGGACTTTTTCCTTTTGTTTTCTCCTTCCCTCCCTCCCTCCCTCCCTTCCCCCTCCCTCCCTCCCTCCCTCCCTCCCTCCCTCCCTCCCTCCCTCCTTTCTTTCTTTCTTTCTTTCTTTCTTTCTTTCTTTCTTTCTTCTTCTTCCTCCTCCTTCCTCTTCTGCTTCTTCTGCTTCCTCTGCTTCTGCATCTGCTACTTTTTCTTTTGGGGGCATTGAGGGAGGTCCCAAGGGTTGGTGGTGGACATAGAATGGTTAAGAAACAACCACACTCAGGATTTATTATTTGAAAGTCCCAAACAATAAGTAAAAATAATGTAGAAAAAAATAGAACTGTGCTTGCTTAATGTTGAGGTTAATGAGAAGCACAAGGGATTATTTTATACTTACCACGGATTTTACCTTTCATTTATATTTCAATCTTTTTACTCTGGTTTCTATCCATTGACATTGTTTATCATGAATAGACTAGCATTAGCTGAGGAAACATGCAGAAGGTTATAAGTTAATAAGTGCAACCCTATGTGTTTCTCTTCTCCTGTATCACTACTCAGGGCTCTTCTCTAAGGAATTTCATTTAGAAGAAATTTTTTTATCCACAAAATTTTAGCTAACTTTAAAAATGTCAGGTTTCTAGCTTAAAACTATGTTCCATTTATAACAGAATTATAATTTGTTACATATAATACAATACAAGCTTTAATGTACATGGCAATTAAAGCAACTAAATAAAAGTAGTTAATTTGTAGAAACTTAATAGTATTTATTATTACAAGGTTTAGAATATTGACAATGGAATAGAACTCTTTTGAGAGACACAAAATAATCAAAAAGAAATGCAAGCTTGTTAGTTAGAACCACCAGACCTTTTGGAGTTCTGATTTGAAACTATGATGTGAACATTTTTACTTCTTTTCATGCATTCTGCCATTAAGTCCAGGTTTGATTGACATTTCTGTTGTGGAGAGAGCATATAACACGTGACTTACTCTTTTAGCAAAGTTTAAGTATTAGCTGATATTTTAGTAATATGGTGCTGTGCACTATGGGCTTGGTGCTGTACAATAGATCTCTAGTACTAATTGATCCTGCACTGCTAAAAGCTTAGGTCCATTGAAGAGCAACATCTACTCATTGCTTTCCCTCATCTTCAGCCTAGCAACCCCTGTTCAATATTTGGAATTATATGAAGCCAACAGGTATTGACCAAAGATCATGGAGAATTTTCTTTTGTGTGAATAAATATTATCAGAAAATATTTAAATTGAATTGAATATATATATCACATTCTTGAAAGGCTTTTGTCCAGACTGTGGCAAGAAGTTTTCATATTAGAGAGAAAAGACAATATTATTCTCAGAATATATAATAAGCATCTTTTACTGCAATACTATGATTTTATAATGGGTCAGAAATTATAAACATAGGTGAATGAGTTATTAATAAAATCTCAACTTTCAGAAATAAGGCTTTGGATCACAGAGTTTAGCTGATAAACTTCATCTTAAATATAGCCTATTGATTTGGAGAGCTAAAAATTTATTTTTTTTGTTTTATGCATGTGTACATCCCTAAATGTAGATATGTGCACCATGGGCATTCAGTGCCCTCAGAGGCTAAAAGATGGCATCAGATCCCCTGGAACTAAAGGTACAGATTATTGTGAGCCACCATTTGGGTGCTGTGATATGAACCAAACCCATGCCCTCATGAACATTTCAGGCAAAATTTATTTTTCTCATTTAGATAATATGGATTTTCTGGTTATCCTCTCAGATACTATTTTACCTCTGTTTTTGCTCTACTTTTTTTTCACAGTAAACATGAGCCATCATGTATTTGCTTTTTACTTTTTTAATTCAAAGTTAACCTAAGATTTTATGAATTCTGAACTTGGAGTTAAAGACTTGTCAGTCTTACCAGCTGAAAATAACATTAGGCAAAATGTGCTTACATCTTTTTAACCTAACAAATGTGTTCACTCAACATTATGGAGTTGAGTAAATGTTCTTGATACAAGCTATTCAATTTTCATAATATTGTGAACTTATTTACATTCTAAATAACTGCTAAATTGCATGTAATTATTTAAAACTATCAATGTGTTTAATTTGTTCCCCAGTGATAGCTAATTAACCCTTGATATTGTTAGTCCTTGACATTCTCTAACGTAGAATGCAACAATCTGGATGGTGGCGTTAGATAATCAAATTTACAAGGTGGCGGCAGTGCAGACAGATCTCTGCACACAAAACTTTAATTGTATTTATTCCCAATTAGTGGTGAAAGCAGAATTTTGCTAACCTAAAATATTTTCAGTCTTTCATAAAAATGTATCATAATCTGGTGGTTCATGTTCATTGTTGGTGCAGGAGAATTGTCTGTATTCTGTCAATCATGTTTTAAATAAATGCTGATTGGCCAGGCAGGATGTATAGGTGAGTCAACCAGACAGGATGTAGAGGCGGGACAATCAGAACAGGAGTATTCTGGGAAGCAGGAAGCTTCCTCCAGAAGTCCAGCCCAGATCAGCAAAGAAGCAATATGTGACCTGCCCCGCTGTGAAATGTACTGAGCCATGTGACTAACATAGATAAGAATAATGGGCTAATATATGTTACAAGAGCTAATAAGTAGCCTAATCTAATGGTTCAATCAACTTTATAACTTATGGAGATCTCTGTGATTTTCTTTGAGACTTGCCAGCTGTGGGAACAGGGCAACACAGAAACCCCACAAGCTGGCCCCCTTATGTTACACATTGTAGAGTCTAGAAAGTTGCTGTAGATTTGGATTTCTCACTGCTCCTGACCAGCTTGCACAGGTTGTTGTCATGAATCCCAGCTCTAGAATGGTGTCATTTGTATTTACTCCTTCTTTCAGGGAAAATTGTTGTTCTGTAGCCTAGAAATAAAAGCTTAGGAGTTCCCTGAATTTGAAAGGTAGTTTCTATGTTTTTTTCATGCCCATTTACACAAAAACACCTTGTGAAAAATGCAGAATTTATGGCTTACCTTAATAGTCATTGATGGATGTCCTGTCTATATGCCTCTTACTATGGGATGTTATAAATATCATTAGAAAATTCATTATGCAAGAGATAATTTGAAATTATTATCAATTTTCAGCAATACCAAAAGTTTCAAATTCACAAAATGTTACGAAATGAGCAATACATAATTTTAAGAGTAAAAATGCTAATGGTATTTTTTAAAATTTAAGAACATGATTATCTCAGTAGCATGTATGTGTAAGACATACACTGTGCCATCAACCGCTTTGACACAATCACCTTAAACACAACCGCAGAAGAAGTAAGCACAGACAGCAAGTTCAGGTTAACACTGGAAGAGATGTGATATCTACAAGAGTTCTCTGTCCAGAGCTGTAAGCAGTGAGTTGGTATTTTCCTGATCAGAAAGGAATGCTCATTACCTGGAGAGAAGTACTTACTCAGTCTTCTCACATCCTCACCAGCTAGATGACCTCACATGAACCATGGTTTAAACTTTTCTTACAATGTAAAGCACCTTGGCAGGTCCTCTTTAGCATTAATTTTGAAAAAGAGAGGGATTACTTTGACAGTAATTTCTTGTGAGTTGGAGGAAATACATATTCTCAAAAAATAAAAATAATCAAGTCTTTCAAAAAATTTTGGTGGATCCCTCCCTTAAATATAGTGTAGGTACATATTTTTGTTATGCAATTGAAAAAGTGTACTTTGGATCAGTGTGTAATTGTTCTAAATAGAAATTTTCTGAAGCTATGAATTTTATCAACAAACTTTATTTTGGGTAAGGTATTTTGTAATTTTTGTTATTGTGTTTTAAAATGTCCATGATACAACAAAGTGATTCCATCTGCCCGTGTTAATTTTCCAGCAATTCTGGAATGATTATGGAGTATGGGCATGACTCTCATGCCTGAGTTTTAGAGATATTTCTGCATGCATTTATATTTGAGAAATATAAAACTTATAGTTTGGCGTTTTTTTTTCTTTTCTTTTTATAGTTTCAATTTAAAGCTTCGTTTAGCTGTGGTCCGAAGTAAAAGGTTTTGTCTAGCTCGTTATACTGCAGCGATAATTTGCTTTCAGATTGACTCTTAAGTCACATAGTGAATGAGATTGAATCATGGAAGAGCTTGATGGTTTATTTAGACCATAGTGCCATGAAAATATGGAATATATAGAATGTTGGGACATTATCCTGAGGCAGGAAGGCACAGTCAAATGCCTCTGTATTTTTTTTTTGTTATTCAATCTCAGCACATGTTCCTAATAGATTGAATACACCTATTTTTCTTGAGTATTTGATTGAACAGACATATTTTTCTGATTTCATGATTACCTAACTTGGGAACACCAAGATTGATATTTAGATCTCTCTTGTGTGAAGGAAGACTGGAGGAAGATCATTTCTTATACAAATTGTCAAACAAAAATCTTTGAATTTTGTCTTATTAAATAATTTGGAAGGTTTTTACTAGAATATTTCTCCATCTTGAGAAGGGATCCTTGATGTAATTATATTTATTCTGTGACCTCATTGTCAGGCCAGAAACCATTTCCGTCTTAGAATTGTAGTATTATTAACTTTTGGAGTCTTAGCAGGTGAACTTCAAAATGGATAGTGACGGTATTTGTGGAAAGGACTATAAGATATAAATTAAAATTAAAGGGAGACTTCTTTTGGAATAAGCTCCTGCGTTAGTCACTAGTAGACCATATCAAGTCAGAACTGAGACACACGAGATAGCTGATGCATAATTATAGATAACTGAGTGAGAAGCTTCCCAAGATGGAGAGATGCTGCCTGATCACTCAGAAATCAGCAGTCAGAGAACTGACCGATTGAGGATGTTTTCTCCATTCACACAACTTAAGGAAAACAATGTTGGAATACTAAAACTCTTCTTATTGTTGATTTCTGCTTTCTTTAAGGCTTTTATGTCTACAAAATCTCAACTTAACTCAACTTTTTACATTTTTTCTATTTTATTGAAAGAAATGCTTATTGTTATTATTATTATTATTATTATTATTATTATAGTTAACAATCAGGTAAAATAAAACTATACGCATTGTTACCATTCTAAACAAGATAAAAGAGAATCCTCACAACTAGTTCTTCTGTAGCTGCAGAATTCATAGGAGCCAGCAGTGAACCCTTGTGAGACTATAAAACAATCCTGAGGTGGTGCAGAAGGCATAGATATCAAGAACATGCAGCATAATTCAACATTGCTATACTACTATGGACAATCTGTTTTTAGATTTTATGCTATCAGACAAAAGTAACTCCATATTTATTCAAAATCTTATGAGCACAATTCAGCTAATACATCAGATTGACAGCCCTATATGATATAAATATGAAATATAGCACAAATATCTTACATCACAGAAATATTGTTTTGTTTAAAGTAGTTGAGAATTCATCTTAGCACAGGTCCTGTCTACAGTCTTCTAGAGTAAGTAGTTATGAAACACTAAACATTGTATTTGTACAGAAATGCTAAGAGTACATTTGCACTATGTTACAAGATAATTCCTGTAATTTAATTTGTTTCCAGTCATGTATATTTGTGCCTGTCATTGTGCACCTGAGCTGGAGTTACAGGTGTTCTGAGCCACTCAAATTGGGAGTTGGGACCAAAGTCCCATTCTCAGGAAACAAGTGCCCTTAACTACTGAGCCATTTCTTTAGCCCTAAACAATATAATTTTATAAGTTGCAGAAATATATTTGTATATGAATACAAATATTCAAATTAATTAAAATATATAAGTGTATTTGAGCTATTTATAAATATGTCTTTGAAAACTATTGGAAATTATGATAATATAGGGCTGTATATACTTGCATAGATAGCACAGATCCAATCACAATTGCAAAGAAAATATTTATTGTAAGGTATAATCCTTCCTATCTTCACAGTCTCTGCGTATAATGTGGGGCTTCTTGGTGCTTTTCATAAACAGAAACATGTATGTCATGACAATACTATGTAAAGTGATGGCAGTAATTAGAAGATGACTAAGTTCCATATGATTTATGGCTGATTTCTCTTTCATCTTTTTTTTTTCTCAAGTATTATCTTCAGCTACTTTTCAGGTCTACCTCGATGCACACCTGACTGTCCTCTGCAGCTCAGTGCTTTGAAAATCAGTCCTGTCACTAGCATAATGTTTGAGGAATCATCCTGGAGAAATACTGTGGATAGGCAATGACGGTCAAAGGAAGAATGGCAGACAGGCCAAATGATAAATGAGTTCTCTGGTTTCGTGCAAGACGGAGAGGTACTGCATCTCCAGGGTCGACCAGGGTCGACTAAATGTTACTTTGTTAAATGGAGAGTTTGCTAATAAAATCTGTATACCCAGAAGCACATTTAAAGTTAAAGGTACTATCAATTGAGTCATTAATATAATCTTATCAAAATGATGAGATTTGACTAGGATCAATAAAAATATGTTATTTATAGAATAATGTAATAAATGGCTATACCAATTACAAATTGCATTAGTGTAGTAAGTAGTGCGAGAAAATAATTGACAACTTCAATAATATTTGAGAGACCTTTAGTTTCTGGAGGTTCTGTAGACATGGTGGTAAATTATTCTCCTATATCCTAACTAACATCAGAACTTTGGTACCTACTTCAAATTTATTTCTTTTCACATACTTCCTTTTAAGAAATTCCAGCATTCCCTCTTTGATAATAATGCAATAGGACAGAAAATCCTTTCCTCCAACTGCTCTCATAATCGGAAGACTGTCATACAGATTTTGGCAATATGATCTAGGCTGAGAAACAGGAAGATTTTTTCTGATGGAAGTCTACCCTCTTCCTATTTTCCTTTGGACTGTGTTTTCTCATTGTGAGCAGCTTGTTCTAGTGGGAAGGTAACACCAACTCTCTAGCCATAAATTTGAAAGCATAAAGAGAACCTGCTGAATGTTTCGGAGTACATTTGTTTTTGATGATGAGTGAAATGTTATTCAATTATGCTACTCTGACACAAATGAGGAAATAAACTGACTTCCAAATTTCTAGGGAAATCATGCATGGGTTAATCAATTACAAAAAAAGATAGCACAGTACAGCAGTATGGATTTAAGTCAATGAAGGGCCACCATTTTTCCTTGGAAGTGTAATCTCAGGTGGTTATGAAAAATCATGTCAGTGGAAGAGTAATGTTATGTCTTCATTGTCTCTAATATACCTTTACTGAAGAAGAATTTTATTTGATAGTCATTGGAAGGAACTTTGTAGTCATATTTGGACATAAGTTTTTATTATCCATCAACATTGTTCTAAAAGAGAGGAAGATACAGTGGAAGTAGGTTTGTTCATTAATTCTCAGAGCCTATTATAACTGAAAATTTGTTTCCTTCAATCATTTCTCAGTCCCAAATCACTGATTTCCATACTTCTTTTAATCATCAGCAGCACCCCACTACCTTTTCCGTGCTTAAAGGTGAGATTTATAATATGCTGTTTTGTAGCAGCTGCTCTGCACCTATCCCTGCAATTCTCTGAGAGCCTGCTATAACTACAGTATTTTTCTGTTTACGTGGTGACACAGTAGGTGTTCAGGCAACTGCCAACTAAGTAATGACCTCCAAAATGTCAGCAATAATGGTAAGGCAGCAAGAAATGCCAGATGTTTAAAGGAATTGAAAGAATAGACGTGAAGAAATCATCAAACCAATGGAAAAAAGAGACAATATGAGTAACATCTGGTAAACAGACAGAAACACAAAGAATAAAGTGTAAACATAATATGAAAGGGAGAATGTAGCATTAGATTGCAAATATGATAAGAAGCAAAGATTTTAAAATAAATACAAAGAAATCTTAACCACTCACTGACTTCCCCAAAAGTCAACCAATTAAAATTAATCATATATTCTATTGATAAGCTTAAGGCAAAAACCAAGTTATCATAAAAGTAATTTTTTAAAGAGTGAATACAAAAAATGCCTCAGACTCACTTCTGGAGGCCATGGCTTTCTCCAGGACTATACAAGAAGCCGTGGGGGGGGGGAGCAAGCCTGTGTGTGTAGACTAGAGGAGGGGACTGTGAATATCCCTGAGAAATTAAGATGAAGGAAATATCTAATCAATTTTCCAAATTGTGATGTTTACTCTAAAATAAAAAGTTAGGACTATGTCAGGGAAATCAAAATGTTGCCTCACGGAAGTAAATATTAGCACTAATTTTTAGAGTAAGAAACAGGTTCAGCCAGGTTACACTAATTGTCTCTCATTTAGCCATTGGGACCATGCTAAGCTAATAGATGATAAAGATGCATTCAAACACAGATTTAAACTTCAAGCTGAATCCAGATGGCATCCAATCCATCTCCACTTAATTTATGAGTTTTCCTAAGGTTTTCTTGGCACAAATTGTAACAACAAGCTTGCTACTGTGTCAGTTTTTTTAGGACCTAAGTTCAGACACTGTTTTGAAATGTGGAACAGATTTCACATTGTGTGTGTGTGTGTGTGTGTGTGTGTGTGTGTGTGTGTGTGTGTTTGTGCATGTGTGTGTGTGACAGTGTATGTCCCTGTTTGTCTGCGTATGTGTATCTATCTATTTACAATGGCACTGCAAAAGACACAGGAAGACACAAGTCTAAACCAAGACTATTTCTTTTGTAAAGAATAAAGAAAAAATTGACTGACCTGCTTAAATGCTTCAGTGCAACACCAGTGGAAAAACTAACGCCAGCATCTTTGGTTTCAACTGGGAAAAAAGAGGATTTTTACCTTTCCAACTAATATTCCTCTGGTAGGAATATATGCATATGTTATTCATTTACTTTTTTCTCACATTAATATTTTTCAGTTGAGATTGTGTGTGTACATGTGTGAGTGCAATGTTGGAGTGTACAGTGTACACGTGAGCGTGCATGTTTGTGTTCAGGTGCATGTACCTGGTGTAGCTCTCTTGCTTGATGACTCCTTTTCTTACTGCTTTGTGACGGTGTCTCTCAGTGAACCCGGAGCTAAGGGAGAAACCTGTGAGCATGAGCAATCTTCCCAACTCCAAATTATCATGTCTCCATGCTTATGCAGGCAATGAGTCATCTTTCCATCCTCACTTAAGACCATTTAAATGGAAAAATCACATGGTATTAAAAAGTGGATTTAATAAACTAATTTATTTTTCTAGGTATTCACTCTCAGTATTGTAGAAAAAAATCAAACACACACACACACACACACACACACACACATACACCACCTCCAGAAAAGCAAGACTAAAACAAAAAAACAAAACAAGCAAACAAAAAAGACACATAAACGTATCTTATTTCTTCAAACTCAGGTTGTGTATCTCATTTTAAATCTAGTCTTCTTTTGCTTATTTAACTGTAGCTCAGCTAAATTCAGGGTTTATTTTGTTGACTTTATCAGCACAAATTCTTGGAATTTGACCTTTCAGCCTCACTCTGAAACACTTATGTAATGTTTTGTTTTTCCTCTCTTAATGAAAACGGAGCCCGTGAATTTAAGTGACAGCAAGGAAAGATTTGAAGAAAGGGAAGGGAAGGGAGAAATGTTGTAATTATATTATCATCTCAAGAAATAAGAAAATACTTTAATATACACTTGAAATACAGAAAATTCAAATTAATTAGAAATAAAACCCTGCTGCATATTTAAATTTTGATGTACATTAACATCTTACTGATGTGAAAGCACCCAGCGAATTGAGGAATCATTACCCATGTAAACCAAAAAAGGTAGTTTTCTTTGTTCCTTCCTGAATTGTGCAGAAGCAAGACCTTAAGGTCAGCACTGTCCAGAACTCTATGCAAAATTACAAACGATATTTATTTGGCCTTCAGTTGCTCCACTGCAAACCTTTGGGATGACCTGAGCATAGGAGAACACATCCCCCAACCAGTGTCCCTGGAACAAAGGCAACTTTGCAGAGCAGAACGACCTGGAATTAATGCACCGTGAATTTCCAGTCCGTTAATCTGCTTTGTGGAAAATCCTTCTGAGTTAGATTAATGGAAAATTTTATGCAGAGAATTTGAAGCAAATAGCCATGCTGTGAAAATGCGCACAGTTAGCTCTTGGACACAGATTAGACTTGTTGAAATAAGCAAGCTAGTAAAGGTGCTAGGAGGGCTATAGCATTCAAACATTTAGATGCCGAAATGTGGCCTCAAGGCAAAGCTGCTGCTTTTCATGTGGTGATACTTAGTGTATAAAAATGTGTTATGTTGCTGGCCAGTGGTGGTATATACCTTTAATCCCAGCCCTCCGGAGGCAGAGACAGACAGATCTTTGAGTTTCAGGCCAGCCTGGTTTACAGAATGAGTTCCAGGACAGCAAGGGTTATTCAGAGAAACCCAGTCTCGAAAAATGAAAAAAAAAATTGTGTTGTGCACATGACATGTCATATTAATGTTACACAGAATAGGGTCACAGGAACTGCTTAGAACAGTGGGATGGATCATTTTCTCTTTTCTCCTTTAATTAGATCATTTTTCTCTTCCTTTGCATTCTGGCTCTCTTTTAAATTCACGACCTCTTTTTTAAAGTTAATTTTTGTGCATGCATAAATGTATAAACATGTATACTATCGCAGGGCTTCTCAGTATGTTTGAATACAGCTGATTTGTTGCCTCTGCTGTAAGAGAAAGTATTTCTATAGTCTTTTTCTAAGTTTCCAGTCTTGTGAGTAACTGACATTCTCAATTTCTTTTTTTTTTGTTCATTTAGAAAAGCTCCAATGTGAACTGATAAAGTGAACATTTATCTTTCCCTTCCTGTGTTTCAGATCAATTTTTCATTGCCATTGATTGCCCAAATGAATGTAGGTTCAAGACTCACTTGATGAGTCACATCTACAGTTTGGTTGTTTTCTGTCTTTTCTTTTCTTTTTTTCCACGAAGAAGATAAAGAAATGGAAGCAAGAGGAACTAAATCGATGCACCAATTTCAACAGTTAATGGTAACAACAGCTGGAATGTGAATGGGGCAGTTAAATTAAACCAGTCTATATACTTTAGGAATGCCTTAACTTTAAGATGGAAGTAAAAATTGTATTATAAAATGGAACCCAAAAAATGTATTACTTTGGAGATGTTTTGCTTTTATTTCTATAGGAGGTGAGAGACTGTGGATTCCTTCAGGGTTAATATGGATCAAGTTTGATCTAGGAAGATATCAACAAAGGTTACAACTGGTCTTCCCAGGACTTGGCCATTATATTATCTCAGGTTGCTCATGGACTGCTAAAGATGCTTTTGTTCACAGACAATAGAGACAATGACTCTCGCATTCTCAATAGTTGGTGTGTGGATGTTTCTTGATTATTTGGTGGGCTATGGAGGTTTATTATCACCTAGGAAATATAAGAATTTAGGATAAAAAAGTGAATATTAATCTCAGATATTTTGATTGGCATGCATTTTGATAGATATGAATTTGCAGTTATTTTTGTTTGGAGTATTGTGCTTATGAAGCTCATTTAAAAATGCAATTTGTAATTAAGAAATGAGGTTAATAGTTAATCTGTATTAATAAGTAAACTGTATTCACATTAGGTATGTTTTCAAACGTTAAACAGGTATTTTTAAAATAGATGATTTTCAAACACCTTAAAGACCTGCAGAATATGGTATTTAAAATGTTTAATAATCTAAATATTTTCATGACAATGAGACACATTTATTTCTGGCAGTGCCAATGGTCTGTAGGCTGAAAATTATCACCCAAAATTGCAGAGAAACTTTGGGTGACTGTTTAGATAACCAGATATTTCTGTTGTTAGGTAATATTACTTCCTTTTTGAGTCTTTATGGAGTTAAAAACTAAATAGTTAGAGTTAAGTTTTCCTTATTCATAGAGAGTAAATTAGGTATAAAATTTTGGAATCGCTAAGTTATATAATGGAGTATTTTCTCTGAATTTTCTAAATACAAATGGATTGAATATTGTAAATATGATTCTTAATTGATAACTTTTTTGTTTATGTAGTTATACTATGTTAATGTTAAAACCTTTTGTTTTATTTAGACAAAAATGGGGAAATGTGAAATATTAGTTGAAGATGTATTACATTCATTTATACTTTGGAATATTTATTTGATGATACAAAGATGTGTTGCATTCTTTTATGTTAAATTAGTTTAACTCTGTGAAACTATGTAATTTTGCCTTCCTAAAATGCCTAACATCTAATAAAGAGCTTAATGGCCAATAGCTAGGCGTCAGGACTATAGGTAGGACTTCTAGTCAGAGATAATAAATAGAAGGAGGAAGAGGAGGAGGAGAGAGGAGGAGGAGAAGAGGGAGAAGGAGGAGAAGAAGGAGAAGAAGACAACGATGAAGACAAAGAAGAGGAAGAAGAAAAAGAAGAAGAAGAGGAAGAAGAAGATGAAGAAGAAGAAGAAGAAGAAGAAGAAGAAGAAGAAGAAGAAGAAGAAGAAGAAGAAGAAGAAGAAGAAGAAGAAGAACAACAACAACAACAACAACAACAACAACAACAACAAGAGAAGAGGAGAAGCAAGAAAATGAGGAGAGAGTTCACCAGGGACCAGCTCGTAGCCACACAGTCAGTCATGGAGTAAGAAAGAAAGAATGAAAGGTATATAGAATAGAGAAAGGTAAAATTCCAGAGGCATACGTAGATGTGATATTTTAAGTTAAGAAAAACTGTCTAGAAGCAAGCCAAACAAAGGCTGGGCATTCATAAATAAGAATAATTCTTCTTGTATTTTTGTGGGGAATTGGGTGGCAGGCCCCCAAAAAGTAAAGAGTAAATAAACCAAATCATTGCATTGATTTCTGTGACCTATATTGGATATAGGATTATTTTTAATTAGGAAATAGATTAATTAGGAAATTCTCATATAATCATATTATCAAATATTGGTTTAAATTTATGAACTCTTATTGATTCAGATGATAATTAACTATAATTTATTTTTATTTTACTCTTTCATAGCTACAGCTTCTCTAAGGCACCTGTAAGAACTTGCTCTTATATGGAGCCATACACACTTAAACATTTAGTAAATATACTAAAATGCATGAATTTCAGTATTCTGTTCAGTTTAAACTGATATTCTGTATCAAGACAACATTAAAGTTCAAGATGTCAAGTGATGCCTAGTGATGATGATGATGATGGTGGTGGTAGTGGTGGAGGTGGGATAGTGGTGGTGGTGATAATGATAAGAGATTTATAGATACATGATAGAGAGATAGAGAGATGATAGATAGATAGAAAAATAGATAGGTTGACAAATAGATAGATGTTAGAGATTATTTCTTATCAATTTGACAAAAACTAGAATTACCTAGGAAAAGAAAATCTCAGCTGAGAAGTTGATTCCATGATATTAACCTGTAGAGAATTTTATTGGTTAATAATTGATGTGTGAGGGCCCATCCCATCATGAGTTGTGCCAGCCCCAGCCATGTGGACTTCTGTATATGAAAGGAAGAAGAGAAGTTCATTTAGCAGCATTTCTCCTTGATCTCTGTTTCAAGCTCCTGCATTAAGTTCTTGCTTTGTTTCCCCTCTGTATGAACATGGAAGTATAAAGCAAAGAAGTAGATTTTGTGTAGTATTTTATCAGAGCAACAGAAACCAAGCTAAGACAGTGTGTATGTTATGAGTGTAGTGATGAAAGTGCTAAAAGTTGAGTCTCATGTTCAGATTCCATGTTTATGATAAGAAGTAGAGTCAAGGACTCAGAATGGAGGGATCTGATTTCATAACATATGTAAGTGATTTATTATAAATTTTCACATAAAATATATACATCAAGAACCTGATACTTTTGTTTATAAGAAAATTAAACTAGTCTTTTATAATTCACACAATATACTTTCTGTATATTTTAAGAGCTAAAAGTGCATTTAGTTGTAAACATTAGTGGAAGTCCTGCACGGAGATTGCACATTATTTTTTTCTTGTTGTTTCAGGTTTAAAGTTTGCATCAGAATATAGAAATTAAAAAGGAAAAACAACTTTGCCCTTCCTTCAGTTTACACTTCTGGCAGGAACACAGTAGCATAGCAGATGTCAAGAACCATAGTCAGCATTTTGGGAAGAAAACATTCTAGTCAGCTGCTCACTGTGGGGAGCAGTGGCAGGGCTTGAAATCTGACAGTATCAGTCCATGGAAGTGTGCAGTTAATTCCCTGAGACAGACTTGAAGAAGATCAGACTGTAGCAAGATAAAGAGAATCCATCTCAAATGAAGATGGTTGTTCTGTACCTGGCTTCCAAGGTTAAAGGATTGAAGATGATTGTGATATGGGATAGGAAATAATACAAAAATCTCACGATTCCGAGATCTGCAGGAATAGCCGATCATAAAAGTGTTGTGATTCATGCTAATTAATTAGCTGTGTTCATTCAGGGTATAATATATATTTCCAGAGACATTACATATTACTGGAAAATGGGGTAAGGACAATGACATTAACCATGATCAAGAAGTATAATAAATATCATTTATATTTCCTTCTTTTGGACAATCAGTTGTTTCCACACTCTTTATAATCAATTTGTATCACTTGAATGATTTATAAGATTAAGATAGTGTTATCCTGATCTTGTATTTGTATCTTTAGAATTCCAGAAGAGAAAAGAAAAAAGTGGGGTCAAAAATATATTCTAAAAAACAGTGGTTAGAATACACATCAAATTAGAAAATAAACTGCCTAAACTATAGATAGACGAAATTTAATGAACTAAACAAAAGCAAAGACAATCTTGAATGGAGTCAGAAAGAAACTATGTCCTTGTCTACAGAGGGGGAATATTAGAGTCATCATAGACCACAGTACTATGTTTCACAGTACCGAGAAAGAACAATCTACTAGGAATTCAGCTTCCCATTAAGATGGTCTTCCAGAACGAAAGATCAAGAAAGTCAACTGAAGGACCAGAAAAGCTAAGAATTGTTGCCAAAGGCTTTAAGTACAATGACTAAGGAATTTTTTCAACAGTAACAAAAATTTTAAAAGCATGAATCTTGCAACATCATGAAATGTTTCATAGCAATATGGCTAGATATATGATGGGGTTCCAGGGTAAACTTGCTTTGTTTGGTGCTATGGTTTGTCCTGGAGATCTGTCTACCTATCCCTGAGAAGAGTGTGTTCTATTACTGATAGATAGTATATTCTTGGTGTGTGAGGTCCTTCTGTCTAAATGTTGCTTTTACTGGTTAATGAATAAAGAAACTTGCTTGGCCTATAGCACGGGAGGAGAAGGGTGGAGTCAAAGAGATGCCATGGAGCTGCCACCTGAAATAAATGTGCTGAAACTTTGCTGGTAAACCACAACCTCGTGGTGATATACAGATTAATAGAAATGGGTTAAATTAAGATGTAAGAATTAGACAATAAGAAGCTATAGCTAATGGGCCAAGCAGTGCTTTAATTAATATAGTTTCTGTGTGGTTATTCTGGTTTTGGGCAGCTGGGAGCAACAAACAGCCACCTCCTACATATTCTGGATCTGTTTATCTGTACCTAGCATTCTAGGTGATCTATCTATTGATGAAACTAGGCTATCAAAGTTTCTTGTTATTTACCACTCTGTGGGTTCTGGGGACTGAATCTTGGTCCTCTACAAGGACAGTAAACATTCTTAGTGACTAAATCATTTCTTCAGCCCACATTTTCCTTATTTTTGATATTGTATGCTGTTGATATAACAGTTTCATCTATTTGTGTTATGTATTAATTGAAAATTATTGTATATAGTAACATTTTTTAACCTTGATATTACATATAAAATTGATTTGCACATCATCAGTTATTATTAAAAGATTCTGAATTAGACTATATATGTATCTTTACCAGTCAGTTTTATAATTTTATATGTTTTCATGTTACTTACCGTTTTTTTTTAAATTAAGAAATTTCCTGACTCTTGTCAGAGGACATTTGCAATAATTACTCAATATTGCACTTTTCTTCCTTTCTGAAGAATAGCTTGGTTAAGCACAGTATTGAATATTGATTGATGATTGATAGATTGATATTCTTCCTTGGCATTTTGAGATACCATTCTACTCTTTTGATTTTTTTTTCCGTTTATTAGAAGATTCTTTTGCTTGTGGCCTGGATCTTAACATTTTGGCTAAAATATGCCTTACATTCTCTTCTTTTCGCTAAAGTAATCATCACTTCAAGTAGATTTAATTTATTAATGTAGATATCTTTCCTAAGATTTGACAAATGTTTTCAATCATGGTTTCTCTAAGGTTTCTACTCTTTTCTCATTATCTTTTCAAACTTATAATTTATGCAGTTATTCCTATCATAGCATCTTATAGGTCTCTTATTACCATGCTTCATCTTCTTACCTTGATTTATATATTTTCTTCCTCCAAGTAGTTAATTTCAAGTAACATGGCTTAAAGTTTACTGGTTTCTTTTCCATATTGTTTAGTTTGCTGCTCAAGCCCTGAGTTGCCTTTTGTACTTACATTATTATATTGCTCAATTCTAGAATTTCTTTTTAGTCATTTTTAAAAATTCTTAAACTTCTCATTATGTCCATTTCATTGTACTTCATTTAGTTATTTATCTTTTTTCCTCTTGCACCTTAAATAGTATCTTATAGACAAATGTTTTGAATTATTTGTCAGGTAATTTTTAGTTATTCCTTTTTTTGAGGTCACTGCCTGAGACTTCATGTTTTCTATTGGTGATGCCATATTTTCTTGTTTTTTTATGTATATATAGATACATGTTCACGTCTTTGCATCTCAAAGTCAAAATCCCTTTAATCATGCATTCACAGGTTTTCTCTCTAATCTCAGTTGTATAAGACTTAAACTGGGTCATATTCTGAGGCTGAGCCCATAATAGAATCTGTTTGGCCTGTCTCTTTCTAGGAACTTAATAAAACATGGAGTTTGTCTAAGAACTGGGCATACTGGACTGTCTGCAGAACCTAGGTCAATGGGATTAGTGGAGGAAAGGCTTAAGAGGTTACAGGCATGATACCAAGTGCATGAATAGAAAAGGCTTTCTCTGAGTCTTTGTCAGGGTATTTACTGTACCATTCAATGAGTCTCTGAGCAGGTCACAGTTTCCTTGGGTCACAAATAAGATGAAATAGAATCTTAGGTGGATGGAGGAATTACAGCCAATGCTGAGGTCTGTGCATATTGTCCTGGATTCCTATGTGTGAGAGGGAAGTGAGGTAGGGGTGTTAGCAGTGCTGACTGTGGGTCAAAGCCCAGCAAAAATAAATGAATGTTTCACAGCTATTCGGGGATCTGTTTTGGATTCAACACCAGCAAGTCTATGCTATAGGGATGAATAGACAAGCTATCCTGTAAGTCATTTTTGAGGCAAAACTGTTTTTAGGTAAATAGCTAACATGGACTAGAGCACACTTACAGGACCGAAGTCTGCAGTAGAGCAGAGGTCAGCAGCCAACCTCAAAGGGTAACGACAGGCTTAGCATCTGATGGGCCCTATGACAGGTGTGACTGTTCTCATTCTATTGCTCTGAGGGGCTACTGCTGCATTTGAGGGCTTTTTTCGTGTCTGCCGGAACAAAGTGATTGAGCTCATCATTCAAAGTGCTGGTAGGTATGCCTCATCTCATATCACTTGGTGGAGGATTCTGATTGAAATAAAGAGTGAAAAATGGGATTGTGATTGAGTCTACAAATGAACAAGACCATGTCTAGGTCACAAACCCACTATGGTCAATAGGCCTGCCGCTGAATAGCTTCTGAGGCATAGCTAGTCTATTGCACTTATACAGGCTTTCCAGATAAAATACAAAACCGGCAATCAAATGAGGATATTGTATAAGCAAACATCTCTTTGAAATAGGATCTTTCTATGTTGTCTGGGCTGTTTTGAACATAAGAGACTCTAGCCTTCTCAAACCTGCTGACATTATAGGTGAGTCACTGTGTGTAAATCAATCACATTTTTAGCATTAGCATGTCCAAAATGTTTACTATGATATTGCATTGTACTTATAGAGATTCAAATTGAAACAAGTGTTTTGTAAATTTACTTGTTAGTTCAGAAATCTTACACTTGGGATCTTTTGTTATAGATGACAATGCACTTTCAAAACTTGGATGCGATATTCTGCTGTGTAACCACAGCACTTTGCAATTGTACTGATTTTCTATGCAATCAACTTCCTCCCTCTTTCACATATGCCCTTTAAAGAGATGTTCAGGCCACCTACAAGAAATCATCTGCAGATTATGGAGTGTTAAAAACATTCCCTACACTGTTGGTATTCTGATATTGACTCCCAGAAGACTAAATCCAGAGATTACTACTGAGGATGACTTTTATGCATAAGTAAAATTGCAAATCATTATACTTAAGAGATGTAGCATGGTATTTTAGATGCAATGACATTTTAAGTAGAATGTGATAAATAGAACTTGAAGCCTACACAATGATAACTCTAAATTTGCTGACGTTGTAAGGTAAAAAGAGACAAACACATCATGGTGAGTGCCTGAGCTCTCTGCAATCCCGCCTGCCATGACAGACTTCCCTCTTCAAAGCAACTATCTCGGATCATCTATATGGAGCATGGCTTCCAGGAGTTCCAGCTACAACTGCATGTAGTGAGCTTTGGTCACTGGTTGTGGACAACTCTTATGACTCTAATCAGTTATTTAAATCATAAAACAATTTCAGCCTCGGAATGATAAGTCAGTTTTCTAGCCATTTATGGATCCAACTTCTTGCAGTCTTTTCAGGATACATTATTTCATGGTGAAAGTTAAAATACTGGCTACCTGAATAAACTCAAAAAAAAAGCAGCATTTTGGCACTCTGTATGGCTCACCTGGCAAATTCTTTTCAATGCAATTGATGCTATGATTGAGCTACAAAAACATTTTCTAAAAACACTCATGAAAAACTCATTTAGGTGACTCAAATTATGATAATAGAATTGAGATTGTCTCATGATTCATTTCCAAGATTAATGAACCTGTAAATTTGAGTGTTCCTTGAACATTCTGGGTTAGTGTTTCTAAATTTAAATTCACTGTGGGCCAGAATTTCTGTTCTCTTGTTAGTGTTGAACTTATATGAAAAATAATATAAGGAGAGGAAAATTAGACTAGAGAAACTCTCAGTAGTAACTAAACTACAGCCATAGAAGCAGAGAATGGGTAGCTGCAAATGAACACTGTCAAGCTCTGCTCTAAAGTTTCATATCAGCATTTCTGTTCTTGCTTAAACCATGCCTGCTTTCTATTTTAACCTTGCTTTCTTCACGCCTCAGGACTGTGAAATTCAGCTGAGCTGAATTTGGATAACGTGGATAATGTTTATTCAATGCCCTAAGGTTTTCATTCTTCGCCTTACAAAATGAATGATAATATTGACTGTTCTGCCTGTTAACACACACACAACATGAAGAGTAATGTGATTCTGAATCTCGTTGTGGAAATGCTAAGCATCTTTTCTGTGCTAGGTAAACCAAGTACTAGCAAGACTGTTAGCATTTTGTCAGCACACAGCAAAATACCGCTTAAAGGACAAGGAAATTCATTTTAGTCTTAGGGTGATTTGAAAACTTGGTAGGTTTTTCTCTTAAGTTTCTTCTCTGACAATTATATGCATGCAAATAATGATTTTCAATTGCTGTCCCTCAAACCTTTTTTTCATCTCTATCCTAAGCTTATCAACCCCACCTCCATTTCTACCAGTTCGTTTTACAAACTGAAGACTTCAGGTTTTGTGTCCCAGTTAGTTTAACCAGGGCCATGTGTGTGAATAAATGAATTAGAATTCTCCACTTGAGCTTGGTGGGGTCATCAGTGAGTATACTGAAAGAAATGACGCTCCTCAGTTCATTAGTAGCAAACAATGTATCAGTGCCCTGAGCCTCTTCTCTGTCCCTGACTCACTGCTGATGGACACAGGCTCATACAGATGCAGTGCATAATCCACAGGGCAGGAGCTCATGACTGCAAATGTCAGTGTCTTACCCAGAAGATGGCATGTCTCAGCCCTTCTCCCTTGTTTGAAGGGCTCCTATATCTTTCTGCCTCCTCTTCCACATTGTTACCTAAGCCTTAGAGAGTCCGACATAAGTGTGCAAAATAGTTTTTAGAGCTAACATAATGACCAAGTCAAATTATCAAGTATTATTTTGTATGTGTGAAAATATTTTAAACATAGTCACTTAATAATTTCCTGGTGCAAAACACAATTATTAACTATATCCACCACACATTCACAACAGGATACTATTCATCTCTTAAAATAATAGCATTCTGTTATCAGATGAACCTGAAGGATATGGTATAAAGTAAATCAGCTACAGAAAGACATAAATATCATGATTTAATACCATGTAGAATCTGCCTGTAAAAATAGAGTAGAATATAGTTACCAGGGATAGAAGATGGAGGGAATTGGCATTTATTAAGGAAGGCTTAATTAAATAAATGAAAGTATAATAAATTAAAACACCATGTGACATGGGGAATTTCAATTTGAAATAGGGATAAAAATAAGAGACATGTTTTCTGAAGCTTCAAAATATGTATGTGGTACTTACATTAACATGTAGCATTATCACAGCCTATTAGGATGAAAGTACAATGACCTTCCTTCTGAATGTGCCATTCTTCAGTCTTCTCTTTGAAAAAGAAGTGTTATGGTCACCTTTCCCTTTATCCACTCGTGAATATTTCCACAATCATTAGGGACACACACGGCCTTGCACATTGATGCAAGCTCCTTTCAAGAAACCCCAGTGAATAAAACGTATCAAAGAAGCAGTTTCAGGAAGTGAGGCCACACAAAGGGCTTGGCATCTGAAGCTGGGCCTTGTCAGAACCAAAGATCCATTCCCTGTCGACCCTAGAACATTCTGTGAATTTGTATCCAGCCCTCTGAGTCCTTCCATGTTGTTGTATGGTACTGCATCCAGAGTTACTTTGGGATTGGAAAACGGAGTTTTCCAAGAGCATAAAATCCATATGTAAACGGTGGCTAACAAGTTCTTGACTTAAACAAGCAGAGGTTCTTTTCCACTGATTTTTTTTCTTTTTCTACTTATTTAGTCCTTTGTATCAGGAAGGAAACACCAGTTTTGAAATTTGGAGGCTGCACATTAGTCATTTTAGTGATCTGAAAAATCTTTAATTCTTTTTCTAGTTTACGTGGTGATGAAAACATAACACTTTCTGTGACTTCTCTGCTCATTATTAACTTTCTTTAGAAGAGCACCCTCTCTTTCCTCCCTACGGGCAGAGAAAGCGCTGTGCAGCTCTGAAGTCTGGAGTTAAGACCAATAAGGGCTGCAGTGTCCATGAGAATGTGGCCAAGTGTGAGGGTGTCTGACCTCAGCAGATCATTTCTCACTTTGAATGCTAAGAGGTGAGTTTCTTCGTTGCTAGTGGAAATAGAAGAAACAAAGGTGCATGATTTAAAGATGAAAAATTTTATACAATTGTTTTA